>NC_137654.1:0-600000 GCF_963422515.1 Blennius ocellaris
GAGAGAGTGGTTGGTGGTGGTCAGAGGGTGAATGTAGTGAGAGAGTGAGTGGTTGGTGGTGGTGGTCAGAGGGTGAATGTAGTGAGAGAGAGAGTGGTTGGTGGTGGTCAGAGGGTGAATGTAGTGAGAGAGTGAGTGGTTGGTGGTGGTCAGAGGGTGAATGTAGTGAGAGAGTGAGTGGTTGGTGGTGGTCAGAGGGTGAATGTAGTGAGAGAGTGAGTGGTTGGTGGTGGTCAGAGGGTGAATGTAGTGAGAGAGAGAGTGGTTGGTGGTGGTCAGAGGGTGAATGTAGTGAGAGAGTGGTTGGTGGTGGTCAGAGGGTGAATGTAGTGAGAGAGAGAGTGGTTGGTGGTGGTCAGAGGGTGAATGTAGTGAGAGAGTGAGTGGTTGGTGGTGGTCAGAGGGTGAATGTAGTGAGAGAGTGAGTGGTTGGTGAGTGGTCAGAGGGTGAATGTAGTGAGAGAGTGGTTGGTGGTGGTCAGAGGGTGAATGTAGTGAGAGAGAGAGTGGTTGGTGGTGGTCAGAGGGTGAATGTAGTGAGAGAGAGAGTGTTTGGTGTTGGTCAGAGGGTGAATGTAGAGAGTGAGTGGTTGGTGGTGGTCAGAGGGTGAATGTAGTGAGAGAGTGATTGGTTGGTGGTGGTCAGAGGGTGAATGTAGTGAGAGAGTGAGAGTGGTTGGTGGTGGTCATAGGGTGAATGTAGTGAGAGAGAGAGTGGTTGGTGGTGGTCAGAGGGTGAATGTAGTGAGAGAGAGAGTGGTTGGTGGTGGTCAGAGGGTGAATGTAGTGAGAGAGTGAGTGGTTGGTGGTGGTGGTCAGAGGGTGAATGTTGTGAGAGAGAGAGTGGTTGGTGGTGGTCAGAGGGTGAATGTAGTGAGAGAGTGAGTGGTTGGTGGTGGTGGTCAGAGGGTGAATGTAGTGAGAGAGAGAGTGGTTAGTGGTGGTCAGAGGGTGAATGTAGTGAGAGAGTGAGTGGTTGGTGGTGGTCAGAGGGTGAATGTAGTGAGAGAGAGAGTGGTTGGTGGTGGTCAGAGGGTGAATGTAGTGAGAGAGTGGTTGGTGGTGGTCAGAAGGTGAATGTAGTGAGAGAGTGAGTGGTTGGTGGTGGTCAGAGGGTGAATGTAGTGAGAGAGAGAGTGGTTGGTGGTGGCCAGAGGGTGAGAGTGAGAGAGAGAGTGGTTGGTGGTGGTCAGAGAGTGAATGTAGTGAGAGAGTGGTTGGTGGTGGTCAGAGGGTGAATGTAGTGAGAGAGAGAGTGGTTGGTGGTGGTCTTAGGGTGAATGTAGTGAGAGAGAGTGGTTGGTGGTGGTCAGAGAGTGAATGTAGTGAGAGAGTGGTTGGTGGTGGTCAGAGGGTGATGTAGTGAGAGAGAAAGTGGTTGGTGGTGGTCAGAGGGTGAGAGTGAGAGAGAGAGAGTGGTTGGTGGTGGTCAGAGGGTGAATGTAGTGAGAGAGTGGTTGGTGGTGGTCAGAGGGTGAATGTAGTGAGAGAGTGAGTGGTTGGTGGTGGTCTGAGGGTGAATGTAGTGAGAGAGAGTGTGGTTGGTGGTGGTCAGAGGGTGAATGTAGTGAGAGAGTGAGTGGTTGGTGGTGGTCAGAGGGTGAATGTAGTGAGAGAGAGTGAGTGGTTGGTGGTGGTCAGAGGGTGAATGTAGTGAGAGAGTGAGTGGTTGGTGGTGGTGGTCAGAGGGTGAATGTTTTGAGAGAGAGAGTGGTTGGTGGTGGTCAGAGGGTGAATGTAGTGAGAGAGTGAGTGGTTGGTGGTGGTGGTCAGAGGGTGAATGTAGTGAGAGAGAGAGTGGTTGGTGGTGGTCAGAGGGTGAATGTAGTGAGAGAGTGAGTGGTTGGTGGTGGTCAGAGGGTGAATGTAGTGAGAGAGTGAGTGGTTGGTGGTGGTCAGAGGGTGAATGTAGTGAGTGAGTGAGTGGTTGGTGGTGGTCAGAGGGTGAATGTAGTGAGAGAGAGAGTGGTTGGTGGTGGTCAGAGGGTGAATGTAGTGAGAGAGTGGTTGGTGGTGGTCAGAGGGTGAATGTAGTGAGAGAGAGAGAGTGGTTGGTGGTGGTCAGAGGGTGAATGTAGTGAGAGAGTGAGTGGTTGGTGGTGGTCAGAGGGTGAATGTAGTGAGAGAGTGAGTGGTTGGTGGTGGTCAGAGGGTGAATGTAGTGAGAGAGTGGTTGGTGGTGGTCAGAGGGTGAATGTAGTGAGAGAGAGAGTGGTTGGTGGTGGTCAGAGGGTGAATGTAGTGAGAGAGAGAGTGTTTGGTGTTGGTCAGAGGGTGAATGTAGAGAGTGAGTGGTTGGTGGTGGTCAGAGGGTGAATGTAGTGAGAGAGTGATTGGTTGGTGGTGGTCAGAGGGTGAATGTAGTGAGAGAGTGAGAGTGGTTGGTGGTGGTCATAGGGTGAATGTAGTGAGAGAGAGAGTGGTTGGTGGTGGTCAGAGGGTGAATGTAGTGAGAGAGAGAGTGGTTGGTGGTGGTCAGAGGGTGAATGTAGTGAGAGAGTGAGTGGTTGGTGGTGGTGGTCAGAGGGTGAATGTTGTGAGAGAGAGAGTGGTTGGTGGTGGTCAGAGGGTGAATGTAGTGAGAGAGTGAGTGGTTGGTGGTGGTGGTCAGAGGGTGAATGTAGTGAGAGAGAGAGTGGTTAGTGGTGGTCAGAGGGTGAATGTAGTGAGAGAGTGAGTGGTTGGTGGTGGTCAGAGGGTAAATGTAGTGAGAGAGTGAGTGGTTGGTGGTGGTCAGAGGGTGAATGTAGTGAGTGAGTGAGTGGTTGGTGGTGGTCAGAGGGTGAATGTAGTGAGAGAGAGAGTGGTTGGTGGTGGTCAGAGGGTGAATGTAGTGAGAGAGTGAGTGGTTGGTGGTGGTCAGAGGGTGAATGTAGTGAGAGAGTGAGTGGTTGGTGGTGGTCAGAGGGTGAATGTAGTGAGTGAGTGAGTGGTTGGTGGTGGTCAGAGGGTGAATGTAGTGAGAGAGAGAGTGGTTGGTGGTGGTCAGAGGGTGAATGTAGTGAGAGAGTGAGTGGTTGGTGGTGGTGGTCAGAGGGTGAATGTAGTGAGAGAGAGAGTGGTTGGTGGTGGTCAGAGGGTGAATGTAGTGAGAGAGTGAGTGGTTGGTGGTGGTCAGAGGGTGAATGTAGTGAGAGAGTGAGTGGTTGGTGGTGGTCAGAGGGTGAATGTAGTGAGTGAGTGAGTGGTTGGTGGTGGTCAGAGGGTGAATGTAGTGAGAGAGAGAGTGGTTGGTGGTGGTCAGAGGGTGAATGTAGTGAGAGAGTGGTTGGTGGTGGTCAGAGGGTGAATGTAGTGAGAGAGAGAGAGTGGTTGGTGGTGGTCAGAGGGTGAATGTAGTGAGAGAGTGAGTGGTTGGTGGTGGTCAGAGGGTGAATGTAGTGAGAGAGTGAGTGGTTGGTGGTGGTCAGAGGGTGAATGTAGTGAGAGAGTGGTTGGTGGTGGTCAGAGGGTGAATGTAGTGAGAGAGAGAGTGGTTGGTGGTGGTCAGAGGGTGAATGTAGTGAGAGAGAGAGTGTTTGGTGTTGGTCAGAGGGTGAATGTAGAGAGTGAGTGGTTGGTGGTGGTCAGAGGGTGAATGTAGTGAGAGAGTGATTGGTTGGTGGTGGTCAGAGGGTGAATGTAGTGAGAGAGTGAGAGTGGTTGGTGGTGGTCATAGGGTGAATGTAGTGAGAGAGAGAGTGGTTGGTGGTGGTCAGAGGGTGAATGTAGTGAGAGAGAGAGTGGTTGGTGGTGGTCAGAGGGTGAATGTAGTGAGAGAGTGAGTGGTTGGTGGTGGTGGTCAGAGGGTGAATGTTGTGAGAGAGAGAGTGGTTGGTGGTGGTCAGAGGGTGAATGTAGTGAGAGAGTGAGTGGTTGGTGGTGGTGGTCAGAGGGTGAATGTAGTGAGAGAGAGAGTGGTTAGTGGTGGTCAGAGGGTGAATGTAGTGAGAGAGTGAGTGGTTGGTGGTGGTCAGAGGGTAAATGTAGTGAGAGAGTGAGTGGTTGGTGGTGGTCAGAGGGTGAATGTAGTGAGTGAGTGAGTGGTTGGTGGTGGTCAGAGGGTGAATGTAGTGAGAGAGAGAGTGGTTGGTGGTGGTCAGAGGGTGAATGTAGTGAGAGAGTGAGTGGTTGGTGGTGGTCAGAGGGTGAATGTAGTGAGAGAGTGAGTGGTTGGTGGTGGTCAGAGGGTGAATGTAGTGAGTGAGTGAGTGGTTGGTGGTGGTCAGAGGGTGAATGTAGTGAGAGAGAGAGTGGTTGGTGGTGGTCAGAGGGTGAATGTAGTGAGAGAGTGGTTGGTGGTGGTCAGAGGGTGAATGTAGTGAGAGAGAGAGAGTGGTTGGTGGTGGTCAGAGGGTGAATGTAGTGAGAGAGTGAGTGGTTGGTGGTGGTCAGAGGGTGAATGTAGTGAGAGAGTGAGTGGTTGGTGGTGGTAAGAGGGTGAATGTAGTGAGAGAGTGAGTGGTTGGTGGTGGTCAGAGGGTGAATGTAGTGAGAGAGTGAGTGGTTGGTGGTGGTCAGAGGGTGAATGTAGTGAGAGAGTGGTTGGTGGTGGTCAGAGGGTGAATGTAGTGAGAGAGAGTGGTTGGTGGTGGTCAGAGGGTGAATGTAGTGAGAGAGAGAGTGGTTGGTGTTGGTCAGAGGGTGAATGTAGAGAGTGAGTGGTTGGTGGTGGTCAGAGGGTGAATGTAGTGAGAGAGTGATTGGTTGGTGGTGGTCAGAGGGTGAATGTAGTGAGAGAGTGAGAGTGGTTGGTGGTGGTCATAGGGTGAATGTAGTGAGAGAGAGAGTGGTTGGTGGTGGTCAGAGGGTGAATGTAGTGAGAGAGAGAGTGGTTGGTGGTGTTCAGAGGGTGAATGTAGTGAGAGAGTGAGTGGTTGGTGGTGGTGGTCAGAGGGTGAATGTTGTGAGAGAGAGAGTGGTTGGTGGTGGTCAGAGGGTGAATGTAGTGAGAGAGTGAGTGGTTGGTGGTGGTGGTCAGAGGGTGAATGTAGTGAGAGAGAGAGTGGTTGGTGGTGGTCAGAGGGTGAATGTAGTGAGAGAGAGAGTGGTTGGTGGTGGTCAGAGGGTGAATGTAGTGAGAGAGAGAGTGGTTGGTGGTGGTCAGAGGGTGAATGTAGTGAGAGAGAGAGTGGTTGGTGGTAGTCAGAGGGTGAATGTAGTGAGAGAGAGAGTGGTTGGTGGTGGTCAGAGGGTGAATGTAGTGAGAGAGAGAGAGTGGTTGGTGGTGGTCAGAGGGTGAATGTAGTGAGAGAGAGAGTGGTTGGTGGTAGTCAGAGGGTGAATGTAGTGAGAGAGTGAGTGGTTGGTGGTGGTCAGAGGGTGAATGTAGTGAGAGAGAGAGTGGTTGGTGGTGGTCAGAGGGTGAATGTAGTGAGAGAGAGAGTGGTTGGTGGTGGTCAGAGGGTGAATGTAGTGAGAGAGAGAGTGGTTGGTGGTGGTCAGAGGGTGAATGTAGTGAGAGAGAGAGTGGTTGGTGGTGGTCAGAGGGTGAATGTAGTGAGAGAGTGAGTGGTTGGTGGTGGTGGTCAGAGGGTGAATGTTGTGAGAGAGAGAGTGGTTGGTGGTGGTCAGAGGGTGAATGTAGTGAGAGAGTGAGTGGTTGGTGGTGGTGGTCAGAGGGTGAATGTAGTGAGAGAGAGAGTGGTTAGTGGTGGTCAGAGGGTGAATGTAGTGAGAGAGTGAGTGGTTGGTGGTGGTCAGAGGGTAAATGTAGTGAGAGAATGAGTGGTTGGTGGTGGTCAGAGGGTGAATGTAGTGAGTGAGTGAGTGGTTGGTGGTGGTCAGAGGGTGAATGTAGTGAGAGAGAGAGTGGTTGGTGGTGGTCAGAGGGTGAATGTAGTGAGAGAGAGAGTGGTTGGTGGTGGTCAGAGGGTGAATGTAGTGAGAGAGAGAGTGGTTGGTGTTGGTCAGAGGGTGAATGTAGAGAGTGAGTGGTTGGTGGTGGTCAGAGGGTGAATGTAGAGAGTGAGTGGTTGGTGGTGGTCAGAGGGTGAATGTAGTGAGAGAGTGAGAGTGGTTGGTGGTGGTCATAGGGTGAATGTAGTGAGAGAGAGAGTGGTTGGTGGTGGTCAGAGGGTGAATGTAGTGAGAGAGAGAGTGGTTGGTGGTGGTCAGAGGGTGAATGTAGTGAGAGAGTGAGTGGTTGGTGGTGGTGGTCAGAGGGTGAATGTTGTGAGAGAGAGAGTGGTTGGTGGTGGTCAGAGGGTGAATGTAGTGAGAGAGTGAGTGGTTGGTGGTGGTGGTCAGAGGGTGAATGTAGTGAGAGAGAGAGTGGTTGGTGGTGGTCAGAGGGTGAATGTATTGAGAGAGAGAGTGGTTGGTGTTGGTCAGAGGGTGAATGTAGAGAGTGAGTTGTTGGTGGTGGTCAGAGGGTGAATGTAGTGAGAGAGTGATTGGTTGGTGGTGGTCTGAGGGTGAATGTAGTGAGAGAGAGAGTGGTTGGTGGTGGTCAGAGGGTGAATGTAGTGAGAGAGAGAGTGATTGGTGTTGGTCAGAGGGTGAATGTAGAGAGTGAGTGGTTGGTGGTGGTCAGAGGGTGAATGTAGTGAGAGAGTGATTGGTTGGTGGTGGTCAGAGGGTGAATGTAGTGAGAGAGTGAGAGTGGTTGGTGGTGGTCATAGGGTTAATGTAGTGAGAGAGAGAGTGGTTGGTGGTGGTCAGAGGGTGAATGTAGTGAGAGATTGGTTGGTGGTGGTCAGAGGGTGAATGTAGTGAGAGAGTGAGTGGTTGGTGGTGGTCTGAGGGTGAATGTAGTGAGAGAGAGTGTGGTTGGTGGTGGTCAGAGGGTGAATGTAGTGAGAGAGTGAGTGATTGGTGGTGGTCAGAGGGTGAATGTAGTGAGAGAGAGAGTGGTTGGTGGTGGTCAGAGGGTGAATGTAGTGAGAGAGTGAGTGGTTGGTGGTGGTGGTCAGAGGGTGAATGTAGTGAGAGAGAGAGTGGTTAGTGGTGGTCAGAGGGTGAATGTAGTGAGAGAGAGAGTGGTTGGTGTTGGTCAGAGGGTGAATGTAGAGAGTGAGTGGTTGGTGGTGGTCAGAGGGTGAATGTAGAGAGTGAGTGGTTGGTGGTGGTCAGAGGGTGAATGTAGTGAGAGAGTGAGAGTGGTTGGTGGTGGTCATAGGGTGAATGTAGTGAGAGAGAGAGTGGTTGGTGGTGGTAAGAGGGTGAATGTAGTGAGAGAGAGAGTGGTTGGTGGTGGTCTTAGGGTGAATGTAGTGAGAGAGAGTGGTTGGTGGTGGTCAGAGAGTGAATGTAGTGAGAGAGTGGTTGGTGGTGGTCAGAGGGTGATGTAGTGAGAGAGAAAGTGGTTGGTGGTGGTCAGAGGGTGAGAGTGAGAGAGAGAGAGTGGTTGGTGGTGGTCAGAGGGTGAATGTAGTGAGAGAGTGGTTGGTGGTGGTCAGAGGGTGAATGTAGTGAGAGAGTGAGTGGTTGGTGGTGGTCTGAGGGTGAATGTAGTGAGAGAGAGTGTGGTTGGTGGTGGTCAGAGGGTGAATGTAGTGAGAGAGTGAGTGGTTGGTGGTGGTCAGAGGGTGAATGTAGTGAGAGAGTGAGTGGTTGGTGGTGGTCAGAGGGTGAATGTAGTGAGAGAGTGAGTGGTTGGTGGTGGTGGTCAGAGGGTGAATGTTTTGAGAGAGAGAGTGGTTGGTGGTGGTCAGAGGGTGAATGTAGTGAGAGAGTGAGTGGTTGGTGGTGGTGGTCAGAGGGTGAATGTAGTGAGAGAGAGAGTGGTTGGTGGTGGTCAGAGGGTGAATGTAGTGAGAGAGTGAGTGGTTGGTGGTGGTCAGAGGGTGAATGTAGTGAGAGAGTGAGTGGTTGGTGGTGGTCAGAGGGTGAATGTAGTGAGTGAGTGAGTGGTTGGTGGTGGTCAGAGGGTGAATGTAGTGAGAGAGAGAGTGGTTGGTGGTGGTCAGAGGGTGAATGTAGTGAGAGAGTGGTTGGTGGTGGTCAGAGGGTGAATGTAGTGAGAGAGAGAGAGTGGTTGGTGGTGGTCAGAGGGTGAATGTAGTGAGAGAGTGAGTGGTTGGTGGTGGTCAGAGGGTGAATGTAGTGAGAGAGTGAGTGGTTGGTGGTGGTCAGAGGGTGAATGTAGTGAGAGAGTGGTTGGTGGTGGTCAGAGGGTGAATGTAGTGAGAGAGAGAGTGGTTGGTGGTGGTCAGAGGGTGAATGTAGTGAGAGAGAGAGTGTTTGGTGTTGGTCAGAGGGTGAATGTAGAGAGTGAGTGGTTGGTGGTGGTCAGAGGGTGAATGTAGTGAGAGAGTGATTGGTTGGTGGTGGTCAGAGGGTGAATGTAGTGAGAGAGTGAGAGTGGTTGGTGGTGGTCATAGGGTGAATGTAGTGAGAGAGAGAGTGGTTGGTGGTGGTCAGAGGGTGAATGTAGTGAGAGAGAGAGTGGTTGGTGGTGGTCAGAGGGTGAATGTAGTGAGAGAGTGAGTGGTTGGTGGTGGTGGTCAGAGGGTGAATGTTGTGAGAGAGAGAGTGGTTGGTGGTGGTCAGAGGGTGAATGTAGTGAGAGAGTGAGTGGTTGGTGGTGGTGGTCAGAGGGTGAATGTAGTGAGAGAGAGAGTGGTTAGTGGTGGTCAGAGGGTGAATGTAGTGAGAGAGTGAGTGGTTGGTGGTGGTCAGAGGGTAAATGTAGTGAGAGAGTGAGTGGTTGGTGGTGGTCAGAGGGTGAATGTAGTGAGTGAGTGAGTGGTTGGTGGTGGTCAGAGGGTGAATGTAGTGAGAGAGAGAGTGGTTGGTGGTGGTCAGAGGGTGAATGTAGTGAGAGAGTGAGTGGTTGGTGGTGGTCAGAGGGTGAATGTAGTGAGAGAGTGAGTGGTTGGTGGTGGTCAGAGGGTGAATGTAGTGAGTGAGTGAGTGGTTGGTGGTGGTCAGAGGGTGAATGTAGTGAGAGAGAGAGTGGTTGGTGGTGGTCAGAGGGTGAATGTAGTGAGAGAGTGAGTGGTTGGTGGTGGTGGTCAGAGGGTGAATGTAGTGAGAGAGAGAGTGGTTGGTGGTGGTCAGAGGGTGAATGTAGTGAGAGAGTGAGTGGTTGGTGGTGGTCAGAGGGTGAATGTAGTGAGAGAGTGAGTGGTTGGTGGTGGTCAGAGGGTGAATGTAGTGAGTGAGTGAGTGGTTGGTGGTGGTCAGAGGGTGAATGTAGTGAGAGAGAGAGTGGTTGGTGGTGGTCAGAGGGTGAATGTAGTGAGAGAGTGGTTGGTGGTGGTCAGAGGGTGAATGTAGTGAGAGAGAGAGAGTGGTTGGTGGTGGTCAGAGGGTGAATGTAGTGAGAGAGTGAGTGGTTGGTGGTGGTCAGAGGGTGAATGTAGTGAGAGAGTGAGTGGTTGGTGGTGGTCAGAGGGTGAATGTAGTGAGAGAGTGGTTGGTGGTGGTCAGAGGGTGAATGTAGTGAGAGAGAGAGTGGTTGGTGGTGGTCAGAGGGTGAATGTAGTGAGAGAGAGAGTGTTTGGTGTTGGTCAGAGGGTGAATGTAGAGAGTGAGTGGTTGGTGGTGGTCAGAGGGTGAATGTAGTGAGAGAGTGATTGGTTGGTGGTGGTCAGAGGGTGAATGTAGTGAGAGAGTGAGAGTGGTTGGTGGTGGTCATAGGGTGAATGTAGTGAGAGAGAGAGTGGTTGGTGGTGGTCAGAGGGTGAATGTAGTGAGAGAGAGAGTGGTTGGTGGTGGTCAGAGGGTGAATGTAGTGAGAGAGTGAGTGGTTGGTGGTGGTGGTCAGAGGGTGAATGTTGTGAGAGAGAGAGTGGTTGGTGGTGGTCAGAGGGTGAATGTAGTGAGAGAGTGAGTGGTTGGTGGTGGTGGTCAGAGGGTGAATGTAGTGAGAGAGAGAGTGGTTAGTGGTGGTCAGAGGGTGAATGTAGTGAGAGAGTGAGTGGTTGGTGGTGGTCAGAGGGTAAATGTAGTGAGAGAGTGAGTGGTTGGTGGTGGTCAGAGGGTGAATGTAGTGAGTGAGTGAGTGGTTGGTGGTGGTCAGAGGGTGAATGTAGTGAGAGAGAGAGTGGTTGGTGGTGGTCAGAGGGTGAATGTAGTGAGAGAGTGAGTGGTTGGTGGTGGTCAGAGGGTGAATGTAGTGAGAGAGTGAGTGGTTGGTGGTGGTCAGAGGGTGAATGTAGTGAGTGAGTGAGTGGTTGGTGGTGGTCAGAGGGTGAATGTAGTGAGAGAGAGAGTGGTTGGTGGTGGTCAGAGGGTGAATGTAGTGAGAGAGTGGTTGGTGGTGGTCAGAGGGTGAATGTAGTGAGAGAGAGAGAGTGGTTGGTGGTGGTCAGAGGGTGAATGTAGTGAGAGAGTGAGTGGTTGGTGGTGGTCAGAGGGTGAATGTAGTGAGAGAGTGAGTGGTTGGTGGTGGTAAGAGGGTGAATGTAGTGAGAGAGTGAGTGGTTGGTGGTGGTCAGAGGGTGAATGTAGTGAGAGAGTGAGTGGTTGGTGGTGGTCAGAGGGTGAATGTAGTGAGAGAGTGGTTGGTGGTGGTCAGAGGGTGAATGTAGTGAGAGAGAGTGGTTGGTGGTGGTCAGAGGGTGAATGTAGTGAGAGAGAGAGTGGTTGGTGTTGGTCAGAGGGTGAATGTAGAGAGTGAGTGGTTGGTGGTGGTCAGAGGGTGAATGTAGTGAGAGAGTGATTGGTTGGTGGTGGTCAGAGGGTGAATGTAGTGAGAGAGTGAGAGTGGTTGGTGGTGGTCATAGGGTGAATGTAGTGAGAGAGAGAGTGGTTGGTGGTGGTCAGAGGGTGAATGTAGTGAGAGAGAGAGTGGTTGGTGGTGTTCAGAGGGTGAATGTAGTGAGAGAGTGAGTGGTTGGTGGTGGTGGTCAGAGGGTGAATGTTGTGAGAGAGAGAGTGGTTGGTGGTGGTCAGAGGGTGAATGTAGTGAGAGAGTGAGTGGTTGGTGGTGGTGGTCAGAGGGTGAATGTAGTGAGAGAGAGAGTGGTTGGTGGTGGTCAGAGGGTGAATGTAGTGAGAGAGAGAGTGGTTGGTGGTGGTCAGAGGGTGAATGTAGTGAGAGAGAGAGTGGTTGGTGGTGGTCAGAGGGTGAATGTAGTGAGAGAGAGAGTGGTTGGTGGTAGTCAGAGGGTGAATGTAGTGAGAGAGAGAGTGGTTGGTGGTGGTCAGAGGGTGAATGTAGTGAGAGAGAGAGAGTGGTTGGTGGTGGTCAGAGGGTGAATGTAGTGAGAGAGAGAGTGGTTGGTGGTAGTCAGAGGGTGAATGTAGTGAGAGAGTGAGTGGTTGGTGGTGGTCAGAGGGTGAATGTAGTGAGAGAGAGAGTGGTTGGTGGTGGTCAGAGGGTGAATGTAGTGAGAGAGAGAGTGGTTGGTGGTGGTCAGAGGGTGAATGTAGTGAGAGAGAGAGTGGTTGGTGGTGGTCAGAGGGTGAATGTAGTGAGAGAGAGAGTGGTTGGTGGTGGTCAGAGGGTGAATGTAGTGAGAGAGTGAGTGGTTGGTGGTGGTGGTCAGAGGGTGAATGTTGTGAGAGAGAGAGTGGTTGGTGGTGGTCAGAGGGTGAATGTAGTGAGAGAGTGAGTGGTTGGTGGTGGTGGTCAGAGGGTGAATGTAGTGAGAGAGAGAGTGGTTAGTGGTGGTCAGAGGGTGAATGTAGTGAGAGAGTGAGTGGTTGGTGGTGGTCAGAGGGTAAATGTAGTGAGAGAATGAGTGGTTGGTGGTGGTCAGAGGGTGAATGTAGTGAGTGAGTGAGTGGTTGGTGGTGGTCAGAGGGTGAATGTAGTGAGAGAGAGAGTGGTTGGTGGTGGTCAGAGGGTGAATGTAGTGAGAGAGAGAGTGGTTGGTGGTGGTCAGAGGGTGAATGTAGTGAGAGAGAGAGTGGTTGGTGTTGGTCAGAGGGTGAATGTAGAGAGTGAGTGGTTGGTGGTGGTCAGAGGGTGAATGTAGAGAGTGAGTGGTTGGTGGTGGTCAGAGGGTGAATGTAGTGAGAGAGTGAGAGTGGTTGGTGGTGGTCATAGGGTGAATGTAGTGAGAGAGAGAGTGGTTGGTGGTGGTCAGAGGGTGAATGTAGTGAGAGAGAGAGTGGTTGGTGGTGGTCAGAGGGTGAATGTAGTGAGAGAGTGAGTGGTTGGTGGTGGTGGTCAGAGGGTGAATGTTGTGAGAGAGAGAGTGGTTGGTGGTGGTCAGAGGGTGAATGTAGTGAGAGAGTGAGTGGTTGGTGGTGGTGGTCAGAGGGTGAATGTAGTGAGAGAGAGAGTGGTTGGTGGTGGTCAGAGGGTGAATGTATTGAGAGAGAGAGTGGTTGGTGTTGGTCAGAGGGTGAATGTAGAGAGTGAGTTGTTGGTGGTGGTCAGAGGGTGAATGTAGTGAGAGAGTGATTGGTTGGTGGTGGTCTGAGGGTGAATGTAGTGAGAGAGAGAGTGGTTGGTGGTGGTCAGAGGGTGAATGTAGTGAGAGAGAGAGTGATTGGTGTTGGTCAGAGGGTGAATGTAGAGAGTGAGTGGTTGGTGGTGGTCAGAGGGTGAATGTAGTGAGAGAGTGATTGGTTGGTGGTGGTCAGAGGGTGAATGTAGTGAGAGAGTGAGAGTGGTTGGTGGTGGTCATAGGGTTAATGTAGTGAGAGAGAGAGTGGTTGGTGGTGGTCAGAGGGTGAATGTAGTGAGAGATTGGTTGGTGGTGGTCAGAGGGTGAATGTAGTGAGAGAGTGAGTGGTTGGTGGTGGTCTGAGGGTGAATGTAGTGAGAGAGAGTGTGGTTGGTGGTGGTCAGAGGGTGAATGTAGTGAGAGAGTGAGTGATTGGTGGTGGTCAGAGGGTGAATGTAGTGAGAGAGAGAGTGGTTGGTGGTGGTCAGAGGGTGAATGTAGTGAGAGAGTGAGTGGTTGGTGGTGGTGGTCAGAGGGTGAATGTAGTGAGAGAGAGAGTGGTTAGTGGTGGTCAGAGGGTGAATGTAGTGAGAGAGAGAGTGGTTGGTGTTGGTCAGAGGGTGAATGTAGAGAGTGAGTGGTTGGTGGTGGTCAGAGGGTGAATGTAGAGAGTGAGTGGTTGGTGGTGGTCAGAGGGTGAATGTAGTGAGAGAGTGAGAGTGGTTGGTGGTGGTCATAGGGTGAATGTAGTGAGAGAGAGAGTGGTTGGTGGTGGTAAGAGGGTGAATGTAGTGAGAGAGAGAGTGGTTGGTGGTGGTCAGAGGGTGAATGTAGTGAGAGAGTGAGTGGTTGGTGGTGGTGGTCAGAGGGTGAATGTTGTGAGAGAGAGAGTGGTTGGTGGTGGTCAGAGGGTGAATGTAGTGAGAGAGTGAGTGGTTGGTGGTGGTGGTCAGAGGGTGAATGTAGTGAGAGAGAGAGTGGTTGGTGGTGGTCAGAGGGTGAATGTATTGAGAGAGAGAGTGGTTGGTGTTGGTCAGAGGGTGAATGTAGAGAGTGAGTTGTTGGTGGTGGTCAGAGGGTGAATGTAGTGAGAGAGTGATTGGTTGGTGGTGGTCTGAGGGTGAATGTAGTGAGAGAGAGAGTGGTTGGTGGTGGTCAGAGGGTGAATGTAGTGAGAGAGAGAGTGATTGGTGTTGGTCAGAGGGTGAATGTAGAGAGTGAGTGGTTGGTGGTGGTCAGAGGGTGAATGTAGTGAGAGAGTGATTGGTTGGTGGTGGTCAGAGGGTGAATGTAGTGAGAGAGTGAGAGTGGTTGGTGGTGGTCATAGGGTTAATGTAGTGAGAGAGAGAGTGGTTGGTGGTGGTCAGAGGGTGAATGTAGTGAGAGATTGGTTGGTGGTGGTCAGAGGGTGAATGTAGTGAGAGAGTGAGTAGTTGGTGGTGGTCATAGGGTGAATGTAGTGAGAGAGTGAGTGGTTGGTGGTGGTCAGAGGGTGAATGTAGTGAGAGAGTGAGTGGTTGGTGGTGGTCAGAGGGTGAATGTAGTGAGAGAGTGAGTGGTTGGTGGTGGTCAGAGGGTGAATGTAGTGAGAGAGTGGTTGGTGGTGGTCAGAGGGTGAATGTAGTGAGAGAGAGAGTGGTTGGTGGTGGTCAGAGGGTGAATGTAGTGAGAGAGAGAGTGGTTGGTGGTGGTCAGAGGGTGAATGTAGTGAGAGAGAGAGAGTGGTTGGTGTTGGTCAGAGGGTGAATGTAGAGAGTGAGTGGTTGGTGGTGGTCAGAGGGTGAATGTAGTGAGAGAGTGAGTGGTTGGTGGTGGTCAGAGGGTGAATGTAGTGAGTGAGTGAGTGGTTGGTGGTGGTCAGAGGGTGAATGTAGTGAGAGAGAGAGTGGTTGGTGGTGGTCAGAGGGTGAATGTAGTGAGAGAGTAAGTGGTTGGTGGTGGTCAGAGGGTGAATGTAGTGAGAGAGTGAGTGGTTGGTGGTGGTCAGAGGGTGAATGTAGTGAGTGAGTGAGTGGTTGGTGGTGGTCAGAGGGTGAATGTAGTGAGAGAGAGAGTGGTTGGTGGTGGTCAGAGGGTGAATGTAGTGAGAGAGTGGTTGGTGGTGGTCAGAGGGTGAATGTAGTGAGAGAGAGAGAGTGGTTGGTGGTGGTCAGAGGGTGAATGTAGTGAGAGAGTGAGTGGTTGGTGGTGGTCAGAGGGTGAATGTAGTGAGAGAGTGAGTGGTTGGTGGTGGTAAGAGGGTGAATGTAGTGAGAGAGTGAGTGGTTGGTGGTGGTCAGAGGGTGAATGTAGTGAGAGAGTGAGTGGTTGGTGGTGGTCAGAGGGTGAATGTAGTGAGAGAGTGGTTGGTGGTGGTCAGAGGGTGAATGTAGTGAGAGAGAGTGGTTGGTGGTGGTCAGAGGGTGAATGTAGTGAGAGAGAGAGTGGTTGGTGTTGGTCAGAGGGTGAATGTAGAGAGTGAGTGGTTGGTGGTGGTCAGAGGGTGAATGTAGTGAGAGAGTGATTGGTTGGTGGTGGTCAGAGGGTGAATGTAGTGAGAGAGTGAGAGTGGTTGGTGGTGGTCATAGGGTGAATGTAGTGAGAGAGAGAGTGGTTGGTGGTGGTCAGAGGGTGAATGTAGTGAGAGAGAGAGTGGTTGGTGGTGTTCAGAGGGTGAATGTAGTGAGAGAGTGAGTGGTTGGTGGTGGTGGTCAGAGGGTGAATGTTGTGAGAGAGAGAGTGGTTGGTGGTGGTCAGAGGGTGAATGTAGTGAGAGAGTGAGTGGTTGGTGGTGGTGGTCAGAGGGTGAATGTAGTGAGAGAGAGAGTGGTTGGTGGTGGTCAGAGGGTGAATGTAGTGAGAGAGAGAGTGGTTGGTGGTGGTCAGAGGGTGAATGTAGTGAGAGAGAGAGTGGTTGGTGGTGGTCAGAGGGTGAATGTAGTGAGAGAGAGAGTGGTTGGTGGTAGTCAGAGGGTGAATGTAGTGAGATAGAGAGTGGTTGGTGGTGGTCAGAGGGTGAATGTAGTGAGAGAGAGAGAGTGGTTGGTGGTGGTCAGAGGGTGAATGTAGTGAGAGAGAGAGTGGTTGGTGGTAGTCAGAGGGTGAATGTAGTGAGAGAGTGAGTGGTTGGTGGTGGTCAGAGGGTGAATGTAGTGAGAGAGAGAGTGGTTGGTGGTGGTCAGAGGGTGAATGTAGTGAGAGAGAGAGTGGTTGGTGGTGGTCAGAGGGTGAATGTAGTGAGAGAGAGAGTGGTTGGTGGTGGTCAGAGGGTGAATGTAGTGAGAGAGAGAGTGGTTGGTGGTGGTCAGAGGGTGAATGTAGTGAGAGAGTGAGTGGTTGGTGGTGGTGGTCAGAGGGTGAATGTTGTGAGAGAGAGAGTGGTTGGTGGTGGTCAGAGGGTGAATGTAGTGAGAGAGTGAGTGGTTGGTGGTGGTGGTCAGAGGGTGAATGTAGTGAGAGAGAGAGTGGTTAGTGGTGGTCAGAGGGTGAATGTAGTGAGAGAGTGAGTGGTTGGTGGTGGTCAGAGGGTAAATGTAGTGAGAGAATGAGTGGTTGGTGGTGGTCAGAGGGTGAATGTAGTGAGTGAGTGAGTGGTTGGTGGTGGTCAGAGGGTGAATGTAGTGAGAGAGAGAGTGGTTGGTGGTGGTCAGAGGGTGAATGTAGTGAGAGAGAGAGTGGTTGGTGGTGGTCAGAGGGTGAATGTAGTGAGAGAGAGAGTGGTTGGTGTTGGTCAGAGGGTGAATGTAGAGAGTGAGTGGTTGGTGGTGGTCAGAGGGTGAATGTAGAGAGTGAGTGGTTGGTGGTGGTCAGAGGGTGAATGTAGTGAGAGAGTGAGAGTGGTTGGTGGTGGTCATAGGGTGAATGTAGTGAGAGAGAGAGTGGTTGGTGGTGGTCAGAGGGTGAATGTAGTGAGAGAGAGAGTGGTTGGTGGTGGTCAGAGGGTGAATGTAGTGAGAGAGTGAGTGGTTGGTGGTGGTGGTCAGAGGGTGAATGTTGTGAGAGAGAGAGTGGTTGGTGGTGGTCAGAGGGTGAATGTAGTGAGAGAGTGAGTGGTTGGTGGTGGTGGTCAGAGGGTGAATGTAGTGAGAGAGAGAGTGGTTGGTGGTGGTCAGAGGGTGAATGTATTGAGAGAGAGAGTGGTTGGTGTTGGTCAGAGGGTGAATGTAGAGAGTGAGTTGTTGGTGGTGGTCAGAGGGTGAATGTAGTGAGAGAGTGATTGGTTGGTGGTGGTCTGAGGGTGAATGTAGTGAGAGAGAGAGTGGTTGGTGGTGGTCAGAGGGTGAATGTAGTGAGAGAGAGAGTGATTGGTGTTGGTCAGAGGGTGAATGTAGAGAGTGAGTGGTTGGTGGTGGTCAGAGGGTGAATGTAGTGAGAGAGTGATTGGTTGGTGGTGGTCAGAGGGTGAATGTAGTGAGAGAGTGAGAGTGGTTGGTGGTGGTCATAGGGTTAATGTAGTGAGAGAGAGAGTGGTTGGTGGTGGTCAGAGGGTGAATGTAGTGAGAGATTGGTTGGTGGTGGTCAGAGGGTGAATGTAGTGAGAGAGTGAGTGGTTGGTGGTGGTCTGAGGGTGAATGTAGTGAGAGAGAGTGTGGTTGGTGGTGGTCAGAGGGTGAATGTAGTGAGAGAGTGAGTGATTGGTGGTGGTCAGAGGGTGAATGTAGTGAGAGAGAGAGTGGTTGGTGGTGGTCAGAGGGTGAATGTAGTGAGAGAGTGAGTGGTTGGTGGTGGTGGTCAGAGGGTGAATGTAGTGAGAGAGAGAGTGGTTAGTGGTGGTCAGAGGGTGAATGTAGTGAGAGAGAGAGTGGTTGGTGTTGGTCAGAGGGTGAATGTAGAGAGTGAGTGGTTGGTGGTGGTCAGAGGGTGAATGTAGAGAGTGAGTGGTTGGTGGTGGTCAGAGGGTGAATGTAGTGAGAGAGTGAGAGTGGTTGGTGGTGGTCATAGGGTGAATGTAGTGAGAGAGAGAGTGGTTGGTGGTGGTAAGAGGGTGAATGTAGTGAGAGAGAGAGTGGTTGGTGGTGGTCAGAGGGTGAATGTAGTGAGAGAGTGAGTGGTTGGTGGTGGTGGTCAGAGGGTGAATGTTGTGAGAGAGAGAGTGGTTGGTGGTGGTCAGAGGGTGAATGTAGTGAGAGAGTGAGTGGTTGGTGGTGGTGGTCAGAGGGTGAATGTAGTGAGAGAGAGAGTGGTTGGTGGTGGTCAGAGGGTGAATGTATTGAGAGAGAGAGTGGTTGGTGTTGGTCAGAGGGTGAATGTAGAGAGTGAGTTGTTGGTGGTGGTCAGAGGGTGAATGTAGTGAGAGAGTGATTGGTTGGTGGTGGTCTGAGGGTGAATGTAGTGAGAGAGAGAGTGGTTGGTGGTGGTCAGAGGGTGAATGTAGTGAGAGAGAGAGTGATTTTTGTTGGTCAGAGGGTGAATGTAGAGAGTGAGTGGTTGGTGGTGGTCAGAGGGTGAATGTAGTGAGAGAGTGATTGGTTGGTGGTGGTCAGAGGGTGAATGTAGTGAGAGAGTGAGAGTGGTTGGTGGTGGTCATAGGGTTAATGTAGTGAGAGAGAGAGTGGTTGGTGGTGGTCAGAGGGTGAATGTAGTGAGAGATTGGTTGGTGGTGGTCAGAGGGTGAATGTAGTGAGAGAGTGAGTAGTTGGTGGTGGTCATAGGGTGAATGTAGTGAGAGAGTGAGTGGTTGGTGGTGGTCAGAGGGTGAATGTAGTGAGAGAGTGAGTGGTTGGTGGTGGTCAGAGGGTGAATGTAGTGAGAGAGTGAGTGGTTGGTGGTGGTCAGAGGGTGAATGTAGTGAGAGAGTGGTTGGTGGTGGTCAGAGGGTGAATGTAGTGAGAGAGAGAGTGGTTGGTGGTGGTCAGAGGGTGAATGTAGTGAGAGAGAGAGTGGTTGGTGGTGGTCAGAGGGTGAATGTAGTGAGAGAGAGAGAGTGGTTGGTGTTGGTCAGAGGGTGAATGTAGAGAGTGAGTGGTTGGTGGTGGTCAGAGGGTGAATGTAGTGAGAGAGTGATTGGTTGGTGGTGGTCAGAGGGTGAATGTAGTGAGAGAGTGAGAGTGGTTGGTGGTGGTCAGAGGGTGAATGTGGTGAGAGAGTGATTGGTTGGTGGTGGTCAGAGGGTGAATGTAGTGAGAGAGTGAGAGTGGTTGGTGGTGGTCATAGGGTGAATGTAGTGAGAGAGAGAGTGGTTGGTGGTGGTCAGAGGGTGAATGTAGTGAGAGAGAGAGTGGTTGGTGGTGGTCAGAGGGTGAATGTAGTGAGAGAGTGAGTGGTTGGTGGTGGTGGTCAGAGGGTGAATGTTGTGAGAGAGAGAGTGGTTGGTGGTGGTCAGAGGGTGAATGTAGTGAGAGAGTGAGTGGTTGGTGGTGGTGGTCAGAGGGTGAATGTAGTGAGAGAGAGAGTGGTTGGTGGTGGTCAGAGGGTGAATGTAGTGAGAGAGAGAGTGGTTGGTGTTGGTCAGAGGGTGAATGTAGAGAGTGAGTTGTTGGTGGTGGTCAGAGGGTGAATGTAGTGAGAGAGTGATTGGTTGGTGGTGGTCTGAGGGTGAATGTAGTGAGAGAGAGAGTGGTTGGTGGTGGTCAGAGGGTGAATGTAGTGAGAGAGAGAGTGGTTGGTGTTGGTCAGAGGGTGAATGTAGAGAGTGAGTGGTTGGTGGTGGTCAGAGGGTGAATGTAGTGAGAGAGTGAGAGTGGTTGGTGGTGGTCATAGGGTGAATGTAGTGAGAGAGAGAGTGGTCGGTGGTGGTCAGAGGGTGAATGTAGTGAGAGAGAGAGTGGTTGGTGGTGGTCAGAGGGTGAATGTAGTGAGAGAGTGAGTGGTTGGTGGTGGTGGTCAGAGGGTGAATGTAGTGAGAGAGAGAGTGGTTGGTGGTGGTCAGAGGGTGAATGTAGTGAGAGAGTGGTTGGTGGTGGTCAGAGGGTGAATGTAGTGAGAGAGAGAGTGGTTGGTGGTGGTCAGAGGGTGAATGTAGTGAGAGAGTGAGTGGTTGGTGGTGGTCAGAGGGTGAATGTAGTGAGAGAGAGAGTGGTTGGTGGTGGTCAGAGGGTGAATGTAGTGAGAGAGAGAGTGGTTGGTGGTGGTCAGAGGGTGAATGTAGTGAGAGAGTGGTTGGTGGTGGTCAGAAGGTGAATGTAGTGAGAGAGTGAGTGGTTGGTGGTGGTCAGAGGGTGAATGTAGTGAGAGAGAGAGTGGTTGGTGGTGGCCAGAGGGTGAGAGTGAGAGAGAGAGAGTGGTTGGTGGTGGTCAGAGAGTGAATGTAGTGAGAGAGTGGTTGGTGGTGGTCAGAGGGTGAATGTAGTGAGAGAGAGAGTGGTTGGTGGTGGTCTTAGGGTGAATGTAGTGAGAGAGAGTGGTTGGTGGTGGTCAGAGGGTGAGAGAGAGTGAGAGAGAGAGAGAGTGGTTGGTGGTGGTCAGAGGGTGATGTAGTGAGAGAGAAAGTGGTTGGTGGTGGTCAGAGGGTGAGAGTGAGAGAGATAGAGTGGTTGGTGGTGGTCAGAGGGTGAATGTAGTGAGAGAGTGGTTGGTGGTGGTCAGAGGGTGAATGTAGTGAGAGAGTGAGTGGTTGGTGGTGGTCTGAGGGTGAATGTAGTGAGAGAGAGTGTGGTTGGTGCTGGTCAGAGGGTGAATGTAGTGAGAGAGTGAGTGGTTGGTGGTGGTCAGAGGGTGAATGTAGTGAGAGAGTGAGTGGTTGGTGGTGGTCAGAGGGTGAATGTAGTGAGAGAGTGAGTGGTTGGTGGTGGTGGTCAGAGGGTGAATGTTGTGAGAGAGAGAGTGGTTGGTGGTGGTCAGAGGGTGAATGTAGTGAGAGAGTGAGTGGTTGGTGGTGGTGGTCAGAGGGTGAATGTAGTGAGAGAGAAAGTGGTTGGTGGTGGTCAGAGGGTGAGAGTGAGAGAGAGAGAGTGGTTGGTGGTGGTCAGACGGTGAATGTAGTGAGAGAGTGAGTGGTTGGTGGTGGTCAGAGGGTGAATGTAGTGAGTGAGTGAGTGGTTGGTGGTGGTCAGAGGGTGAATGTAGTGAGAGAGAGAGTGGTTGGTGGTGGTCTGAGGGTGAATGTAGTGAGAGAGAGAGTGGTTGGTGTTGGTCAGAGGGTGAATGTAGAGAGTGAGTGGTTGGTGGTGGTCAGAGGGTGAATGTAGTGAGAGAGTGATTGGTTGGTGGTGGTCAGAGGGTGAATGTAGTGAGAGAGTTAGAGTGGTTGGTGGTGGTCATAGGGTGAATGTAGTGAGAGAGAGAGTGGTTGGTGGTGGTCAGAGGGTGAATGTAGTGAGAGAGAGAGTGGTTGGTGGTGGTCAGAGGGTGAATGTAGTGAGAGAGTGAGTGGTTGGTGGTGGTCAGAGGGTGAATGTAGTGAGAGAGAGAGTGGTTGGTGGTGGTCAGAGGGTGAATGTAGTGAGAGAGTGAGTGGTTGGTGGTGGTGGTCAGAGAGTGAATGTAGTGAGAGAGTGGTTGGTGGTGGTCAGAGGGTGAATGTAGTGAGAGAGAGAGTGGTTGGTGGTGGTCTTAGGGTGAATGTAGTGAGAGAGAGTGGTTGGTGGTGGTCAGAGGGTGAGAGAGAGTGAGAGAGAGAGAGAGTGGTTGGTGGTGGTCAGAGGGTGATGTAGTGATAGAGAAAGTGGTTGGTGGTGGTCAGAGGGTGAGAGTGAGAGAGATAGAGTGGTTGGTGGTGGTCAGAGGGTGAATGTAGTGAGAGAGTGGTTGGTGGTGGTCAGAGGGTGAATGTAGTGAGAGAGTGAGTGGTTGGTGGTGGTCTGAGGGTGAATGTAGTGAGAGAGAGTGTGGTTGGTGCTGGTCAGAGGGTGAATGTAGTGAGAGAGTGAGTGGTTGGTGGTGGTCAGAGGGTGAATGTAGTGAGAGAGTGAGTGGTTGGTGGTGGTCAGAGGGTGAATGTAGTGAGAGAGTGAGTGGTTGGTGGTGGTGGTCAGAGGGTGAATGTTGTGAGAGAGAGAGTGGTTGGTGGTGGTCAGAGGGTGAATGTAGTGAGAGAGTGAGTGGTTGGTGGTGGTGGTCAGAGGGTGAATGTAGTGAGAGAGAAAGTGGTTGGTGGTGGTCAGAGGGTGAGAGTGAGAGAGAGAGAGTGGTTGGTGGTGGTCAGACGGTGAATGTAGTGAGAGAGTGAGTGGTTGGTGGTGGTCAGAGGGTGAATGTAGTGAGTGAGTGAGTGGTTGGTGGTGGTCAGAGGGTGAATGTAGTGAGAGAGAGAGTGGTTGGTGGTGGTCTGAGGGTGAATGTAGTGAGAGAGAGAGTGGTTGGTGTTGGTCAGAGGGTGAATGTAGAGAGTGAGTGGTTGGTGGTGGTCAGAGGGTGAATGTAGTGAGAGAGTGATTGGTTGGTGGTGGTCAGAGGGTGAATGTAGTGAGAGAGTGAGAGTGGTTGGTGGTGGTCATAGGGTGAATGTAGTGAGAGAGAGAGTGGTTGGTGGTGGTCAGAGGGTGAATGTAGTGAGAGAGAGAGTGGTTGGTGGTGGTCAGAGGGTGAATGTAGTGAGAGAGTGAGTGGTTGGTGGTGGTCAGAGGGTGAATGTAGTGAGAGAGAGAGTGGTTGGTGGTGGTCAGAGGGTGAATGTAGTGAGAGAGTGAGTGGTTGGTGGTGGTGGTCAGAGGGTGAATGTTGTGAGAGAGAGAGTGGTTGGTGGTGGTCAGAGGGTGAATGTAGTGAGAGAGTGAGTGGTTGGTGGTGGTGGTCAGAGGGTGAATGTAGTGAGAGAGAGAGTGGTTGGTGGTGGTCAGAGGGTGAATGTAGTGAGAGAGTGAGTGGTTGGTGGTGGTCAGAGGGTGAATGTAGTGAGTGAGTGAGTGGTTGGTGGTGGTCAGAGGGTGAATGTAGTGAGAGAGAGAGTGGTTGGTGGTGGTCAGAGGGTGAATGTAGTGAGAGAGTGAGTGGTTGGTGGTGGTCAGAGGGTGAATGTAGTGAGAGAGAGAGTGGTTGGTGGTGGTCAGAGGGTGAATGTAGTGAGAGAGAGAGTGGTTGGTGGTGGTCAGAGGGTGAATGTAGTGAGAGAGAGAGAGTGGTTGGTGGTGGTCAGAGGGTGAATGTAGTGAGAGAGAGAGTGGTTGGTCGTAGTCAGAGGGTGAATGTAGTGAGAGAGTGAGTGGTTGGTGGTGGTCAGAGGGTGAATGTAGTGAGAGAGAGAGTGGTTGGTGGTGGTCAGAGGGTGAATGTAGTGAGAGAGTGAGTGGTTGGTGGTGGTGGTCAGAGGGTGAATGTAGTGAGAGAGAGAGTGGTTGGTGGTGGTCAGAGGGTGAATGTAGTGAGAGAGTGAGTGGTTGGTGGTGGTCAGAGGGTGAATGTAGTGAGAGAGTGAGTGGTTGGTGGTGGTCAGAGGGTGAATGTAGTGAGAGAGAGAGTGGTTGGTGGTGCTCAGAGGGTGAATGTAGTGAGAGAGTGAGTGGTTGGTGGTGGTCAGAGGGTGAATGTAGTGAGAGAGTGAGTGGTTGGTGGTGGTGGTCAGAGGGTGAATGTAGTGAGAGAGAGAGTGGTTGGTGGTGGTCAGAGGGTGAATGTAGTGAGAGAGTGAGTGGTTGGTGGTGGTCAGAGGGTGAATGTAGTGAGAGAGTGAGTGGTTGGTGGTGGTCAGAGGGTGAATGTAGTGAGAGAGAGAGTGGTTGGTGGTGCTCAGAGGGTGAATGTAGTGAGAGAGTGAGTGGTTGGTGGTGGTCAGAGGGTGAATGTAGTGAGAGAGTGAGTGGTTGGTGGTGTTCAGAGGGTGAATGTAGTGAGTGAGTGAGTGGTTGGTGGTTGTCAGAGGGTGAATGTAGTGAGAGAGAGAGTGGTTGGTGGTGGTCAGAGGGTGAATGTAGTGAGAGAGTGAGTGGTTGGTGGTGGTCAGAGGGTGAATGTAGTGAGAGAGAGAGTGGTTGGTGGTGGTCAGAGGGTGAATGTAGTGAGAGAGAGAGTGGTTGGTGGTGGTCAGAGGGTGAATGTAGTGAGAGAGAGAGAGAGAGTGGTTGGTGGTGGTCAGAGGGTGAATGTAGTGAGAGAGAGAGTGGTTGGTGGTGGTCAGAGGGTGAATGTAGTGAGAGAGTGGTTGGTGGTGGTCAGAGGGTGAATGTAGTGAGAGAGAGAGTGGTTGGTGGTGGTCAGAGGGTGAATGTAGTGAGAGAGTGAGTGGTTGGTGGTGGTCAGAGGGTGAATGTAGTGAGAGAGAGATTGGTTGGTGGTGGTCAGAGGGTGAATGTAGTGAGAGAGAGAGTGGTTGGTGGTGGTCAGAGGGTGAATGTAGTGAGAGAGTGGTTGGTGGTGGTCAGAAGGTGAATGTAGTGAGAGAGTGAGTGGTTGGTGGTGGTCAGAGGGTGAATGTAGTGAGAGAGAGAGTGGTTGGTGGTGGTCAGAGGGTGAGAGTGAGAGAGAGAGAGTGGTTGGTGGTGGTCAGAGAGTGAATGTAGTGAGAGAGTGGTTGGTGGTGGTCAGAGGGTGAATGTAGTGAGAGAGAGAGTGGTTGGTGGTGGTCTTAGGGTGAATGTAGTGAGAGAGAGTGGTTGGTGGTGGTCAGAGGGTGAGAGAGAGTGAGAGAGAGAGAGAGAGTGGTTGGTGGTGGTCAGAGGGTGATGTAGTGAGAGAGAAAGTGGTTGGTGGTGGTCAGAGGGTGAATGTAGTGAGAGAGAGAGAGTGGTTGGTGGTGGTCAGACGGTGAATGTAGTGAGAGAGTGAGTGGTTGGTGGTGGTCAGAGGGTGAATGTAGTGAGTGAGTGAGTGGTTGGTGGTGGTCAGAGGGTGAATGTAGTGAGAGAGAGAGTGGTTGGTGGTGGTCAGAGGGTGAATGTAGTGAGAGAGTGGTTGGTGGTGGTCAGAGGGTGAATGTAGTGAGAGAGAGAGAGTGGTTGGTGGTGGTCAGAGGGTGAATGTAGTGAGAGAGTGAGTGGTTGGTGGTGGTCAGAGGGTGAATGTAGTGAGAGAGTGAGTGGTTGGTGGTGGTCAGAGGGTGAATGTAGTGAGAGAGTGGTTGGTGGTGGTCAGAGGGTGAATGTAGTGAGAGAGTGAGTGGTTGGTGGTGGTCAGAGGGTGAATGTAGTGAGAGAGAGAGTGGTTGGTGGTGGTCAGAGGGTGAATGTAGTGAGAGAGAGAGTGGTTGGTGGTGGTCAGAGGGTGAATGTAGTGAGAGAGAGAGAGTGGTTGGTGGTGGTCAGAGGGTGAATGTAGTGCGAGAGTGAGTGGTTGGTGGTGGTCAGAGGGTGAATGTAGTGAGAGAGAGAGTGGTCACATGCGCCATGCACTGGCATTGCGACACTTCCCGACGCTTTCAGGCTGACAATCCATGCTTTGCCATGGATTCTGCAGACAGTTGCTTTCATCTCTATGTTTTAAAGTCGGAGAAATCTCTGAACCTCTCTTTACAATGCAAACTATGTCTCCCAGCCGTGAAAGTGCTGTGAACGTCCAGGAACTGGACATCTCACCTGAAGAAACATAGAAACATAAAACCCGCTCACTTTCACTGATACACACATGGACTCTGTTTACTAGTTTTATTAGCTCGTAACATGCTTCCTACCTGTTCTCAATACGTTTAGAGGCTCTTGTGTTTTAGGGATTAATTGGGGCGACACGTGCCATCACTTTTTTCTTTTTACTCAATGAGTGATTCATGCTGCCAGATACAGCCTCTCATCAAACATTCACATTTATTCCGGAAAAAAAACAACATTAAAACTAATGAGGAAACGGGGCGGGCGAGAGAGAGAGAGAGAGAGAAAGAGAGAGAGTTTTAGAAAAGATGGGCACATTTTCTTGAATAGAAATTGAAAGCTTTATTTGTATTGTGGTTTTGATTCTCTAAAAAAAAAAAAATCAATGTTAGACACCTGATTGGTTACTGAGTTTTGATAGTTCAAAACTTGTTAAGTGCAATTTGTGTCTGCTGTGTATAAGATGTGTCAATACACTGAGCAGATGACACTTTCTATTCTTTCTTGTCATTTTTTTATGTTTTATTATGGCCAGGCAAGAGTAGAGGCACGGCTTTTCAGAGGTTGATGGACTCTGTGCTGCGCGACCTCGCTTTCGTTTCTGTTTACCTGGACGACATCTTGGTGGCTAGTTCTTCAGTTGAGGAGCATTTTTCACACCAAAAGCAAGTTTTTCAGCGCCTTGAGAAGAGGTGGGCAATAATTTTTCCGAAAGGGCCAAATGAGAAGCAGAAAATATTGTGGAGGGCCGGGCCAAAAGTTTAAACTCTATTCTGCATATGAATTTTATTTCTACATTGAAAGCAGTAAATGGCATTGTTTACACATGCTGGTAAGTGTCTGTGTTATTATTAGGTAAAGAGAAAGTGAGGGTTATTTTAACAAAAAATGTTTTTATTCAGTGCAGTTATTCAAAACAATTGTAAACATGAAACATTTGTAACTCTTTTTTTAATTACATTAACCAAAAACACTTTTTTCTATTAAGACATCACAATGTCTTTGTATGCCAAATATCATTAACAAGATATGTCACATTATGATTGTCAAACTGCCAAGCTGTGCAGACAAAAAGTAATAGTGAACACACATTTGTGTATTTTCTTGTTCAGTGAGAGAAATCTAGCCTTTGCTGCCCTTTAACGAGTGCATCAAAGTCAGGTTGAATGTCTGAGGTGGAGATGCGAAGCACAGCTGACAGATGATCATCAGTAAGAGAGGATCTGAACCTGGATTTGGTAAACTTCATTACTGAGAATGTTTGTTCACATATGTAGGTAGATCCAAACAGAACCAACATCTTCTGAGCATGTCTCCTCATGTTTGGAAAGTTCTCCTCCTTAAGAGATGAGTAGAACTCCAGCAGTGATGCTGACTTAAAGTGCTCTGCCAGTACTGTGTCAGACTGCAGGTCAATGAGCTCCAGCTGAACATCACTGGGTGCATCATCTACTCTGCAGGCAAAGGGAGAGGAAACCAGGTGCATTTCATCCTCAATGTTTTTACAATCATCAAATCGCCTTAAAAACTCACCATGCAAATCTCCTAACATGGATGAGTACCTGCAGAGATGATTAGCTGATGGTCTGACTTCTTTAAGGGTTTGCATGTGAGTGAGAGTGTTGTTCTGTAGTTGACTTGAAAGAAACAGCAACTTTCTCATAAAAGCCTTCACCAGGTTAATGCATGTCATGAACGAAAAGGCCCTTGCCTTGCAGTTTAGTGCTCAGTTCATTCATCAGTGCCGTCACATCAACAGCAAATGCAAAATCTGCCATCCAGTTCATAACTGAAAGCTCGGGATGTTTTTGCCTTTCATCTCACAAAACTCTTGAATCTCTGTTTTCAGGTCCCAAAATCTTTTGAGCACTTTGCCCAGACTGAGCCGTCTGACAGCTGTGTGGTACATGATGTCACCATGTTCATTCTCATGCTCCTCTAAAAGTGCAACAAACTGCCTGTGATTTAATGCTCGTGCCCTGATAAAGTTAACCGTTTTTGTTACAACATCAATAACATGGTTAAGTTTTAGCACAGACCTGCACAGTACATGCTGATGTATAATACAATGTATCAACACTAAATGATGCTCTGTGCCGAGTTCAGTCACTTTATCTTGGATCTGTTTCAAAAGTCCGACATGTTTTCCTGTCATATTCGGACAACCATCAGTAGTGACGCCTACCAGTTTGTCCCATTTCAGTCCAAGCTTGACCATGCATGCATCAAACCTTCTTGAACAGATCGTTTCCCGTTGTCGTTCCTTTTATTGACCTCAATGCTGCCAGCTCCTCCGTAATCTTGAAGTCCTGCCTTATTCCCCGGAGAAACACCAGTAACTGGGCAGTGTCACGGACATCACAGCTCTCATCCAAAGCCAAAGAGAAAAAGTCAAAACTTTCAACTCCACTTTTGAGCTGACATTCGAGATTCTCCGCGATTCCTTCCACCCTTCTGGTGACGGTTCGCCTGGACAGCGGGACTTTTTCAAATGCTTCTTTATTCTCAGGGCATATTAGCGCGGCAGAGTCCACCAAGCACTCTTTCACAAACTCGCCATCCGAGAACGGCTTGCTGTTTTTAGCGATTTTGTGGGATATGACGAAGCTGGTCTTGGTCGCTGCATCCCGGGCTGTGTGTAGACTAAAACAGCCTTGTTGTTTTGGTAGCTTTGCTAGCAAGTCTTATGATATTCGCGTTCTCTCAGCCTCCGCCAAGTGTCTGTATTTCTCCGCGTGTTTTGTCTCATAATGCCGACTCACATTATACTCCTTAAACACGGCGACGTGCTCTCCACAAACTAAACAGACGGGTTTACCACCGACTTCAGTAAACAAATATTTAGTGCTCCAAATCTTCTTGAAATTTCGGCCTTCAGCATCCAAATTTCTTTTCTTGACGTGCCCGTACATCATTGAGGGGCGACAATGACCGCTAATCACATGCACTGATTGACTTGTTTTACGGGTCACGTATACGACGTACGTAGGTTACGTACACTGTACATAAATTAACAGGCTTCAAAGTAAAAGCATTTCCGTTTTAGTTTATACAGCCGATGGTTTTAGTCCACGCATTAAAATTCGAAAGAAGCTTTTGTTTTCTTAATTCTAAGCAACCTTTCGCGGGCCGGTCAGAATCAGGTCACGGGCCGTATTTGGCCCGCGGGCCTTAAAATGCCCAGGTCTGGCCTTGAGGAACATGGCCTAATTGTCAACCCTGCTAAGTGCCAGTTTGGTCTGCCTGTGATTGACTTTGTGGGTCATCGTATTTCAACTCAGGGTGCCATTCCATTGCCTTCTAAGGTGCAAGCGGTGACAGATTTCCCTCGTCCAGCCTCGGTTAAGGCCCTGCAGGAGTTTTTGGGCATGATTAATTTCTACAACCTTTCGCATTGAGATTACAACTATATACCAAATAAATGTTTTATCAGCTCTATCAATTACAATGGTCAAATTGTCTCAATGGCTACATACAGAAAATCGTGGGTTTAAATCCACCTGGAGGTGTTTGTGGAATTAACTTGTGTGTGCATGTGTTTCCTCAGGGTTCTCTGGTTTTCTTCCACAGTCCAATTAAATGCATGCTAATGGTAATACTAAACTGACTCTCTGTGTATGTCCCATGGTAGACTGATGACGTGTTCTGTTTCTTTTGAAACGTATTTTCAGCGACGTCCAGACAAGACGTCAATATAATGTTCAAGAAAGACGTCTCAAAAAACTTTCATTCAGGCTCTTCTGAGGAAGTCTTCTGGATGTCTAGAGACATCGTCTTTAGTTGTGTTCTGGACCTACATGTTGACACAAAGAACAGTGGCTGTGTAAAACACATTGGTTACTGTGGAACTGTGCTGTGTATTCATCAACAACATCTCACATGTTGGAAGATAAACAAGAGCACGGAGCAACATTTTATCAAAAATAATTTATTTATGAAAAAGTATTAATTAGAATAAATTGGTTATTTATCAAATAATAATGACATTGGGCCACCACCAGCTAAACTGGAAATAGTTAATGCCAAAAAAAAGTGTTATTTAAATTGATTAATGTTTCTCTTTAGATATAACAATCTTGAATAACAGGGAAGGTGTGAGATTCGAGCGCAGGCTGTTTCAAACCAGTGAATTCAGGCCCAGGACCGCTTGACCCCGTCAGCTAGATGTATGTATGTACTGGGTTTCAGAAGATGGCAGTGCCTCGAGGTCAGTGGGGACTGGGTGGATGTCTGTGACTCCCCCCCCCCTTTTGTGCGAGTCCCTTGCGAAGATCGTGTGATAATCGCGGGAGACCTCCTCATACAAATGCATCTCCTTGTTTCTGTTGTGGTAAAGCGCGAGCCTCAGCAGAGCGTTGCTCGGTCTTTGACTCGAAGCCTGAATAAGGTTCTTCTGGTACAGACATGGTCTGTTTACCTGAAATGTCTGTATTCTCTGGTTGAGTCATTGGAGCGTGCACAACCATGTCACCTTCGGTGCTCGGTTTTGTACCCTGAAGAACCTGTTCAAGGTTAACATGGTGAGCGCTGGTGATGGTTTTGGTTGTGGAAATGAGGAGAGTTGTGTCATGCGTGTCGTCGCTGGTGAGGGACGAAGGCAGATTGTCAATGAGATGACAATTAGTTCAAGATTGTGGAATGAACTGTCAGTTAACATCTCTAAAGGTGGAAATGCGGTCACTTTAATCTGACCAGGTGTCAGATTTTGGACCCGTGGGTTGGCTGAACGATTGCTGTTAGAAGCTGGGTGGCCTAGTTCTTAGCCAATGGGAGTCGGGCTGACGACTTGGGACCAAAGGCGCCGTTTGGTGGCAGCGAGTCGGTTTAGGATGTCCTGACCAATAAGCAGTTCTTCTGTGTCCAGATCAGTGATGTGGATGGGATGTGTCGCTGACATGTCCTAGAAAGCTGTTGACCCAGACACATTGAGTGATGTGGTGCAAGTCCTGAGTGAAGCCTCGGATGTTTATGCTACACTCTTCCACCTGAAGTGGCTTTCCTTAAGTGGCATGCGCAAGCGTGGTTCTAGCAACCCGTGCGAAGGTGTCTGAACACATGAGGGGGATTTCTGACCCAGTACCAAGCAGTGAGAGAGTGTCAACAATCCCTACCACCACTGAAGTGTATCTGTGGTTGGCATAGCCAAGATTACCCAAGAATGTCAAATGGGCCTCTTTCACCTCCTGGATCTCCTCCTCCTGCCAAAATGAACTTTGTGTGTGGAGGGGAGGGGCCAAGTCATGCGGTCAGGGGGAGCCAGGTCCCTTCTTACCAGGCGGGTTCAGGTGCTGCTTCACCTCTCTGATGCAGGTTTTAATCCACTGTGGGACATCTGCATCCCAGTTGTTTTGAGTCTGACCTCAGCCTCGGTTTTTAGACTTACCTCTCCTCACCTGAGACCTCAAGACACCTGCATCACCATCATAGTTTTCACCTGAATGGTGGTGCAGCTCCCACACCATCTGCGCATGTTTGCGGAGGTCTTTCATGGTGGGGTTTTTGGTCCTGCAGAAAAGGGCGACATCGATCCGCACACTGTTGTGGAGGTTGTTAACGAAGAGGGACTTAAAAGTCTGGTCTTTGTCCAATCCTGGTGCATTGTGGCCTTGGAAGTAGGCAGCCCTTAGACACCTATAAATACTATCTGGGAGTCTCCGCCCCCTTTTGACTGATTGTATATGCACCAAAGTTTGCCGAGGCAGGATCATTGTGCAGATGATCCTGCTTCCCTAAGTGCATGACAGAGGGCTGAGTAATGGTCTCTGATGGCAGATGGGAGGGACTCTATGTATACATGGACACTCCTGGATGTCATCTTCCAGAGAAGCGTAAGCTTCTCTCGGGACGAAGGATGAGGCAGGTTGAAGAGGCAGCGTTCAACCTCCACCAGGTTGTCCGCTACACGAATCTCCGGGTTGTTTGGTTCGAACTGCTCTATGTCCTCTGCAAGGGACTCAAGCTGGCTGGTCCAAAACCAGGTACCCTTGGGATATCGGAATGGTCAGAGTCATCTGAGCTAGAACATCCTGGTTCTCTCCGGTGGAGAGAGTGAGGGAGCTGATAGCACTGTGAGGTGCTGGAAAATGACAATGTTCCTTCTCCTGAAAAGGAGTGAAAGAGCTGCGAGACCACGTGGTGGTGCGGCTGAGAGCACTGATGGATGTGTGTCATAGCAACTCGCTGTTGAGGTTTCTTCTCTCCTGTGTAGACAGGCATAGAAGACCGGCGACAACAGTCTTCAACTGGGTCATGTAGCTCCCGAGGTATCTTTGCTCTGAGCACGCAGTGTCTCTGACGACTCATGGTAGGAGTCACGAAAAAACTGTGTTTCGAAAAGTGCGAAAATGTTGTTAATGCACAGGTGATGGTTACACCTGTGGCTTTCACTTCTGTAGTCTATACAAATTGTAACCTCGCAACTGCAACACAGTGTTTTTATCACCTTGGGTGAGCAATAGTTGTGTTAGTGTACATTTTTCTGGGTAGATACTTGAATAGTGAAAGTACGAGTTTGTCCTAATGAAATTAAAACTTTATTCTAAAAACATACTCAGTATCTCGTCTGAAGCATCTTTTCGGCCACAACTGATGAAAAGACCAAAACAGTCAAATCCAGCATAATAAAAGAGGTTGAAACTGCTTTAACCTGATAAACACATCATTTAAACTTGAATTGAGAAAGTACTAGTTTGTTCTAATGAAATAAAAACTTTATTCCAAAATCACTCTATATCCCGTGAGGAGCATCATTTCGGCCACTACTGATGAAATGAAAATAGCAGTTACTTCACTAAATATAATTGGTTGAAAGTACTTGCAACTGCTAAGTCCATCATGTTTAAACTTGAATTGAGAAAGTACTAGTTTGTTCTAATGAAATAAAAACTTTATTCCAAAATCACTCTATATCCCGTGAGGAGCATCATTTCGGCCACTACTGATGAAATGAAAATAGCAGTTACTCCACTAAATAAAACTGGTTGAAACTGCTTGAACCTGATAAACACATCATTTAAACTTGAATTGAGAAAGTACTAGTTTGTTCTAATGAAATAAAAACTTTATTCCAAAATCACTCTATATCCCGTGAGGAGCATCATTTCGGCCACTACTGATGAAATGAAAATAGCAGTTACTTCACTAAATATAATTGGTTGAAAGTACTTGCAACTGCTAAGTCCATCATGTTTAAACTTGAATTGAGAAAGTACTAGTTTGTTCTAATGAAATAAAAACTTTATTCCAAAATCACTCTATATCCCATGAAGAGCATCATTTCGTCCACTACTGATGAAATGAAAATAGCAGTTACTCCACTAAATAAAACTGGTTGAAACTGCTTGAACCTGATAAACACATCATTTAACCTTGAATTGAGAAAGTACTAGTTTGTTCTAATGAAATAAAAACATTCTTCCAAAATCACTCTATATCTCGTGTGGAGCATCATTTCGGCCACTCCTGATGAAATGAAAATAGCAGTTACTCCACTAAATAAAACTGGTTGAAACTGCTTGAACCTGATAAACACATCATTTAAACTTGAATTGAGAAAGTACTAGTTTGTTCTACTGAAATAAAAACTTTCTTCCAAAATCACTCTATATCTCGTGTGGAGCATCATTTCGGCCTCTACTGATGAAATGAAAATAGCAGTTACTCCACTAAATATAATTGGTTGAAAGTACTTGCAACTGCTAAGTCCATCATGTTTAAACTTGAATTGAGAAAGTACTAGTTTGTTCTAATGAAATAAAAACTTTCTTCCAAAATCACTCTATATCTCGTGTGGAGCATCATTTCGGCCACTCCTGATGAAATGAAAATAGCAGTTACTCCACTAAATAAAACTGGTTGAAACTGCTTGAACCTGATAAACACATCATTTTAACTTGAATTGAGAAAGTACTAGTTTGTTCTAAGGAAATAAAAACTTTATTCCAAAATCACTCTATATCTCGTGTGGAGCATCATTTCGGCCACTACTGATGAAATGAAAATAGCAGTTACTCCACTAAATAAAACTGGTTGAAACTGCTTGAACCTGATAAACACATCATTTAAACTTGAATTGAGAAAGTACTAGTTTGTTCTACTGAAATAAAAACTTTCTTCCAAAATCACTCTATATCTCGTGTGGAGCATCATTTCGGCCTCTACTGATGAAATGAAAATAGCAGTTACTCCACTAAATAAAACTGGTTGAAACTGCTTGCAACTGCTAAGTCCATCATGTTTAAACTTGAATTGAGAAAGTACTAGTTTGTTCTAATGAAATAAAAACTTTCTTCCAAAATCACTCTATATCTCGTGTGGAGCATCATTTCGGCCACTCCTGATGAAATGAAAATAGCAGTTACTCCACTAAATAAAACTGGTTGAAACTGCTTGAACCTGATAAACACATCATTTTAACTTGAATTGAGAAAGTACTAGTTTGTTCTAAGGAAATAAAAACTTTATTCCAAAATCACTCTATATCTCGTGTGGAGCATCATTTCGGCCACTCCTGATGAAATGAAAATAGCAGTTACTCCACTAAATAAAACTGGTTGAAACTGCTTGAACCTGATAAACACATCATTTAACCTTGAATTGAGAAAGTACTAGTTTGTTCTACTGAAATAAAAACTTTCTTCCAAAATCACTCTATATCTCGTGTGGAGCATCATTTCGGCCACTCCTGATGAAATGAAAATAGCAGTTACTCCACTAAATAAAACTGGTTGAAACTGCTTGAACCTGATAAACACATCATTTTAACTTGAATTGAGAAAGTACTAGTTTGTTCTAAGGAAATAAAAACTTTATTCCAAAATCACTCTATATCTCGTGAGGAGCATCATTTCGGCCACTCCTGATGAAATGAAAATAGCAGTTACTCCACTAAATAAAACTGGTTGAAACTGCTTGAACCTGATAAACACATCATTTAACCTTGAATTGAGAAAGTACTAGTTTGTTCTACTGAAATAAAAACTTTCTTCCAAAATCACTCTATATCTCGTGTGGAGCATCATTTCGGCCACTCCTGATGAAATGAAAATAGCAGTTACTCCACTAAATAAAACTGGTTGAAACTGCTTGAACCTGATAAACACATCATTTAACCTTGAATTGAGAAAGTACTAGTTTGTTCTACTGAAATAAAAACTTTCTTCCAAAATCACTCTATATCTCGTGTGGAGCATCATTTCGGCCACTCCTGATGAAATGAAAATAGCAGTTACTCCACTAAATAAAACTGGTTGAAACTGCTTGAACCTGATAAACACATCATTTTAACTTGAATTGAGAAAGTACTAGTTTGTTCTAAGGAAATAAAAACTTTATTCCAAAATCACTCTATATCCCGTGAGGAGCATCATTTCGGCCTCTACTGATGAAATGAAAATAGCAATTACTCCACTAAATATAATTGGTTGAAAGTACTTGCAACTGCTAAGTCCATCATGTTTAAACTTGAATTGAGAAAGTACTAGTTTGTTCTAATGAAATAAAAACTTTATTCCAAAATCACTCTATATCCCATGAAGAGCATCATTTCGTCCACTACTGATGAAATGAAAATAGCAGTTACTCCACTAAATAAAACTGGTTGAAACTGCTTGAACCTGATAAACACATCATTTAACCTTGAATTGAGAAAGTACTAGTTTGTTCTAATGAAATAAAAACATTCTTCCAAAATCACTCTATATCTCGTGTGGAGCATCATTTCGGCCACTACTGATGAAATGAAAATAGCAGTTACTCCACTAAATAAAACTGGTTGAAACTGCTTGAACCTGATAAACACATCATTTAAACTTGAATTGAGAAAGTACTAGTTTGTTCTACTGAAATAAAAACTTTCTTCCAAAATCACTCTATATCTCGTGTGGAGCATCATTTCGGCCTCTACTGATGAAATGAAAATAGCAGTTACTCCACTAAATATAATTGGTTGAAAGTACTTGCAACTGCTAAGTCCATCATGTTTAAACTTGAATTGAGAAAGTACTAGTTTGTTCTAATGAAATAAAAACTTTCTTCCAAAATCACTCTATATCTCGTGTGGAGCATCATTTCGGCCACTCCTGATGAAATGAAAATAGCAGTTACTCCACTAAATAAAACTGGTTGAAACTGCTTGAACCTGATAAACACATCATTTTAACTTGAATTGAGAAAGTACTAGTTTGTTCTAAGGAAATAAAAACTTTATTCCAAAATCACTCTATATCTCGTGAGGAGCATCATTTCGGCCACTCCTGATGAAATGAAAATAGCAGTTACTCCACTAAATAAAACTGGTTGAAACTGCTTGAACCTGATAAACACATCATTTAACCTTGAATTGAGAAAGTACTAGTTTGTTCTACTGAAATAAAAACTTTCTTCCAAAATCACTCTATATCTCGTGTGGAGCATCATTTCGGCCACTCCTGATGAAATGAAAATAGCAGTTACTCCACTAAATAAAACTGGTTGAAACTGCTTGAACCTGATAAACACATCATTTAACCTTGAATTGAGAAAGTACTAGTTTGTTCTACTGAAATAAAAACTTTCTTCCAAAATCACTCTATATCTCGTGTGGAGCATCATTTCGGCCACTCCTGATGAAATGAAAATAGCAGTTACTCCACTAAATATAATTGGTTGAAACTGCTTGAACCTGATAAACACATCATTTTAACTTGAATTGAGAAAGTACTAGTTTGTTCTAAGGAAATAAAAACTTTATTCCAAAATCACTCTATATCTCGTGTGGAGCATCATTTCGGCCACTACTGATGAAATGAAAATAGCAGTTACTCCACTAAATAAAACTGGTTGAAACTGCTTGAACCTGATAAACACATCATTTAAACTTGAATTGAGAAAGTACTAGTTTGTTCTACTGAAATAAAAACTTTCTTCCAAAATCACTCTATATCTCGTGTGGAGCATCATTTCGGCCTCTACTGATGAAATGAAAATAGCAGTTACTCCACTAAATAAAACTGGTTGAAACTGCTTGCAACTGCTAAGTCCATCATGTTTAAACTTGAATTGAGAAAGTACTAGTTTGTTCTAATGAAATAAAAACTTTCTTCCAAAATCACTCTATATCTCGTGTGGAGCATCATTTCGGCCACTCCTGATGAAATGAAAATAGCAGTTACTCCACTAAATAAAACTGGTTGAAACTGCTTGAACCTGATAAACACATCATTTTAACTTGAATTGAGAAAGTACTAGTTTGTTCTAAGGAAATAAAAACTTTATTCCAAAATCACTCTATATCTCGTGTGGAGCATCATTTCGGCCACTACTGATGAAATGAAAATAGCAGTTACTCCACTAAATAAAACTGGTTGAAACTGCTTGAACCTGATAAACACATCATTTAAACTTGAATTGAGAAAGTACTAGTTTGTTCTACTGAAATAAAAACTTTCTTCCAAAATCACTCTATATCTCGTGTGGAGCATCATTTCGGCCTCTACTGATGAAATGAAAATAGCAGTTACTCCACTAAATAAAACTGGTTGAAACTGCTTGCAACTGCTAAGTCCATCATGTTTAAACTTGAATTGAGAAAGTACTAGTTTGTTCTAATGAAATAAAAACTTTCTTCCAAAATCACTCTATATCTCGTGTGGAGCATCATTTCGGCCACTCCTGATGAAATGAAAATAGCAGTTACTCCACTAAATAAAACTGGTTGAAACTGCTTGAACCTGATAAACACATCATTTTAACTTGAATTGAGAAAGTACTAGTTTGTTCTAAGGAAATAAAAACTTTATTCCAAAATCACTCTATATCTCGTGTGGAGCATCATTTCGGCCACTCCTGATGAAATGAAAATAGCAGTTACTCCACTAAATAAAACTGGTTGAAACTGCTTGAACCTGATAAACACATCATTTAACCTTGAATTGAGAAAGTACTAGTTTGTTCTACTGAAATAAAAACTTTCTTCCAAAATCACTCTATATCTCGTGTGGAGCATCATTTCGGCCACTCCTGATGAAATGAAAATAGCAGTTACTCCACTAAATAAAACTGGTTGAAACTGCTTGAACCTGATAAACACATCATTTTAACTTGAATTGAGAAAGTACTAGTTTGTTCTAAGGAAATAAAAACTTTATTCCAAAATCACTCTATATCTCGTGAGGAGCATCATTTCGGCCACTCCTGATGAAATGAAAATAGCAGTTACTCCACTAAATAAAACTGGTTGAAACTGCTTGAACCTGATAAACACATCATTTAACCTTGAATTGAGAAAGTACTAGTTTGTTCTACTGAAATAAAAACTTTCTTCCAAAATCACTCTATATCTCGTGTGGAGCATCATTTCGGCCACTCCTGATGAAATGAAAATAGCAGTTACTCCACTAAATAAAACTGGTTGAAACTGCTTGAACCTGATAAACACATCATTTAACCTTGAATTGAGAAAGTACTAGTTTGTTCTACTGAAATAAAAACTTTCTTCCAAAATCACTCTATATCTCGTGTGGAGCATCATTTCGGCCACTCCTGATGAAATGAAAATAGCAGTTACTCCACTAAATAAAACTGGTTGAAACTGCTTGAACCTGATAAACACATCATTTTAACTTGAATTGAGAAAGTACTAGTTTGTTCTAAGGAAATAAAAACTTTATTCCAAAATCACTCTATATCCCGTGAGGAGCATCATTTCGGCCTCTACTGATGAAATGAAAATAGCAATTACTCCACTAAATATAATTGGTTGAAAGTACTTGCAACTGCTAAGTCCATCATGTTTAAACTTGAATTGAGAAAGTACTAGTTTGTTCTAATGAAATAAAAACTTTATTCCAAAATCACTCTATATCCCATGAAGAGCATCATTTCGTCCACTACTGATGAAATGAAAATAGCAGTTACTCCACTAAATAAAACTGGTTGAAACTGCTTGAACCTGATAAACACATCATTTTAACTTGAATTGAGAAAGTACTAGTTTGTTCTAAGGAAATAAAAACTTTATTCCAAAATCACGCTATATCTCGTGTGGAGCATCATTTCGGCCACTCCTGATGAAATGAAAATAGCAGTTACTCCACTAAATAAAACTGGTTGAAACTGCTTGAACCTGATAAACACATCATTTAACCTTGAATTGAGAAAGTACTAGTTTGTTCTACTGAAATAAAAACTTTCTTCCAAAATCACTCTATATCTCGTGTGGAGCATCATTTCGGCCACTCCTGATGAAATGAAAATAGCAGTTACTCCACTAAATAAAACTGGTTGAAACTGCTTGAACCTGATAAACACATCATTTAAACTTGAATTGAGAAAGTACTAGTTTGTTCTACTGAAATAAAAACTTTCTTCCAAAATTACTCTATATCCCGTGTGGAGCATCATTTCGGCCACTCCTAATGAAATGAAAATAGCAGTTACTCCACTAAATAAAACTGGTTGAAACTGCTTGAACCTGATAAACACATCATTTTAACTTGAATTGAGAAAGTACTAGTTTGTTCTAAGGAAATAAAAACTTTATTCCAAAATCACTCTATATCCCGTGAGGAGCATCATTTCGGCCTCTACTGATGAAATGAAAATAGCAATTACTCCACTAAATATAATTGGTTGAAAGTACTTGCAACTGCTAAGTCCATCATGTTTAAACTTGAATTGAGAAAGTACTAGTTTGTTCTAATGAAATAAAAACTTTATTCCAAAATCACTCTATATCCCATGAAGAGCATCATTTCGTCCACTACTGATGAAATGAAAATAGCAGTTACTCCACTAAATAAAACTGGTTGAAACTGCTTGAACCTGATAAACACATCATTTAAACTTGAATTGAGAAAGTACTAGTTTGTTCTAATGAAATAAAAACATTCTTCCAAAATCACTCTATATCTCGTGTGGAGCATCATTTCGGCCACTACTGATGAAATGAAAATAGCAGTTACTCCACTAAATAAAACTGGTTGAAACTGCTTGAACCTGATAAACACATCATTTAAACTTGAATTGAGAAAGTACTAGTTTGTTCTACTGAAATAAAAACTTTCTTCCAAAATCACTCTATATCTCGTGTGGAGCATCATTTCGGCCTCTACTGATGAAATGAAAATAGCAGTTACTCCACTAAATATAATTGGTTGAAAGTACTTGCAACTGCTAAGTCCATCATGTTTAAACTTGAATTGAGAAAGTACTAGTTTGTTCTAATGAAATAAAAACTTTCTTCCAAAATCACTCTATATCTCGTGTGGAGCATCATTTCGGCCACTCCTGATGAAATGAAAATAGCAGTTACTCCACTAAATAAAACTGGTTGAAACTGCTTGAACCTGATAAACACATCATTTTAACTTGAATTGAGAAAGTACTAGTTTGTTCTAAGGAAATAAAAACTTTATTCCAAAATCACTCTATATCTCGTGTGGAGCATCATTTCGGCCACTCCTGATGAAATGAAAATAGCAGTTACTCCACTAAATAAAACTGGTTGAAACTGCTTGAACCTGATAAACACATCATTTAAACTTGAATTGAGAAAGTACTAGTTTGTTCTACTGAAATAAAAACTTTCTTCCAAAATTACTCTATATCCCGTGTGGAGCATCATTTCGGCCACTCCTAATGAAATGAAAATAGCAGTTACTCCACTAAATAAAACTGGTTGAAACTGCTTGAACCTGATAAACACATCATTTTAACTTGAATTGAGAAAGTACTAGTTTGTTCTAAGGAAATAAAAACTTTATTCCAAAATCACTCTATATCCCGTGAGGAGCATCATTTCGGCCTCTACTGATGAAATGAAAATAGCAATTACTCCACTAAATATAATTGGTTGAAAGTACTTGCAACTGCTAAGTCCATCATGTTTAAACTTGAATTGAGAAAGTACTAGTTTGTTCTAATGAAATAAAAACTTTATTCCAAAATCACTCTATATCCCATGAAGAGCATCATTTCGTCCACTACTGATGAAATGAAAATAGCAGTTACTCCACTAAATAAAACTGGTTGAAACTGCTTGAACCTGATAAACACATCATTTAAACTTGAATTGAGAAAGTACTAGTTTGTTCTACTGAAATAAAAACTTTCTTCCAAAATCACTCTATATCTCGTGTGGAGCATCATTTCGGCCTCTACTGATGAAATGAAAATAGCAGTTACTCCACTAAATATAATTGGTTGAAAGTACTTGCAACTGCTAAGTCCATCATGTTTAAACTTGAATTGAGAAAGTACTAGTTTGTTCTAATGAAATAAAAACTTTATTCCAAAATCATTCTATATCTCGTGTGGAGCATCATTTCGGCCACTACTGATGAAATGAAAATAGCAGTTACTCCACTAAATAAAACTGGTTGAAACTGCTTGAACCTGATAAACACATCATTTTAACTTGAATTGAGAAAGTACTAGTTTGTTCTAAGGAAATAAAAACTTTATTCCAAAATCACTCTATATCTCGTGTGGAGCATCATTTCGGCCACTCCTGATGAAATGAAAATAGCAGTTACTCCACTAAATATAATTGGTTGAAAGTACTTGCAACTGCTAAGTCCATCATGTTTAAACTTGAATTGAGAAAGTACTAGTTTGTTCTAATGAAATAAAAACTTTCTTCCAAAATCACTCTATATCCCATGAAGAGCATCATTTCGGCCACTACTGATGAAATGAAAATAGCAGTTACTCCACTAAATATAATTGGTTGAAAGTGCTTGCAACTGCTAAGTCCATCATGTTTAAACTTGAATTGAGAAAGTACTAGTTTGTTCTAATGAAATAAAAACTTTCTTCCAAAATCACTCTATATCCCGTGTGGAGCATCATTTCGGCCACTCCTAATGAAATGAAAATAGCAGTTACTCCACTAAATATAATTGGTTGAAAGTGCTTGCAACTGCTAAGTCCATCATGTTTAAACTTGAATTGAGAAAGTACTAGTTTGTTCTAATGAAATAAAAACTTTCTTCCAAAATCACTCTATATCTCGTGTGGAGCATAATTTCGGCCACTCCTGATGAAATGACAATAGCAGTCAAATCCAGCATAATAAAACAGGTTGAAACTGCTTAAAGCTGATAAACACTTCATGTTTAAACTTGAATAGTGAAAGTACGACTATGTTCTAGTAAAATACAAACTTTATTCTAAAAACCAACTCTCAAGCTCCTCATCCTATCTGTAAGGGTGCGCTCAGCCACCCTACGCAGGAAGCTCACTTCAACCGCTTGTATCCGGGATCTCGTTCTTTCGGTCATGACCCATGGTTCATGGCTGTGGTGGAGGCAATAACTCGGGTCTGGGAGGAGTTTGGAGAGGCCATGGAAGAGGACTTTCGGTCTGCCCCGAGGAAATTCTGGCAAACCGTCTCCATGCTCCGGGAGCATGGAGTCCGGTGCACTTCATCCCTGCAACATCGCGTGACGCGGGGACGGTACCTCTGGACAGGCAGAATGGGGTGGTGGTCCCTCTCTTCAAGGACGGGGATCGGAGGGTGTGTTCCAACTACAGAGGGATCACACTCCTCAGCCTCCCCAGGAAAGTCTATTCCAGTGTACTGGAGTGGAGGGTCCGGCCGTTAGTCAAACCTTGGATCCAAGAGGAATAATGCGGTTTTCGTTCTGGTCGTGGAACACTGGACCAGCTCTATACCCTCCACCAGCTGCTCGAGGGTTCATGGGAGTTTGCCCAACTAGTCCACATGTGTTTTCTGGATCTGGAGAAGGCGTTCGACCGCGTCCCCCGAGACATCCTGTGGGGGGTGCTCCGGGAGCATGTAGTCCGGGGCCCTTTGTTAAGGGCTGTTCGGTCTTTGTATTCCCGGAAAGGAGTTTGGTTTGCATTGGCGGCAATAAGTCGGACCTGTTCGCAGTGGTTTCATCTGATCCGCCAGTGGCAGACAGAAAAAAGCATTAGCCAAATCTATACAAGAGAAAAATCTATGTTCAGGTGAGAGATGTGACAACGCAGTTTTGAGATGTTTTGAGATGTCTGAGATGTCTGGCACAGGTTGCCGGGACCGGCAGCCAGGGGGGACTCGGCTGAGAAGGTGAGAAGCTCTCCCAGAGGTGGGAGTTGAAAACTGCGCGGATGGAGGGCTCGGCCAGATGTTCCCAGCAGACCCTCATAACACGTTTGGGCCTGTCGAGTCTATCCGGCTTCCTCCCGGTCCAGCGCATCCAACTCACCACCAGGTGGTGATCAGTTGACAGCTCTGCCCTTCTCTTTACCCTAGTGTCAAAGACACATGGCCAGAGATCAGATGAAATGACCACAAAGTCTATCATTGACCTAGGGTGTCCTGGTGCCACGTGCACTTATGGCACTTATGGACACATGGTGTTCGTTATGGACAAGCTGTGACTGGCACAGAAGTCCAATAACAGAACACCTCTCGGGTTCAGATCGGGGAGGCCGTTCCTCCCAATCACCCCCTTCCAGGTCTCACTGTCATTGGCCACGTGCGCGTTGAAGTCCCCCAGGAGAACAATGGTGTCCCCAGTTGGGGCACTATCCAGCACCCCTCCCACGGACTCCAAGAAGGTTAGGTACTCTGAGCTGCTGTTCGGTGCATTGGCCGAGACAACAGTCAGAGACCTGTCCCCTACTCGAAGGCGTAGGCACGCAACCCTGTCGTTCACTGGGGTGAACTCCAACACATGACGGCTGAGCTGCGGGGCAATCAGCAAGCCCACTCCAGCCCGCCGCCTTACACTGCGGGCAACTCCAGAGCAGTGGAGTATCCAGCCCCTGTGGAGGAGCTGGGTTCCAGAGTCCAAGCTGTGAGTGGAGGCGAGCCCGACTATATCTAGACGGTATCTCTCAGCCTCCCTCACAAGCTCGGGCTCCTTCCCCCTCAGCGAGGTCACAATCCATGTCCCAATAGCCAGATTCTGTGGCCGGGGATCGGGTCGTCGAGGCCCCTGCCGTCGACTACCCCCCAATCCACAATGCACCCGACCCCTACGGCAGCCTCTGTAGGTGGTGGACCCACAGGAGGGGCAAGTCCCCTGACAACATAGCATAGTTGTTTGCGAAGGGTCATTCGGGTGCTCAAACTCCCCCACCACGACAAGGTTGCAGTTCAAGGGGGAGTCACCACCGTTTAAAAGTTTTGTATGTTGCTATTTGAGGATATGATTGTTGATTTTGCTAACATATGACCTCTGTTATACGAAGAGTGCCTCATACTGTATTGACACTAATTATTGACCTCTGGGGTCAGAGGTCAAAAGGAGAATTGAAGGAATATAGTGGTTAAACATTTGTTTTCTGTGTGACAACTGGACATATTGTATTCAGTTGTGTTTCTACACTACTGGGGTTTCTCCCACTGCCCAAGTTGGGAAAACACAGCTATAAATCCATGTTAAGGGACATTCCAAGTTGGTTGGCGATGTGTCCTCAGTGCTCTACTTGCAAAAACATGGTCAAGGTAAGATTGGATCAACAGATAAGAGGTCAGAGGTCACTTTGTCCCCTCTCAAGCTCTGAGAAGAACCAGTTTGAAGCAGTTTTGGGAACAAAGGAATAGCAAATTCACCATAGCAACGCATATATCACGAGAAACCGACCAATGTGAGGTTGAAGTGGTGTATGCAAATGTATAAATATGAACCACGTGTTGCAGTTGTGCCCTTCTTCATTGTAAACCTGGCCTGCACACTTGGGTCTGCAAGGAAGAACGGTCTGAGCTCGTATTATGTAATCTGATATATGTATTTTTATAATCTCTTGTTTGTGTGATTATTAAATTCAATATTGAAGAAATTAACTCTGTTCCTGCCTCTCCCGGATCAAACGAACAAGCAGGAATTCAGGGGAACACAGGAACGAATTCCAACACTAAGCATCTCTACATAAAGTCAGTAACACGATTTCTCTAGATTAAACCAGTCTGAGATGCTATATCTAAAGACAGTAACGTGATTTTCTAAATCAAACCAGCCTGATCAGCTCTATCTACAGGCAGTAACACGATTTGTCTAGATTAAACCAGCCTGAGCAGCTCTATCTTAATAAAGTACATTCAAAAATGAAATGACAGAATTGTTTTTTCAGTGTGACATGATTTTCCTCGATTAAACCATGGTCCAAGTGGAGGAACGTGGGAGCAGCGCTTCAAAGGGTTGAGTGGAAATCTCCACCAACGGCTGATCCCACGTTTCATCGGGCTCATCCATCCCTCCGGACAGGGCCTCACAGCCAGAGACAGGTGAGCCGTTTAGGGACTATTCAGTAACAAGAACTTAGAGCTGTGATTTCACTTGTATATAAGTTAAAGATGTAAAGCAAAGTTGGACTCTTCAGGTGATGAAACATACATTAAATGTCCACCAATGACTGTTGAGATGGTTGATCATTTAGTTTTAAACGTAGTAAACATAGAAAATACTTTGGCTGGTTATTGTGATTAAATTAAATTACATCTCACAACAAAACATGCTTTTAAAATAACAAAGACATTTGATCCAAATTACATTGAATTTAATACAAGAGACCCATTCTACAAAACAAACCTTTCCTCCTGCAATTAGCCTTTCAATACCACCTCACTCCGTGTGTGTTGTCCTCACAATCAATCAAAGTGATCTGGTGTCTCCTGGTGTTGATCTTAAGAGTCTCTCTGTGTTGTCTTCGTAAGTTCACAATGAACAGACAAGGCGTGATAACGTGTCGATTAACTTTATAGCAGTCTTCAAAGATCAAACATCTCGTGCTGCATGCATGGCTGTTTACATTCAACTGATGTTACTGCGCATGCCTAACCACTGCTGCATGCTGGGAAGTGTAGTCTTCTAATAACACACAGAACACCACATCTTTCCCCCTATAAAGAAGACATAATACTTACCCCTTACAACAAACCATGCTTAGGTATAATAGAAATTATTTCTGAACTTTGCATTTCCCCTTAGGCATTATAACACTTGTAAACGACCTTTCAATGTCAACTTTTTTTTTTGTTTTGTTTTGTTTTGAAAAATATCAAAATGCAAACTCACTAAGCATTAAAACATTACCTTAGATTCACGTAAACAATTTTCACATACATTTTTTTTTTTTTATAACATCTTTCAATGAACTTAAAGGTCCAGGTTGCACCTATGTTTAGCAACAGTCCATAGTCAGGAGTCTTCAGCAACTCTCAATCAGCCTTTTAGGTGGCTGAGCATGTCTCTTAGGTCTAAACAGTCCTTCAACAGCTGGCGACTGTGAGAGTTTGGAAAGTCTCTCAGCTGCTGGTGACGCAGACACTGCTGTCAGACCACAGTCAGTGTGGTCAGGCTCACTGTTAGTTGGCTCTGCAGATTCAGCTGTGTCCTGCTGAACCGTGTCCTGAACTGCAGTGTCCCTTTTAGTCAGCTGTAATTGAATATCTGTTCGGTTCCTCCTCAGAGACGATCCATTCTCCATCTGAATCCTGAAGGAGCGTGGCGCAACTTCCTCCGTGACTTGTCCCTTTTGTCTCCACGTGCCTGTAGAGATGTCCCTGAGACGCACTGTGTCTCCAGGCTTCAGCATGGGAAGGTGCTTTGCTGTTCGATCATGCAGCTGTTTTTGTTTCACTTTTTGTTCCTCCTTTGCTTGCCTGACTTTGTGTGCACTTTTGGGCGTCAGCAGGTCTTCACTAACTGGCAGGTTTGAGCGAATGCGCCTGCCCATCAGCATTTGGGCTGGTGACAGTCCATTCTGTAAAGGTGCACTCCTGTAGATCAATAAGCTTTTCTGAAAGTCATCTCTGTCCTGTGCTTTTTTCATCATGTTTTTTACTGTTTTCACAGAGCTTTCTGCCAAGCCGTTAGACTTTGGATAGGTTGGACTCGACGTAATGTGCTGGAACCCCCATTCTTTGGCAAAGGCAGCAAACTCACAGCTCGAAAACTGCGGGCCATTGTCTGAAAACAGTTCGCACGGGACACCATGTCTGGCGAAGACAGTCTTGAGGTAGCTGATAACAGCTTTACTCGAGGTTGACTGCAGTGCTCCAACTTCAGGATAGTTAGAGAAGTAGTCGGTGACCACGATGTAACTCTTACCATCATAGTCCAGCAGATCAGTTCCTACCTTATAGTAAGGTCTGTGGGGCACCGGATGAGTCATCAGTGGCTCCGCTTGTTGTTTTGGCCTGTAAGTGCGGCACAGGTCACATGACGCTGTTGTCTGGCTGATGTCTTGGTTGATTCTTGGCCAGAACATCACCTCTCTTGCTCTGCGCTTACATTTGACTTCTCCGAGGTGGCCTTCGTGTATCTTTTGGAGCATTTGTTTGCGCAGTGAGGGTGGAATCACAAATTTGCTCCCCTTCAACACTATGCCATCCACCACTGTGAGCTCTTCTCTGTAGTTCCAGTAGTCACGTATTTTCACGGGGCAGTGTTTTTTGTTTTCGGGCCATCCTTTCTGTACTGTGCATTTCAGTTCTTTCATCGTTTCATCTGCATCAGTCTCTCTCCGTATTTGTTCTGTTCTGTCAGCTGTTACTGGCAGAGATGTCATGATCATGTCCACATATGCCTGTATTTCTGCGTTTTTCTCACTGTCGGCATGTTCCTCCTTGTCCACTGCTCTAGACAAGGTGTCGGCGGTGTACATGTATTTTCCTTGTGTGTATAGCATGTGCACATCATACTTTTGCAGCCGGATCAGCATGCGCTGTATCCGTACTGGACAGTCATTTAGAGGTTTTGACATGATGGACACCAGCGGTTTATGATCAGTTTCTACTTCAAAAGACTGACCATAGACATATTGGTGGAAGCGCTCACATGCATACAAACTCGCTAACAGTTCCTTTTCAATTTGAGCGTACCTGGATTCGGCACTGGTCAGGGCTCTGGATGCATAAGCGACGGGTAGCCACTGCTCGTCGTGTTTCTGCAGTAGCACCGCTCCCAGGCCGTACTGTGATGCATCTGCCGATATCCTGGTGCTCCTCTCTGGGTCGTAGAACTGTAACACAGGCTCACGTGTCAGAGTCTCTTTCAGTTTCAGAAAACACTTCTCCTGCTCATGGGACCAGATCCATTCGTTTTTTTTTTCAATTAGACTCCTGAGAGGTGCTGACTGTGTTGAAAGCTGTGGGACAAACTTAGCAAGGTAGGTAACCATCCCTAAAAACCGTCTGACTTCATCTTTATTGGTTGGTCTTTCCATGTTGTTGATTGCTGAGGTTTTTCTCGGGTCTGGCTTCACCCCCTCATCACTGACAACGTCTCCCACAAAGGTGAGTGTTTTCACTCCGAACTCACATTTGTCCTTGTTGAGTTTCAGATTTACTTCCCTTGTTTTGTCTAGCACTTGTCTCAGTCTTTCGTCGTGTTCTTGTCGCGTTGACCCCCATACTATGATGTCATCCATCATTGTGTCTACGCCTGGAATGTGTTCAAAGATCATGTGAATAGTCTTGTGGTAGACTTCCGGCGCTGACAAGATACCATACGGCAGGCGAAGAAACCTGTACCTGCCCTCCGGCGTATTGAACGTGCACAGTCGCGAACTTTCCTCGTCCAGTCTCAGTTGCCAAAAACCAGACGACGCGTCTAGTTTACTGAACCATTTAGCTCCAGCAAACTGTGCCATAATTTCTTCTCTGGTTGGTAACTTGAAATGTTCTCTTTTGATTGCTTTGTTTAAGTCCCTTGGATCCAAGCACGTCCTCAGAGCACCTGTTTTCTTTTGCACGACGACCAGCGAGCTGACCCATTCAGTTGGTACATCTATTTTCTTGATGACCTCCAGCTTTTCCATGCGCACCAATTCCTCTTTGAGTTTTTCTCGCAGTGCGAACGGGATCTTCCTGCAGGGATGAACAACAGGAGGCACACTTTTATCCACGTGTATTTTATGTATTCCAGGTAGACATCCAAGTCCTTCGAAACAGTCTTTATACTCCTCCATGAGTGAGTCTTGATCATTTGCAGATTCTGGTGATGTCACAACAAACACTCTTTTTACCAGATCAAGCTTGGCACATGCACTGAGTCCCAGGATTGGTTGTACTCTCATGTCCACGATCAGTAGCTGTGCTTTTATCTGCCGACTTTTGTGTTTGAAGGTTGCAATGCATCCACCTTTAACAGGGACACGTTCTCCTGTGTATCCTGTCACTTTTGTTTTCACTGGATAGATTTTGCTCTTTACAGTGAGTGTTTTGTAGTCCTCTAGAGATAGCAGATTTACGTGGGCACCTGTATCTAACTTGAATGGTATTATACTCTCATTTACCTCTATTGGCAGAATCCATTCTTCCTTTTCGATTGTACAGGCCTGCACCACATCCACAATGAACTCGTCATCCTCTTCTTCCTCATCAACTGTGTGAACTTTCTGTTTTGTAGCTGCCTTGCAACATTTAGCATAATGATTGCTTTTTCCACAGTTGTTACAGGATTTTCCAAATGCAGGACATGACTTAGGCTTGTGGCTGCCTCCACATTTACCACACTTGAACTCTGCAGATTTCACTTTTTGGTCTTTTTGTTTGGTAAATGTTTTCTTTTTCCATTGTTCTTTATGTATTGCATGAACTGTAGTTTCACCTCTCCGTAGCTCTTTTGCTTGTGCTCGGGTGGTTTCTGCTGCTCTGCACACACTAACACACTTGTCCAGTGTGAGTCCTGTCTCTCTGAGCAGTCTTTCTCTGAGACCATTATCCACTGTGCCACAAACTATCCTGTCTCTCACTAATGAGTCTCTCAATGTGTCAAATTCACATGTTTTACTCAGCGTGTGGAGCTCTGCTAGGTACTGATCAAAAGGTACTCCTTGCTTTTGGTCATGGGTGAAAAACTTGTACCTCTCAAAGGTCACATTCTGACTAGGCACGAAGTAGTTCTCAAACTTTGTCATTAGCTCTGCCAATGTCAGATTAGCTTCATCCAGCTGAAAGCTATTGTATATATCCAAAGCATCTTCTCCAATAACATGCAAAAAGATATGAGCTTTCTGTTTTTCATCATCACCCCCTGCTCCACTAGCTGCTAGATATATATTAAATCGCTGCTTGAAGCGTTTCCAGTTATCAGCAAGACTACCAGTCAGTTGCATTGAAGTGGGTGGACTTAGCTTCTCCATGAGCGTACGTCGGGGTGAGACAACTTCCACAGCTCTCTGTTGTTGCTGGTTGTGTCCCGATCCGAGCCCGAGATCCTCTTCTTCTTGTTCGATCTCCTCTTCTTCCCCGTTTTCACTTCCACTGCTGCTCGTAACAACGCTCGTAGCCATGACATGCCGTAGCAAACTCCGCTGGCATGCTGCTTTGTTAGCACGTTTCACTCACGCGACCGGACTTTCCTTTTTTCTTTTCCGTCGCTCTCCCGTGGCAAAACTTCCTTCTGTATCTGCTCACGGCCACTTCTGACACCATGTGTTGTCTTCGTAAGTTCACAATGAACAGACAAGGCGTGATAACGTGTCGATTAACTTTATAGCAGTCTTCAAAGATCAAACATCTCGTGCTGCATGCATGGCTGTTTACATTCAACTGATGTTACTGCGCATGCCTAACCACTGCTGCATGCTGGGAAGTGTAGTCTTCTAATAACACACAGAACACCACACTCTCAACTTGTGGAACCTGTGCATTTAACACTTTTCTTTTGTCTACAGTGTGTTGTGGGAATCTCCCAGAACCTGTATCTCGCCCACCTTGCTGCTCCTCCTGTCACCTGCAGTACAAGGTGATTTCGTCTGTCCACTTCTGGCTCTAAAGACTCTTCTGGCTGTTTGTACCTACATGAACATCATTACATGCAGCTTGTTTACCAGAGCTTTACTTCAAGTCATTGCACAGCTAGAAAACTTTAGTTTATTAAGTCTCAGTAAGGTCTGAGTGTGTATCACATGTTTAGGTGCAACCAGGGTTGGGTAGTAATGGAATACATGTAACAGTGTTACATAATTAGGATACAAAAAACATATAACTGTAATCTGCTACAGTACATAAAAAAATGTGTAATCTCGTTTCAGGTATATTCGATAAAAACTGGGATTACTGAGCAGGATTACAGTAGAAATCAGATGGAATAAACTAGAAATGCAGCTGTCACATGCGCCATGCACTGGCATTGCGACACTTCCCGACGCTTTCAGGCTGACAATCCATGCTTTGCCATGGATTCTGCAGACAGTTGCTTTCATCACTATGTTTTAAAGTTGGAGAAATCTCTGAACCTCTCTGTACAATGCAAACTATGTCTCCCAGCCGTGAAAGTGCTGTGAACGTCCAGGAACTGGACATCTCACCTGAAGAAACATAGAAACATAAAACCCGCTCACTTTCACTGATACACACATGGACTCTGTTTACTAGTTTTATTAGCTCGTAACATGCTTCCTACCTGTTCTCAATACGTTTAGAGGCTCTTGTGTTTTAGGGATTAATTGGGGCGACACGTGCCATCACTTTTTTCTTTTTACTCAATGAGTGATTCCTGCTGCTAGATACAGCCTCTCATCAAACATTCACATTTATTCCGGAAAAAAAACAACATTAAAACTAATGAGGAAACGGGGCGGGCGAGAGAGAGAGAGAGAGAGAGAGAGAGAGAGAGAGTTTTAGAAAAGATGGGCACATTTTCTTGAATAGAAATTGAAAGCTTTATTTGTATTGTGGTTTTGATTCTCTAAAAAAAAAAAAAATCAATGTTAGACACCTGATTGGTTACTGAGTTTTGATAGTTCAAAACTTGTTAAGTGCAATTTGTGTCTGCTGTGTATAAGATGTGTCAATACACTGAGCAGATGACACTTTCTATTCTTTCTTGTCATTTTTTTATGTTTTATTATGGCCAGGCAAGAGTAGAGGCACGGCTTTTCAGAGGTTGATGGACTCTGTGCTGCGCGACCTCGCTTTCGTTTCTGTTTACCTGGACGACATCTTGGTGGCTAGTTCTTCAGTTGAGGAGCATTTTTCACACCAAAAGCAAGTTTTTCAGCGCCTTGAGAAGGGGTGGGCAATAATTTTTCCGAAGGGGCCAAATGAGAAGCAGAAAATATTGTGGAGGGCCGGGCCAAAAGTTTAAACTCTATTCTGCATATGAATTTTATTTCTACATTGAAAGCAGTAAATGGCATTGTTTACACATGCTGGTAAGTGTCTGTGTTATTATTAGGTAAAGAGAAAGTGAGGGTTATTTTAACAAAAAATGTTTTTATTCAGTGCAGTTATTCAAAACAATTGTAAACATGAAACATTTGTAACTCTTTTTTTAATTACATTAACCAAAAATACTTTTTTCTATTAAGACATCACAATGTCTTTGTATGCCAAATATCATTAACAAGATATGTCACATTATGATTGTCAAACTGCCAAGCTGTGCAGACAAAAAGTAATAGTGAACACACATTTGTGTATTTTCTTGTTCAGTGAGAGAAATCTAGCCTTTGCTGCCCTTTAACGAGTGCATCAAAGTCAGGTTGAATGTCTGAGGTGGAGATGCGAAGCACAGCTGACAGATGATCATCAGTAAGAGAGGATCTGAACCTGGATTTGGTAAACTTCATTACTGAGAATGTTTGTTCACATATGTAGGTAGATCCAAACAGAACCAACATCTTCTGAGCATGTCTCCTCATGTTTGGAAAGTTCTCCTCCTTAAGAGATGAGTAGAACTCCAGCAGTGATCCTGACTTAAAGTGCTCTGCCAGTACTGTGTCAGACTGCAGGTCAATGAGCTCCAGCTGAACATCACTGGGTGCATCATCTACTCTGCAGGCAAAGGGAGAGGAAACCAGGTGCATTTCATCCTCAATGTTTTTACAATCATCAAATCGCCTTAAAAACTCACCATGCAAATCTCCTAACATGGATGAGTACCTGCAGAGATGATTAGCTGATGGTCTGACTTCTTTAAGGGTTTGCATGTGAGTGAGAGTGTTGTTCTGTAGTTGACTTGAAAGAAACAGCAACTTTCTCATAAAAGCCTTCACCAGGTTAATGCATGTCATGAACGAAAAGGCCCTTGCCTTGCAGTTTAGTGCTCAGTTCATTCATCAGTGCCGTCACATCAACAGCAAATGCAAAATCAGCCATCCAGTTCATATCTGAAAGCTCGGGATGTTTTTGCCTTTCATCTCACAAAACTCTTGAATCTCTGTTTTCAGGTCCCAAAATCTTTTGAGCACTTTGCCCAGACTGAGCCGTCTGACAGCTGTGTGGTACATGATGTCACCATGTTCATTCTCATGCTCCTCTAAAAGTGCAACAAACTGCCTGTGATTTAATGCTCGTGCCCTGATAAAGTTAACCGTTTTTGTTACAACATCAATAACATGGTTAAGTTTTAGCACAGACCTGCACAGTACATGCTGATGTATAATACAATGTATCAACACTAAATGATGCTCTGTGCCGAGTTCAGTCACTTTATCTTGGATCTGTTTCAAAAGTCCGACATGTTTTCCTGTCATATTCGGACAACCATCAGTAGTGACGCCTACCAGTTTGTCCCATTTCAGTCCAAGCTTGACCATGCATGCATCGACCTCCTTGAACAGATCGCTTCCCGTTGTCGTTCCTTTTATTGACCTCAATGCTGCCAGCTCCTCCGTAATCTTGAAGTCCTGCCTTATTCCCCGGAGAAACACCAGTAACTGGGCAGTGTCACGGACATCACAGCTCTCATCCAAAGCCAAAGAGAAAAAGTCAAAACTTTCAACTCCACTTTTGAGCTGACATTCGAGATTCTCCGCGATTCCTTCCACCCTTCTGGTGACGGTTCGCCTGGACAGCGGGACTTTTTCAAATGCTTCTTTATTCTCAGGGCATATTAGCGCGGCAGAGTCCACCAAGCACTCTTTCACAAACTCGCCATCCGAGAACGGCTTGCTGTTTTTAGCGATTTTGTGGGATATGACGAAGCTGGTCTTGGTCGCTGCATCCCGGGCTGTGTGTAGTTTGCTAAAACAGCCTTGTTGTTTTGGTAGCTTTGCTAGCAAGTCTTATGATATTCGCGCTCTCTCAGCCTCCGCCAAGTGTCTGTATTTCTCCGCGTGTTTTGTCTCATAATGCCGACTCACATTATACTCCTTAAACACGGCGACGTGCTCTCCACAAACTAAACAGACGGGTTTACCACCGACTTCAGTAAACAAATATTTAGTGCTCCAAATCTTCTTGAAATTTCGGCCTTCAGCATCCAACTTTCTTTTCTTGACGTGCCCGTACATCATTGAGGGGCGACAATGACCGCTAATCACATGCACTGATTGACTTGTTTTACGGGTCACGTATACGACGTACGTAGGTTACGTACACTGTACATAAATTAACAGGCTTCAAAGCAAAAGCATTTCCGTTTTAGTTTATACAGCCGATGGTTTTAGTCCACGCATTAAAATTCGAAAGAAGCTTTTGTTTTCTTTATTCTAAGCAACCTTTCGCGGGCCGGTCAGAATCAGGTCACGGGCCGTATTTGGCCCGCGGGCCTTAAAATGCCCAGGTCTGGCCTTGAGGAACATGGCCTAATTGTCAACCCTGCTAAGTGCCAGTTTGGTCTGCCTGTGATTGACTTTTTGGGTCATCGTATTTCAACTCAGGGTGCCATTCCATTGCCTTCTTAAGGTGCAAGCGGTGACAGATTTCCCTCGTCCAGCCTCGGTTAAGGCCCTGCAGGAGTTTTTGGGCATGATTAATTTCTACAACCTTTCATATTGAGATTACAACTATATACCAAATAAATGTTTTATCAGCTCTATCAATTACAATGGTCAAATTGTCTCAATGGCTACATACAGAAAATCGTGGGTTTAAATCCACCTGGAGGTGTTTGTGGAATTAACTTGTGTGTGCATGTGTTTCCTCAGGGTTCTCTGGTTTTCTTCCACAGTCCAATTAAATGCATGCTAATGGTAATACTAAACTGACTCTCTGTGTATGTCCCGTGGTAGACTGATGACGTGTTCTGTTTCTTTTGAAACGTATTTTCAGCGACGTCCAGACAAGACGTCAATATAATGTTCAAGAAAGACGTCTCAAAAAACTTTCATTCAGGCTCTTCTGAGGAAGTCTTCTGGATGTCTAGAGACATCGTCTTTAGTTGTGTTCTGGACCTACATGTTGACACAAAGAACAGTGGCTGTGTAAAACACATTGGTTACTGTGGAACTGTGCTGTGTATTCATCAACAACATCTCACATGTTGGAAGATAAACAAGAGCACGGAGCAACATTTTATCAAAAATAATTTATTTATGAAAAAGTATTAATTAGAATAAATTGGTTATTTATCAAATAATAATGACATTGGGCCACCACCAGCTAAACTGGAAATAGTTAATGCCAAAAAAAAGTGTTATTTAAATTGATTAATGTTTCTCTTTAGATATAACAATCTTGGATAACAGGGAAGGTGTGAGATTCGAGCGCAGGCTGTTTCAAACCAGTGAATTCAGGCCCAGGACCGCTTGACCCCGTCAGCTAGAAAGGGTATGTACTGGGTTTCAGAAGATGGCAGTGCCTCGAGGTCAGTGGGGACTGGGTGGATGTCTGTGACTCCCCCCCCCCTTTTGTGCGAGTCCCTTGCGAAGATCGTGTGATAATCGCGGGAGACCTCCTCATACAAATGCATCTCCTTGTTTCTGTTGTGGTAAAGCGCGAGCCTCAGCAGAGCGTTGCTCGGTCTTTGACTCGAAGCCTGAATAAGGTTCTTCTGGTACAGACATGGTCTGTTTACCTGAAATGTCTGTATTCTCTGGTTGAGTCATTGGAGCGTGCACAACCATGTCACCTTCGGTGCTCGGTTTTGTACCCTGAAGAACCTGTTCAAGGTTAACATGGTGAGCGCTGGTGATGGTTTTGGTTGTGGAAATGAGGAGAGTTGTGTCATGCGTGTCGTCGCTGGTGAGGGACGAAGGCAGATTGTCAATGAGATGACAATTAGTTCAAGATTGTGGAATGAACTGTCAGTTAACATCTCTAAAGGTGGAAAGGCGGTCACTTTAATCTGACCAGGTGTCAGAATTTGGACCCGTGGGTTGGCTGAACGATTGCTGTTAGAAGCTGGGTGGCCTAGTTCTTAGCCAATGGGAGTCGGGCTGACGACTTGGGACCAAAGGCGCCGTTTGGTGGCAGCGAGTCGGTTTAGGATGTCCTGACCAATAAGCAGTTCTTCTGTGTCCAGATCAGTGATGTGGATGGGATGCGTCGCTGACATGTCCTATAAAGCTGTTGACCCAGACACATTGAGTGATGTGGTGAAGTGCTGAGTGAAGCCTCGGATGTTTATGCTACACTCTTCCACCTGAAGTGGCTTTCCTTAAGTGGCATGCGCAAGCTTGGTTCTAGCAACCCGTGCGAAGGTGTCTGAACACATGAGGGGGATTTCTGACCCAGTACCAAGCAGTGAGAGAGTGTCAACAACCCCTACCACCACTGAAGTGTATCTGTGGTTGGCATAGCCAAGATTACCCAAGAATGTCAAATGGGCCTCTTTCACCTCCTGGATCTCCTCCTACTGCCAAAATGAACTTTGTGTGTGGAGGGGAGGGGCCAAGTCATGCGGTCAGGGGGAGCCAGGTCCCTTCTTACCAGGCGGGTTCAGGTGCTGCTTCACCTCTCTGGTGCAGGTTTTAATCCACTGTGGGACATCTGCATCCCAGTTGTTTTGAGTCTGACCTCAGCCTCATGTTTTTAGACTTACCTCTCCTCACCTGAGACCTCAGGACACCTGCATCACCATCATAGTTTTCACCTGAATGGTGGTGCAGCTCCCACACCATCTGCGCATGTTTGCGGAGATCTTTCATGGTGGGGTTTTTGGTCCTGCAGAAAAGGGCGACATCGATCCGCACACTGTTGTGGAGGTTGTTAACGAAGAGGGACTTAAAAGTCTGGTCTTTGTCCAATCCTGGTGCATTGTGGCCTTGGAAGTAGGCAGCCCTTAGGCACCTATAAATACTATCTGGGAGTCTCCGCCCCCTTTTGAGTGATTGTAAATGCACCAAAGTTTGCAGAGGCAGGATTTGGTGCATTTGATCCTGCAGATGATCCTGCTTCCCTAAGTGCATGACAGAGGGTCTCTGATGGCAGATGGGAGGGACTCTATGTATACATGGACACTCCTGGATGTCATCTTCCAGAGAAGCGTAAGCTTCTCTCGGGACGAAGGATGAGGCAGGTTGAAGAGGCAGCGTTCAACCTCCACCAGGTTGTCCGCTACACGAATCTAGTTGTTTGGTTCGAACTGCTCTATGTCCTCTGCAAGGGACTCAAGCTGGCTGGTCCAAAGACCAGGTACCCTTGGGATATCGGAATGGTCAGAGTCATCTGAGCTAGAACATCCTGGTTCTCTCCGGTGGAGAGAGTGAGGGAGCTGATAGCACTGTGAGGTGCTGGAAAATGACAATGTTCCTTCTCCTGAAAAGGAGTGAAAGAGCTGCGAGACCACGTGGTGGTGCGGCTGAGAGCACTGATGGATGTGTGTCATAGCAACTCGCTGTTGAGGTTTCTTCTCTACTGTGTAGACAGGCATAGAAGACCGGCGACAACAGTCTTCAACTGGGTCATGTAGCTCCCGAGGTATCTTTGCTCTGAGCACGCAGTGTCTCTGACGACTCATGAGAGGAGTCACGCAAAAGCTGTGTTTCGAAAAGTGCGAAAATGTTGTTAATGCACAGGTGATGGTTACACCTGTGGCTTTCACTTCTGTAGTCTATACAAATTGTAACCTCGCAACTACAACACAGTGTTTTTAGCACCTTGGGTGAGCAATAGTTGTGTTAGTGTACATTTTTCTGGGTAGATACTTGAATAGTGAAAGTACGAGTTTGTCCTAATGAAATTAAAACTTTATTCTAAAAACATACTCAGTAGAAGATTACAGATAGACTGAAGCATCTTTTCGGCCACAACTGATGAAAAGACCATAACAGTCAAATCCAGCATAAAAAAAGAGGTTGAAACTGCTTTAACCTAATAAACACTTCATGTTTAAACTTGAATTGAAAAGTACCAGTTTGCTCTAAGGAAATAAAAACTTTATTCCAAAATCACTCTATATCTCGTGTGGAGCATCATTTCGGCCACTCCTAATGAAATGAAAATAGCAGTTACTCCACTAAATAAAACTGGTTGAAACTGCTTGAACCTGATAAACACATCATTTAACCTTGAATTGAGAAAGTACTAGTTTGTTCTAATGAAATAAAAACTTTATTCCAAAATCACTCTATATCTCGTGTGGAGCATCATTTCGGCCACTCCTAATGAAATGAAAATAGCAGTTACTCCACTAAATAAAACTGGTTGAAACTGCTTGAACCTGATAAACACATCATTTAAACTTGAATTGAGAAAGTACGAGTTTGTCCTAATGTAATAAAAACTTTATTCCAAAATTACTCTATACCCCGTGTGGAGCATCATTTCGGCCACTCCTGATGAAATGAAAATAGCAGTTACTCCACTAAATAAAACTGGTTGAAACTGCTTGAACCTGATAAACACATCATTTTAACTTGAATTGAGAAAGTACTAGTTTGTTCAAAGGAAATAAAAACTTTAATCCAAAATCACTCTATATCCCGTGAGGAGCATCATTTCGGCCACTACTGATGAAATGAAAATAGCAGTTACTCAACTAAATATAATTGGTTGAAACTGCTTGAACCTGATAAACACTTCATGTTTAAACTTGAATTGAAAAGTACCAGTTTGCTCTAAGGAAATAAAAACTTTATTCCAAAATTACACTATATCCCGTGTGGAGCATCATTTCGGCCACTCCTGATGAAATGAAAATAGCAGTTACTCCACTAAATAAAACTGGTTGAAACTGCTTGAACCTGATAAACACATAATTTAACCTTGAATTGAGAAAGTACTAGTTTGTTCTAAGGAAATAAAAACTTTATTCCAAAATCACTCTATATCCCGTGAGGAGCATCAATTCGGCCTCTACTGATGAAATGAAAATAGCAATTACTCCTCTAAATATAATTGGTTGAAAGTTCTTGCAACTGCTAAGTCCATCATGTTTAAACTTGAATTGAGAAAGTACTAGTTTGTTCTAATGAAATAAAAACTTTCTTCCAAAATCACTCTATATCTCGTGAGGAGCATCATTTCGGCCACTACTGATGAAATGAAAATAGCAGTTACTCCACTAAATAAAACTGGTTGAAACTGCTTGAACCTGATAAACACATCATTTAACCTTGAATTGAGAAAGTACTAGTTTGTTCTAATGAAATAAAAACTTTATTCCAAAATTACTCTATACCCCGTGTGGAGCATCATTTCGGCCACTCCTAATGAAATGAAAATAGCAGTTACTCCACTAAATAAAACTGGTTGAAACTGCTTGAACCTGATAAACACATCATTTAAACTTGAATTGAGAAAGTACTAGTTTGTTCTAAGGAAATAAAAACTTTATTCCAAAATCACTCTATATCCCGTGAGGAGCATCATTTCGGCCACTACTGATGAAATGAAAATAGCAGTTACTCCACTAAATAAAACTGGTTGAAACTGCTTGAACCTGATAAACACATCATTTAACCTTGAATTGAGAAAGTACTAGTTTGTTCTACTGAAATAAAAACTTTCTTCCAAAATTACTCTATATCCCGTGTGGAGCATCATTTCGGCCACTCCTAATGAAATGAAAATAGCAGTTACTTCACTAAATATAATTGGTTGAAAGTACTTGCAACTGCTAAGTCCATCATGTTTAACCTTGAATTGAGAAAGTACGAGTTTGTCCTAATGAAATAAAAACTTTATTCCAAAATCACTCTATATCCCGTGAGGAGCATCATTTCGGCCACTCCTAATGAAATGAAAATAGCAGTTACTCCACTAAATAAAACTGGTTGAAACTGCTTGAACCTGATAAACACATCATTTAAACTTGAATTGAGAAAGTACGAGTTTGTCCTAATGTAATAAAAACTTTATTCCAAAATTACTCTATACCCCGTGTGGAGCATCATTTCGGCCACTCCTGATGAAATGAAAATAGCAGTTACTCCACTAAATAAAACTGGTTGAAACTGCTTGAACCTGATAAACACATCATTTTAACTTGAATTGAGAAAGTACTAGTTTGTTCTAAGGAAATAAAAACTTTATTCCAAAATCACTCTATATCCCGTGAGGAGCATCATTTCGGCCACTACTGATGAAATGAAAATAGCAGTTACTCCACTAAATATAATTGGTTGAAAGTACTTGCAACTGCTAAGTCCATCATGTTTAAACTTGAATTGAGAAAGTACTAGTTTGTTCTAATGAAATAAAAACTTTATTCCAAAATCACTCTATATCTTGTGTGGAGCATCATTTCGGTCACTCCTGATGAAATGACAATAGCAGTCAAATCCAGCATAATAAAACAGGTTGAAACTGCTTAAAGCTGATCAACACTTCATGTTTAAACTTGAATAGTGAAAGTACGACTATGTAAAATACAAACTTTATTCTAAAAACCAACTCTCAAGCTCCTCATCCTATCTGTAAGGGTGCGCTCAGCCACCCTACGCAGGAAGCTCACTTCAACCGCTTGTATCCGGGATCTTGTTCTTTCGGTCATGACCCATAGTTCATGGCTGTGGTGGAGGCAATAACTCGGGTCTGGGAGGAGTTTGGAGAGGCCATGGAAGAGGACTTTTGGTCTGCCCCGAGGAAATTCTGGCAAACCGTCTCCATGCTCCGGGAGCATGGAGTCCGGTGCACTTCATCCCTGCAACATCGCCAAGACCGCTATTTCTCTTTTTAAAAAGGTCTTGCAGTGCAACGGCTCTGCACAAGAGCAACACTGATCCACCAAACAACATGAATGACTATTTGTTTTGCAGTTACTGCAGCATACGCGGGGACGGTACCTCTGGACAGGCAGAATGGGGTGGTGGTCCCTCTCTTCAAGGACGGGGATCGGAGGGTGTGTTCCAACTACAGAGGGATCACACTCCTCAGCCTCCCCAGGAAAGTCTATTCCAGTGTACTGGAGTGGAGGGTCCGGCCGTTAGTCAAACCTTGGATCCAAGAGGAATAATGCGGTTTTCGTTCTGGTCGTGGAACACTGGACCAGCTCTATACCCTCCACCAGCTGCTCGAGGGTTCATGGGAGTTTGCCCAACTAGTCCACATGTGTTTTCTGGATCTGGAGAAGGCGTTCGACCGCGTCCCCCGAGACATCCTGTGGGGGGTGCTCCGGGAGCATGTAGTCCGGGGCCCTTTGTTAAGGGCTGTTCGGTCTTTGTATTCCCGGAAAGGAGTTTGGTTTGCATTGGCGGCAATAAGTCGGACCTGTTCGCAGTGGTTTCATCTGATCCGCCAGTGGCAGACAGAAAAAAGCATTAGCCAAATCTATACAAGAGAAAAATCTATGTTCAGGTGAGAGATGTGACAACGCAGTTTTGAGATGTTTTGAGATGTCTGAGATGTCTGGCACAGGTTGCCGGGACCGGCAGCCAGGGGGGACTCGGCTGAGAAGGTAAGAAGCTCTCCCAGAGGTGGGAGTTGAAAACTGCGCGGATGGAGGGCTCGGCCAGATGTTCCCAGCAGACCCTCATAACACGTTTGGGCCTGTCGAGTCTATCCGGCTTCCTCCCGGTCCAGCGCATCCAACTCACCACCAGGTGGTGATCAGTTGACAGCTCTGCCCTTCTCTTTACCCTAGTGTCAAAGACACATGGCCAGAGATCAGATGAAATGACCACAAAGTCTATCATTGACCTAGGGTGTCCTGGTGCCACGTGCACTTATGGACACCCCTGTGCTCGAACATGGTGTTCGTTATGGACAAGCTGTGACTGGCACAGAAGTCCAATAACAGAACACCTCTCGGGTTCAGATCGGGGAGGCCGTTCCTCCCAATCACCAGGTCTCACTGTCATTGGCCACGTGCGCGTTGAAGTCCCCCAGGAGAACAATGGAGTCCCCAGTTGGGGCACTATCCAGCACCCCTCCCACGGACTCCAAGAAGGTTAGGTACTCTGAGCTGCTGTTCGGTGCATTGGCCGAGACAACAGTCAGAGACCTGTCCCCTACTCGAAGGCGTAGGCACGCAACCCTCTCGTTCACTGGGGTGAACTCCAACACATGACGGCTTAGCTGCGGGGCAATCAGCAAGCCCACTCCAGCCCGCCGCCTTACACTGCGGGCAACTCCAGAGCAGTGGAGTATCCAGCCCCTGTGGAGGAGCTGGGTTCCAGAGTCCAAGCTGTGAGTGGAGGCGAGCCCGACTATATCTAGACGGTATCTCTCAGCCTCCCTCACAAGCTCGGGCTCCTTCCCCCTCAGCGAGGTCACAATCCATGTCCCAATAGCCAGATTCTGTGGCCGGGGATCGGGTCGTCGAGGCCCCTGCCGTCGACTACCCCCCAATCCACAATGCACCCGACCCCTACGGCAGCCTCTGTAGGTGGTGGACCCACAGGAGGGGCAAGTCCCCTGACAACATAGCATAGTTGTTTGCGAAGGGTCATTCGGGTGCTCAAACTCCCCCACCACGACAAGGTTGCAGTTCAAGGGGGAGTCACCACCGTTTAAAAGTTTTGTATGTTGCTATTTGAGGATATGATTGTTGATTTTGCTAACATATGACCTCTGTTATACGAAGAGTGCCTCATACTGTATTGACACTAATTATTGACCTCTGGGGTCAGAGGTCAAAAGGAGAATTGAAGGAATATAGTGGTTAAACATTTGTTTTCTGTGTGACAACTGGACATATTGTATTCAGTTGTGTTTCTACACTACTGGGGTTTCTCCCACTGCCCAAGTTGGGAAAACACAGCTATAAATCCATGTTCAGGGACATTCCAAGTTGGTTGGCGATGTCTCCTCAGTGCTCTACTTGCAAAAACATGGTCAAGGTAAGATTGGATCAACAGATAAGAGGTCAGAGGTCACTTTGTCCCGTCTCAAGCTCTGAGAAGAACCAGTTTGAAGCAGTTTTGGGAACAAAGGAATAGCAAATTCACCATAGCAACGCATATATCACGAGAAACCGACCAATGTGAGGTTGAAGTGGTGTATGCAAATGTATAAATATGAACCACGTGTTGCAGTTGTGCCCTTCTTCATTGTAAACCTGGCCTGCACACTTGGGTCTGCAAGGAAGAACGGTCTGAGCTCGTATTATGTAATCTGATATATGTATTTTTATAATCTCTTGTTTGTGTGATTATTAAATTCAATATTGAAGAAATTAACTCTGTTCCTGCCTCTCCCGGATCAAACGAACAAGCAGGAATTCAGGGGAACACAGGAACGAATTCCAACACTAAGCATCTCTACATAAAGTCAGTAACACGATTTCTCTAGATTAAACCAGTCTGAGATGCTATATCTAAAGACAGTAACGTGATTTTCTAAATCAAACCAGCCTGATCAGCTCTATCTACAGGCAGTAACACGATTTTTCGAGATTAAACCAGCCTGAGCAGCACGTGATTTTCTAGATTAAACCAGCAAGATCAGCTCTATATAAAGACAGTAACACGATTTGTCTAGATTAAACCAGCCTGAGCAGCTCTATCTTAAAAAAGTACACTCAAAAATGAAATGACAGAATTGTTTTTTCAGTGTGACATGATTTTCCTCGATTAAACCATGGTCCAAGTGGAGGAACGTGGGAGCAGCGCTTCAAAGGGTTGAGTGGAAATCTCCACCAACGGCTGATCCCACGTTTCATCGGGCTCATCCATCCCTCCGGACAGGGCCTCACAGCCAGAGACAGGTGAGCCGTTTAGGGACTATTCAGTAACAAGAACTTAGAGCTGTGATTTCACTTGTATATAAGTTAAAGATGTAAAGCAAAGTTGGACTCTTCAGGTGATGAAACATACATTAAATGTCCACCAATGACTGTTGAGATGGTTGATCATTTAGTTTTAAACGTAGTAAACATAGAAAATACTTTGGCTGGTTATTGTGATTAAATTAAATTACATCTCACAACAAAACATGCTTTTAAAATAACAAAGACATTTGATCCAAATTACATTGAATTTAATACAAGAGACCCATTCTACAAAACAAACCTTTCCTCCTGCAATTAGCCTTTCAATACCACCTCACTCCGTGTGTGTTGTCCTCACAATCAATCAAAGTGATCTGGTGTCTCCTGGTGTTGATCTTAAGAGTCTCTCAACTTGTGGAACCTGTGCATTTAACACTTTTCTTTTGTCTACAGTGTGTTGTGGGAATCTCCCAGAACCTGTATCTCGCCCACCTTGCTGCTCCTCCTGTCACCTGCAGTACAAGGTGATTTCGTCTGTCCACTTCTGGCTCTAAAGACTCTTCTGGCTGTTTGTACCTACATGAACATCATTACATGCAGCTTGTTTACCAGAGCTTTACTTCAAGTCATTGCACAGCTAGAAAACTTTAGTTTATTAAGTCTCAGTAAGGTCTGAGTGTGTATCACATGTTTAGGTGCAACCAGGGTTGGGTAGTAATGGAATACATGTAACAGTGTTACATAATTAGGATACAAAAAACATATAACTGTAATCTGCTACAGTACATAAAAAAATGTGTAATCTCGTTACAGGTATATTCGATAAAAACTGGGATTACTGAGCAGGATTACAGTAGAAATCAGATGGAATAAACTAGAAATGCAGCTGTCACATGCGCCATGCACTGGCATTGCGACACTTCCCGACGCTTTCAGGCTGACAATCCATGCTTTGCCATGGATTCTGCAGACAGTTGCTTTCATCACTATGTTTTAAAGTCGGAGAAATCTCTGAACCTCTCTTTACAATGCAAACTATGTCTCCCAGCCGTGAAAGTGCTGTGAACGTCCAGGAACTGGACATCTCACCTGAAGAAACATAGAAACATAAAACCCGCTCACTTTCACTGATACACACATGGACTCTGTTTACTAGTTTTATTAGCTCGTAACATGCTTCCTACCTGTTCTCAATACGTTTAGAGGCTCTTGTGTTTTAGGGATTAATTGGGGCGACACGTGCCATCACTTTTTTCTTTTTACTCAATGAGTGATTCATGCTGCCAGATACAGCCTCTCATCAAACATTCACATTTATTCCGGAAAAAAAACAACATTAAAACTAATGAGGAAACGGGGCGGGCGAGAGAGAGAGAGAGAGAGAGAGAGAGAGAGAGAGAGAGAGAGAGAGAGAGAGAGAGAGAGAGAGAGTTTTAGAAAAGATGGGCACATTTTCTTGAATAGAAATTGAAAGCTTTATTTGTATTGTGGTTTTGATTCTCTAAAAAAAAAAAAATCAATGTTAGACACCTGATTGGTTACTGAGTTTTGATAGTTCAAAACTTGTTAAGTGCAATTTGTGTCTGCTGTGTATAAGATGTGTCAATACACTGAGCAGATGACACTTTCTATTCTTTCTTGTCATTTTTTTATGTTTTATTATGGCCAGGCAAGAGTAGAGGCACGGCTTTTCAGAGGTTGATGGACTCTGTGCTGCGCGACCTCGCTTTCGTTTCTGTTTACCTGGACGACATCTTGGTGGCTAGTTCTTCAGTTGAGGAGCATTTTTCACACCAAAAGCAAGTTTTTCAGCGCTTTGAGAAGGGGTGGGCAATTATTTTTCCGAAAGGGCCAAATGAGAAGCAGAAAATATTGTGGAGGGCCGGGCCAAAAGTTTAAACTCTATTCTGCATATGAATTTTATTTCTACATTGAAAGCAGTAAATGGCATTGTTTACACATGCTGGTAAGTGTCTGTGTTATTATTAGGTAAAGAGAAAGTGAGGGTTATTTTAACAAAAAATGTTTTTATTCAGTGCAGTTATTCAAAACAATTGTAAACATGAAACATTTGTAACTCTTTTTTTAATTACATTAACCAAAAATACTTTTTTCTATTAAGACATCACAATGTCTTTGTATGCCAAATATCATTAACAAGATATGTCACATTATGATTGTCAAACTGCCAAGCTGTGCAGACAAAAAGTAATAGTGAACACACATTTGTGTATTTTCTTGTTCAGTGAGAGAAATCTAGCCTTTGCTGCCCTTTAACGAGTGCATCAAAGTCAGGTTGAATGTCTGAGGTGGAGATGCGAAGCACAGCTGACAGATGATCATCAGTAAGAGAGGATCTGACCTTGGATTTGGCAAACTTCATTACTGAGAATGTTTGTTCACATATGTAGGTAGATCCAAACAGAACCAACATCTTCTGAGCATGTCTCCTCATGTTTGGAAAGTTCTCCTCCTTAAGAGATGAGTAGAACTCCAGCAGTGATGCTGACTTAAAGTGCTCTGCCAGTACTGTGTCAGACTGCAGGTCAATGAGCTCCAGCTGAACATCACTGGGTGCATCATCTACTCTGCAGGCAAAGGGAGAGGAAACCAGGTGCATTTCATCCTCAATGTTTTTACAATCATCAAATCGCCTTAAAAACTCACCATGCAAATCTCCTAACATGGATGAGTACCTGCAGAGATGATTAGCTGATGGTCTGACTTCTTTAAGGGTTTGCATGTGAGTGAGAGTGTTGTTCTGTAGTTGACTTGAAAGAAACAGCAACTTTCTCATAAAAGCCTTCACCAGGTTAATGCATGTCATGAACGAAAAGGCCCTTGCCTTGCAGTTTAGTGCTCAGTTCATTCATCAGTGCCGTCACATCAACAGCAAATGCAAAATCAGCCATCCAGTTCATATCTGAAAGCTCGGGATGTTTTTGCCTTTCATCTCACAAAACTCTTGAATCTCTGTTTTCAGGTCCCAAAATCTTTTGAGCACTTTGCCCAGACTGAGCCGTCTGACAGCTGTGTGGTACACGATGTCACCATGTTCATTCTCATGCTCCTCTAAAAGTGCAACAAACTGCCTGTGATTTAATGCTCGTGCCCTGATAAAGTTAACCGTTTTTGTTACAACATCAATAACATGGTTAAGTTTTAGCACAGACCTGCACAGTACATGCTGATGTATAATACAATGTATCAACACTAAATGATGCTCTGTGCCGAGTTCAGTCACTTTATCTTGGATCTGTTTCAAAAGTCCGACATGTTTTCCTGTCATATTCGACAACCATCAGTAGTGACGCCTACCAGTTTGTCCCATTTCAGTCCAAGCTTGACCATGCATGCATCGACCTCCTTGAACAGATCGCTTCCCGTTGTCATTCCTTTTATTGACCTCAATGCTGCCAGCTCCTCCATAATCTTGAAGTCCTGCCTTGTTCCCCGGAGAAACACCAGTAACTGGGCAGTGTCACGGACATCACAGCTCTCATCCAAAGCCAAAGAGAAAAAGTCAAAACTTTCAACTCCACTTTTGAGCTGACATTCGAGATTCTCCGCGATTCCTTCCACCCTTCTGGTGACGGTTCGCCTGGACAGCGGGACTTTTTCAAATGCTTCTTTATTCTCAGGGCATATTAGCGCGGCAGAGTCCACCAAGCACTCTTTCACAAACTCGCCATCCGAGAACGGCTTGCTGTTTTTAGCGATTTTGTGGGATATGACGAAGCTGGTCTTGGTCGCTGCATCCCGGGCTGTGTGTAGTTTGCTAAAACAGCCTTGTTGTTTTGGTAGCTTTGCTAGCAAGTCTTATGATATTCGCGCTCTCTCAGCCTCCGCCAAGTGTCTGTATTTCTCCGCGTGTTTTGTCTCATAATGCCGACTCACATTATACTCCTTAAACACGGCGACGTGCTCTCCACAAACTAAACAGACGGGTTTACCACCGACTTCAGTAAACAAATATTTAGTGCTCCAAATCTTCTTGAAATTTCGGCCTTCAGCATCCAACTTTCTTTTCTTGACGTGCCCGTACATCATTGAGGGGCGACAATGACCGCTAATCACATGCACTGATTGACTTGTTTTACGGGTCACGTATACGACGTACGTAGGTTACGTACACTGTACATAAATTAACAGGCTTCAAAGCAAAAGCATTTCCGTTTTAGTTTATACAGCCGATGGTTTTAGTCCACGCATTAAAATTCGAAAGAAGCTTTTGTTTTCTTTATTCTAAGCAACCTTTCGCGGGCCGGTCAGAATCAGGTCACGGGCCGTATTTGGCCCGCGGGCCTTAAAATGCCCAGGTCTGGCCTTGAGGAACATGGCCTAATTGTCAACCCTGCTAAGTGCCAGTTTGGTCTGCCTGTGATTGACTTTTTGGGTCATCGTATTTCAACTCAGGGTGCCATTCCGTTGCCTTCTAAGGTGCAAGCGGTGACAGATTTCCCTCGTCCAGCCTCGGTTAAGGCCCTGCAGGAGTTTTTGGGCATGATTAATTTCTACAACCTTTCATATTGAGATTACAACTATATACCAAATAAATGTTTTATCAGCTCTATCAATTACAATGGTCAAATTGTCTCAATGGCTACATACAGAAAATCGTGGGTTTAAATCCACCTGGAGGTGTTTGTGGAATTAACTTGTGTGTGCATGTGTTTCCTCAGGGTTCTCTGGTTTTCTTCCACAGTCCAATTAAATGCATGCTAATGGTAATACTAAACTGACTCTCTGTGTATGTCCCGTGGCAGACTGATGACGTGTTCTGTTTCTTTTGAAACGTATTTTCAGCGACGTCCAGACAAGACGTCAATATAATGTTCAAGAAAGACGTCTCAAAAAACTTTCATTCAGGCTCTTCTGAGGAAGTCTTCTGGATGTCTAGAGACATCGTCTTTAGTTGTGTTCTGGACCTACATGTTGACACAAAGAACAGTGGCTGTGTAAAACACATTGGTTACTGTGGAACTGTGCTGTGTATTCATCAACAACATCTCACATGTTGGAAGATAAACAAGAGCACGGAGCAACATTTTATCAAAAATAATTTATTTATGAAAAAGTATTAATTAGAATAAATTGGTTATTTATCAAATAATAATGACATTGGGCCACCACCAGCTAAACTGGAAATAGTTAATGCCAAAAAAAAGTGTTATTTAAATTGATTAATGTTTCTCTTTAGATATAACAATCTTGGATAACAGGGAAGGTGTGAGATTCGAGCGCAGGCTGTTTCAAACCAGTGAATTCAGGCCCAGGACCGCTTGACCCCGTCAGCTAGAAAGGGATGTACTGGGTTTCAGAAGATGGCAGTGCCTCGAAGTCAGTGGGGACTGGGTGGATGTCTGTGACTCCCCCCCCCCCCCTTTTGTGCGAGTCTCTTGCGAAGATCGTGTGATAATCGCGGGAGACCTCCTCATACAAATGCATCTCCTTGTTTCTGTTGTGGTAAAGCGCGAGCCTCAGCAGAGCGTTGCTCGGTCTTTGACTCGAAGCCTGAATAAGGTTCTTCTGGTACAGACATGGTCTGTTTACCTGAAATGTCTGTATTCTCTGGTTGAGTCATTGGAGCGTGCACAACCATGTCACCTTCGGTGCTCGGTTTTGTACCCTGAAGAACCTGTTCAAGGTTAACATGGTGAGTGCTGGTGATGGTTTTGGTTGTGGAAATGAGGAGAGTTGTGTCATGCGTGTCGTCGCTGGTGAGGGACGAAGGCAGATTGTCAATGAGATGACAATTAGTTCAAGATTGTGGAATGAACTGTCAGTTAACATCTCTAAAGGTGGAAAGGCGGTCACTTTAATCTGACCAGGTGTCAGAATTTGGACCCGTGGGTTGGCTGAACGATTGCTGTTAGAAGCTGGGTGGCCTAGTTCTTAGCCAATGGGAGTCGGGCTGACGACTTGGGACCAAAGGCGCCGTTTGGTGGCAGCGAGTCGGTTTAGGATGTCCTGACCAATAAGCAGTTCTTCTGTGTCCAGATCAGTGATGTGGATGGGATGCGTCGCTGACATGTCCTAGAAAGCTGTTGACCCAGACACATTGAGTGATGTGGTGAAGTGCTGAGTGAAGCCTCGGATGTTTATGCTACACTCTTCCACCTGAAGTGGCTTTCCTTAAGTGGCATGCGCAAGCATGGTTCTAGCAACCCGTGCGAAGGTGTCTGAACACATGAGGGGGATTTCTGACCCAGTACCAAGCAGTGAGAAAGTGTCAACAATCCCTACCACCACTGAAGTGTATCTGTGGTTGGCATAGCCAAGATTACCCAAGAATGTCAAATGGGCCTCTTTCACCTCCTGGATCTCCTCCTCCTGCCAAAATGAACTTTGTGTGCGGAGGGGAGGGGCCAAGTCATGCGGTCAGGGGGAGCCAGGTCCCTTCTTACCAGGCGGGTTCAGGTGCTGCTTCACCTCTCTGATGCAGGTTTTAATCCACTGTGGGACATCTGCATCCCAGTTGTTTTGAGTCTGACCTCAGCCTCGGTTTTTAGACTTACCTCTCCTCACCTGAGACCTCAAGACACCTGCACCACCATCATAGTTTTCACCTGAACGGTGGTGCAGCTCCCACACCATCTGCGCATGTTTGCGGAGGTCTTTCATGGTGGGGTTTTTGGTCCTGCAGAAAAGGGCGACATCGATCCGCACACTGTTGTGGAGGTTGTTAACGAAGAGGGACTTAAAAGTCTGGTCTTTGTCCAATCCTGGTGCATTGTGGCCTTGGAAGTAGGCAGCCCTTAGACACCTATAAATACTATCTGGGAGTCTCCGCCCCCTTTTGACTGATTGTAAATGCACCAAAGTTTGCCAAGGCAGGATCATTGTGCAGATGATCCTGCTTCCCTAAGTGCATGACAGAGGGCTGAGTAATGGTCTCTGATGGCAGATGGGAGGGACTCTATGTATACATGGACACTCCTGGATGTCATCTTCCAGAGAAGCGTAAGCTTCTCTCGGGACGAAGGATGAGGCAGGTTGAAGAGGCAGCGTTCAACCTCCACCAGGTTGTCCGCTACACGAATCTCCGGGTTGTTTGGTTCGAACTGCTCTATGTCCTCTGCAAGGGACTCAAGCTGGCTGGTCCAAAGACCAGGTACCCTTGGGATATCGGAATGGTCAGAGTCATCTGAGCTAGAACATCCTGGTTCTCTCCAGTGGAGAGAGTGAGGGAGCTGATAGCACTGTGAGGTGCTGGAAAATGACAATGTTCCTTCTCCTGAAAAGGAGTGAAAGAGCTGCGAGACCACGTGGTGGTGCGGCTGAGAGCACTGATGGATGTGTGTCATAGCAACTCGCTGTTGAGGTTTCTTCTCTCCTGTGTAGACAGGCATAGAAGACCGGCGACAACAGTCTTCAACTGGGTCATGTGGCTCCCGAGGTATCTTTGCTCTGAGCACGCAGTGTCTCTGACGACTCATGGTAGGAGTCACGCAAAAGCTGTGTTCGAAAAGTGCGAAAATGTTGTTAATGCACAGGTGATGGTTACACCTGTGGCTTTCACTTCTGTAGTCTATACAAATTGTAACCTCGCAACTGCAACACAGTATTTTTAGCACCTTGGGTGAGCAATAGTTGTGTTAGTGTACATTTTTATGGATAGATACTTGAATAGTGAAAGTACGAGTTTGTCCTAATGAAATTAAAACTTTATTTTAAAAACATACTCAGTATCTCGTCTGAAGCATCTTTTCGGCCACAACTGATGAAAACACCATAACAGTCAAATCCAGCATAATAAAAGAAACTGTTGAAACTGCTTTAACCTAATAAACACTTCATGTTTAAACTTGAATTGAAAAGTACCAGTTTGCTCTAAGGAAATAAAAACTTTATTCCAAAATTACTCTATATCCCGTGAGGAGCATCATTTCGGCCACTACTGATGAAATGAAAATAGCAATTACTCCACTAAATATAATTGGTTGAAAGTACTTGCAACTGCTAAGTCCATCATGTTTAAACTTGAATTGAGAAAGTACTAGTTTGTTCTAATGAAATAAAAACTTTATTCCAAAATTACTCTACACCCCGTGTGGAGCATCATTTCGGCCACTCCTCATGAAATGAAAATAGCAGCTACTCCACCAATAAAACTGGTTGAAACTGCTTGAACCTGATAAACACATCATTTTAACTGTTCTAAGGAAATAAAAACTTTATTCCAAAATTACTCTATACCCCGTGTGGAGCATCATTTCGGCCACTCCTAATGAAATGAAAATAGCAGTTACTCCACTAAATAAAACTGGTTGAAACTGCTTGAACCTGATAAACACATCATTTTAACTTGAATTGAGAAAGTACTAGTTTGTTCAAAGGAAATAAAAACTTTATTCCAAAATTACTCTATATCCCGTGAGGAGCATCATTTCGGCCACTACTGATGAAATGAAAATAGCAGTTACTCCACTAAATAAAACTGGTTGAAACTGCTTGAACCTGATAAACACATCATTTTAACTTGTATTGAGAAAGTACTAGTTTGTTCTAAGGAAAAAAAAACTTTATTCCAAAATCACTCTATATCCCGTGAGGAGCATCATTTCGGCCACTACTGATGAAATGAAAATAGCAGTTACTCCACTAAATAAAACTGGTTGAAACTGCTTGAACCTGATAAACACATCATTTAAACTTGAATTGAGAAAGTATTAGTTTGTTCTAATGAAATAAAAACTTTCTTCCAAAATTACTCTATATCCCATGTGGAGCATCATTTCGGCCACTCCTAATGAAATGAAAATAGCATTTACTCCACTAAATATAATTGGTTGAAAGTACTTGCAACTGCTAAGTCCATCATGTTTAAACGTGAATTGAGAAAGTACTAGTTTGTTCTAATTAAATAAAAACTTTCTTCCAAAATTACTCTATACCCCGTGTGGAGCATCATTTCGGCCACTACTGATGAAATGAAAATAGCAGTTACTCCACTAAATAAAACTGGTTGAAACTGCTTGAACCTGATAAACACATCATTTAAACTTGAATTGAGAAAGTATTAGTTTGTTCTAATGAAATAAAAACTTTATTCCAAAATTACTCTATACCCCGTGTGGAGCATCATTTCGGCCACTCCTACTGAAATGAAAATAGCAGTTACTCCACTAAATAAAACTGGTTGAAACTGCTTGAACCTGATAAACACATAATTTAAACTTGAATTGAGAAAGTACTAGTTTGTTCTAAGGAAAAAAAAACTTTATTCCAAAATCACTCTATATCCCGTGAGGAGCATCATTTCGGCCACTACTGATGAAATGAAAATAGCAGTTACTCCACTAAATAAAACTGGTTGAAACTGCTTGAACCTGATAAACACATCATTTAAACTTGAATTGAGAAAGTACTAGTTTGTTCTACTGAAATAAAAACTTTCTTCCAAAATTACTCTATATCCCGTGTGGAGCATCATTTCGGCCACTCCTAATGAAATGAAAATAGCAGTTACTCCACTAAATATAATTGGTTGAAAGTGCTTGCAACTGCTAAGTCCATCATGTTTAACCTTGAATTGAGAAAGTATGAGTTTGTCCTAATGAATTAAAAACTTTATTCCAAAATTACTCTATACCCCGTGTGGAGCATCATTTCGGCCACTCCTAATGAAATGAAAATAACAGTTACTCCACTAAATAAAACTGGTTGAAACTGCTTGAACCTGATAAACACATCATTTAAACTTGAATTGAGAAAGTACTAGTTTGTTCTAAGGAAAAAAAAACTTTATTCCAAAATCACTCTATATCCCGTGAGGAGCATCATTTCGGCCACTACTGATGAAATGAAAATAGCAGTTACTCCACTAAATAAAACTGGTTGAAACTGCTTGAACCTGATAAACACATCATTTAAACTTGAATTGAGAAAGTATTAGTTTGTTCTAATGAAATAAAAACTTTATTCCAAAATTACTCTATACCCCGTGTGGAGCATCATTTCGGCCACTCCTACTGAAATGAAAATAGCAGTTACTCCACTAAATAAAACTGGTTGAAACTGCTTGAACCTGATAAACACATAATTTAAACTTGAATTGAGAAAGTACTAGTTTGTTCTAAGGAAAAAAAAACTTTATTCCAAAATCACTCTATATCCCGTGAGGAGCATCATTTCGGCCACTACTGATGAAATGAAAATAGCAGTTACTCCACTAAATAAAACTGGTTGAAACTGCTTGAACCTGATAAACACATCATTTAAACTTGAATTGAGAAAGTACTAGTTTGTTCTACTGAAATAAAAACTTTCTTCCAAAATTACTCTATATCCCGTGTGGAGCATCATTTCGGCCACTCCTAATGAAATGAAAATAGCAGTTACTCCACTAAATATAATTGGTTGAAAGTGCTTGCAACTGCTAAGTCCATCATGTTTAACCTTGAATTGAGAAAGTATGAGTTTGTCCTAATGAATTAAAAACTTTATTCCAAAATTACTCTATACCCCGTGTGGAGCATCATTTCGGCCACTCCTAATGAAATGAAAATAACAGTTACTCCACTAAATAAAACTGGTTGAAACTGCTTGAACCTGATAAACACATCATTTAAACTTGAATTGAGAAAGTACTAGTTTGTTCTAAGGAAAAAAAAACTTTATTCCAAAATCACTCTATATCCCGTGAGGAGCATCATTTCGGCCACTACTGATGAAATGAAAATAGCAGTTACTCCACTAAATAAAACTGGTTGAAACTGCTTGAACCTGATAAACACATCATTTAAACTTGAATTGAGAAAGTATTAGTTTGTTCTAATGAAATAAAAACTTTCTTCCAAAATTACTCTATATCCCATGTGGAGCATCATTTCGGCCACTCCTAATGAAATGAAAATAGCATTTACTCCACTAAATATAATTGGTTGAAAGTACTTGCAACTGCTAAGTCCATCATGTTTAAACGTGAATTGAGAAAGTACTAGTTTGTTCTAATTAAATAAAAACTTTATTCCAAAATCACTCTGTATCCCGTGAGGAGCATCATTTCGGCCACTACTGATGAAATGAAAATAGCAGTTACTCCACTAAATAAAACTGGTTGAAACTGCTTGAACCTGATAAACACATCATTTAACCTTGAATTGAGAAAGTACTAGTTTGTTCTAATTAAATAAAAACTTTATTCCAAAATTACTCTATACCCCGTGTGGAGCATCATTTCGGCCACTCCTAATGAAATGAAAATAGCAGTTACTCCACTAAATAAAACTGGTTGAAACTGCTTGAACCTGATAAACACATCATTTTAACTTGAATTGAGAAAGTACTAGTTTGTTCAAAGGAAATAAAAACTTTATTCCAAAATCACTCTATATCCCGTGAGGAGCATCATTTCGGCCACTACTGATGAAATGAAAATAGCAATTACTCCACTAAATATAATTGGTTGAAAGTAATTGCAACGCTAAGTCCATCATGTTTAAACTTGAATTGAGAAAGTACTAGTTTGTTCTAATGAAATAAAAACTTTATTCCAAAATCACTCTATATCTCGTGTGGAGCATAATTTCGGCCACTCCTGATGAAATGACAATAGCAGTCAAATCCGGCATAATAAAACAGGTTGAAACTGCTTAAAGCTGATAAACACTTCATGTTTAAACTTGAATAGTGAAAGTACGACTATGTTCTAGTAAAATACAAACTTTATTCTAAAAACCAACTCTCAAGCTCCTCATCCTATCTGTAAGGGTGCGCTCAGCCACCCTACGCAGGAAGCTCACTTCAACCGCTTGTATCCGGGATCTCGTTCTTTCGGTCATGACCCATGGTTCATGGCTGTGGTGGAGGCAATAACTCGGGTCTGGGAGGAGTTTGGAGAGGCCATGGAAGAGGACTTTCGGTCTGCCCCGAGGAAATTCTGGCAAACCGTCTCCATGCTCCGGGAGCATGGAGTCCGGTGCACTTCATCCCTGCAACATCGCGTGACGCGGGGACGGTACCTCTGGACAGGCAGAATGGGGTGGTGGTCCCTCTCTTCAAGGACGGGGATCGGAGGGTGTGTTCCAACTACAGAGGGATCACACTCCTCAGCCTCCCCAGGAAAGTCTATTCCAGTGTACTGGAGTGGAGGGTCCGGCCGTTAGTCAAACCTTGGATCCAAGAGGAATAATGCGGTTTTCGTTCTGGTCGTGGAACACTGGACCAGCTCTATACCCTCCACCAGCTGCTCGAGGGTTCATGGGAGTTTGCCCAACTAGTCCACATGTGTTTTCTGGATCTGGAGAAGGCGTTCGACCGCGTCCCCCGAGACATCCTGTGGGGGGTGCTCCGGGAGCATGTAGTCCGGGGCCCTTTGTTAAGGGCTGTTCGGTCTTTGTATTCCCGGAAAGGAGTTTGGTTTGCATTGGCGGCAATAAGTCGGACCTGTTCGCAGTGGTTTTATCTGATCCGCCAGTGGCAGACAGAAAAAAGCATTAGCCAAATCTATACAAGAGAAAAATCTATGTTCAGGTGAGAGATGTGACAACGCAGTTTTGAGATGTCTGGAATCTCGTTTCTCTGCACAGGTTGCCGGGACCGGCAGCCAGGGGGGACTCGGCTGAGAAGGTGAGAAGCTCTCCCAGAGGTGGGAGTTGAAAACTGCGCGGATGGAGGGCTCGGCCAGATGTTCCCAGCAGACCCTCATAACACGTTTGGGCCTGTCGAGTCTATCCGGCTTCCTCCCGGTCCAGCGCATCCAACTCACCACCAGGTGGTGATCAGTTGACAGCTCTGCCCTTCTCTTTACCCTAGTGTCAAAGACACATGGCCAGAGATCAGATGAAACGACCACAAAGTCTATCATTGACCTAGGGTGTCCTGGTGCCACGTGCACTTATGGACACCCCTGTGCTCGAACATTGTGTTCGTTATGGACAAGCTGTGACTGGCACAGAAGTCCAATAACAGAACACCTCTCGGGTTCAGATCGGGGAGGCCGTTCCTCCCAATCACCCCCTTCCAGGTCTCACTGTCATTGGCCACGTGCGCGTTGAAGTCCCCCAGGAGAACAATGGAGTCCCCAGTTGGGGCACTATCCAGCACCCCTCCCACGGACTCCAAGAAGGTTAGGTACTCTGAGCTGCTGTTCGGTGCATTGGCCGAGACAACAGTCAGAGACCTGTCCCCTACTCGAAGGCGTAGGCACGCAACCCTCTCGTTCACTGGGGTGAACTCCAACACATGACGGCTGAGCTGCGGGGCAATCAGCAAGCCCACTCCAGCCCGCCGCCTTACACTGCGGGCAACTCCAGAGCAGTGGAGTATCCAGCCCCTGTCGAGGAGCTGGGTTCCAGAGTCCAAGCTGTGAGTGGAGGCGAGCCCGACTATATCTAGACGGTATCTCTCAGCCTCCCTCACAAGCTCGGGCTCCTTCCCCCTCAGCGAGGTCACAATCCATGTCCCAATAGCCAGATTCTGTGGCCGGGGATCGGGTCGTCGAGGCCCCTGCCGTCGACTACCCCCCAATCCACAATGCACCCGACCCCTACGGCAGCCTCTGTAGGTGGTGGACCCACAGGAGGGGCAAGTCCCCTGACAACATAGCATAGTTGGTTGCAAAGGGTCATTCGGGTGCTCAAACTCCCCCACCACGACAAGGTTGCAGTTCAAGGGGGAGTCACCACCGTTTAAAAGTTTTGTATGTTTGCTATTTGAGTATATGATTGTTGATTTTGCTTACATATGACCTCTATTATACGAAGAGTGCCTCATACTGTATTGACACTAATTATTGACCTCTGGGGTCAGAGGTCAAAAGGAGAATTGAAGGAATATAGTGGTTAAACATTTGTTTTCTGTGTGACAACTGGACATATTGTATTCAGTTGTGTTTCTACACTACTGGGGTTTCTCCCACTGCCCAAGTTGGGAAAACACAGCTATAAATCCATGTTCAGGGACATTCCAAGTTGGTTGGCGATGTCTCCTCAGTGCTCTACTTGCAAAAACATGGTCAAGGTAAGATTGGATCAACAGATAAGAGGTCAGAGGTCACTTTGTCCCACAGAACGTCAAGCTCTGAGAAGAACCAGTTTGAAGCAGTTTCGGGAACAAAGGAATAGCAAATTCACCATAGCAACGCATATATCACGAGAAACCGACCAATGTGAGGTTGAGGTGGTGTATGCAAATGTATAAATATGAACCACGTGTTGCAGTTGTGCCCTTCTTCATTGTAAACCTGGCCTGCACACTTGGGTCTGCAAGGAAGAACGGTCTGAGCTCGTATTATGTAATCTGATATATGTATTTTTATAATCTCTTGTTTGTGTGATTATTAAATTCACTATTGAAGAAATTAACTCTGTTCCTGCCTCTCCCGGATCAAACGAACAAGCAGGAATTCAGGGGAACACAGGAACGAATTCCAACACTAAGCATCTCTACATAAAGTCAGTAACACGATTTCTCTAGATTAAACCAGTCTGAGATGCTATATCTAAAGACAGTAACGTGATTTTCTAAATCAAACCAGCCTGATCAGCTCTATCTACAGGCAGCAACACGATTTTTCGAGATTAAACCAGCCTGAGCAGCACGTGATTTTCTAGATTAAACCAGCAAGATCAGCTCTATATAAAGACAGTAACACGATTTGTCTAGATTAAACCAGCCTGAGCAGCTCTATCTTAAGAAAATAACATGATTTTTTTCCCAATTAAACCAGCCTGAGCAGCTCTATCTTAAAGGTGTACAGTAGGATTTTCCCGAATTTTAGGAAAGAACCGCCCTCTCCACCTTTTGAAAAATGCACATGCGCAAAGCTCTACCTGCTCCCGAGATGGAACGCCTACTAAAACGTGTGCGAGAGACATGAACGAGCCCAGTTCTCCTCGTGCACGCCCTGTTTACAAGTCACAAGTCGGCATCGCTTACACAAGCTCACTTTACAAGAAGATTTGAACTTTTCCCACTAATCAACCCTGGAAAGTTACAATATAGACATAGATAACTTTTACTGGAAGTGATTTGAAATGGATTTCTCCAAATAGAATGCCAAACTTTACCTGTCGAGTAGAAACTTCGCAACTGAAGCATCAGTGGGAAGCCCAACCTGGGCTTTCAGCGCACGCCATCGTGTGAAAGAATCTCCCAAAAACACTCTGGTCTTGTTTCTCTCTTCCGAAGCCTTTCTCTTCTTCTCATACACTTCGAAGACACTTTTTCTCTTTTGCGACCCTCTGCCATTTTCAAAGTACCCGGTGAGAACTGCGAGCTCGCTGAAGGCGTAGCTCACCATATACACCTGAAAGCGCGCATGCGCAGAAAGTGAAAACTAATAGATCCACGCTACCTGGGGACGAGCACGTACGACGGCCTTACGTAATATATCACCAGAATGATTGACAGTTGGGAGTACCAATAGTCTTGATGATCCACCCGGAAAAAGAAAATCCTCCTGTACACCTTTAAGACAGTAACATGATTTTACTTGATTAAACCAGCCTGAGAAGCTCTATCTTAAAAAAGTACACTCAAAAATGAAATGACAGAATTGTTTTTTCAGTGTGACATGATTTTCCTCGATTAAACCATGGTCCAAGTGGAGGAACGTGGGAGCAGCGCTTCAAAGGGTTGAGTGGAAATCTCCACCAACGGCTGATCCCACGTTTCATCGGGCTCATCCATCCCTCCGGACAGGGCCTCACAGCCAGAGACAGGTGAGCCGTTTAGGGACTATTCAGTAACAAGAACTTAGAGCTGTGATTTCACTTGTATATAAGTTAAAGATGTAAAGCAAAGTTGGACTCTTCAGGTGATGAAACATACATTAAATGTCCACCAATGACTGTTGAGATGGTTGATCATTTAGTTTTAAACGTAGTAAACATAGAAAATACTTTGGCTGGTTATTGTGATTAAATTAAATTACATCTCACAACAAAACATGCTTTTAAAATAACAAAGACATTTGATCCAAATTACATTGAATTTAATACAAGAGACCCATTCTACAAAACAAACCTTTCCTCCTGCAATTAGCCTTTCAATACCACCTCACTCCGTGTGTGTTGTCCTCACAATCAATCAAAGTGATCTGGTGTCTCCTGGTGTTGATCTTAAGAGTCTCTCAACTTGTGGAACCTGTGCATTTAACACTTTTCTTTTGTCTACAGTGTGTTGTGGGAATCTCCCAGAACCTGTATCTCGCCCACCTTGCTGCTCCTCCTGTCACCTGCAGTACAAGGTGATTTCGTCTGTCCACTTCTGGCTCTAAAGACTCTTCTGGCTGTTTGTACCTAGATGAACATCATTACATGCAGCTTGTTTACCAGAGCTTTACTTCAAGTCATTGCACAGCTAGAAAACTTTAGTTTATTAAGTCTCAGTAAGGTCTGAGTGTGTATCACATGTTTAGGTGCAACCAGGGTTGGGTAGTAATGGAATACATGTAACAGTGTTACATAATTAGGATACAAAAAACATATAACTGTAATCTGCTACAGTACATAAAAAAATGTGTAATCTCGTTACAGGTATATTCGATAAAAACTGGGATTACTGAGCAGGATTACAGTAGAAATCAGATGGAATAAACTAGAAATGCAGCTGTCACATGCGCCATGCACTGGCATTGCGACACTTCCCGACGCTTTCAGGCTGACAATCCATGCTTTGCCATGGATTCTGCAGACAGTTGCTTTCATCACTATGTTTTAAAGTCGGAGAAATCTCTTAACCTCTCTGTACAATGCAAACTATGTCTCCCAGCCGTGAAAGTGCTGTGAACGTCCAGGAACTGGACATCTCACCTGAAGAAACATAGAAACATAAAACCCGCTCACTTTCACTGATACACACATGGACTCTGTTTACTAGTTTTATTAGCTCGTAACATGCTTCCTACCTGTTCTCAATACGTTTAGAGGCTCTTGTGTTTTAGGGATTAATTGGGGCGACACGTGCCATCACTTTTTTCTTTTTACTCAATGAGTGATTCATGCTGCCAGATACAGCCTCTCATCAAACATTCACGTTTATTCCGGAAAAAAAACAACATTAAAACTAATGAGGAAACGGGGCGGGCGAGAGAGAGAGAGAGAGAGAGAGAGAGAGAGAGAGAGAGAGAGAGAGAGAGAGAGAGAGAGAGAGAGAGAGAGAGAGTTTTAGAAAAGATGGGCACATTTTCTTGAATAGAAATTGAAAGCTTTATTTGTATTGTGGTTTTGATTCTCTAAAAAAAAAAAAAATCAATGTTAGACACCTGATTGGTTACTGAGTTTTGATAGTTCAAAACTTGTTAAGTGCAATTTGTGTCTGCTGTGTATAAGATGTGTCAATACACTGAGCAGATGACACTTTCTATTCTTTCTTGTCATTTTTTTATGTTTTATTATGGCCAGGCAAGAGTAGAGGCACGGCTTTTCAGAGGTTGATGGACTCTGTGCTGCGCGACCTCGCTTTCGTTTCTGTTTACCTGGACGACATCTTGGTGGCTAGTTCTTCAGTTGAGGAGCATTTTTCACACCAAAAGCAAGTTTTTCAGCGCTTTGAGAAGGGGTGGGCAATTATTTTTCCGAAAGGGCCAAATGAGAAGCAGAAAATATTGTGGAGGGCCGGGCCAAAAGTTTAAACTCTATTCTGCATATGAATTTTATTTCTACATTGAAAGCAGTAAATGGCATTGTTTACACATGCTGGTAAGTGTCTGTGTTATTATTAGGTAAAGAGAAAGTGAGGGTTATTTTAACAAAAAATGTTTTTATTCAGTGCAGTTATTCAAAACAATTGACTTTGGTCCATGATGTCACCATGTTCATTCTCATGCTCCTCTAAAAGTGCAACAAACTGCCTGTGATTTAATGCTCGTGCCCTGATAAAGTTAACCGTTTTTGTTACAACATCAATAACATGGTTAAGTTTTAGCACAGACCTGCACAGTACATGCTGATGTATAATACAATGTATCAACACTAAATGATGCTCTGTGCCGAGTTCAGTCACTTTATCTTGGATCTGTTTCAAAAGTCCGACATGTTTTCCTGTCATATTCGGACAACCATCAGTAGTGATGCCTACCAGTTTGTCCCATTTCAGTCCAAGCTTGACCATGCATGCATCGACCTCCTTGAACAGATCGTTTCCCGTTGTCGTTCCTTTTATTGACCTCAATGCTGCCAGCTCCTCCGTAATCTTGAAGTCCTGCCTTGTTCCCCGGAGAAACACCAGTAACTGGGCAGTGTCACGGACATCACAGCTCTCATCCAAAGCCAAAGAGAAAAAGTCAAAACTTTCAACTCCACTTTTGAGCTGACATTCGAGATTCTCCGCGATTCCTTCCACCCTTCTGGTGACGGTTCGCCTGGACAGCGGGACTTTTTCAAATGCTTCTTTATTCTCAGGGCATATTAGCGCGGCAGAGTCCACCAAGCACTCTTTCACAAACTCGCCATCCGAGAACGGCTTGCTGTTTTTAGCGATTTTGTGGGATATGACGAAGCTGGTCTTGGTCGCTGCATCCCGGGCTGTTGTTTTGGTAGCTTTGCTAGCAAGTCTTATGATATTCGCGCTCTCTCAGCCTCCGCCAAGTGTCTGTATTTCTCCGCGTGTTTTGTCTCATAATGCCGACTCACATTATACTCCTTAAACACGGCGACGTGCTCTCCACAAACTAAACAGACGGGTTTACCACCGACTTCAGTAAACAAATATTTAGTGCTCCAAATCTTCTTGAAATTTCGGCCTTCAGCATCCAACTTTCTTTTCTTGACGTGCCCGTACATCATTGAGGGGCGACAATGACCGCTAATCACATGCACTGATTGACTTGTTTTACGGGTCACGTATACGACGTACGTAGGTTACGTACACTGTACATAAATTAACAGGCTTCAAAGCAAAAGCATTTCCGTTTTAGTTTATACAGCCGATGGTTTTAGTCCACGCATTAAAATTCGAAAGAAGCTTTTGTTTTCTTAATTCTAAGCAACCTTTCGCGGGCCGGTCAGAATCAGGTCACGGGCCGTATTTGGCCCGCGGGCCTTAAAATGCCCAGGTCTGGCCTTGAGGAACATGGCCTAATTGTCAACCCTGCTAAGTGCCAGTTTGGTTGAAATACGATGACCCAAAAAGTCAATCACAGGCAGCTGTGATTGACTTTTTGGGTCATCGTATTTCAACTCAGGGTGCCATTCCATTGCCTTCTAAGGTGCAAGCGGTGACAGATTTCCCTCGTCCAGCCTCGGTTAAGGCCCTGCAGGAGTTTTTGGGCATGATTAATTTCTACAACCTTTCATATTGAGATTACAACTATATACCAAATAAATGTTTTATCAGCTCTATCAATTACAATGGTCAAATTGTCTCAATGGCTACATACAGAAAATCGTGGGTTTAAATCCACCTGGAGGTGTTTGTGGAATTAACTTGTGTGTGCATGTGTTTCCTCAGGGTTCTCTGGTTTTCTTCCACAGTCCAATTAAATGCATGCTAATGGTAATACTAAACTGACTCTCTGTGTATGTCCCGTGGTAGACTGATGACGTGTTCTGTTTCTTTTGAAACGTATTTTCAGCGACGTCCAGACAAGACGTCAATATAATGTTCAAGAAAGACGTCTCAAAAAACTTTCATTCAGGCTCTTCTGAGGAAGTCTTCTGGATGTCTAGAGACATCGTCTTTAGTTGTGTTCTGGACCTACATGTTGACACAAAGAACAGTGGCTGTGTAAAACACATTGGTTACTGTGGAACTGTGCTGTGTATTCATCAACAACATCTCACATGTTGGAAGATAAACAAGAGCACGGAGCAACATTTTATCAAAAATAATTTATTTATGAAAAAGTATTAATTAGAATAAATTGGTTATTTATCAAATAATAATGACATTGGGCCACCACCAGCTAAACTGGAAATAGTTAATGCCAAAAAAAAGTGTTATTTAAATTGATGAATGTTTCTCTTTAGATATAACAATCTTGGATAACAGGGAAGGTGTGAGATTCGAGCGCAGGCTGTTTCAAACCAGTGAATTCAGGCCCAGGACCGCTTGACCCCGTCAGCTAGAAAGGGTATGTACTGGGTTTCAGAAGATGGCAGTGCCTCGAGGTCAGTGGGGACTGGGTGGATGTCTGTGACTCCCCCCCCCCTTTTGTGCGAGTCCCTTGCGAAGATCGTGTGATAATCGCGGGAGACCTCCTCATACAAATGCATCTCCTTGTTTCTGTTGTGGTAAAGCGCGAGCCTCAGCAGAGCGTTGCTCGGTCTTTGACTCGAAGCCTGAATAAGGTTCTTCTGGTACAGACATGGTCTGTTTACCTGAAATGTCTGTATTCTCTGGTTGAGTCATTGGAGCGTGCACAACCATGTCACCTTCGGTGCTCGGTTTTGTACACTGAAGAACCTGTTCAAGGTTAACATGGTGAGCGCTGGTGATGGTTTTGGTTGTGGAAATGAGGAGAGTTGTGTCATGCGTGTCGTCGCTGGTGAGGGACGAAGGCAGATTGTCAATGAGATGACAATTAGTTCAAGATTGTGGAATGAACTGTCAGTTAACATCTCTAAAGGTGGAAAGGCGGTCACTTTAATCTGACCAGGTGTCAGAATTTGGACCCGTGGGTTGGCTGAACGATTGCTGTTAGAAGCTGGGTGGCCTAGTTCTTAGCCAATGGGAGTCGGGCTGACGACTTGGGACCAAAGGCGCCGTTTGGTGGCAGCGAGTCGGTTTAGGATGTCCTGACCAATAAGCAGTTCTTCTGTGTCCAGATCAGTGATGTGGATGGGATGCGTCGCTGACATGTCCTAGAAAGCTGTTGACCCAGACACATTGAGTGATGTGATGAAGTGCTGAGTGAAGCCTCGGATGTTTATGCTACACTCTTCCACCTGAAGTGGCTTTCCTTAAGTGGCATGCGCAAGCGTGGTTCTAGCAACCCGTGCGAAGGTGTCTGAACACATGAGGGGATTTCTGACCCAGTACCAAGCAGTGAGAGAGTGTCAACAACCCCTACCACCACTGAAGTGTATCTGTGGTTGGCATAGCCAAGATTACCCAAGAATGTCAAATGGGCCTCTTTCACCTCCTGGATCTCCTCCTACTGCCAAAATGAACTTTGTGTGCGGAGGGGAGGGGCCAAGTCATGTGGTCAGGGGGAGCCAGGTCCCTTCTTACCAGGCGGGTTCAGGTGCTGCTTCACCTCTCTGATGCAGGTTTTAATCCACTGTGGGACATCTGCATCCCAGTTGTTTTGAGTCTGACCTCAGCCTCGGTTTTTAGACTTACCTCTCCTCACCTGAGACCTCAGGACACCTGCATCACCATCATAGTTTTCACCTGAATGGTGGTGCAGCTCCCACACCATCTGCGCATGTTTGCGGAGGTCTTTCATGGTGGGGTTTTTGGTCCTGCAGAAAAGGGCGACATCGATCCGCACACTGTTGTGGAGGTTGTTAACGAAGAGGGACTTAAAAGTCTGGTCTTTGTCCAATCCTGGTGCATTGTGGCCTTGGAAGTAGGCAGCCCTTAGGCACCTATAAATACTATCTGGGAGTCTCCGCCCCCTTTTGAGTGATTGTAAATGCACCAAAGTTTGCAGAGGCAGGATCATTGTGCAGATGATCCTGCTTCCCTAAGTGCATGACAGAGGGCTGAGTAATGGTCTCTGATGGCAGATGGGAGGGACTCTATGTAAACATGGACACTCCTGGATGTCATCTTCCAGAGAAGCGTAAGCTTCTCTCGGGACGAAGGATGAGGCAGGTTGAAGAGGCAGCGTTCAACCTCCACCAGGTTGTCCGCTACACGAATCTCCGGGTTGTTTGGTTCGAACTGCTCTATGTCCTCTGCAAGGGACTCAAGCTGGCTGGTCCAAAGACCAGGTACCCTTGGGATATCGGAATGGTCAGAGTCATCTGAGCTAGAACATCCTGGTTCTCTCCGGTGGAGAGAGTGAGGGAGCTGATAGCACTGTGAGGTGCTGGAAAATGACAATGTTCCTTCTCCTGAAAAGGAGTGAAAGAGCTGCGAGACCACGTGGTGGTGCGGCTGAGAGCACTGATGGATGTGTGTCATAGCAACTCGCTGTTGAGGTTTCTTCTCTCCTCTGTAGACAGGCATAGAAGACCGGCGGCAACAGTCTTCAACTGGGTCATGTAGCTCCCGAGGTATCTTTGCTCTGAGCACGCAGTGTCTCTGACGACTCATGAGAGGAGTCACGCAAAAGCTGTGTTTCGAAAAGTGCGAAAATGTTGTTAATGCACAGGTGATGGTTACACCTGTGGCTTTCACTTCTGTAGTCTATACAAATTGTAACCTCGCAACTGCAACACAGTGTTTTTAGCACCTTGGGTGAGCAATAGTTGTGTTAGTGTACATTTTTCTGGGTAGATACTTGAATAGTGAAAGTACGAGTTTGTCCTAATGAAATTAAAACTTTATTCTAAAAACATACTCAGTAGAAGATTACAGATAGACTGAAGCATCTTTTCGGCCACAACTGATGAAAAGACCATAACAGTCAAATCCAGCATAATAAAAGAGGTTGAAACTGCTTTAACCTAATAAACACTTCATGTTTAAACTTGAATTGAAAAGTACCAGTTTGCTCTAAGGAAATAAAAACTTTATTCCAAAATTACACTATATCCCGTGTGGAGCATCATTTCGGCCACTCCTGATGAAATGAAAATAGCAGTTACTCCACTAAATAAAACTGGTTGAAACTGCTTGAACCTGATAAACACATCATTTAAACTTGAATTGAGAAAGTACTAGTTTGTTCTAATGAAATAAAAACTTTCTTCCAAAATTACTCTATATCCCGTGTGGAGCATCATTTCGGCCACTCCTAATGAAATGAAAATAGCAGTTACTCCACTAAATATAATTGGTTGAAAGTACTTGCAACTGCTAAGTCCATCATGTTTAAACTTGAATTGAGAAAGTACTAGTTTGTTCTAATGAAATAAAAACTTTCTTCCAAAATCACTCTATATCCCGTGTGGAGCATCATTTCGGCCACTCCTGATGAAATGAAAATAGCAGTTACTCCACTAAATAAAACTGGTTGAAACTGCTTGAACCTGATAAACACATAATTTAAACTTGAATTGAGAAAGTACTAGTTTGTTCTAATGAAATAAAAACTTTCTTCCAAAATCACTCTATATCCCATGAGGAGCATCATTTCGGCCACTACTGATGAAATGAAAATAGCAGTTACTCCACTAAATAAAACTGGTTGAAACTGCTTGAACCTGATAAACACTTCATGTTTAAACTTGAATTGAAAAGTACCAGTTTGCTCTAAGGAAATAAAAACTTTATTCCAAAATCACTCTATATCCCGTGAGGAGCATCATTTCGGCCACTCCTGATGAAATGAAAATAGCAGTTACTCCACTAAATATAATTGGTTGAAAGTACTTGCAACTGCTAAGTCCATCATGTTTAAACTTGAATTGAGAAAGTACTAGTTTGTTCTAATGAAATAAAAACTTTCTTCCAAAATCACTCTATATCCCGTGAGGAGCATCATTTCGGCCACTCCTAATGAAATGAAAATAGCAGTTACTCCACTAAATATAATTGGTTGAAAGTACTTGCAACTGCTAAGTCCATCATGTTTAAACTTGAATTGAGAAAGTACTAGTTTGTTCTAATGAAATAAAAACTTTCTTCCAAAATCACTCTATATCCCGTGTGGAGCATCATTTCGGCCACTCCTGATGAAATGAAAATAGCAGTTACTCCACTAAATAAAACTGGTTGAAACTGCTTGAACCTGATAAACACATCATTTTAACTTGAATTGAGAAAGTACTAGTTTGTTCTAATGAAATAAAAACTTTCTTCCAAAATCACTCTATATCCCGTGAGGAGCATCATTTCGGCCACTACTGATGAAATGAAAATAGCAGTTACTCCACTAAATAAAACTGGTTGAAACTGCTTGAACCTGATAAACACATCATTTTAACTTGAATTGAGAAAGTACTAGTTTGTTCTAATGAAATAAAAACTTTCTTCCAAAATCACTCTATATCCCGTGAGGAGCATCATTTCGGCCACTACTGATGAAATGAAAATAGCAGTTACTCCACTAAATAAAACTGGTTGAAACTGCTTGAACCTGATAAACACTTCATGTTTAAACTTGAATTGAAAAGTACCAGTTTGCTCTAAGGAAATAAAAACTTAATTCCAAAATTACACTATATCCCGTGTGGAGCATCATTTCGGCCACTCCTGATGAAATGAAAATAGCAGTTACTCCACTAAATAAAACTGGTTGAAACTGCTTGAACCTGATAAACACATCATTTTAACTTGAATTGAGAAAGTACTAGTTTGTTCTAATGAAATAAAAACTTTCTTCCAAAATCACTCTATATCCCGTGAGGAGCATCATTTCGGCCACTACTGATGAAATGAAAATAGCAGTTACTCCACTAAATAAAACTGGTTGAAACTGCTTGAACCTGATAAACACATCATTTTAACTTGAATTGAGAAAGTACTAGTTTGTTCTAATGAAATAAAAACTTTCTTCCAAAATCACTCTATATCCCGTGAGGAGCATCATTTCGGCCACTACTGATGAAATGAAAATAGCAGTTACTCCACTAAATAAAACTGGTTGAAACTGCTTGAACCTGATAAACACTTCATGTTTAAACTTGAATTGAAAAGTACCAGTTTGCTCTAAGGAAATAAAAACCACCACTATTAGGTAAAGAGAAAGTGAGGGTTATTTTAACAAAAAATGTTTTTATTCAGTGCAGTTATTCAAAACAATTGTAAACATGAAACATTTGTAACTCTTTTTTAATTACATTAACCAAAAAGACTTTTTTCTATTAAGACATCACAATGTCTTTGTATGCCAAATATCATTAACAAGATATGTCACATTATGATTGTCAAACTGCCAAGCTGTGCAGACAAAAAGTAATAGTGAACACACATTTGTGTATTTTCTTGTTCAGTGAGAGAAATCTAGCCTTTGCTGCCCTTTAACGAGTGCATCAAAGTCAGGTTGAATGTCTGAGGTGGAGATGCGAAGCACAGCTGACAGATGATCATCAGTAAGAGAGGATCTGAACCTGGATTTGGTAAACTTCATTACTGAGAATGTTTGTTCACATATGTAGGTAGATCCAAACAGAACCAACATCTTCTGAGCATGTCTCCTCATGTTTGGAAAGTTCTCCTCCTTAAGAGATGAGTAGAACTCCAGCAGTGATCCTGACTTAAAGTGCTCTGCCAGTACTGTGTCAGACTGCAGGTCAATGAGTTCCAGCTGAACATCACTGGGTGCATCATCTACTCTGCAGGCAAAGGGAGAGGAAACCAGGTGCATTTCATCCTCAATGTTTTTACAATCATCAAATCGCCTTAAAAACTCACCATGCAAATCTCCTAACATGGATGAGTACCTGCAGAGATGATTAGCTGATGGACTTCTTTAAGGGTTTGCATGTGAGTGAGAGTGTTGTTCTGTAGTTGACTTGAAAGAAACAGCAACTTTCTCATAAAAGCCTTCACAAGGTTATGCATGTCATGAACGAAAAGGCCCTTGCCTTGCAGTTTAGTGCTCAGTTCATTCATCAGTGCCGTCACATCAACAGCAAATGTAAAATCTGCCATCCAGTTCATATCTGAAAGCTCGGGGATGTTTTTGCCTTTCATCTCACAAAACTCTTGAATCTCTGTTTTCAGGTCCCAAAATCTTTTGAGCACTTTGCCCAGACTGAGCCGTCTGACAGCTGTGTGGTCCATGATGTCACCATGTTCATTCTCATGCTCCTCTAAAAGTGCAACAAACTGCCTGTGATTTAATGCTCGTGCCCTGATAAAGTTAACCGTTTTTGTTACAACATCAATAACATGGTTAAGTTTTAGCACAGACCTGCACAGTACATGCTGATGTATAATACAATGTATCAACACTAAATGATGCTCTGTGCCGAGTTCAGTCACTTTATCTTGGATCTGTTTCAAAAGTCCGACATGTTTTCCTGTCATATTCGGACAACCATCAGTAGTGATGCCTACCAGTTTGTCCCATTTCAGTCCAAGCTTGACCATGCATGCATCGACCTCCTTGAACAGATCGCTTCCCGTTGTCGTTCCTTTTATTGACCTCAATGCTGCCAGCTCCTCCGTAATCTTGAAGTCCTGCCTTGTTCCCCGGAGAAACACCAGTAACTGGGCAGTGTCACGGACATCACAGCTCTCATCCAAAGCCAAAGAGAAAAAGTCAAAACTTTCAACTCCACTTTTGAGCTGACATTCGAGATTCTCCGCGATTCCTTCCACCCTTCTGGTGACGGTTCGCCTGGACAGCGGGACTTTTTCAAATGCTTCTTTATTCTCAGGGCATATTAGCGCGGCAGAGTCCACCAAGCACTCTTTCACAAACTCGCCATCCGAGAACGGCTTGCTGTTTTTAGCGATTTTGTGGGATATGACGAAGCTGGTCTTGGTCGCTGCATCCCGGGCTGTGTGTAGTTTGCTAAAACAGCCTTGTTGTTTTGGTAGCTTTGCTAGCAAGTCTTATGATATTCGCGCTCTCTCAGCCTCCGCCAAGTGTCTGTATTTCTCCGCGTGTTTTGTCTCATAATGCCGACTCACATTATACTCCTTAAACACGGTGACGTGCTCTCCACAAACTAAACAGACGGGTTTACCACCGACTTCAGTAAACAAATATTTAGTGCTCCAAATCTTCTTGAAATTTCGGCCTTCAGCATCCAACTTTCTTTTCTTGACGTGCCCGTACATCATTGAGGGGCGACAATGACCGCTAATCACATGCACTGATTGACTTGTTTTACGGGTCACGTATACGACGTACGTAGGTTACGTACACTGTACATAAATTAACAGGCTTCAAAGCAAAAGCATTTCCGTTTTAGTTTATACAGCCGATGGTTTTAGTCCACGCATTAAAATTCGAAAGAAGCTTTTGTTTTCTTAATTCTAAGCAACCTTTCGCGGGCCGGTCAGAATCAGGTCACGGGCCGTATTTGGCCCGCGGGCCTTAAAATGCCCAGGTCTGGCCTTGAGGAACATGGCCTAATTGTCAACCCTGCTAAGTGCCAGTTTGGTCTGCCTGTGATTGACTTTTTGGGTCATCGTATTTCAACTCAGGGTGCCATTCCATTGCCTTCTAAGGTGCAAGCGGTGACAGATTTCCCTCGTCCAGCCTCGGTTAAGGCCCTGCAGGAGTTTTTGGGCATGATTAATTTCTACAACCTTTCATATTGAGATTACAACTATATACCAAATAAATGTTTTATCAGCTCTATCAATTACAATGGTCAAATTGTCTCAATGGCTACATACAGAAAATCGTGGGTTTAAATCCACCTGGAGGTGTTTGTGGAATTAACTTGTGTGTGCATGTGTTTCCTCAGGGTTCTCTGGTTTTCTTCCACAGTCCAATTAAATGCATGCTAATGGTAATACTAAACTGACTCTCTGTGTATGTCCCGTGGTAGACTGATGACGTGTTCTGTTTCTTTTGAAACGTATTTTCAGCGACGTCCAGACAAGACGTCAATATAATGTTCAAGAAAGACGTCTCAAAAAACTTTCATTCAGGCTCTTCTGAGGAAGTCTTCTGGATGTCTAGAGACATCGTCTTTAGTTGTGTTCTGGACCTACATGTTGACACAAAGAACAGTGGCTGTGTAAAACACATTGGTTACTGTGGAACTGTGCTGTGTATTCATCAACAACATCTCACATGTTGGAAGATAAACAAGAGCACGGAGCAACATTTTATCAAAAATAATTTATTTATGAAAAAGTATTAATTAGAATAAATTGGTTATTTATCAAATAATAATGACATTGGGCCACCACCAGCTAAACTGGAAATAGTTAATGCCAAAATAAAGTGTTATTTAAATTGATTAATGTTTCTCTTTAGATATAACAATCTTGGATAACAGGGAAGGTGTGAGATTCGAGCGCAGGCTGTTTCAAACCAGTGAATTCAGGCCCAGGACCGCTTGACCCCGTCAGCTAGAAAGGGTATGTACTGGGTTTCAGAAGATGGCAGTGCCTCGAGGTCAGTGGGGACTGGGTGGATGTCTGTGACTCCCCCCCCCCTTTTGTGCGAGTCCCTTGCGAAGATCGTGTGATAATCGCGGGAGACCTCCTCATACAAATGCATCTCCTTGTTTCTGTTGTGGTAAAGCGCGAGCCTCAGCAGAGCGTTGCTCGGTCTTTGACTCGAAGCCTGAATAAGGTTCTTCTGGTACAGACATGGTCTGTTTACCTGAAATGTCTGTATTCTCTGGTTGAGTCATTGGAGCGTGCACAACCATGTCACCTTCGGTGCTCGGTTTTGTACCCTGAAGAACCTGTTCAAGGTTAACATGGTGAGCGCTGGTGATGGTTTTGGTTGTGGAAATGAGGAGAGTTGTGTCATGCGTGTCGTCGCTGGTGAGGGACGAAGGCAGATTGTCAATGAGATGACAATTAGTTCAAGATTGTGGAATGAACTGTCAGTTAACATCTCTAAAGGTGGAAAGGCGGTCACTTTAATCTGACCAGGTGTCAGAATTTGGACCCGTGGGTTGGCTGAACGATTGCTGTTAGAAGCTGGGTGGCCTAGTTCTTAGCCAATGGGAGTCGGGCTGACGACTTGGGACCAAAGGCGCCGTTTGGTGGCAGCGAGTCGGTTTAGGATGTCCTGACCAATAAGCAGTTCTTCTGTGTCCAGATCAGTGATGTGGATGGGATGCGTCGCTGACATGTCCTAGAAAGCTGTTGACCCAGACACATTGAGTGATGTGGTGAAGTGCTGAGTGAAGCCTCGGATGTTTATGCTACACTCTTCCACCTGAAGTGGCTTTCCTTAAGTGGCATGCGCAAGCTTGGTTCTAGCAACCCGTGCGAAGGTGTCTGAACACATGAGGGGGATTTCTGACCCAGTACCAAGCAGTGAGAGAGTGTCAACAACCCCTACCACCACTGAAGTGTATCTGTGGTTGGCATAGCCAAGATTACCCAAGAATGTCAAATGGGCCTCTTTCACCTCCTGGATCTCCTCCTACTGCCAAAATGAACTTTGTGTGTGGAGGGGAGGGGCCAAGTCATGCGGTCAGGGGGAGCCAGGTCCCTTCTTACCAGGCGGGTTCAGGTGCTGCTTCACCTCTCTGGTGCAGGTTTTAATCCACTGTGGGACATCTGCATCCCAGTTGTTTTGAGTCTGACCTCAGCCTCATGTTTTTAGACTTACCTCTCCTCACCTGAGACCTCAGGACACCTGCATCACCATCATAGTTTTCACCTGAATGGTGGTGCAGCTCCCACACCATCTGCGCATGTTTGCGGAGATCTTTCATGGTGGGGTTTTTGGTCCTGCAGAAAAGGGCGACATCGATCCGCACACTGTTGTGGAGGTTGTTAACGAAGAGGGACTTAAAAGTCTGGTCTTTGTCCAATCCTGGTGCATTGTGGCCTTGGAAGTAGGCAGCCCTTAGGCACCTATAAATACTATCTGGGAGTCTCCGCCCCCTTTTGAGTGATTGTAAATGCACCAAAGTTTGCAGAGGCAGGATTTGGTGCATTTGATCCTGCAGATGATCCTGCTTCCCTAAGTGCATGACAGAGGGCTGAGTAATGGTCTCTGATGGCAGATGGGAGGGACTCTATGTATACATGGACACTCCTGGATGTCATCTTCCAGAGAAGCGTAAGCTTCTCTCGGGACGAAGGATGAGGCAGGTTGAAGAGGCAGCGTTCAACCTCCACCAGGTTGTCCGCTACACGAATCTCCGGGTTGTTTGGTTCGAACTGCTCTATGTCCTCTGCAAGGGACTCAAGCTGGCTGGTCCAAAGACCAGGTACCCTTGGGATATCGGAATGGTCAGAGTCATCTGAGCTAGAACATCCTGGTTCTCTCCGGTGGAGAGAGTGAGGGAGCTGATAGCACTGTGAGGTGCTGGAAAATGACAATGTTCCTTCTCCTGAAAAGGAGTGAAAGAGCTGCGAGACCACGTGGTGGTGCGGCTGAGAGCACTGATGGATGTGTGTCATAGCAACTCGCTGTTGAGGTTTCTTCTCTCCTGTGTAGACAGGCATAGAAGACCGGCGGCAACAGTCTTCAACTGGGTCATGTAGCTCCCGAGGTATCTTTGCTCTGAGCACGCAGTGTCTCTGACGACTCATGAGAGGAGTCACGCAAAAGCTGTGTTTCGAAAAGTGCGAAAATGTTGTTAATGCACAGGTGATGGTTACACCTGTGGCTTTCACTTCTGTAGTCTATACAAATTGTAACCTCGCAACTGCAACACAGTGTTTTTAGCACCTTGGGTGAGCAATAGTTGTGTTAGTGTACATTTTTCTGGGTAGATACTTGAATAGTGAAAGTACGAGTTTGTCCTAATGAAATTAAAACTTTATTCTAAAAACATACTCAGTAGAAGATTACAGATAGACTGAAGCATCTTTTCGGCCACAACTGATGAAAAGACCATAACAGTCAAATCCAGCATAATAAAAGAGGTTGAAACTGCTTTAACCTAATAAACACTTCATGTTTAAACTTGAATTGAAAAGTACCAGTTTGCTCTAAGGAAATAAAAACTTTATTCCAAAATTACACTATATCTCGTGTGGAGCATCATTTCGGCCACTCCTGATGAAATGAAAATAGCAGTTACTCCACTAAATAAAACTGGTTGAAACTGCTTGAACCTGATAAACACATCATGTAAACTTGAATTGAGAAAGTACTAGTTTGTTCTAATGAAATAAAAACATTCTTCCAAAATCACTCTATATCCCGTGTGGAGCATCATTTCGGCCACTACTGATGAAATGAAAATAGCAGTTACTCCACTAAATAAAACTGGTTGAAAGTGCTTGAACCTGATAAACACATCATTTAAACTTGAATTGAGAAAGTACTAGTTTGTTCTAATGAAATAAAAACTTTCTTCCAAAATCACTCTATATCCCGTGTGGAGCATCATTTCGGCCACTCCTAATGAAATGAAAATAGCAGTTACTCCACCAAATATAATTGGTTGAAAGTGCTTGCAACTGCTAAGTCCATCATGTTTAACCTTGAATTGAGAAAGTACGAGTTTGTTCTAATGAAATAAAAACTTTATTCCAAAATCACTCTATATCTCGTGAGGAGCATCATTTCGGCCACTACTGATGAAATGAAAATAGCAGTTACTCCACTAAATAAAACTGGTTGAAACTGCTTGAACCTGATAAACACATCATTTTAACTTGAATTGAGAAAGTACGAGTTTGTCCTAATGAAATAAAAACTTTATTCCAAAATCATTCTATATCCCGTGTGGAGCATCATTTCGGCCACTCCTAATGAAATGAAAATAGCAGTTACTCCACTAAATAAAACTGGTTGAAACTGCTTGAACCTGATAAACACATCATGTAAACTTGAATTGAGAAAGTACTAGTTTGTTCTAATGAAATAAAAACTTTATTCCAAAATCACTCTATATCCCGTGTGGAGCATCATTTCGGCCACTCCTAATGAAATGAAAATAGCAGTTACTCCACTAAATATAATTGGTTGAAAGTGCTTGCAACTGCTAAGTCCATCATGTTTAACCTTGAATTGAGAAAGTACGAGTTTGTTCTAATGAAATAAAAACTTTATTCCAAAATCACTCTATATCTCGTGAGGAGCATCATTTCGGCCACTACTGATGAAATGAAAATAGCAGTTACTCCACTAAATAAAACTGGTTGAAACTGCTTGAACCTGATAAACACATCATTTTAACTTGAATTGAGAAAGTACGAGTTTGTCCTAATGAAATAAAAACTTTATTCCAAAATCACTCTATATCCCGTGAGGAGCATCATTTCGGCCACTACTGATGAAATGAAAATAGCAGTTACTCCACTAAATAAAACTGGTTGAAACTGCTTGAACCTGATAAACACATCATTTAAACTTGAATTGAGAAAGTACTAGTTTGTTCTAATGAAATAAAAACATTCTTCCAAAATCACTCTATATCCCATGAGGAGCATCATTTCGGCCACTACTGATGAAATGAAAATAGCAGTTACTCCACTAAATATAATTGGTTGAAAGTACTTGCAACTGCTAAGTCCATCATGTTTAAACTTGAATTGAGAAAGTACTAGTTTGTTCTAATGAAATAAAAACTTTATTCCAAAATCACTCTATATCCCGTGAGGAGCATCATTTCGGCCACTACTGATGAAATGAAAATAGCAGTTACTCCACTAAATAAAACTGGTTGAAACTGCTTGAACCTGATAAACACATCATTTTAACTTGAATTGAGAAAGTACTAGTTTGTTCAAAGGAAATAAAAACATTCTTCCAAAATCACTCTATATCCCGTGAGGAGCATCATTTCGGCCACTACTGATGAAATGAAAATAGCAGTTACTCCACTAAATAAAACTGGTTGAAACTGCTTGAACCTGAAAAACACATCATTTAACCTTGAATTGAGAAAGTACTAGTTTGTTCTAATGAAATAAAAACATTCTTCCAAAATCACTCTATATCCCGTGAGGAGCATCATTTCGGCCACTACTGATGAAATGAAAATAGCAGTTACTCCACTAAATAAAACTGGTTGAAACTGCTTGAACCTGATAAACACATCATTTAACCTTGAATTGAGAAAGTACTAGTTTGTTCTAATGAAATAAAAACTTTCTTCCAAAATCACTCTATATCTCGTGTGGAGCATCATTTCGGCCACTCCTGATGAAATGAAAATAACAGTTACTCCACTAAATAAAACTGGTTGAAACTGCTTGAACCTGATAAACACATCATTTTAACTTGAATTGAGAAAGTACTAGTTTGTTCTAAGGAAATAAAAACTTTATTCCAAAATCACTCCATATCCCGTGAGGAGCATCATTTCGGCCTCTACTGATGAAATGAAAATAGCAATTACTCCACTAAATATAATTGGTTGAAAGTACTTGCAACTGCTAAGTCCATCATGTTTAAACTTGAATTGAGAAAGTACTAGTTTGTTCTAATGAAATAAAAACTTTATTCCAAAATCACTCTATATCTCGTGTGGAGCATAATTTCGGCCACTCCTGATGAAATGACAATAGCAGTCAAATCCAGCATAATAAAACAGGTTGAAACTGCTTAAAGCTGATAAACACTTCATGTTTAAACTTGAATAGTGAAAGTACGACTATGTTCTAGTAAAATACAAACTTTATTCTAAAAACCAACTCTCAAGCTCCTCATCCTATCTGTAAGGGTGCGCTCAGCCACCCTACGCAGGAAGCTCACTTCAACCGCTTGTATCCGGGATCTCGTTCTTTCGGTCATGACCCATGGTTCATGGCTGTGGTGGAGGCAATAACTCGGGTCTGGGAGGAGTTTGGAGAGGCCATGGAAGAGGACTTTCGGTCTTTCACCTTCGGACTTTCTGGCAAACCGTCTCCATGCTCCGGGAGCATGGAGTCCAGTGCACTTCATCCCTGCAACATCGCGTGACGCGGGGACGGTACCTCTGGACAGGCAGAATGGGGTGGTGGTCCCTCTCTTCAAGGACGGGGATCGGAGGGTGTGTTCCAACTACAGAGGGATCACACTCCTCAGCCTCCCCAGGAAAGTCTATTCCAGTGTACTGGAGTGGAGGGTCCGGCCGTTAGTCAAACCTTGGATCCAAGAGGAATAATGCGGTTTTCGTTCTGGTCGTGGAACACTGGACCAGCTCTATACCCTCCACCAGCTGCTTGAGGGTTCATGGGAGTTTGCCCAACTAGTCCACATGTGTTTTCTGGATCTGGAGAAGGCGTTCGACCGCGTCCCCCGAGACATCCTGTGGGGGGTGCGCCGGGAGCATGTAGTCCGTGGCCCTTTGTTTAGGGCTGTTCGGTCTTTGTATTCCCGGAAAGGAGTTTGGTTTGCATTGGCGGCAATAAGTCGGACCTGTTCGCAGTGGTTTCATCTGATCCGCCAGTGGCAGACAGAAAAAAGCATTAGCCAAATCTATACAAGAGAAAAATCTATGTTCAGGTGAGAGATGTGACAACGCAGTTTTGAGATGTTTTGAGATGTCTGAGATGTCTGGCACAGGTTGCCGGGACCGGCAGCCAGGGGGGACTCGGCTGAGAAGGTGAGAAGCTCTCCCAGAGGTGGGAGTTGAAAACTGCGCGGATGGAGGGCTCGGCCAGATGTTCCCAGCAGACCCTCATAACACGTTTGGGCCTGTCGAGTCTATCCGGCTTCCTCCCGGTCCAGCGCATCCAACTCACCACCAGGTGGTGATCAGTTGACAGCTCTGCCCTTCTCTTTACCCTAGTGTCAAAGACACATGGCCAGAGATCAGATGAAACGACCACAAAGTCTATCATTGACCTAGGGTGTCCTGGTGCCACGTGCACTTATGGACACCCCTGTGCTCGAACATGGTGTTCGTTATGGACAAGCTGTGACTGGCACAGAAGTCCAATAACAGAACACCTCTCGGGTTCAGATCGGGGAGGCCGTTCCTCCCAATCACCCCCTTCCAGGTCTCACTGTCATTGGCCACGTGCGCGTTGAAGTCCCCCAGGAGAACAATGGAGTCCCCAGTTGGGGCACTATCCAGCACCCCTCCCAGGGACTCCAAGAAGGTTAGGTACTCTGAGCTGCTGTTCGGTGCATTGGCCGAGACAACAGTCAGAGACCTGTCCCCTACTCGAAGGCGTAGGCACGCAACCCTCTCGTTCACTGGGGTGAACTCCAACACATGACGGCTGAGCTGCGGGGCAATCAGCAAGCCCACTCCAGCCCGCCGCCTTACACTGCGGGCAACTCCAGAGCAGTGGAGTATCCAGCCCCTGTCGAGGAGCTGGGTTCCAGAGTCCAAGCTGTGAGTGGAGGCGAGCCCGACTATATCTAGACGGTATCTCTCAGCCTCCCTCACAAGCTCGGGCTCCTTCCCCCTCAGCGAGGTCACAATCCATGTCCCAATAGCCAGATTCTGTGGCCGGGGATCGGGTCGTCGAGGCCTCTGCCGTCGACTACCCCCCAATCCACAATGCACCCGACCCCTACGGCAGCCTCTGTAGGTGGTGGACCCACAGGAGGGGCAAGTCCCCTGACAACATAGCATAGTTGGTTGCGAAGGGTCATTCGGGTGCTCAAACTCCCCCACCACGACAAGGTTGCAGTTCAAGGGGGAGTCACCACCGTTTAAAAGTTTTGTATGTTGCTATTTGAGGATATGATTGTTGATTTTGCTAACATATGACCTCTATTATACGAAGAGTGCCTCATACTGTATTGACACTAATTATTGACCTCTGGGGTCAGAGGTCAAAAGGAGAATTGAAGGAATATAGTGGTTAAACATTTGTTTTCTGTGTGACAACTGGACATATTGTATTCAGTTGTGTTTCTACACTACTGGGGTTTCTCCCACTGCCCAAGTTGAGAAAACACAGCTATAAATCCATGTTCAGGGACATTCCAAGTTGGTTGGCGATGTCTCCTCAGTGCTCTACTTGCAAAAACATGGTCAAGGTAAGATTGGATCAACAGATAAGAGGTCAGAGGTCACTTTGTCCCCTCTCAAGCTCTGAGAAGAACCAGTTTGAAGCAGTTTTGGGAACAAAGGAATAGCAAATTCACCATAGCAACGCATACATCACGAGAAACCGACCAATGTGAGGTTGAAGTGGTGTATGCAAATGTGTAAATATGAACCACGTGTTGCAGTTGTGCCCTTCTTCATTGTAAACCTGGCCTGCACACTTGGGTCTGCAAGGAAGAACTGTCTGAGCTCGTATTATGTAATCTGATATATGTATTTTTATAATCTCTTGTTTGTGTGATTATTAAATTCACTATTGAAGAAATTAACTCTGTTCCTGCCTCTCCCGGATCAAACGAACAAGCAGGAATTCAGGGGAACACAGGAACGAATTCCAACACTAAGCATCTCTACATAAAGTCAGTAACACGATTTCTCTAGATTAAACCAGTCTGAGATGCTATATCTAAAGACAGTAACGTGATTTTCTAAATCAAACCAGCCTGATCAGCTCTATCTACAGGCAGCAACACGATTTTTCGAGATTAAACCAGCCTGAGCAGCACGTGATTTTCTAGATTAAACCAGCAAGATCAGCTCTATATAAAGACAGTAACACGATTTGTCTAGATTAAACCAGCCTGAGCAGCTCTATCTTAAGAAAATAACATGATTTTTTTCCCAATTAAACCAGCCTGAGCAGCTCTATCTTAAAGGTGTACAGTAGGATTTTCCCGAATTTTAGGAAAGAACCGCCCTCTCCACCTTTTGAAAAATGCACATGCGCAAAGCTCTACCTGCTCCCGAGATGGAACGCCTACTAAAACGTGTGCGAGAGACATGAACGAGCCCAGTTCTCCTCGTGCACGCCCTGTTTACAAGTCACAAGTCGGCATCGCTTACACAAGCTCACTTTACAAGAAGATTTGAACTTTTCCCACTAATCAACCCTGGAAAGTTACAATATAGACGTAGATAACTTTTACTGGAAGTGATTTGAAATGGATTTCTCCAAATAGAATGCCAAACTTTACCTGTCGAGTAGAAACTTCGCGACTGAAGCATCAGTGGGAAGCCCAACCTGGGCTTTCAGCGCCATCGTGTGAAAGAATCTCCCAAAAACACTCTGGTCTTGTTTCTCTCTTCCGAAGCCTTTCTCTTCTTCTCATACACTTCGAAGACACTTTTTCTCTTTTGCGACCCTCTGCCATTTTCAAAGTACCCGGTGAGAACTGCGAGCTCGCTGAAGGCGTAGCTCACCATATACACCTGAAAGCGCGCATGCGCAGAAAGTGAAAACTAATAGATCCACGCTACCTGGGGACGAGCACGTACGACGGCCTTACGTAATATATCACCAGAATGATTGACAGTTGGGAGGACCAATAGTCTTGATGATCCACCCGGAAAAAGAAAATCCTCCTGTACACCTTTAAGACAGTAACATTATTTTACTTGATTAAACCAGCCTGAGAAGCTCTATCTTAAAAAAGTACACTCAAAAATGAAATGACAGAATTGTTTTTTCAGTGTGACATGATTTTCCTCGATTAAACCATGGTCCAAGTGGAGGAACGTGGGAGCAGCGCTTCAAAGGGTTGAGTGGAAATCTCCACCAACGGCTGATCCCACGTTTCATCGGGCTCATCCGTCCCTCCGGACAGGGCCTCACAGCCAGAGACAGGTGAGCCGTTTAGGGACTATTCAGTAACAAGAACTTAGAGCTGTGATTTCACTTGTATATAAGTTAAAGATGTAAAGCAAAGTTGGACTCTTCAGGTGATGAAACATATATTAAATGTCCACCAATGACTGTTGAGATGGTTGATCATTTAGTTTTAAATGTAGTAAACATAGAAAATACTTTGGCTGGTTATTGTGATTAAATTAAATTACATCTCACAACAAAACATGCTTTTAAAATAACAAAGACATTTGATCCAAATTACATTGAATTTAATACAAGAGACCCATTCTACAAAACAAACCTTTCCTCCTGCAATTAGCCTTTCAATACCACCTCACTCCGTGTGTGTTGTCCTCACAATCAATCAAAGTGATCTGGTGTCTCCTGGTGTTGATCTTAAGAGTCTCTCAACTTGTGGAACCTGTGCATTTAACACTTTTCTTTTGTCTACAGTGTGTTGTGGGAATCTCCCAGAACCTGTATCTCGCCCACCTTGCTGCTCCTCCTGTCACCTGCAGTACAAGGTGATTTCGTCTGTCCACTTCTAGCTCTAAAGACTCTTCTGGCTGTTTGTACCTACATGAACATCATTACATGCAGCTTGTTTACCAGAGCTTTACTTCAAGTCATTGCACAGCTAGAAAACTTTAGTTTATTAAGTCTCAGTAAGGTCTGAGTGTGTATCACATGTTTAGGTGCAACCAGGGTTGGGTAGTAATGGAATACATGTAACAGTGTTACATAATTAGGATACAAAAAACATATAACTGTAATCTGCTACAGTACATAAAAAAATGTGTAATCTCGTTACAGGTATATTTGATAAAAACTGGGATTACTGAGCAGGATTACAGTAGAAATCAGATGGAATAAACTAGAAATGCAGCTGTCACATGCGCCATGCACTGGCATTGCGACACTTCCCGACGCTTTCAGGCTGACAATCCATGCTTTGCCATGGATTCTGCAGACAGTTGCTTTCATCACTATGTTTTAAAGTCGGAGAAATCTCTGAACCTCTCTTTACAATGCAAACTATGTCTCCCAGCCGTGAAAGTGCTGTGAACGTCCAGGAACTGGACATCTCACCTGAAGAAACATAGAAACATAAAACCCGCTCACTTTCACTGATACACACATGGACTCTGTTTACTAGTTTTATTAGCTCGTAACATGCTTCCTACCTGTTCTCAATACGTTTAGAGGCTCTTGTGTTTTAGGGATTAATTGGGGCGACACGTGCCATCACTTTTTTCTTTTTACTCAATGAGTGATTCATGCTGCTAGATACAGCCTCTCATCAAACATTCACATTTATTCCGGAAAAAAAACAACATTAAAACTAGTGAGGAAACGGGGCGGGCGAGAGAGAGAGAGAGAGAGAGAGAGAGAGAGAGAGAGAGAGAGAGAGAGAGAGAGAGAGAGAGAGAGAGAGAGAGAGAGAGAGAGAGAGAGTTTTAGAAAAGATGGGCACATTTTCTTGAATAGAAATTGAAAGCTTTATTTGTATTGTGGTTTTGATTCTCTAAAAAAAAAAAAATCAATGTTAGACACCTGATTGGTTACTGAGTTTTGATAGTTCAAAACTTGTTAAGTGCAATTTGTGTCTGCTGTGTATAAGATGTGTCAATACACTGAGCAGATGACACTTTCTATTCTTTCTTGTCATTTTTTTATGTTTTATTATGGCCAGGCAAGAGTAGAGGCACGGCTTTTCAGAGGTTGATGGACTCTGTGCTGCGCGACCTCGCTTTCGTTTCTGTTTACCTGGACGACATCTTGGTGGCTAGTTCTTCAGTTGAGGAGCATTTTTCACACCAAAAGCAAGTTTTCAGCGCTTTGAGAAGGGGTGGGCAATTATTTTTCCGAAAGGGCCAAATGAGAAGCAGAAAATATTGTGGAGGGCCGGGCCAAAAGTTTAAACTCTATTCTGCATATGAATTTTATTTCTACATTGAAAGCAGTAAATGGCATTGTTTACACATGCTGGTAAGTGTCTGTGTTATTATTAGGTAAAGAGAAAGTGAGGGTTATTTTAACAAAAAATGTTTTTATTCAGTGCAGTTATTCAAAACAATTGTAAACATGAAACATTTGTAACTCTTTTTTTAATTACATTAACCAAAAACACTTTTTTCTATTAAGACATCACAATGTCTTTGTATGCCAAATATCATTAACAAGATATGTCACATTATGATTGTCAAACTGCCAAGCTGTGCAGACAAAAAGTAATAGTGAACACACATTTGTGTATTTTCTTGTTCAGTGAGAGAAATCTAGCCTTTGCTGCCCTTTAACGAGTGCATCAAAGTCAGGTTGAATGTCTGAGGTGGAGATGCGAAGCACAGCTGACAGATGATCATCAGTAAGAGAGGATCTGAACCTGGATTTGGTAAACTTCATTACTGAGAATGTTTGTTCACATATGTAGGTAGATCCAAACAGAACCAACATCTTCTGAGCATGTCTCCTCATGTTTGAAAAGTTCTCCTCCTTAAGAGATGAGTAGAACTCCAGCAGTGATGCTGACTTAAAGTGCTCTGCCAGTACTGTGTCAGACTGCAGGTCAATGAGCTCCAGCTGAACATCACTGGGTGCATCATCTACTCTGCAGGCAAAGGGAGAGGAAACCAGGTGCATTTCATCCTCAATGTTTTTACAATCATCAAATCACCTTAAAAACTCACCATGCAAATCTCCTAACATGGATGAGTACCTGCAGAGATGATTAGCTGATGGTCTGACTTCTTTAAGGGTTGAGCATGTGGGTGAGAGTGTTGTTCTGTAGTTGACTTGAAAGAAACAGCAACTTTCTCATAAAAGCCTTCACCAGGTTAATGCATGTCATGAACGAAAAGGCCCTTGCCTTGCAGTTTAGTGCTCAGTTCATTCATCAGTGCCGTCACATCAACAGCAAATGCAAAATCTGCCATCCAGTTCATATCTGAAAGCTCGGGGATGTTTTTGCCTTTCATCTCACAAAACTCTTGAATCTCTGTTTTCAGGTCCCAAAATCTTTTGAGCACTTTGCCCAGACTGAGCCGTCTGACAGCTGTGTGGTCCATGATGTCACCATGTTCATTCTCATGCTCCTCTAAAAGTGCAACAAACTGCCTGTGATTTAATGCTCGTGCCCTGATAAAGTTAACCGTTTTTGTTACAACATCAATAACATGGTTAAGTTTTAGCACAGACCTGCACAGTACATGCTGATGTATAATACAATGTATCAACACTAAATGATGCTCTGTGCCGAGTTCAGTCACTTTATCTTGGATCTGTTTCAAAAGTCCGACATGTTTTCCTGTCATATTCGGACAACCATCAGTAGTGACGCCTACCAGTTTGTCCCATTTCAGTCCAAGCTTGACCATGCATGCATCGACCTCCTTGAACAGATCGCTTCCCGTTGTCGTTCCTTTTATTGACCTCAATGCTGCCAGCTCCTCCGTAATCTTGAAGTCCTGCCTTGTTCCCCGGAGAAACACCAGTAACTGGGCAGTGTCACGGACATCACAGCTCTCATCCAAAGCCAAAGAGAAAAAGTCAAAACTTTCAACTCCACTTTTGAGCTGACATTCGAGATTCTCCGCGATTCCTTCCACCCTTCTGGTGACGGTTCGCCTGGACAGCGGGACTTTTTCAAATGCTTCTTTATTCTCAGGGCATATTAGCGCGGCAGAGTCCACCAAGCACTCTTTCACAAACTCGCCATCCGAGAACGGCTTGCTGTTTTTAGCGATTTTGTGGGATATGACGAAGCTGGTCTTGGTCGCTGCATCCCGGGCTGTGTGTAGTTTGCTAAAACAGCCTTGTTGTTTTGGTAGCTTTGCTAGCAAGTCTTATGATATTCGCGCTCTCTCAGCCTCCGCCAAGTGTCTGTATTTCTCCGCGTGTTTTGTCTCATAATGCCGACTCACATTATACTCCTTAAACACGGCGACGTGCTCTCCACAAACTAAACAGACGGGTTTACCACCGACTTCAGTAAACAAATATTTAGTGCTCCAAATCTTCTTGAAATTTCGGCCTTCAGCATCCAACTTTCTTTTCTTGACGTGCCCGTACATCATTGAGGGGCGACAATGACCGCTAATCACATGCACTGATTGACTTGTTTTACGGGTCACGTATACGACGTACGTAGGTTACGTACACTGTACATAAATTAACAGGCTTCAAAGCAAAAGCATTTCCGTTTTAGTTTATACAGCCGATGGTTTTAGTCCACGCATTAAAATTCGAAAGAAGCTTTTGTTTTCTTAATTCTAAGCAACCTTTCGCGGGCCGGTCAGAATCAGGTCACGGGCCGTATTTGGCCCGCGGGCCTTAAAACGCCCAGGTCTGGCCTTGAGGAACATGGCCTAATTGTCAACCCTGCTAAGTGCCAGTTTGGTCTGCCTGTGATTGACTTTGTGGGTCATCGTATTTCAACTCAGGGTGCCATTCCATTTCCTTCTAAGGTGCAAGCGGTGACAGATTTCCCTCGTCCAGCCTCGGTTAAGGCCCATGCAGGAGTTTTTGGGCATGATTAATTTCTACAACCTTTCATATTGAGATTACAACTATATACCAAATAAATGTTTTATCAGCTCTATCAATTACAATGGTCAAATTGTCTCAATGGCTACATACAGAAAATCGTGGGTTTAAATCCACCTGGAGGTGTTTGTGGAATTAACTTGTGTGTGCATGTGTTTCCTCAGGGTTCTCTGGTTTTCTTCCACAGTCCAATTAAATGCATGCTAATGGTAATACTAAACTGACTCTCTGTGTATGTCCCGTGGTAGACTGATGACGTGTTCTGTTTCTTTTGAAACGTATTTTCAGCGACGTCCAGACAAGACGTCAATATAATGTTCAAGAAAGACGTCTCAAAAAACTTTCATTCAGGCTCTTCTGAGGAAGTCTTCTGGATGTCTAGAGACATCGTCTTTAGTTGTGTTCTGGACCTACATGTTGACACAAAGAACAGTGGCTGTGTAAAACACATTGGTTACTGTGGAACTGTGCTGTGTATTCATCAACAACATCTCACATGTTGGAAGATAAACAAGAGCATGGAGCAACATTTTATCAAAAATAATTTATTTATGAAAAATTATTAATTAGAATAAATTGGTTATTTATCAAATAATAATGACATTGGGCCACCACCAGCCAAACTGGAAATAGTTAATGCCAAAAAAAAGTGTTATTTAAATTGATTAATGTTTCTCTTTAGATATAACAATCTTGGATAACAGGGAAGGTGTGAGATTCGAGCGCAGGCTGTTTCAAACCAGTGAATTCAGGCCCAGGACCGCTTGACCCCGTCAGCTAGAAAGGGTATGTACTGGGTTTCAGAAGATGGCAGTGCCTCGAGGTCAGTGGGGACTGGGTGGATGTCTGTGACTCCCCCCCCCCCTTTTGTGCGAGTCTCTTGCGAAGATCGTGTGATAATCGCGGGAGACCTCCTCATACAAATGCATCTCCTTGTTTCTGTTGTGGTAAAGCGCGAGCCTCAGCAGAGCGCTGCTCGGTCTTTGACTCGAAGCCTGAATAAGGTTCTTCTGGTACAGACATGGTCTGTTTACCTGAAATGTCTGTATTCTCTGGTTGAGTCATTGGAGCGTGCACAACCATGTCACCTTCGGTGCTCGGTTTTGTACCCTGAAGAACCTGTTCAAGGTTAACATGGTGAGCGCTGGAGATGGTTTTGGTTGTGGAAATGAGGAGAGTTGTGTCATGCGTGTCGTCGCTGGTGAGGGACGAAGGCAGATTGTCAATGAGATGACAATTAGTTCAAGATTGTGGAATGAACTGTCAGTTAACATCTCTAAAGGTGGAAAGGCAGTCACTTTAATCTGACCAGGTGTCAGAATTTGGACCTGTGGGTTGGCTGAACGATTGCTGTTAGAAGCTGGGTGGCCTAGTTCTTAGCCAATGGGAGTCGGGGTGACGACTTGGGACCAAAGGCGCCGTTTGGTGGCAGCGAGTCGGTTTAGGATGTCCTGACCAATAAGCAGTTCTTCTGTGTCCAGATCAGTGATGTGGATGGGATGCGTCGCTGACATGTCCTAGAAAGCTGTTGATCCAGACACATTGAGTGATGTGGTGAAGTGCTGAGTGAAGCCTCGGATGTTTATGCTACACTCTTCCACCTGAAGTGGCTTTCCTTAAGTGGCATGCGCAAGCGTGGTTGTAGCAACCCGTGCGAAGGTGTCTGAACACATGAGGGGGATTTCTGACCCAGTACCAAGCAGTGAGAGAGTGTCAACAACCCCTACCACCACTGAAGTGTATCTGTGGTTGGCATAGCCAAGATTACCCAAGAATGTCAAATGGGCCTCTTTCACCTCCTGGATCTCCTCCTCCTGCCAAAATGAACTTTGTGTGCGGAGGGGAGGGGCCAAGTCATGCGGTCAGGGGGAGCCACTGTGGGACATCTGCATCCCAGTTGTTTTGAGTCTGACCTCAGCCTCGGTTTTTAGACTTACCTCTCCTCACCTGAGACCTCAAGACACCTGCACCACCATCATAGTTTTCAACTGAACGATGGTGCAGCTCCCACACCATCTGCGCATGTTTGCGGAGGTCTTTCATGGTGGGGTTTTTGGTCCTGCAGAAAAGGGCGACATCGATCCGCACACTGTTGTGGAGGTTGTTAACGAAGAGGGACTTAAAAGTCTGGTCTTTGTCCAATCCTGGTGCATTGTGGCCTTGGAAGTAGGCAGCCCTTAGACACCTATAAATACTATCTGGGAGTCTCCGCCCCCTTTTGACTGATTGTAAATGCACCAAAGTTTGCCGAGGCAGGATCATTGTGCAGATGATCCTGCTTCCCTAAGTGCATGACAGAGGGCTGAGTAATGGTCTCTGATGGCAGATGGGAGGGACTCTATGTATACATGGACACTCCTGGATGTCATCTTCCAGAGAAGCGTAAGCTTCTCTCGGGACGAAGGATGAGGCAGGTTGAAGAGGCAGCGTTCAACCTCCACCAGGTTGTCCGCTACACGAATCTCCGGGTTGTTTGGTTCGAACTGCTCTATGTCCTCTGCAAGGGACTCAAGCTGGCTGGTCCAAAGACCAGGTACCCTTGGGATATCGGAATGGTCAGAGTCATCTGAGCTAGAACATCCTGGTTCTCTCCAGTGGAGAGAGTGAGGGAGCTGATAGCACTGTGAGGTGCTGGAAAATGACAATGTTCCTTCTCCTGAAAAGGAGTGAAAGAGCTGCGAGACCACGTGGTGGTGCGGCTGAGAGCACTGATGGATGTGTGTCATAGCAACTCGCTGTTGAGGTTTCTTCTCTCCTGTGTAGACAGGCATAGAAGACCGGCGACAACAGTCTTCAACTGGGTCATGTAGCTCCCGAGGTATCTTTGCTCTGAGCACGCAGTGTCTCTGACGACTCATGGTAGGAGTCACGAAAAAACTGTGTTTCGAAAAGTGCGAAAATGTTGTTAATGCACAGGTGATGGTTACACCTGTGGCTTTCACTTCTGTAGTCTATACAAATTGTAACCTCGCAACTGCAACACAGTGTTTTTATCACCTTGGGTGAGCAATAGTTGTGTTAGTGTACATTTTTCTGGGTAGATACTTGAATAGTGAAAGTACGAGTTTGTCCTAATGAAATTAAAACTTTATTCTAAAAACATACTCAGTATCTCGTCTGAAGCATCTTTTCGGCCACAACTGATGAAAAGACCATAACAGTCAAATCCAGCATAATAAAAGAGGTTGAAACTGCTTTAACCTGATAAACACATCATTTAAACTTGAATTGAGAAAGTACTAGTTTGTTCTAATGAAATAAAAACTTTATTCCAAAATCACTCTATATCCCGTGAGGAGCATCATTTCGGCCACTACTGATGAAATGAAAATAGCAGTTACTCCACTAAATAAAACTGGTTGAAACTGCTTGAACCTGATAAACACATCATTTAACCTTGAATTGAGAAAGTACTAGTTTGTTCTAATGAAATAAAAACTTTCTTCCAAAATCACTCTATATCTCGTGTGGAGCATCATTTCGGCCACTCCTGATGAAATGAAAATAGCAATTACTCCACTAAATAAAACTGGTTGAAACTGCTTGAACCTGATAAACACATCATTTTAACTTGAATTGAGAAAGTACTAGTTTGTTCTAATGAAATAAAAACTTTCTTCCAAAATCACTCTATATCTCGTGTGGAGCATCATTTCGGCCACTCCTGATGAAATGAAAATAGCAGTTACACCACTAAATAAAACTGGTTGAAACTGCTTGAACCTGATAAACACATCATTTAACCTTGAATTGAGAAAGTACTAGTTTGTTCTAATGAAATAAAAACTTTATTCCAAAATCACTCTATATCTCGTGTGGAGCATCATTTCGGCCACTACTCATGAAATGAAAATAGCAGTTACTTCACTAAATATAATTGGTTGAAAGTACTTGCAACTGCTAAGTCCATCATGTTTAAACTTGAATTGAGAAAGTACTAGTTTGTTCTAATGAAATAAAAACTTTATTCCAAAATCACTCTATATCCCATGAAGAGCATCATTTCGGCCACTACTGATGAAATGAAAATAGCAGTTACTCCACTAAATAAAACTGGTTGAAACTGCTTGAACCTGATAAACACATCATTTAACCTTGAATTGAGAAAGTACTAGTTTGTTCTAATGAAATAAAAACTTTATTCCAAAATCACTCTATATCTCGTGTGGAGCATCATTTCGGGCCACTACTCATGAAATGAAAATAGCAGTTACTCCACTAAATAAAACTGGTTGAAACTGCTTGAACCTGATAAACACATCATTTAAACTTGAATTGAGAAAGTACTAGTTTGTTCTAATGAAATAAAAACTTTATTCCAAAATCACTCTATATCCCGTGAGGAGCATCATTTTGGCCACTACTGATGAAATGAAAATAGCAGTTACTCCACTAAATAAAACTGGTTGAAACTGCTTGAACCTGATAAACACATCATTTTAACTTGAATTGAGAAAGTACTAGTTTGTTCTAATGAAATAAAAACTTTCTTCCAAAATCACTCTATATCTCGTGTGGAGCATCATTTCGGCCACTCCTGATGAAATGAAAATAGCAGTTACACCACTAAATAAAACTGGTTGAAACTGCTTGAACCTGATAAACACATCATTTAACCTTGAATTGAGAAAGTACTAGTTTGTTCTAATGAAATAAAAACTTTATTCCAAAATCACTCTATATCTCGTGTGGAGCATCATTTCGGCCACTACTCATGAAATGAAAATAGCAGTTACTCCACTAAATAAAACTGGTTGAAACTGCTTGAACCTGATAAACACATCATTTAAACTTGAATTGAGAAAGTACTAGTTTGTTCTACTGAAATAAAAACTTTCTTCCAAAATTACTCTATATCCCGTGTGGAGCATCATTTCGGCCACTCCTAATGAAATGAAAATAGCAGTTACTCCACTAAATATAATTGGTTGAAAGTGCTTGCAACTGCTAAGTCCATCATGTTTAAATTTGAATTGAGAAAGTACTAGTTTGTTCTAATGAAATAAAAACTTTCTTCCAAAATTACTCTATATCCCGTGTGGAGCATCATTTCGGCCACTCCTAATGAAATGAAAATAGCAGTTACTCCACTAAATATAATTGGTTGAAAGTGCTTGCAACTGCTAAGTCCATCATGTTTAAATTTGAATTGAGAAAGTACTAGTTTGTTCTAATGAAATAAAAACTTTATTCCAAAATCACTCTATATCCCGTGAGGAGCATCATTTCGGCCACTACTGATGAAATGAAAATAGCAGTTACTCCACTAAATAAAACTGGTTGAAACTGCTTGAACCTGATAAACACATAATTTTAACTTGAATTGAGAAAGTACTAGTTTGTTCAAAGGAAATAAAAACTTTATTCCAAAATCACTCTATATCCCGTGAGGAGCATCATTTCGGCCACTACTGATGAAATGAAAATAGCAGTTACTCCACTAAATAAAACTGGTTGAAACTGCTTGAACCTGATAAACACATCATTTTAACTTGAATTGAGAAAGTACTAGTTTGTTCTAAGGAAATAAAAACTTTATTCCAAAATCACTCTATATCCCGTGAGGAGCATCATTTCGGCCTCTACTGATGAAGTGAAAATAGCAGTTACTCCACTAAATAAAACTGGTTGAAACTGCTTGAACCTGATAAACACATCATTTAAACTTGAATTGAGAAAGTACTAGTTTGTTCTACTGAAATAAAAACTTTCTTCCAAAATTACTCTATATCCCGTGTGGAGCATCATTTCGGCCACTCCTAATGAAATGAAAATAGCAGTTACTCCACTAAATATAATTGGTTGAAAGTACTTGCAACTGCTAAGTCCATCATGTTTAAACTTGAATTGAGAAAGTACTAGTTTGTTCTAATGAAATAAAAACTTTATTCCAAAATCACTCTATATCCCGTGAGGAGCATCATTTCGGCCACTACTGATGAAATGAAAATAGCAGTTACTCCACTAAATAAAACTGGTTGAAACTGCTTGAACCTGATAAACACATCATTTAACCTTGAATTGAGAAAGTACTAGTTTGTTCTAATGAAATAAAAACTTTCTTCCAAAATCACTCTATATCCCGTGAGGAGCATCATTTCGGCCTCTACTGATGAAATGAAAATAGCAATTACTCCACTAAATATAATTGGTTGAAAGTACTTGCAACTGCTAAGTCCATCATGTTTAAACTTGAATTGAGAAAGTACTAGTTTGTTCTAATGAAATAAAAACTTTCTTCCAAAATCACTCTATATCTCGTGTGGAGCATCATTTCGGCCACTCCTGATGAAATGACAATAGCAGTCAAATCCAGCATAATAAAACAGGTTGAAACTGCTTAAAGCTGATAAACACTTCATGTTTAAACTTGAATAGTGAAAGTACGACTATGTTCTAGTAAAATACAAACTTTATTCTAAAAACCAACTCTCAAGCTCCTCATCCTATCTGTAAGGGTGCGCTCAGCCACCCTACGCAGGAAGCTCACTTCAACCGCTTGTATCCGGGATCTCGTTCTTTCGGTCATGACCCATGGTTCATGGCTGTGGTGGAGGCAATAACTCGGGTCTGGGAGGAGTTTGGAGAGGCCATGGAAGAGGACTTTCGGTCTGCCCCGAGGAAATTCTGGCAAACCGTCTCCATGCTCCGGGAGCATGGAGTCCGGTGCACTTCATCCCTGCAACATCGCGTGACGCGGGGACGGTACCTCTGGACAGGCAGAATGGGGTGGTGGTCCCTCTCTTCAAGGACGGGGATCGGAGGGTGTGTTCCAACTACAGAGGGATCACACTCCTCAGCCTCCCCAGGAAAGTCTATTCCAGTGTACTGGAGTGGAGGGTCCGGCCGTTAGTCAAACCTTGGATCCAAGAGGAATAATGCGGTTTTCGTTCTGGTCGTGGAACACTGGACCAGCTCTATACCCTCCACCAGCTGCTCGAGGGTTCATGGGAGTTTGCCCAACTAGTCCACATGTGTTTTCTGGATCTGGAGAAGGCGTTCGACCGCGTCCCCCGAGACATCCTGTGGGGGGTGCTCCGGGAGCATGTAGTCCGGGGCCCTTTGTTAAGGGCTGTTCGGTCTTTGTATTCCCGGAAAATAGTTTGGTTTGCATTGGCGGCAATAAGTCGGACCTGTTCACAGTGGTTTCATCTGATCCGCCAGTGGCAGACAGAAAAAAGCATTAGCCAAATCTATACAAGAGAAAAATCTATGTTCAGGTGAGAGATGTGACAACGCAGTTTTGAGATGTCTGGAATCTCGTTTCTCTGCACAGGTTGCCGGGACCGGCAGCTAGGGGGGACTCGGCTGAGAAGGTGAGAAGCTCTCCCAGAGGTGGGAGTTGAAAACTGCGCGGATGGAGGGCTCGGCCAGATGTTCCCAGCAGACCCTCATAACACGTTTGGGCCTGTCGAGTCTATCCGGCTTCCTCCCGGTCCAGCGCATCCAACTCACCACCAGGTGGTGATCAGTTGACAGCTCTGCCCTTCTCTTTACCCTAGTGTCAAAGACACATGGCCAGAGATCAGATGAAACGACCACAAAGTCTATCATTGACCTAGGGTGTCCTGGTGCCACGTGCACTTATGGACACCCCTGTGCTCGAACATGGTGTTCGTTATGGACAAGCTGTGACTGGCACAGAAGTCCAATAACAGAACACCTCTCGGGTTCAGATCGGGGAGGCCGTTCCTCCCAATCACCCCCTTCCAGGTCTCACTGTCATTGGCCACGTGCGCGTTGAAGTCCCCCAGGAGAACAATGGAGTCCCCAGTTGGGGCACTATCCAGCACCCCTCCCAGGGACTCCAAGAAGGTTAGGTACTCTGAGCTGCTGTTCGGTGCATTGGCCGAGACAACAGTCAGAGACCTGTCCCCTACTCGAAGGCGTAGGCACGCAACCCTCTCGTTCACTGGGGTGAACTCCAACACATGATGGCTGAGCTGCGGGGCAATCAGCAAGCCCACTCCAGCCCGCCGCCTTACACTGCGGGCAACTCCAGAGCAGTGGAGTATCCAGCCCCTGTCGAGGAGCTGGGTTCCAGAGTCCAAGCTGTGAGTGGAGGCGAGCCCGACTATATCTAGACGGTATCTCTCAGCCTCCCTCACAAGCTCGGGCTCCTTCCCCCTCAGCGAGGTCACAATCCATGTCCCAATAGCCAGATTCTGTGGCCGGGGATCGGGTCGTCGAGGCCTCTGCCGTCGACTACCCCCCAATCCACAATGCACCCGACCCCTACGGCAGCCTCTGTAGGTGGTGGACCCACAGGAGGGGCAAGTCCCCTGACAACATAGCATAGTTGGTTGCGAAGGGTCATTCGGGTGCTCAAACTCCCCCACCACGACAAGGTTGCAGTTCAAGGGGGAGTCACCACCGTTTAAAAGTTTTGTATGTTGCTATTTGAGGATATGATTGTTGATTTTGCTAACATATGACCTCTATTATACGAAGAGTGCCTCATACTGTATTGACACTAATTATTGACCTCTGGGGTCAGAGGTCAAAAGGAGAATTGAAGGAATATAGTGGTTAAACATTTGTTTTCTGTGTGACAACTGGACATATTGTATTCAGTTGTGTTTCTACACTACTGGGGTTTCTCCCACTGCCCAAGTTGGGAAAACACAGCTATAAATCCATGTTCAGGGACATTCCAAGTTGGTTGGCGATGTCTCCTCAGTGCTCTACTTGCAAAAACATGGTCAAGGTAAGATTGGATCAACAGATAAGAGGTCAGAGGTCACTTTGTCCCCTCTCAAGCTCTGAGAAGAACCAGTTTGAAGCAGTTTCGGGAACAAAGGAATAGCAAATTCACCATAGCAACGCATATATCACGAGAAACCGACCAATGTGAGGTTGAGGTGGTGTATAAAAATGTATAAATATGAACCACGTGTTGCAGTTGTGCCCTTCTTCATTGTAAACCTGGCCTGCACACTTGGGTCTGCAAGGAAGAACGGTCTGAGCTCGTATTATGTAATCTGATATATGTATTTTTATAATCTCTTGTTTGTGTGATTATTAAATTCACTATTGAAGAAATTAACTCTGTTCCTGCCTCTCCCGGATCAAACGAACAAGCAGGAATTCAGGGGAACACAGGAACGAATTCCAACACTAAGCATCTCTACATAAAGTCAGTAACACGATTTCTCTAAATCAAACCAGCCTGATCAGCTCTATCTACAGGCAGCAACACGATTTTTCGAGATTAAACCAGCCTGAGCAGCACGTGATTTTCTAGATTAAACCAGCAAGATCAGCTCTATATAAAGACAGTAACACGATTTGTCTAGATTAAACCAGCCTGAGCAGCTCTATCTTAAGAAAAGAACATGATTTTTTTCCCAATTAAACCAGCCTGAGCAGCTCTATCTTAAAGGTGTACAGTAGGATTTTCCCGAATTTTAGGAAAGAACCGCCCTCTCCACCTTTTGAAAAATGCACATGCGCAAAGCTCTACCTGCTCCCGAGATGGAACGCCTACTAAAACGTGTGCGAGAGACATGAACGAGCCCAGTTCTCCTCGTGCACGCCCTGTTTACAAGTCACAAGTCGGCATCGCTTACACAAGCTCACTTTACAAGAAGATTTGAACTTTTCCCACTAATCAACCCTGGAAAGTTACAATATAGACGTAGATAACTTTTACTGGAAGTGATTTGAAATGGATTTCTCCAAATAGAATGCCAAACTTTACCTGTCGAGTAGAAATTTCGCGACTGAAGCATCAGTGGGAAGCCCAACCTGGGCTTTCAGCGCCATCGTGTGAAAGAATCTCCCAAAAACACTCTGGTCTTGTTTCTCTCTTCCGAAGCCTTTCTCTTCTTCTCATACACTTCGAAGACACTTTTTCTCTTTTGCGACCCTCTGCCATTTTCAAAGTACCCGGTGAGAACTGCGAGCTCGCTGAAGGCGTAGCTCACCATATACACCTGAAAGCGCGCATGCGCAGAAAGTGAAAACTAATAGATCCACGCTACCTGGGGACGAGCACGTACGACGGCCTTACGTAATATATCACCAGAATGATTGACAGTTGGGAGGACCAATAGTCTTGATGATCCACCCGGAAAAAGAAAATCCTCCTGTACACCTTTAAGACAGTAACATTATTTTACTTGATTAAACCAGCCTGAGAAGCTCTATCTTAAAAAAGTACACTCAAAAATGAAATGACAGAATTGTTTTTTCAGTGTGACATGATTTTCCTCGATTAAACCATGGTCCAAGTGGAGGAACGTGGGAGCAGCGCTTCAAAGGGTTGAGTGGAAATCTCCACCAACGGCTGATCCCACGTTTCATCGGGCTCATCCGTCCCTCCGGACAGGGCCTCACAGCCAGAGACAGGTGAGCCGTTTAGGGACTATTCAGTAACAAGAACTTAGAGCTGTGATTTCACTTGTATATAAGTTAAAGATGTAAAGCAAAGTTGGACTCTTCAGGTGATGAAACATACATTAAATGTCCACCAATGACTGTTGAGATGGTTGATCATTTAGTTTTAAACGTAGTAAACATAGAAAATACTTTGGCTGGTTATTGTGATTAAATTAAATTACATCTCACAACAAAACATGCTTTTAAAATAACAAAGACATTTGATCCAAATTACATTGAATTTAATACAAGAGACCCATTCTACAAAACAAACCTTTCCTCCTGCAATTAGCCTTTCAATACCACCTCACTCCGTGTGTGTTGTCCTCACAATCAATCAAAGTGATCTGGTGTCTCCTGGTGTTGATCTTAAGAGTCTCTCAACTTGTGGAACCTGTGCATTTAACACTTTTCTTTTGTCTACAGTGTGTTGTGGGAATCTCCCAGAACCTGTATCTCGCCCACCTTGCTGCTCCTCCTGTCACCTGCAGTACAAGGTGATTTCGTCTGTCCACTTCTGGCTCTAAAGACTCTTCTGGCTGTTTGTACCTACATGAACATCATTACATGCAGCTTGTTTACCAGAGCTTTACTTCAAGTCATTGCACAGCTAGAAAACTTTAGTTTATTAAGTCTCAGTAAGGTCTGAGTGTGTATCACATGTTTAGGTGCAACCAGGGTTGGGTAGTAATGGAATACATGTAACAGTGTTACATAATTAGGATACAAAAAACATATAACTGTAATCTGCTACAGTACATAAAAAAATGTGTAATCTCGTTACAGGTATATTCGATAAAAACTGGGATTACTGAGCAGGATTACAGTAGAAATCAGATGGAATAAACTAGAAATGCAGCTGTCACATGCGCCATGCACTGGCATTGCGACACTTCCCGACGCTTTCAGGCTGACAATCCATGCTTTGCCATGGATTCTGCAGACAGTTGCTTTCATCACTATGTTTTAAAGTCGGAGAAATCTCTGAACCTCTCTTTACAATGCAAACTATGTCTCCCAGCCGTGAAAGTGCTGTGAACGTCCAGGAACTGGACATCTCACCTGAAGAAACATAGAAACATAAAACCCGCTCACTTTCACTGATACACACATGGACTCTGTTTACTAGTTTTATTAGCTCGTAACATGCTTCCTACCTGTTCTCAATACGTTTAGAGGCTCTTGTGTTTTAGGGATTAATTGGGGCGACACGTGCCATCACTTTTTTCTTTTTACTCAATGAGTGATTCATGCTGCTAGATACAGCCTCTCATCAAACATTCACATTTATTCCGGAAAAAAAACAACATTAAAACTAGTGAGGAAACGGGGCGGGCGAGAGAGAGAGAGAGAGAGAGAGATAGAGAGAGAGAGAGAGAGAGAGAGAGAGAGAGAGAGAGAGAGAGAGAGAGAGAGAGAGAGAGAGAGAGAGTTTTAGAAAAGATGGGCACATTTTCTTGAATAGAAATTGAAAGCTTTATTTGTATTGTGGTTTTGATTCTCTAAAAAAAAAAAAATCAATGTTAGACACCTGATTGGTTACTGAGTTTTGATAGTTCAAAACTTGTTAAGTGCAATTTGTGTCTGCTGTGTATAAGATGTGTCAATACACTGAGCAGATGACACTTTCTATTCTTTCTTGTCATTTTTTTATGTTTTATTATGGCCAGGCAAGAGTAGAGGCACGGCTTTTCAGAGGTTGATGGACTCTGTGCTGCGCGACCTCGCTTTCGTTTCTGTTTACCTGGACGACATCTTGGTGGCTAGTTCTTCAGTTGAGGAGCATTTTTCACACCAAAAGCAAGTTTTTCAGCGCTTTGAGAAGGGGTGGGCAATTATTTTTCCGAAAGGGCCAAATGAGAAGCAGAAAATATTGTGGAGGGCCGGGCCAAAAGTTTAAACTCTATTCTGCATATGAATTTTATTTCTACATTGAAAGCAGTAAATGGCATTGTTTACACATGCTGGTAAGTGTCTGTGTTATTATTAGGTAAAGAGAAAGTGAGGGTTATTTTAACAAAAAATGTTTTTATTCAGTGCAGTTATTCAAAACAATTGTAAACATGAAACATTTGTAACTCTTTTTTTAATTACATTAACCAAAAACACTTTTTTCTATTAAGACATCACAATGTCTTTGTATGCCAAATATCATTAACAAGATATGTCACATTATGATTGTCAAACTGCCAAGCTGTGCAGACAAAAAGTAATAGTGAACACACATTTGTGTATTTTCTTGTTCAGTGAGAGAAATCTAGCCTTTGCTGCCCTTTAACGAGTGCATCAAAGTCAGGTTGAATGTCTGAGGTGGAGATGCGAAGCACAGCTGACAGATGATCATCAGTAAGAGAGGATCTGAACCTGGATTTGGTAAACTTCATTACTGAGAATGTTTGTTCACATATGTAGGTAGATCCAAACAGAACCAACATCTTCTGAGCATGTCTCCTCATGTTTGGAAAGTTCTCCTCCTTAAGAGATGAGTAGAACTCCAGCAGTGATGCTGACTTAAAGTGCTCTGCCAGTACTGTGTCAGACTGCAGGTCAATGAGCTCCAGCTGAACATCACTGGGTGCATCATCTACTCTGCAGGCAAAGGGAGAGGAAACCAGGTGCATTTCATCCTCAATGTTTTTACAATCATCAAATCACCTTAAAAACTCACCATGCAAATCTCCTAACATGGATGAGTACCTGCAGAGATGATTAGCTGATGGTCTGACTTCTTTAAGGGTTGAGCATGTGGGTGAGAGTGTTGTTCTGTAGTTGACTTGAAAGAAACAGCAACTTTCTCATAAAAGCCTTCACCAGGTTAATGCATGTCATGAACGAAAAGGCCCTTGCCTTGCAGTTTAGTGCTCAGTTCATTCATCAGTGCCGTCACATCAACAGCAAATGCAAAATCTGCCATCCAGTTCATATCTGAAAGCTCGGGGATGTTTTTGCCTTTCATCTCACAAAACTCTTGAATCTCTGTTTTCAGGTCCCAAAATCTTTTGAGCACTTTGCCCAGACTGAGCCGTCTGACAGCTGTGTGGTCCATGATGTCACCATGTTCATTCTCATGCTCCTCTAAAAGTGCAACAAACTGCCTGTGATTTAATGCTCGTGCCCTGATAAAGTTAACCGTTTTTGTTACAACATCAATAACATGGTTAAGTTTTAGCACAGACCTGCACAGTACATGCTGATGTATAATACAATGTATCAACACTAAATGATGCTCTGTGCCGAGTTCAGTCACTTTATCTTGGATCTGTTTCAAAAGTCCGACATGTTTTCCTGTCATATTCGGACAACCATCAGTAGTGACGCCTACCAGTTTGTCCCATTTCAGTCCAAGCTTGACCATGCATGCATCGACCTCCTTGAACAGATCGCTTCCCGTTGTCGTTCCTTTTATTGACCTCAATGCTGCCAGCTCCTCCGTAATCTTGAAGTCCTGCCTTGTTCCCCGGAGAAACACCAGTAACTGGGCAGTGTCACGGACATCACAGCTCTCATCCAAAGCCAAAGAGAAAAAGTCAAAACTTTCAACTCCACTTTTGAGCTGACATTCGAGATTCTCCGCGATTCCTTCCACCCTTCTGGTGACGGTTCGCCTGGACAGCGGGACTTTTTCAAATGCTTCTTTATTCTCAGGGCATATTAGCGCGGCAGAGTCCACCAAGCACTCTTTCACAAACTCGCCATCCGAGAACGGCTTGCTGTTTTTAGCGATTTTGTGGGATATGACGAAGCTGGTCTTGGTCGCTGCATCCCGGGCTGTGTGTAGTTTGCTAAAACAGCCTTGTTGTTTTGGTAGCTTTGCTAGCAAGTCTTATGATATTCGCGCTCTCTCAGCCTCCGCCAAGTGTCTGTATTTCTCCGCGTGTTTTGTCTCATAATGCCGACTCACATTATACTCCTTAAACACGGCGACGTGCTCTCCACAAACTAAACAGACGGGTTTACCACCGACTTCAGTAAACAAATATTTAGTGCTCCAAATCTTCTTGAAATTTCGGCCTTCAGCATCCAAATTTCTTTTCTTGACGTGCCCGTACATCATTGAGGGGCGACAATGACCGCTAATCACATGCACTGATTGACTTGTTTTACGGGTCACGTATACGACGTACGTAGGTTACGTACACTGTACATAAATTAACAGGCTTCAAAGTAAAAGCATTTCCGTTTTAGTTTATACAGCCGATGGTTTTAGTCCACGCATTAAAATTCGAAAGAAGCTTTTGTTTTCTTAATTCTAAGCAACCTTTCGCGGGCCGGTCAGAATCAGGTCACGGGCCGTATTTGGCCCGCGGGCCTTAAAACGCCCAGGTCTGGCCTTGAGGAACATGGCCTAATTGTCAACCCTGCTAAGTGCCAGTTTGGTCTGCCTGTGATTGACTTTGTGGGTCATCGTATTTCAACTCAGGGTGCCATTCCATTTCCTTCTAAGGTGCAAGCGGTGACAGATTTCCCTCGTCCAGCCTCGGTTAAGGCCCATGCAGGAGTTTTTGGGCATGATTAATTTCTACAACCTTTCGCATTGAGATTACAACTATATACCAAATAAATGTTTTATCAGCTCTATCAATTACAATGGTCAAATTGTCTCAATGGCTACATACAGAAAATCGTGGGTTTAAATCCACCTGGAGGTGTTTGTGGAATTAACTTGTGTGTGCATGTGTTTCCTCAGGGTTCTCTGGTTTTCTTCCACAGTCCAATTAAATGCATGCTAATGGTAATACTAAACTGACTCTCTGTGTATGTCCCGTGGTAGACTGATGACGTGTTCTGTTTCTTTTGAAACGTATTTTCAGCGACGTCCAGACAAGACGTCAATATAATGTTCAAGAAAGACGTCTCAAAAAACTTTCATTCAGGCTCTTCTGAGGAAGTCTTCTGGATGTCTAGAGACATCGTCTTTAGTTGTGTTCTGGACCTACATGTTGACACAAAGAACAGTGGCTGTGTAAAACACATTGGTTACTGTGGAACTGTGCTGTGTATTCATCAACAACATCTCACATGTTGGAAGATAAACAAGAGCACGGAGCAACATTTGATCAAAAATAATTTATTTATGAAAAAGTATTAATTAGAATAAATTGGTTATTTATCAAATAATAATGACATTGGGCCACCACCAGCTAAACTGGAAATAGTTAATGCCAAAAAAAAGTGTTATTTAAATTGATTAATGTTTCTCTTTAGATATAACAATCTTGGATAACAGGGAAGGTGTGAGATTCGAGCGCAGGCTGTTTCAAACCAGTGAATTCAGGCCCAGGACCGCTTGACCCCGTCAGCTAGAAAGGGTATGTATTGGGTTTCAGAAGATGGCAGTGCCTCGAGGTCAGTGGGGACTGGGTGGATGTCTGTGACTCCCCCCCCCCCCTTTTGTGTGAGTCCCTTGCGAAGATCGTGTGATAATCGCGGGAGACCTCCTCATACAAATGCATCTCCTTGTTTCTGTTGTGGTAAAGCGCGAGCCTCAGCAGAGCGTTGCTCTGTCTTTGACTCGAAGCCTGAATAAGGTTCTTCTGGTACAGACATGGTCTGTTTACCTGAAATGTCTGTATTCTCTGGTTGAGTCATTGGAGCGTGCACAACCATGTCACCTTCGGTGCTCGGTTTTGTACCCTGAAGAACCTGTTCAAGGTTAACATGGTGAGCGCTGGTGATGGTTTTGGTTGTGGAAATGAGGAGAGTTGTGTCATGCGTGTCGTCGCTGGTGAGGGACGAAGGCAGATTGTCAATGAGATGACAATTAGTTCAAGATTGTGGAATGAACTGTCAGTTAACATCTCTAAAGGTGGAAAGGCGGTCACTTTAATCTGACCAGGTGTCAGAATTTGGACCCGTGGGTTGGCTGAACGATTGCTGTTAGAAGCTGGGTGGCCTAGTTCTTAGCCAATGGGAGTCGGGCTGACGACTTGGGACCAAAGGCGCCGTTTGGTGGCAGCGAGTCGGTTTAGGATGTCCTGACCAATAAGCAGTTCCTCTGTGTCCAGATCAGTGATGTGGATGGGATGCGTCGCTGACATGTCCTAGAAAGCTGTTGACCCAGACACATTGAGTGATGTGGTGAAGTCCTGAGTGAAGCCTCGGATGTTTATGCTACACTCTTCCACCTGAAGTGGCTTTCCTTAAGTGGCATGCGCAAGCGTGGTTCTAGCAACCCGTGCGAAGGTGTCTGAACACATGAGGGGGATTTCTGACCCAGTACCAAGCAGTGAGAGAGTGTCAACAACCCCTACCACCACTGAAGTGTATCTGTGGTTGGCATAGCCAAGATTACCCAAGAATATCAAATGGGCCTCTTTCACCTCGCCAAAGGGCGACATCGATCCGCACACTGTTGTGGAGGTTGTTAACGAAGAGGGACTTAAAAGTCTGGTCTTTGTCCAATCCTGGTGCATTGTGGCCTTGGAAGTAGGCAGCCCTTAGGCACCTATAGATACTATCTGGGAGTCTCCGCCCCCTTTTGAGTGATTGTAAATGCACCAAAGTTTGCAGAGGCAGGATCATTGTGCAGATGATCCTGCTTCCCTAAGTGCATGACAGAGGGCTGAGTAATGGTCTCTGATGGCAGATGGGAGGGACTCTATGTAAACATGGACACTCCTGGATGTCATCTTCCAGAGAAGCGTAAGCTTCTCTCGGGACGAAGGATGAGGCAGGTTGAAGAGGCAGCGTTCAACCTCCACCAGGTTGTCCGCTACACGAATCTCCGGGTTGTTTGGTTCGAACTGCTCTATGTCCTCTGCAAGGGACTCAAGCTGGCTGGTCCAAAGACCAGGTACCCTTGGGATATCGGAATGGTCAGAGTCATCTGAGCTAGAACATCCTGGTTCTCTCCAGTGGAGAGAGTGAGGGAGCTGATAGCACTGTGAGGTGCTGGAAAATGACAATGTTCCTTCTCCTGAAAAGGAGTGAAAGAGCTGCGAGACCACGTGGTGGTGCGGCTGAGAGCACTGATGGATGTGTGTCATAGCAACTCGCTGTTGAGGTTTCTTCTCTCCTGTGTAGACAGGCATAGAAGACCGGCGACAACAGTCTTCAACTGGGTCATGTGGCTCCCGAGGTATCTTTGCTCTGAGCACGCAGTGTCTCTGACGACTCATGATAGGAGTCACGCAAAAGCTGTGTTCGAAAAGTGCGAAAATGTTGTTAATGCACAGGTGATGGTTACACCTGTGGCTTTCACTTCTGTAGTCTATACAAATTGTAACCTCGCAACTGCAACACAGTATTTTTAGCACCTTGGGTGAGCAATAGTTGTGTTAGTGTACATTTTTCTGGGTAGATACTTGAATAGTGAAAGTACGAGTTTGTCCTAATGAAATTAAAACTTTATTTTAAAAACATACTCAGTATCTCGTCTGAAGCATCTTTTCGGCCACAACTGATGAAAACACCATAACAGTCAAATCCAGCATAATAAAAGAGGTTGAAACTGCTTTAACCTAATAAACACTTCATGTTTAAACTTGAATTGAAAAGTACCAGTTTGCTCTAAGGAAATAAAAACTTTATTCCAAAATTACTCTATATCCCGTGAGGAGCATCATTTCGGCCACTACTGATGAAATGAAAATAGCAATTACTCCACTAAATATAATTGGTTGAAAGTACTTGCAACTGCTAAGTCCATCATGTTTAAACTTGAATTGAGAAAGTACTAGTTTGTTCTAATGAAATAAAAACTTTATTCCAAAATTACTCTACACCCCGTGTGGAGCATCATTTCGGCCACTCCTCATGAAATGAAAATAGCAGCTACTCCACCAATAAAACTGGTTGAAACTGCTTGAACCTGATAAACACATCATTTTAACTTGAATTGAGAAAGTATTAGTTTGTTCTAAGGAAATAAAAACTTTATTCCAAAATTACTCTATAGCCCGTGTGGAGCATCATTTCGGCCACTACTGATGAAATGAAAATAGCAGTTACTCCACTAAATAAAACTGGTTGAAACTGCTTGAACCTGATAAACACATCATTTAAACTTGAATTGAGAAAGTATTAGTTTGTTCTAATGAAATAAAAACTTTCTTCCAAAATTACTCTATATCCCGTGTGGAGCATCATTTCGGCCACTACTCATGAAATGAAAATAGCAGTTACTCCACTAAATATAATTGGTTGAAAATACTTGCAACTGCTAAGTCCATCATGTTTAAACGTGAATTGAGAAAGTACTAGTTTGTTCTAATTAAATAAAAACTTTATTCCAAAATCACTCTATATCCCGTGAGGAGCATCATTTCGGCCACTACTGATGAAATGAAAATAGCAGTTACTCCACTAAATAAAACTGGTTGAAACTGCTTGAACCTGATAAACACATCATTTAAACTTGAATTGAGAAAGTACTAAGTTTGTTCTACTGGAATAAAAACTTTCTTCCAAAATTACTCTATATCCCGTGTGGAGTATCATTTCAGCCACTCCTAATGAAATGAAAATAGCAGTTACTCCACTAAATATAATTGGTTGAAAGTGCTTGCAACTGCTAAGTCCATCATGTTTAACCTTGAATTGAGAAAGTACGAGATTGTCCTAATGAAATAAAAACTTTATTCCAAAATTACTCAATACCCCGTGTGGAGCATCATTTCGGCCACTCCTACTGAAATGAAAATAGCAGTTACTCCACTAAATAAAACTGGTTGAAACTGCTTGAACCTGATAAACACATAATTTAAACTTGAATTGAGAAAGTACTAGTTTGTTCTAAGGAAAAAAAAACTTTATTCCAAAATCACTCTATATCCCGTGAGGAGCATCATTTCGGCCACTACTGATGAAATGAAAATAGCAGTTACTCCACTAAATAAAACTGGTTGAAACTGCTTGAACCTGATAAACACATCATTTAAACTTGAATTGAGAAAGTACTAGTTTGTTCTACTGAAATAAAAACTTTCTTCCAAAATTACTCTATATCCCGTGTGGAGCATCATTTCGGCCACTCCTAATGAAATGAAAATAGCAGTTACTCCACTAAATAAAACTGGTTGAAACTGCTTGAACCTGATAAACACATCATTTAACCTTGAATTGAGAAAGTACTAGTTTGTTCAAAGGAAATAAAAACTTTATTCCAAAATTACTCTATATCCCGTGAGGAGCATCATTTCGGCCACTACTGATGAAATGAAAATAGCAGTTACTCCACTAAATAAAACTGGTTGAAACTGCTTGAACCTGATAAACACATCATTTTAACTTGAATTGAGAAAGTACTAGTTTGTTCTAAGGAAAAAAAAACTTTATTCCAAAATCACTCTATATCCCGTGAGGAGCATCATTTCGGCCACTACTGATGAAATGAAAATAGCAGTTACTCCACTAAATAAAACTGGTTGAAACTGCTTGAACCTGATAAACACATCATTTAAACTTGAATTGAGAAAGTATTAGTTTGTTCTAATGAAATAAAAACTTTCTTCCAAAATTACTCTATATCCCATGTGGAGCATCATTTCGGCCACTCCTAATGAAATGAAAATAGCATTTACTCCACTAAATATAATTGGTTGAAAGTACTTGCAACTGATAAGTCCATCATGTTTAAACGTGAATTGAGAAAGTACTAGTTTGTTCTAATTAAATAAAAACTTTATTCCAAAATCACTCTGTATCCCGTGAGGAGCATCATTTCGGCCACTACTGATGAAATGAAAATAGCAGTTACTCCACTAAATAAAACTGGTTGGAACTGCTTGAACCTGATAAACACATCATTTAACCTTGAATTGAGAAAGTACTAGTTTGTTCTAATTAAATAAAAACTTTATTCCAAAATTACTCTATACCCCGTGTGGAGCATCATTTCGGCCACTCCTAATGAAATGAAAATAGCAGTTACTCCACTAAATAAAACTGGTTGAAACTGCTTGAACCTGATAAACACATAATTTTAACTTGAATTGAGAAAGTACTAGTTTGTTCAAAGGAAATAAAAACTTTATTCCAAAATCACTCTATATCCCGTGAGGAGCATCATTTCGGCCACTACTGATGAAATGAAAATAGCAATTACTCCACTAAATATAATTGGTTGAAAGTAATTGCAACGCTAAGTCCATCATGTTTAAACTTGAATTGAGAAAGTACTAGTTTGTTCTAATGAAATAAAAACTTTATTCCAAAATCACTCTATATCTCGTGTGGAGCATAATTTCGGCCACTCCTGATGAAATGACAATAGCAGTCAAATCCAGCATAATAAAACAGGTTGAAACTGCTTAAAGCTGATAAACACTTCATGTTTAAACTTGAATAGTGAAAGTACGACTATGTTCTAGTAAAATACAAACTTTATTCTAAAAACCAACTCTCAAGCTCCTCATCCTATCTGTAAGGGTGCGCTCAGCCACCCTACGCAGGAAGCTCACTTCAACCGCTTGTATCCGGGATCTCGTTCTTTCGGTCATGACCCATAGTTCATGGCTGTGGTGGAGGCAATAACTCGGGTCTGGGAGGAGTTTGGAGAGGCCATGGAAGAGGACTTTCGGTCTGCCCCGAGGAAATTCTGGCAAACCGTCTCCATGCTCCGGGAGCATGGAGTCCGGTGCACTTCATCCCTGCAACATCGCGTGACGCGGGGACGGTACCTCTGGACAGGCAGAATGGGGTGGTGGTCCCTCTCTTCAAGGACGGGGATCGGAGGGTGTGTTCCAACTACAGAGGGATCACACTCCTCAGCCTCCCCAGGAAAGTCTATTCCAGTGTACTGGAGTGGAGGGTCCGGCCGTTAGTCAAACCTTGGATCCAAGAGGAATAATGCGGTTTTCGTTCTGGTCGTGGAACACTGGACCAGCTCTATACCCTCCACCAGCTGCTCGAGGGTTCATGGGAGTTTGCCCAACTAGTCCACATGTGTTTTCTGGATCTGGAGAAGGCGTTCGACCGCGTCCCCCGAGACATCCTGTGGGGGGTGCTCCGGGAGCATGTAGTCCGGGGCCCTTTGTTAAGGGCTGTTCGGTCTTTGTATTCCCGGAAAGGAGTTTGGTTTGCATTGGCGGCAATAAGTCGGACCTGTTCGCAGTGGTTTTATCTGATCCGCCAGTGGCAGACAGAAAAAAGCATTAGCCAAATCTATACAAGAGAAAAATCTATGTTCAGGTGAGAGATGTGACAACGCAGTTTTGAGATGTCTGGAATCTCGTTTCTCTGCACAGGTTGCCGGGACCGGCAGCCAGGGGGGACTCGGCTGAGAAGGTGAGAAGCTCTCCCAGAGGTGGGAGTTGAAAACTGCGCGGATGGAGGGCTCGGCCAGATGTTCCCAGCAGACCCTCATAACACGTTTGGGCCTGTCGAGTCTATCCGGCTTCCTCCCGGTCCAGCGCATCCAACTCACCACCAGGTGGTGATCAGTTGACAGCTCTGCCCTTCTCTTTACCCTAGTGTCAAAGACACATGGCCAGAGATCAGATGAAACGACCACAAAGTCTATCATTGACCTAGGGTGTCCTGGTGCCACGTGCACTTATGGACACCCCTGTGCTCGAACATTGTGTTCGTTATGGACAAGCTGTGACTGGCACAGAAGTCCAATAACAGAACACCTCTCGGGTTCAGATCGGGGAGGCCGTTCCTCCCAATCACCCCCTTCCAGGTCTCACTGTCATTGGCCACGTGCGCGTTGAAGTCCCCCAGGAGAACAATGGAGTCCCCAGTTGGGGCACTATCCAGCACCCCTCCCACGGACTCCAAGAAGGTTAGGTACTCTGAGCTGCTGTTCGGTGCATTGGCCGAGACAACAGTCAGAGACCTGTCCCCTACTCGAAGGCGTAGGCACGCAACCCTCTCGTTCACTGGGGTGAACTCCAACACATGACGGCTGAGCTGCGGGGCAATCAGCAAGCCCACTCCAGCCCGCCGCCTTACACTGCGGGCAACTCCAGAGCAGTGGAGTATCCAGCCCCTGTCGAGGAGCTGGGTTCCAGAGTCCAAGCTTGTGAGTGGAGGCGAGCCCGACTATATCTAGACGGTATCTCTCAGCCTCCCTCACAAGCTCGGGCTCCTTCCCCATCAGCGAGGTCACAATCCATGTCCCAATAGCCAGATTCTGTGGCCGGGGATCGGGTCGTCGAGGCCCCTGCCGTCGATTACCCCCCAATCCACAATGCACCCGACCCCTACGGCAGCCTCTGTAGGTGGTGGACCCACAGGAGGGGCAAGTCCCCTGACAACATAGCATAGTTGGTTGCAAAGGGTCATTCGGGTGCTCAAACTCCCCCACCACGACAAGGTTGCAGTTCAAGGGGGAGTCACCACCGTTTAAAAGTTTTGTATGTTTGCTATTTGAGTATATGATTGTTGATTTTGCTTACATATGACCTCTATTATACGAAGAGTGCCTCATACTGTATTGACACTAATTATTGACCTCTGGGGTCAGAGGTCAAAAGGAGAATTGAAGGAATATAGTGGTTAAACATTTGTTTTCTGTGTGACAACTGGACATATTGTATTCAGTTGTGTTTCTACACTACTGGGGTTTCTCCCACTGCCCAAGTTGGGAAAACACAGCTATAAATCCATGTTCAGGGACATTCCAAGTTGGTTGGCGATGTGTCCTCAGTGCTCTACTTGCAAAAACATGGTCAAGGTAAGATTGGATCAACAGATAAGAGGTCACTTTGTCCCACAGAACGTCAAGCTCTGAGAAGAACCAGTTTGAAGCAGTTTCGGGAACAAAGGAATAGCAAATTCACCATAGCAACGCATATATCACGAGAAACCGACCAATGTGAGGTTGAGGTGGTGTATGCAAATGTATAAATATGAACCACGTGTTGCAGTTGTGCCCTTCTTCATTGTAAACCTGGCCTGCACACTTGGGTCGGCAAGGAAGAACGGTCTGAGCTCGTATTATGTAATCTGATATATGTATTTTTATAATCTCTTGTTTGTGTGATTATTAAATTCACTATTGAAGAAATTAACTCTGTTCCTGCCTCTCCCGGATCAAACGAACAAGCAGGAATTCAGGGGAACACAGGAACGAATTCCAACACTAAGCATCTCTACATAAAGTCAGTAACACGATTTCTCTAGATTAAACCAGTCTGAGATGCTATATCTAAAGACAGTAACGTGATTTTCTAAATCAAACCAGCCTGATCAGCTCTATCTACAGGCAGCAACACGATTTTTCGAGATTAAACCAGCCTGAGCAGCACGTGATTTTCTAGATTAAACCAGCAAGATCAGCTCTATATAAAGACAGTAACACGATTTGTCTAGATTAAACCAGCCTGAGCAGCTCTATCTTAAGAAAATAACATGATTTTTTTCCCAATTAAACCAGCCTGAGCAGCTCTATCTTAAAGGTGTACAGTAGGATTTTCCCGAATTTTAGGAAAGAACCGCCCTCTCCACCTTTTGAAAAATGCACATGCGCAAAGCTCTACCTGCTCCCGAGATGGAACGCCTACTAAAACGTGTGCGAGAGACATGAACGAGCCCAGTTCTCCTCGTGCACGCCCTGTTTACAAGTCACAAGTTGGCATCGCTTACACAAGCTCACTTTACAAGAAGATTTGAACTTTTCCCACTAATCAACCCTGGAAAGTTACAATATAGACGTAGATAACTTTTACTGGAAGTGATTTGAAATGGATTTCTCCAAATAGAATGCCAAACTTTACCTGTCGAGTAGAAACTTCGCGACTGAAGCATCAGTGGGAAGCCCAACCTGGGCTTTCAGCGCACGCCATCGTGTGAAAGAATCTCCCAAAAACACTCTGGTCTTGTTTCTCTCTTCCGAAGCCTTTCTCTTCTTCTCATACACTTCGAAGACACTTTTTCTCTTTTGCGACCCTCTGCCATTTTCAAAGTACCCGGTGAGAACTGCGAGCTCGCTGAAGGCGTAGCTCACCATATACACCTGAAAGCGCGCATGCGCAGAAAGTGAAAACTAATAGATCCACGCTACCTGGGGACGAGCACGTACGACGGCCTTACGTAATATATCACCAGAATGATTGACAGTTGGGAGTACCAATAGTCTTGATGATCCACCCGGAAAAAGAAAATCCTCCTGTACACCTTTAAGACAGTAACATGATTTTACTTGATTAAACCAGCCTGAGAAGCTCTATCTTAAAAAAGTACACTCAAAAATGAAATGACAGAATTGTTTTTTCAGTGTGACATGATTTTCCTCGATTAAACCATGGTCCAAGTGGAGGAACGTGGGAGCAGCGCTTCAAAGGGTTGAGTGGAAATCTCCACCAACGGCTGATCCCACGTTTCATCGGGTTCATCCATCCCTCCGGACAGGGCCTCACAGCCAGAGACAGGTGAGCCGTTTAGGGACTATTCAGTAACAAGAACTTAGAGCTGTGATTTCACTTGTATATAAGTTAAAGATGTAAAGCAAAGTTGGACTCTTCAGGTGATGAAACATACATTAAATGTCCACCAATGACTGTTGAGATGGTTGATCATTTAGTTTTAAACGTAGTAAACATAGAAAATACTTTGGCTGGTTATTGTGATTAAATTAAATTACATCTCACAACAAAACATGCTTTTAAAATAACAAAGACATTTGATCCAAATTACATTGAATTTAATACAAGAGACCCATTCTACAAAACAAACCTTTCCTCCTGCAATTAGCCTTTCAATACCACCTCACTCCGTGTGTGTTGTCCTCACAATCAATCAAAGTGATCTGGTGTCTCCTGGTGTTGATCTTAAGAGTCTCTCAACTTGTGGAACCTGTGCATTTAACACTTTTCTTTTGTCTACAGTGTGTTGTGGGAATCTCCCAGAACCTGTATCTCGCCCACCTTGCTGCTCCTCCTGTCACCTGCAGTACAAGGTGATTTCGTCTGTCCACTTCTGGCTCTAAAGACTCTTCTGGCTGTTTGTACCTAGATGAACATCATTACATGCAGCTTGTTTACCAGAGCTTTACTTCAAGTCATTGCACAGCTAGAAAACTTTAGTTTATTAAGTCTCAGTAAGGTCTGAGTGTGTATCACATGTTTAGGTGCAACCAGGGTTGGGTAGTAATGGAATACATGTAACAGTGTTACATAATTAGGATACAAAAAACATATAACTGTAATCTGCTACCGTACATAAAAAAATGTGTAATCTCGTTACAGGTATATTCGATAAAAACTGGGATTACTGAGCAGGATTACAGTAGAAATCAGATGGAATAAACTAGAAATGCAGCTGTCACATGCGCCATGCACTGGCATTGCGACACTTCCCGACGCTTTCAGGCTGACAATCCATGCTTTGCCATGGATTCTGCAGACAGTTGCTTTCATCACTATGTTTTAAAGTCGGAGAAATCTCTGAACCTCTCTTTACAATGCAAACTATGTCTCCCAGCCGTGAAAGTGCTGTGAACGTCCAGGAACTGGACATCTCACCTGAAGAAACATAGAAACATAAAACCCGCTCACTTTCACTGATACACACATGGACTCTGTTTACTAGTTTTATTAGCTCGTAACATGCTTCCTACCTGTTCTCAATACGTTTAGAGGCTCTTGTGTTTTAGGGATTAATTGGGGCGACACGTGCCATCACTTTTTTCTTTTTACTCAATGAGTGATTCATGCTGCCAGATACAGCCTCTCATCAAACATTCACATTTATTCCGGAAAAAAACCAACATTAAAACTAATGAGGAAATGGGGCGGGCGAGAGAGAGAGAGAGAGAGAGAGAGAGAGAGAGAGAGAGAGAGAGAGAGAGAGAGTTTTAGAAAAGATGGGCACATTTTCTTGAATAGAAATTGAAAGCTTTATTTGTATTGTGGTTTTGATTCTCTAAAAAAAAAAAAATCAATGTTAGACACCTGATTGGTTACTGAGTTTTGATAGTTCAAAACTTGTTAAGTGCAATTTGTGTCTGCTGTGTATAAGATGTGTCAATACACTGAGCAGATGACACTTTCTATTCTTTCTTGTCATTTTTTTATGTTTTATTATGGCCAGGCAAGAGTAGAGGCACGGCTTTTCAGAGGTTGATGGACTCTGTGCTGCGCGACCTCGCTTTCGTTTCTGTTTACCTGGACGACATCTTGGTGGCTAGTTCTTCAGTTGAGGAGCATTTTTCACACCAAAAGCAAGTTTTTCAGCGCTTTGAGAAGGGGTGGGCAATTATTTTTCCGAAAGGGCCAAATGAGAAGCAGAAAATATTGTGGAGGGCCGGGCCAAAAGTTTAAACTCTATTCTGCATATGAATTTTATTTCTACATTGAAAGCAGTAAATGGCATTGTTTACACATGCTGGTAAGTGTCTGTGTTATTATTAGGTAAAGAGAAAGTGAGGGTTATTTTAACAAAAAAAATTTTTATTCAGTGCAGTTATTCAAAACAATTGTAAACATGAAACATTTGTAACTCTTTTTTTAATTACATTAACCAAAAAGACTTTTTTCTATTAAGACATCACAATGTCTTTGTATGCCAAATATCATTAACAAGATATGTCACATTATGATTGTCAAACTGCCAAGCTGTGCAGACAAAAAGTAATAGTGAACACACATTTGTGTATTTTCTTGTTCAGTGAGAGAAATCTAGCCTTTGCTGCCCTTTAACGAGTGCATCAAAGTCAGGTTGAATGTCTGAGGTGGAGATGCGAAGCACAGCTGACAGATGATCATCAGTAAGAGAGGATCTGAACCTGGATTTGGTAAACTTCATTACTGAGAATGTTTGTTCACATATGTAGGTAGATCCAAACAGAACCAACATCTTCTGAGCATGTCTCCTCATGTTTGGAAAGTTCTCCTCCTTAAGAGATGAGTAGAACTCCAGCAGTGATCCTGACTTAAAGTGCTCTGCCAGTACTGTGTCAGACTGCAGGTCAATGAGCTCCAGCTGAACATCACTGGGTGCATCATCTACTCTGCAGGCAAAGGGAGAGGAAACCAGGTGCATTTCATCCTCAATGTTTTTACAATCATCAAATCGCCTTAAAAACTCACCATGCAAATCTCCTAACATGGATGAGTACCTGCAGAGATGATTAGCTGATGGTCTGACTTCTTTAAGGGTTTGCATGTGAGTGAGAGTGTTGTTCTGTAGTTGACTTGAAAGAAACAGCAACTTTCTCATAAAAGCCTTCACAAGGTTATGCATGCCATGAACGAAAAGGCCCTTGCCTTGCAGTTTAGTGCTCAGTTCATTCATCAGTGCCGTCACATCAACAGCAAATGTAAAATCTGCCATCCAGTTCATATCTGAAAGCTCGGAGATGTTTTTGCCTTTCATCTCACAAAACTCTTGAATCTCTGTTTTCAGGTCCCAAAATCTTTTGAGCACTTTGCCCAGACTGAGCCGTCTGACAGCTGTGTGGTCCATGATGTCACCATGTTCATTCTCATGCTCCTCTAAAAGTGCAACAAACTGCCTGTGATTTAATGCTCCTGCCCTGATAAAGTTAACCGTTTTTGTTACAACATCAATAACATGGTTAAGTTTTAGCACAGACCTGCACAGTACATGCTGATGTATAATACAATGTATCAACACTAAATGATGCTCTGTGCCGAGTTCAGTCACTTTATCTTGGATCTGTTTCAAAAGTCCGACATGTTTTCCTGTCATATTCGGACAACCATCAGTAGTGACGCCTACCAGTTTGTCCCATTTCAGTCCAAGCTTGACCATGCATGCATCGACCTCCTTGAACAGATCGCTTCCCGTTGTTGTTCCTTTTATTGACCTCAATGCTGCCAGCTCCTCCGTAATCTTGAAGTCCTGCCTTGTTCCCCGGAGAAACACCAGTAACTGGGCAGTGTCACGGACATCACAGCTCTCATCCAAAGCCAAAGAGAAAAAGTCAAAACTTTCAACTCCACTTTTGAGCTGACATTCGAGATTCTCCGCGATTCCTTCCACCCTTCTGGTGACGGTTCGCCTGGACAGCGGGACTTTTTCAAATGCTTCTTTATTCTCAGGGCATATTAGCGCGGCAGAGTCCACCAAGCACTCTTTCACAAACTCGCCATCCGAGAACGGCTTGCTGTTTTTAGCGATTTTGTGGGATATGACGAAGCTGGTCTTGGTCGCTGCATCCCGGGCTGTGTGTAGTTTGCTAAAACAGCCTTGTTGTTTTGGTAGCTTTGCTAGCAAGTCTTATGATATTCGCGCTCTCTCAGCCTCCGCCAAGTGTCTGTATTTCTCCGCGTGTTTTGTCTCATAATGCCGACTCACATTATACTCCTTAAACACGGCGACGTGCTCTCCACAAACTAAACAGACGGGTTTACCACCGACTTCAGTAAACAAATATTTAGTGCTCCAAATCTTCTTGAAATTTCGGCCTTCAGCATCCAACTTTCTTTTCTTGACGTGCCCGTACATCATTGAGGGGCGACAATGACCGCTAATCACATGCACTGATTGACTTGTTTTACGGGTCACGTATACGACGTACGTAGGTTACGTACACTGTACATAAATTAACAGGCTTCAAAGCAAAAGCATTTCCGTTTTAGTTTATACAGCCGATGGTTTTAGTCCACGCATTAAAATTCGAAAGAAGCTTTTGTTTTCTTAATTCTAAGCAACCTTTCGCGGGCCGGTCAGAATCAGGTCACGGGCCGTATTTGGCCCGCGGGCCTTAAAATGCCCAGGTCTGGCCTTGAGGAACATGGCCTAATTGTCAACCCTGCTAAGTGCCAGTTTGGTCTTCCTGTGATTGACTTTTTGGGTCATCGTATTTCAACTCAGGGTGCCATTCCATTGCCTTCTAAGGTGCAAGCGGTGACAGATTTCCCTCGTCCAGCCTCGGTTAAGGCCCTGCAGGAGTTTTTGGGCATGATTAATTTCTACAACCTTTCATATTGAGATTACAACTATATACCAAATAAATGTTTTATCAGCTCTATCAATTACAATGGTCAAATTGTCTCAATGGCTACATACAGAAAATCGTGGGTTTAAATCCACCTGGAGGTGTTTGTGGAATTAACTTGTGTGTGCATGTGTTTCCTCAGGGTTCTCTGGTTTTCTTCCACAGTCCAATTAAATGCATGCTAATGGTAATACTAAACTGACTCTCTGTGTATGTCCCGTGGTAGACTGATGACGTGTTCTGTTTCTTTTGAAACGTATTTTCAGCGACGTCCAGACAAGACGTCAATATAATGTTCAAGAAAGACGTCTCAAAAAACTTTCATTCAGGCTCTTCTGAGGAAGTCTTCTGGATGTCTAGAGACATCGTCTTTAGTTGTGTTCTGGACCTACATGTTGACACAAAGAACAGTGGCTGTGTAAAACACATTGGTTACTGTGGAACTGTGCTGTGTATTCATCAACAACATCTCACATGTTGGAAGATAAACAAGAGCACGGAGCAACATTTTATCAAAAATAATTTATTTATGAAAAAGTATTAATTAGAATAAATTGGTTATTTATCAAATAATAATGACATTGGGCCACCACCAGCTAAACTGGAAATAGTTAATGCCAAAAAAAAGTGTTATTTAAATTGATTAATGTTTCTCTTTAGATATAACAATCTTGGATAACAGGGAAGGTGTGAGATTCGAGCGCAGGCTGTTTCAAACCAGTGAATTCAGGCCCAGGACCGCTTGACCCCGTCAGCTAGAAAGGGTATGTACTGGGTTTCAGAAGATGGCAGTGCCTCGAGGTCAGTGGGGACTGGGTGGATGTCTGTGACATCCCCCCCCCCCTTTTGTGCGAGTCCCTTGCGAAGATCGTGTGATAATCGCGGGAGACCTCCTCATACAAATGCATCTCCTTGTTTCTGTTGTGGTAAAGCGCGAGCCTCAGCAGAGCGTTGCTCGGTCTTTGACTCGAAGCCTGAATAAGGTTCTTCTGGTACAGACATGGTCTGTTTACCTGAAATGTCTGTATTCTCTGGTTGAGTCATTGGAGCGTGCACAACCATGTCACCTTCGGTGCTCGGTTTTGTACCCTGAAGAACCTGTTCAAGGTTAACATGGTGAGCGCTGGTGATGGTTTTGGTTGTGGAAATGAGGACAGTTGTGTCATGCGTGTCGTCGCTGGTGAGGGACGAAGGCAGATTGTCAATGAGATGACAATTAGTTCAAGATTGTGGAATGAACTGTCAGTTAACATCTCTAAAGGTGGAAAGGCGGTCACTTTAATCTGACCAGGTGTCAGAATTTGGACCCGTGGGTTGGCTGAACGATTGCTGTTAGAAGCTGGGTGGCCTAGTTCTTAGCCAATGGGAGTCGGGCTGACGACTTGGGACCAAAGGCGCCGTTTGGTGGCAGCGAGTCGGTTTAGGATGTCCTGACCAATAAGCAGTTCTTCTGTGTCCAGATCAGTGATGTGGATGGGATGCGTCGCTGACATGTCCTAGAAAGCTGTTGACCCAGACACATTGAGTGATGTGGTGAAGTGCTGAGTGAAGCCTCGGATGTTTATGCTACACTCTTCCACCTGAAGTGGCTTTCCTTAAGTGGCATGCGCAAGCGTGGTTCTAGCAACCCGTGCGAAGGTGTCTGAACACATGAGGGGGATTTCTGACCCAGTACCAAGCAGTGAGAGAGTGTCAACAACCCCTACCACCACTGAAGTGTATCTGTGGTTGGCATAGCCAAGATTACCCAAGAATGTCAAATGGGCCTCTTTCACCTCCTGGATCTCCTCCTACTGCCAAAATGAACTTTGTGTGCGGAGGGGAGGGGCCAAGTCATGTGGTCAGGGGGAGCCAGGTCCCTTCTTACCAGGCGGGTTCAGGTGCTGCTTCACCTCTCTGGTGCAGGTTTTAATCCACTGTGGGACATCTGCATCCCAGTTGTTTTGAGTCTGACCTCAGCCTCGGTTTTTAGACTTACCTCTCCTCACCTGAGACCTCAGGACACCTGCATCACCATCATAGTTTTCACCTGAATGGTGGTGCAGCTCCCACACCATCTGCGCATGTTTGCGGAGGTCTTTCATGGTGGGGTTTTTGGTCCTGCAGAAAAGGGCGACATCGATCCGCACACTGTTGTGGAGGTTGTTAACGAAGAGGGACTTAAAAGTCTGGTCTTTGTCCAATCCTGGTGCATTGTGGCCTTGGAAGTAGGCAGCCCTTAGGCACCTATAAATACTATCTGGGAGTCTCCGCCCCCTTTTGAGTGATTGTAAATGCACCAAAGTTTGCAGAGGCAGGATTTGGTGCATTTGATCCTGCAGATGATCCTGCTTCCCTAAGTGCATGACAGAGGGCTGAGTAATGGTCTCTGATGGCAGATGGGAGGGACTCTATGTATACATGGACACTCCTGGATGTCATCTTCCAGAGAAGCGTAAGCTTCTCTCGGGACGAAGGATGAGGCAGGTTGAAGAGGCAGCGTTCAACCTCCACCAGGTTGTCCGCTACACGAATCTCCGGGTTGTTTGGTTCGAACTGCTCTATGTCCTCTGCAAGGGACTCAAGCTGGCTGGTCCAAAGACCAGGTACCCTTGGGATATCGGAATGGTCAGAGTCATCTGAGCTAGAACATCCTGGTTCTCTCCGGTGGAGAGAGTGAGGGAGCTGATAGCACTGTGAGGTGCTGGAAAATGACAATGTTCCTTCTCCTGAAAAGGAGTGAAAGAGCTGCGAGACCACGTGGTGGTGCGGCTGAGAGCACTGATGGATGTGTGTCATAGCAACTCGCTGTTGAGGTTTCTTCTCTCCTGTGTAGACAGGCATAGAAGACCGGCGGCAACAGTCTTCAACTGGGTCATGTAGCTCCCGAGGTATCTTTGCTCTGAGCACGCAGTGTCTCTGACGACTCATGAGAGGAGTCACGCAAAAGCTGTGTTTCGAAAAGTGCGAAAATGTTGTTAATGCACAGGTGATGGTTACACCTGTGGCTTTCACTTCTGTAGTCTATACAAATTGTAACCTCGCAACTGCAACACAGTGTTTTTAGCACCTTGGGTGAGCAATAGTTGTGTTAGTGTACATTTTTCTGGGTAGATACTTGAATAGTGAAAGTACGAGTTTGTCCTAATGAAATTGAAACTTTATTCTAAAAACATACTCAGTAGAAGATTACAGATAGACTGAAGCATCTTTTCGGCCACAACTGATGAAAAGACCATAACAGTCAAATCCAGCATAATAAAAGAGGTTGAAACTGCTTTAACCTAATAAACACTTCATGTTTAAACTTGAATTGAAAAGTACCAGTTTGCTCTAAGGAAATAAAAACTTTATTCCAAAATTACACTATATCCCGTGTGGAGCATCATTTCGGCCACTACTGATGAAATGAAAATAGCAGTTACTCCACTAAATAAAACTGGTTGAAACTGCTTGAACCTGATAAACACATAATTTAAACTTGAATTGAGAAAGTACGAGTTTGTCCTAATGTAATAAAAACTTTATTCCAAAATTACTCTATACCCCGTGTGGAGCATCATTTCGGCCACTCCTAATGAAATGAAAATAGCAGTTACTCCACTAAATAAAACTGGTTGAAACTGCTTGAACCTGATAAACACATCATTTAAACTTGAATTGAGAAAGTACGAGTTTGTCCTAATGTAATAAAAACTTTATTCCAAAATTACTCTATACCCCGTGTGGAGCATCATTTCGGCCACTCCTAATGAAATGAAAATAGCAGTTACTCCACTAAATAAAACTGGTTGAAACTGCTTGAACCTGATAAACACATCATTTAAACTTGAATTGAGAAAGTACGAGTTTGTCCTAATGTAATAAAAACTTTATTCCAAAATTACTCTATACCCCGTGTGGAGCATCATTTCGGCCACTCCTGATGAAATGAAAATAGCAGTTACTCCACTAAATAAAACTGGTTGAAACTGCTTGAACCTGATAAATACATCATTTAAACTTGAATAGAGAAAGTATTAGTTTGTTCTAATGAAATAAAAACTTTCTTCCAAAATTACTCTATATCCCGTGTGGAGCATCATTTCGGCCACTCCTAATGAAATGAAAATAGCAGTTACTCCACTAAATATAATTGGTTGAAAGTACTTGCAACTGCTAAGTCCATCATGTTTAAACTTGAATTGAGAAAGTACTAGTTTGTTCTAATGAAATAAAAACTTTATTCCAAAATCACTCTATATCCCGTGAGGAGCATCATTTCGGCCACTACTGATGAAATGAAAATAGCAGTGACTCCACTAAATAAAACTGCTTGAAACTGCTTGAACCTGATAAACACTTCATGTTTAAACTTGAATTGAAAAGTACCAGTTTGCTCTAAGGAAATAAAAACTTTATTCCAAAATTACACTATATCCCGTGTGGAGCATCATTTCGGCCACTCCTGATGAAATGAAAATAGCAGTTACTCCACTAAATAAAACTGGTTGAAACTGCTTGAACCTGATAAACACATAATTTAAACTTGAATTGAGAAAGTACGAGTTTGTCCTAATGTAATAAAAACTTTATTCCAAAATTACTCTATACCCCGTGTGGAGCATCATTTCGGCCACTCCTAATGAAATGAAAATAGCAGTTACTCCACTAAATAAAACTGGTTGAAACTGCTTGAACCTGATAAACACATCATTTAAACTTGAATTGAGAAAGTACGAGTTTGTCCTAATGTAATAAAAACTTTATTCCAAAATTACTCTATACCCCGTGTGGAGCATCATTTCGGCCACTCCTGATGAAATGAAAATAGCAGTTACTCCACTAAATAAAACTGGTTGAAACTGCTTGAACCTGATAAACACATCATTTTAACTTGAATTGAGAAAGTACTAGTTTGTTCTAAGGAAATAAAAACTTTCTTCCAAAATCACTCTATATCCCGTGAGGAGCATCATTTCGGCCACTACTGATGAAATGAAAATAGCAGTTACTCCACTAAATAAAACTGGTTGAAACTGCTTGAACCTGATAAACACATCATTTAACCTTGAATTGAGAAAGTACTAGTTTGTTCTAATGAAATAAAAACTTTCTTCCAAAATCACTCTATATCCCGTGAGGAGCATCATTTCGGCCACTACTGATGAAATGAAAATAGCAATTACTCCACTAAATATAATTGGTTGAAAGTACTTGCAACTGCTAAGTCCATCATGTTTAAACTTGAATTGAGAAAGTACTAGTTTGTTCTAATGAAATAAAAACTTTATTCCAAAATCACTCTATATCCCGTGAGGAGCATCATTTCGGCCACTACTGATGAAATGAAAATAGCAGTTACTCCACTAAATAAAACTGGTTGAAACTGCTTGAACCTGATAAACACATCATTTAACCTTGAATTGAGAAAGTACTAGTTTGTTCTAATGAAATAAAAACTTTCTTCCAAAATCACTCTATATCTCGTGTGGAGCATCATTTCGGCCACTCCTGATGAAATGAAAATAGCAGTTACTCCACTAAATAAAACTGGTTGAAACTGCTTGAACCTGATAAACACATCATTTTAACTTGAATTGAGAAAGTACTAGTTTGTTCAAAGGAAATAAAAACTTTATTCCAAAATCACTCTATATCCCGTGAGGAGCATCATTTCGGCCACTACTGATGAAATGAAAATAGCAGTTACTCCACTAAATAAAACTGGTTGAAACTGCTTGACCCTGATAAACACATCATTTAACCTTGAATTGAGAAAGTACTAGTTTGTTCTATTGAAATAAAAACTTTCTTCCAAAATCACTCTATATCTCGTGTGGAGCATCATTTCGGCCACTCCTGATGAAATGAAAATAGCAGTTACTCCACTAAATAAAACTGGTTGAAACTGCTTGAACCTGATAAACACATCATTTTAACTTGAATTGAGAAAGTATTAGTTTGTTCTAAGGAAATAAAAACTTTATTCCAAAATCACTCTATATCCCGTGAGGAGCATCATTTCGGCCTCTACTGATGAAATGAAAATAGCAATTACTCCACTAAATATAATTGGTTTAAAGTACTTGCAACTGCTAAGTCCATCATGTTTAAACTTGAATTGAGAAAGTACTAGTTTGTTCTAAGGAAATAAAAACTTTATTCTAAAATCACTCTATATCCCGTGAGGAGCATCATTTCGGCCACTACTGATGAAATGAAAATAGCAATTACTCCACTAAATATAATTGGTTGAAAGTACTTGCAACTGCTAAGTCCATCATGTTTAAACTTGAATTGAGAAAGTACTAGTTTGTTCTAATGAAATAAAAACTTTATTCCAAAATCACTCTATATCCCGTGAGGAGCATCATTTCGGCCACTACTGATGAAATGAAAATAGCAGTTACTCCACTAAATAAAACTGGTTGAAACTGCTTGAACCTGATAAACACATCATTTAACCTTGAATTGAGAAAGTACTAGTTTGTTCTAATGAAATAAAAACTTTCTTCCAAAATCACTCTATATCTCGTGTGGAGCATCATTTCGGCCACTCCTGATGAAATGAAAATAGCAGTTACTCCACTAAATAAAACTGGTTGAAACTGCTTGAACCTGATAAACACATCATTTTAACTTGAATTGAGAAAGTACTAGTTTGTTCAAAGGAAATAAAAACTTTATTCCAAAATCACTCTATATCCCGTGAGGAGCATCATTTCGGCCACTACTGATGAAATGAAAATAGCAGTTACTCCACTAAATAAAACTGGTTGAAACTGCTTGAACCTGATAAACACATCATTTAACCTTGAATTGAGAAAGTACTAGTTTGTTCTATTGAAATAAAAACTTTCTTCCAAAATCACTCTATATCTCGTGTGGAGCATCATTTCGGCCACTCCTGATGAAATGAAAATAGCAGTTACTCCACTAAATAAAACTGGTTGAAACTGCTTGAACCTGATAAACACATCATTTTAACTTGAATTGAGAAAGTATTAGTTTGTTCTAAGGAAATAAAAACTTTATTCCAAAATCACTCTATATCCCGTGAGGAGCATCATTTCGGCCTCTACTGATGAAATGAAAATAGCAATTACTCCACTAAATATAATTGGTTTAAAGTACTTGCAACTGCTAAGTCCATCATGTTTAAACTTGAATTGAGAAAGTACTAGTTTGTTCTAATGAAATAAAAACTTTATTCCAAAATCACTCTATATCTCGTGTGGAGCATAATTTCGGCCACTCCTGATGAAATGACAATAGCAGTCAAATCCAGCATAATAAAACAGGTTGAAACTGCTTAAAGCTGATAAACACTTCATGTTTAAACTTCAATAGTGAAAGTACGACTATGTTCTAGTAAAATACAAACTTTATTCTAAAAACCAACTCTCAAGCTCCTCATCCTATCTGTAAGGGTGCGCTCAGCCACCCTACGCAGGAAGCTCACTTCAACCGCTTGTATCCGGGATCTCGTTCTTTCGGTCATGACCCATGGTTCATGGCTGTGGTGGAGGCAATAACTCGGGTCTGGGAGGAGTTTGGAGAGGCCATGGAAGAGGACTTTCGGTCTGCCCCGAGTAAATTCTGGCAAACCGTCTCCATGCTCCGGGAGCATGGAGTCCGGTGCACTTCATCCCTGCAACATCGCGTGACGCGGGGACGGTACCTCTGGACAGGCAGAATGGGGTGGTGGTCCCTCTCTTCAAGGACGGGGATCGGAGGGTGTGTTCCAACTACAGAGGGATCACACTCCTCAGCCTCCCCAGGAAAGTCTATTCCAGTGTACTGGAGTGGAGGGTCCGGCCGTTAGTCAAACCTTGGATCCAAGAGGAATAATGCGGTTTTCGTTCTGGTCGTGGAACACTGGACCAGCTCTATACCCTCCACCAGCTGCTCGAGGGTTCATGGGAGTTTGCCCAACTAGTCCACATGTGTTTTCTGGATCTGGAGAAGGCGTTCGACCGCGTCCCCCGAGACATCCTGTGGGGGGTGCTCCGGGAGCATGTAGTCCGGGGCCCTTTGTTAAGTGCTGTTCGGTCTTTGTATTCCCGGAAAGGAGTTTGGTTTGCATTGGCGGCAATAAGTCGGACCTGTTCGCAGTGGTTTCATCTGATCCGCCAGTGGCAGACAGAAAAAAGCATTAGCCAAATCTATACAAGAGAAAAATCTATGTTCAGGTGAGAGATGTGACAACGCAGTTTTGAGATGTTTTGAGATGTCTGAGATGTCTGGCACAGGTTGCCGGGACCGGCAGCCAGGGGGGACTCGGCTGAGAAGGTGAGAAGCTCTCCCAGAGGTGGGAGTTGAAAACTGCGCGGATGGAGGGCTCGGCCAGATGTTCCCAGCAGACCCTCATAACACGTTTGGGCCTGTCGAGTCTATCCGGCTTCCTCCCGGTCCAGCGCATCCAACTCACCACCAGGTGGTGATCAGTTGACAGCTCTGCCCTTCTCTTTACCCTAGTGTCAAAGACACATGGCCAGAGATCAGATGAAACGACCACAAAGTCTATCATTGACCTAGGGTGTCCTGGTGCCACGTGCACTTATGGACACCCCTGTGCTCGAACATGGTGTTCGTTATGGACAAGCTGTGACTGGCACAGAAGTCCAATAACAGAACACCTCTCGGGTTCAGATCGGGGAGGCCGTTCCTCCCAATCACCCCCTTCCAGGTCTCACTGTCATTGGCCACGTGCGCGTTGAAGTCCCCCAGGAGAACAATGGAGTCCCCAGTTGGGGCACTATCCAGCAAACCTCCCACGGACTCCAAGAAGGTTAGGTACTCTGAGCTGCTGTTCGGTGCATTGGCCGAGACAACAGCCAGAGACCTGTCCCCTACTCGAAGGCGTAGGCACGCAACCCTCTCATTCACTGGGGTGAACTCCAACACATGACGGCTGAGCTGCGGGGCAATCAGCAAGCCCACTCCAGCCCGCCGCCTTACACTGCGGGCAACTCCAGAGCAGTGGAGTATCCAGCCCCTGTCGAGGAGCTGGGTTCCAGAGTCCAAGCTGTGAGTGGAGGCGAGCCCGACTATATCTAGACGGTATCTCTCAGCCTCCCTCACAAGCTCGGGCTCCTTCCCCCTCAGCGAGGTCACAATCCATGTCCCAATAGCCAGATTCTGTGGCCGGGGATCGGGTCGTCGAGGCCCCTGCCGTCGACTACCCCCCAATCCACAATGCACCCGACCCCTACGGCAGCCTCTGTAGGTGGTGGACCCACAGGAGGGGCAAGTCCCCTGACAACATAGCATAGTTGGTTGCGAAGGGTCATTCGGGTGCTCAAACTCCCCCACCACGACAAGGTTGCAGTTCAAGGGGGAGTCACCACCGTTTAAAAGTTTTGTATGTTTGCTATTTGAGTATATGATTGTTGATTTTGCTAACATATGACCTCTATTATACGAAGAGTGCCTCATACTGTATTGACACTAATTATTGACCTCTGGGGTCAGAGGTCAAAAGGAGAATTGAAGGAATATAGTGGTTAAACATTTGTTTTCTGTGTGACAACTGGACATATTGTATTCAGTTGTGTTTCTACACTACTGGGGTTTCTCCCACTGCCCAAGTTGGGAAAACACAGCTATAAATCCATGTTCAGGGACATTCCAAGTTGGTTGGCGATGTCTCCTCAGTGCTCTACTTGCAAAAACATGGTCAAGGTAAGATTGGATCAACAGATAAGAGGTCAGAGGTCACTTTGTCCCCTCTCAAGCTCTGAGAAGAACCAGTTTGAAGCAGTTTTGGGAACAAAGGAATAGCAAATTCACCATAGCAACGCATATATCACGAGAAACCGACCAATGTGAGGTTGAAGTGGTGTATGCAAATGTATAAATATGAACCACGTGTTGCAGTTGTGCCCTTCTTCATTGTAAACCTGGCCTGCACACTTGGGTCTGCAAGGAAGAACGGTCTGAGCTCGTATTATGTAATCTGATATATGTATTTTTATAATCTCTTGTTTGTGTGATTATTAAATTCACTATTGAAGAAATTAACTCTGTTCCTGCCTCTCCCGGATCAAACGAACAAGCAGGAATTCAGGGGAACACAGGAACGAATTCCAACACTAAGCATCTCTACATAAAGTCAGTAACACGATTTCTCTAGATTAAACCAGTCTGAGATGCTATATCTAAAGACAGTAACGTGATTTTCTAAATCAAACCAGCCTGATCAGCTCTATCTACAGGCAGCAACACGATTTTTCGAGATTAAACCAGCCTGAGCAGCACGTGATTTTCTAGATTAAACCAGCAAGATCAGCTCTATATAAAGACAGTAACACGATTTGTCTAGATTAAACCAGCCTGAGCAGCTCTATCTTAAGAAAATAACATGATTTTTTTCCCAATTAAACCAGCCTGAGCAGCTCTATCTTAAAGGTGTACAGTAGGATTTTCCCGAATTTTAGGAAAGAACCGCCCTCTCCACCTTTTGAAAAATGCACATGCGCAAAGCTCTACCTGCTCCCGAGATGGAACGCCTACTAAAACGTGTGCGAGAGACATGAACGAGCCCAGTTCTCCTCGTGCACGCCCTGTTTACAAGTCACAAGTCGGCATCGCTTACACAAGCTCACTTTACACGAAGATTTGAACTTTTCCCACTAATCAACCCTGGAAAGTTACAATATAGACATAGATAACTTTTACTGGAAGTGATTTGAAATGGATTTCTCCAAATAGAATGCCAAACTTTACCTGTCGAGTAGAAACTTCGCAACTGAAGCATCAGTGGGAAGCCCAACCTGGGCTTTCAGCGCACGCCATCGTGTGAAAGAATCTCCCAAAAACACTCTGGTCTTGTTTCTCTCTTCCGAAGCCTTTCTCTTCTTCTCATACACTTCGAAGACACTTTTTCTCTTTTGCGACCCTCTGCCATTTTCAAAGTACCCGGTGAGAACTGCGAGCTCGCTGAAGGCGTAGCTCACCATATACACCTGAAAGCGCGCATGCGCAGAAAGTGAAAACTAATAGATCCACGCTACCTGGGGACGAGCACGTACGACGGCCTTACGTAATATATCACCAGAATGATTGACAGTTGGGAGTACCAATAGTCTTGATGATCCACCCGGAAAAAGAAAATCCTCCTGTACACCTTTAAGACAGTAACATGATTTTACTTGATTAAACCAGCCTGAGAAGCTCTATCTTAAAAAAGTACACTCAAAAATGAAATGACAGAATTGTTTTTTCAGTGTGACATGATTTTCCTCGATTAAACCATGGTCCAAGTGGAGGAACGTGGGAGCAGCGCTTCAAAGGGTTGAGTGGAAATCTCCACCAACGGCTGATCCCACGTTTCATCGGGCTCATCCATCCCTCCGGACAGGGCCTCACAGCCAGAGACAGGTGAGCCGTTTAGGGACTATTCAGTAACAAGAACTTAGAGCTGTGATTTCACTTGTATATAAGTTAAAGATGTAAAGCAAAGTTGGACTCTTCAGGTGATGAAACATACATTAAATGTCCACCAATGACTGTTGAGATGGTTGATCATTTAGTTTTAAACGTAGTAAACATAGAAAATACTTTGGCTGGTTATTGTGATTAAATTAAATTACATCTCACAACAAAACATGCTTTTAAAATAACAAAGACATTTGATCCAAATTACATTGAATTTAATACAAGAGACCCATTCTACAAAACAAACCTTTCCTCCTGCAATTAGCCTTTCAATACCACCTCACTCCGTGTGTGTTGTCCTCACAATCAATCAAAGTGATCTGGTGTCTCCTGGTGTTGATCTTAAGAGTCTCTCAACTTGTGGAACCTGTGCATTTAACACTTTTCTTTTGTCTACAGTGTGTTGTGGGAATCTCCCAGAACCTGTATCTCGCCCACCTTGCTGCTCCTCCTGTCACCTGCAGTACAAGGTGATTTCGTCTGTCCACTTCTGGCTCTAAAGACTCTTCTGGCTGTTTGTACCTAGATGAACATCATTACATGCAGCTTGTTTACCAGAGCTTTACTTCAAGTCATTGCACAGCTAGAAAACTTTAGTTTATTAAGTCTCAGTAAGGTCTGAGTGTGTATCACATGTTTACGTGCAACCAGGATTGGGTAGTAATGGAATACATGTAACAGTGTTACATAATTAGGATACAAAAAACATATAACTGTAATCTGCTACAGTACATAAAAAAATGTGTAATCTCGTTACAGGTATATTCGATAAAAACTGGGATTACTGAGCAGGATTACAGTAGAAATCAGATGTAATAAACTAGAAATGCAGCTGTCACATGCGCCATGCACTGGCATTGCGACACTTCCCGACGCTTTCAGGCTGACAATCCATGCTTTGCCATGGATTCTGCAGACAGTTGCTTTCATCACTATGTTTTAAAGTCGGAGAAATCTCTGAACCTCTCTTTACAATGCAAACTATGTCTCCCAGCCGTGAAAGTGCTGTGAACGTCCAGGAACTGGACATCTCACCTGAAGAAACATAGAAACATAAAACCCGCTCACTTTCACTGATACACACATGGACTCTGTTTACTAGTTTTATTAGCTCGTAACATGCTTCCTACCTGTTCTCAATACGTTTAGAGGCTCTTGTGTTTTAGGGATTAATTGGGGCGACACGTGCCATCACTTTTTTCTTTTTACTCAATGAGTGATTCATGCTGCCAGATACAGCCTGTCATCAAACATTCACATTTATTCCGGAAAAAAAACAACATTAAAACTAATGAGGAAACGGGGCGGGCGAGAGAGAGAGAGAGAGAGAGAGAGAGAGAGAGAGAGAGAGAGAGAGAGAGAGAGAGAGAGAGAGTTTTAGAAAAGATGGGCACATTTTCTTGAATAGAAATTGAAAGCTTTATTTGTATTGTGGTTTTGATTCTCTAAAAAAAAAAAAAATCAATGTTAGACACCTGATTGGTTACTGAGTTTTGATAGTTCAAAACTTGTTAAGTGCAATTTGTGTCTGCTGTGTATAAGATGTGTCAATACACTGAGCAGATGACACTTTCTATTCTTTCTTGTCATTTTTTTATGTTTTATTATGGCCAGGCAAGAGTAGAGGCACGGCTTTTCAGAGGTTGATGGACTCTGTGCTGCGCGACCTCGCTTTCGTTTCTGTTTACCTGGACGACATCTTGGTGGCTAGTTCTTCAGTTGAGGAGCATTTTTCACACCAAAAGCAAGTTTTTCAGCGCTTTGAGAAGGGGTGGGCAATTATTTTTCCGAAAGGGCCAAATGAGAAGCAGAAAATATTGTGGAGGGCCGGGCCAAAAGTTTAAACTCTATTCTGCATATGAATTTTATTTCTACATTGAAAGCAGTAAATGGCATTGTTTACACATGCTGGTAAGTGTCTGTGTTATTATTAGGTAAAGAGAAAGTGAGGGTTATTTTAACAAAAAATGTTTTTATTCAGTGCAGTTATTCAAAACAATTGACTTTGGTCCATGATGTCACCATGTTCATTCTCATGCTCCTCTAAAAGTGCAACAAACTGCCTGTGATTTAATGCTCGTGCCCTGATAAAGTTAACCGTTTTTGTTACAACATCAATAACATGGTTAAGTTTTAGCACAGACCTGCACAGTACATGCTGATGTATAATACAATGTATCAACACTAAATGATGCTCTGTGCCGAGTTCAGTCACTTTATCTTGGATCTGTTTCAAAAGTCCGACATGTTTTCCTGTCATATTCGGACAACCATCAGTAGTGACGCCTACCAGTTTGTCCCATTTCAGTCCAAGCTTGACCATGCATGCATCGACCTCCTTGAACAGATCGTTTCCCGTTGTCGTTCCTTTTATTGACCTCAATGCTGCCAGCTCCTCCGTAATCTTGAAGTCCTGCCTTGTTCCCCGGAGAAACACCAGTAACTGGGCAGTGTCACGGACATCACAGCTCTCATCCAAAGCCAAAGAGAAAAAGTCAAAACTTTCAACTCCACTTTTGAGCTGACATTCGAGATTCTCCGCGATTCCTTCCACCCTTCTGGTGACGGTTCGCCTGGACAGCGGGACTTTTTCAAATGCTTCTTTATTCTCAGGGCATATTAGCGCGGCAGAGTCCACCAAGCACTCTTTCACAAACTCGCCATCCGAGAACGGCTTGCTGTTTTTAGCGATTTTGTGGGATATGACGAAGCTGGTCTTGGTCGCTGCATCCCGGGCTGTTGTTTTGGTAGCTTTGCTAGCAAGTCTTATGATATTCGCGCTCTCTCAGCCTCCGCCAAGTGTCTGTATTTCTCCGCGTGTTTTGTCTCATAATGCCGACTCACATTATACTCCTTAAACACGGCGACGTGCTCTCCACAAACTAAACAGACGGGTTTACCACCGACTTCAGTAAACAAATATTTAGTGCTCCAAATCTTCTTGAAATTTCGGCCTTCAGCATCCAACTTTCTTTTCTTGACGTGCCCGTACATCATTGAGGGGCGACAATGACCGCTAATCACATGCACTGATTGACTTGTTTTACGGGTCACGTATACGACGTACGTAGGTTACGTACACTGTACATAAATTAACAGGCTTCAAAGCAAAAGCATTTCCGTTTTAGTTTATACAGCCGATGGTTTTAGTCCACGCATTAAAATTCGAAAGAAGCTTTTGTTTTCTTAATTCTAAGCAACCTTTCGCGGGCCGGTCAGAATCAGGTCACGGGCCGTATTTGGCCCGCGGGCCTTAAAATGCCCAGGTCTGGCCTTGAGGAACATGGCCTAATTGTCAACCCTGCTAAGTGCCAGTTTGGTTGAAATACGATGACCCAAAAAGTCAATCACAGGCAGCTGTGATTGACTTTTTGGGTCATCGTATTTCAACTCAGGGTGCCATTCCATTGCCTTCTAAGGTGCAAGCGGTGACAGATTTCCCTCGTCCAGCCTCGGTTAAGGCCCTGCAGGAGTTTTTGGGCATGATTAATTTCTACAACCTTTCATATTGAGATTACAACTATATACCAAATAAATGTTTTATCAGCTCTATCAATTACAATGGTCAAATTGTCTCAATGGCTACATACAGAAAATCGTGGGTTTAAATCCACCTGGAGGTGTTTGTGGAATTAACTTGTGTGTGCATGTGTTTCCTCAGGGTTCTCTGGTTTTCTTCCACAGTCCAATTAAATGCATGCTAATGGTAATACTAAACTGACTCTCTGTGTATGTCCCGTGGTAGACTGATGACGTGTTCTGTTTCTTTTGAAACGTATTTTCAGCGACGTCCAGACAAGACGTCAATATAATGTTCAAGAAAGACGTCTCAAAAAACTTTCATTCAGGCTCTTCTGAGGAAGTCTTCTGGATGTCTAGAGACATCGTCTTTAGTTGTGTTCTGGACCTACATGTTGACACAAAGAACAGTGGCTGTGTAAAACACATTGGTTACTGTGGAACTGTGCTGTGTATTCATCAACAACATCTCACATGTTGGAAGACAAGAGCACGGAGCAACATTTTATCAAAAATAATTTATTTATGAAAAAGTATTAATTAGAATAAATTGGTTATTTATCAAATAATAATGACATTGGGCCACCACCAGCTAAACTGGAAATAGTTAATGCCAAAAAAAAGTGTTATTTAAATTGATTAATGTTTCTCTTTAGATATAACAATCTTGGATAACAGGGAAGGTGTGAGATTCGAGCGCAGGCTGTTTCAAACCAGTGAATTCAGGCCCAGGACCGCTTGACCCCGTCAGCTAGAAAGGGTATGTACTGGGTTTCAGAAGATGGCAGTGCCTCGAGGTCAGTGGGGACTGGGTGGATGTCTGTGACTCCCCCCCCCCCTTTTGTGCGAGTCCCTTGCGAAGATCGTGTGATAATCGCGGGAGACCTCCTCATACAAATGCATCTCCTTGTTTCTGTTGTGGTAAAGCGCGAGCCTCAGCAGAGCGTTGCTCGGTCTTTGACTCGAAGCCTGAATAAGGTTCTTCTGGTACAGACATGGTCTGTTTACCTGAAATGTCTGTATTCTCTGGTTGAGTCATTGGAGCGTGCACAACCATGTCACCTTCGGTGCTCGGTTTTGTACACTGAAGAACCTGTTCAAGGTTAACATGGTGAGCGCTGGTGATGGTTTTGGTTGTGGAAATGAGGAGAGTTGTGTCATGCGTGTCGTCGCTGGTGAGGGACGAAGGCAGATTGTCAATGAGATGACAATTAGTTCAAGATTGTGGAATGAACTGTCAGTTAACATCTCTAAAGGTGGAAAGGCGGTCACTTTAATCTGACCAGGTGTCAGAATTTGGACCCGTGGGTTGGCTGAACGATTGCTGTTAGAAGCTGGGTGGCCTAGTTCTTAGCCAATGGGAGTCGGGCTGACGACTTGGGACCAAAGGCGCCGTTTGGTGGCAGCGAGTCGGTTTAGGATGTCCTGACCAATAAGCAGTTCTTCTGTGTCCAGATCAGTGATGTGGATGGGATGCGTCGCTGACATGTCCTAGAAAGCTGTTGACCCAGACACATTGAGTGATGTGGTGAAGTGCTGAGTGAAGCCTCGGATGTTTATGCTACACTCTTCCACCTGAAGTGGCTTTCCTTAAGTGGCATGCGCAAGCGTGGTTCTAGCAACCCGTGCGAAGGTGTCTGAACACATGAGGGGGATTTCTGACCCAGTACCAAGCAGTGAGAGAGTGTCAACAACCCCTACCACCACTGAAGTGTATCTGTGGTTGGCATAGCCAAGATTACCCAAGAATGTCAAATGGGCCTCTTTCACCTCCTGGATCTCCTCCTACTGCCAAAATGAACTTTGTGTGCGGAGGGGAGGGGCCAAGTCATGTGGTCAGGGGGAGCCAGGTCCCTTCTTACCAGGCGGGTTCAGGTGCTGCTTCACCTCTCTGGTGCAGGTTTTAATCCACTGTGGGACATCTGCATCCCAGTTGTTTTGAGTCTGACCTCAGCCTCGGTTTTTAGACTTACCTCTCCTCACCTGAGACCTCAGGACACCTGCATCACCATCATAGTTTTCACCTGAATGGTGGTGCAGCTCCCACACCATCTGCGCATGTTTGCGGAGGTCTTTCATGGTGGGGTTTTTGGTCCTGCAGAAAAGGGCGACATCGATCCGCACACTGTTGTGGAGGTTGTTAACGAAGAGGGACTTAAAAGTCTGGTCTTTGTCCAATCCTGGTGCATTGTGGCCTTGGAAGTAGGCAGCCCTTAGGCACCTATAAATACTATCTGGGAGTCTCCGCCCCCTTTTGAGTGATTGTAAATGCACCAAAGTTTGCAGAGGCAGGATCATTGTGCAGATGATCCTGCTTCCCTAAGTGCATGACAGAGGGCTGAGTAATGGTCTCTGATGGCAGATGGGAGGGACTCTATGTAAACATGGACACTCCTGGATGTCATCTTCCAGAGAAGCGTAAGCTTCTCTCGGGACGAAGGATGAGGCAGGTTGAAGAGGCAGCGTTCAACCTCCACCAGGTTGTCCGCTACACGAATCTCCGGGTTGTTTGGTTCGAACTGCTCTATGTCCTCTGCAAGGGACTCAAGCTGGCTGGTCCAAAGACCAGGTACCCTTGGGATATCGGAATGGTCAGAGTCATCTGAGCTAGAACATCCTGGTTCTCTCCGGTGGAGAGAGTGAGGGAGCTGATAGCACTGTGAGGTGCTGGAAAATGACAATGTTCCTTCTCCTGAAAAGGAGTGAAAGAGCTGCGAGACCACGTGGTGGTGCGGCTGAGAGCACTGATGGATGTGTGTCATAGCAACTCGCTGTTGAGGTTTCTTCTCTCCTCTGTAGACAGGCATAGAAGACCGGCGGCAACAGTCTTCAACTGGGTCATGTAGCTCCCGAGGTATCTTTGCTCTGAGCACGCAGTGTCTCTGACGACTCATGAGAGGAGTCACGCAAAAGCTGTGTTTCGAAAAGTGCGAAAATGTTGTTAATGCACAGGTGATGGTTACACCTGTGGCTTTCACTTCTGTAGTCTATACAAATTGTAACCTCGCAACTGCAACACAGTGTTTTTAGCACCTTGGGTGAGCAATAGTTGTGTTAGTGTACATTTTTCTGGGTAGATACTTGAATAGTGAAAGTACGAGTTTGTCCTAATGAAATTAAAACTTTATTCTAAAAACATACTCAGTAGAAGATTACAGATAGACTGAAGCATCTTTTCGGCCACAACTGATGAAAAGACCATAACAGTCAAATCCAGCATAATAAAAGAGGTTGAAACTGCTTTAACCTAATAAACACTTCATGTTTAAACTTGAATTGAAAAGTACCAGTTTGCTCTAAGGAAATAAAAACTTTATTCCAAAATTACACTATATCCCGTGTGGAGCATCATTTCGGCCACTCCTGATGAAATGAAAATAGCAGTTACTCCACTAAATAAAACTGGTTGAAACTGCTTGAACCTGATAAACACATCATTTAAACTTGAATTGAGAAAGTACTAGTTTGTTCTAATGAAATAAAAACTTTCTTCCAAAATCACTCTATATCCCGTGAGGAGCATCATTTCGGCCACTACTGATGAAATGAAAATAGCAGTTACTCCACTAAATAAAACTGGTTGAAACTGCTTGAACCTGATAAACACATCATTTAACCTTGAATTGAGAAAGTACTAGTTTGTTCTAATGAAATAAAAACTTTCTTCCAAAATCACTCTATATCCCGTGAGGAGCATCATTTCGGCCACTCCTAATGAAATGAAAATAGCAGTTACTCCACTAAATATAATTGGTTGAAAGTACTTGCAACTGCTAACTCCATCATGTTTAAACTTGAATTGAGAAAGTACTAGTTTGTTCTAATGAAATAAAAACTTTCTTCCAAAATCACTCTATATCCCGTGTGGAGCATCATTTCGGCCACTCCTGATGAAATGAAAATAGCAGTTACTCCACTAAATAAAACTGGTTGAAACTGCTTGAACCTGATAAACACTTCATGTTTAAACTTGAATTGAAAAGTACCAGTTTGCTCTAAGGAAATAAAAACTTAATTCCAAAATTACACTATATCCCGTGTGGAGCATCATTTCGGCCACTCCTGATGAAATGAAAATAGCAGTTACTCCACTAAATAAAACTGGTTGAAACTGCTTGAACCTGATAAACACATCATTTTAACTTGAATTGAGAAAGTACTAGTTTGTTCTAATGAAATAAAAACTTTCTTCCAAAATCACTCTATATCCCGTGAGGAGCATCATTTCGGCCACTACTGATGAAATGAAAATAGCAGTTACTCCACTAAATAAAACTGGTTGAAACTGCTTGAACCTGATAAACACATAATTTAAACTTGAATTGAGAAAGTACTAGTTTGTTCTAATGAAATAAAAACTTTCTTCCAAAATCACTCTATATCCCGTGAGGAGCATCATTTCGGCCACTACTGATGAAATGAAAATAGCAGTTACTCCACTAAATAAAACTGGTTGAAACTGCTTGAACCTGATAAACACTTCATGTTTAAACTTGAATTGAAAAGTACCAGTTTGCTCTAAGGAAATAAAAACTTTATTCCAAAATCACTCTATATCCCGTGAGGAGCATCATTTCGGCCACTACTGATGAAATGAAAATAGCAATTACTCCACTAAATATAATTGGTTGAAAGTACTTGCAACTGCTAAGTCCATCATGTTTAAACTTGAATTGAGAAGGTACTAGTTTGTTCTAATGAAATAAAAACTTTATTCCAAAATCACTCTATATCCCGTGAGGAGCATCATTTCGGCCACTACTGATGAAATGAAAATAGCAGTTACTCCACTAAATAAAACTGGTTGAAACTGCTTGAACCTGATAAACACATCATTTAACCTTGAATTGAGAAAGTACTAGTTTGTTCTAATGAAATAAAAACTTTCTTCCAAAATCACTCTATATCCCGTGAGGAGCATCATTTCGGCCACTCCTAATGAAATGAAAATAGCAGTTACTCCACTAAATATAATTGGTTGAAAGTACTTGCAACTGCTAAGTCCATCATGTTTAAACTTGAATTGAGAAAGTACTAGTTTGTTCTAATGAAATAAAAACTTTCTTCCAAAATCACTCTATATCCCGTGTGGAGCATCATTTCGGCCACTCCTGATGAAATGAAAATAGCAGTTACTCCACTAAATAAAACTGGTTGAAACTGCTTGAACCTGATAAACACTTCATGTTTAAACTTGAATTGAAAAGTACCAGTTTGCTCTAAGGAAATAAAAACTTAATTCCAAAATTACACTATATCCCGTGTGGAGCATCATTTCGGCCACTCCTGATGAAATGAAAATAGCAGTTACTCCACTAAATAAAACTGGTTGAAACTGCTTGAACCTGATAAACACATCATTTTAACTTGAATTGAGAAAGTACTAGTTTGTTCTAATGAAATAAAAACTTTCTTCCAAAATCACTCTATATCCCGTGAGGAGCATCATTTCGGCCACTACTGATGAAATGAAAATAGCAGTTACTCCACTAAATAAAACTGGTTGAAACTGCTTGAACCTGATAAACACTTCATGTTTAAACTTGAATTGAAAAGTACCAGTTTGCTCTAAGGAAATAAAAACTTTATTCCAAAATCACTCTATATCCCGTGAGGAGCATCATTTCGGCCACTACTGATGAAATGAAAATAGCAATTACTCCACTAAATATAATTGGTTGAAAGTACTTGCAACTGCTAAGTCCATCATGTTTAAACTTGAATTGAGAAGGTACTAGTTTGTTCTAATGAAATAAAAACTTTATTCCAAAATCACTCTATATCCCGTGAGGAGCATCATTTCGGCCACTACTGATGAAATGAAAATAGCAGTTACTCCACTAAATAAAACTGGTTGAAACTGCTTGAACCTGATAAACACATCATTTAACCTTGAATTGAGAAAGTACTAGTTTGTTCTAATGAAATAAAAACTTTCTTCCAAAATCACTCTATATCTCGTGTGGAGCATCATTTCGGCCACTCCTGATGAAATGAAAATAGCAGTTACTCCACTAAATAAAACTGGTTGAAACTGCTTGAACCTGATAAACACATCATTTTAACTTGAATTGAGAAAGTACTAGTTTGTTCTAAGGAAATAAAAACTTTCTTCCAAAATTACTCTATATCCCGTGTGGAGCATCATTTCGGCCACTCCTAATGAAATGAAAATAGCAGTTACTCCACTAAATATAATTGGTTGAAAGTACTTGCAACTGCTAAGTCCATCATGTTTAAACTTGAATTGAGAAAGTACTAGTTTGTTCTAATGAAATAAAAACTTTCTTCCAAAATCACTCTATATCCCGTGAGGAGCATCATTTCGGCCACTCCTAATGAAATGAAAATAGCAGTTACTCCACTAAATATAATTGGTTGAAAGTACTTGCAACTGCTAAGTCCATCATGTTTAAACTTGAATTGAGAAAGTACTAGTTTGTTCTAATGAAATAAAAACTTTCTTCCAAAATCACTCTATATCCCGTGTGGAGCATCATTTCGGCCACTCCTGATGAAATGAAAATAGCAGTTACTCCACTAAATAAAACTGGTTGAAACTGCTTGAACCTGATAAACACTTCATGTTTAAACTTGAATTGAAAAGTACCAGTTTGCTCTAAGGAAATAAAAACTTAATTCCAAAATTACACTATATCCCGTGTGGAGCATCATTCCTGATGAAATGAAAATAGCAGTTACTCCACTAAATAAAACTGGTTGAAACTGCTTGAACCTGATAAACACATCATTTTAACTTGAATTGAGAAAGTACTAGTTTGTTCTAATGAAATAAAAACTTTCTTCCAAAATCACTCTATATCTCGTGTGGAGCATAATTTCGGCCACTCCTGATGAAATGACAATAGCAGTCAAATCCAGCATAATAAAACAGGTTGAAACTGCTTAAAGCTGATAAACACTTCATGTTTAAACTTGAATAGTGAAAGTACGACTATGTTCTAGTAAAATACAAACTTTATTCTAAAAACCAACTCTCAAGCTCCTCATCCTATCTGTAAGGGTGCGCTCAGCCACCCTACGCAGGAAGCTCACTTCAACCGCTTGTATCCGGGATCTCGTTCTTTCGGTCATGACCCATGGTTCATGGCTGTGGTGGAGGCAATAACTCGGGTCTGGGAGGAGTTTGGAGAGGCCATGGAAGAGGACTTTCGGTCTTTCACCTTCGGACTTTCTGGCAAACCGTCTCCATGCTCCGGGAGCATGGAGTCCGGTGCACTTCATCCCTGCAACATCGCGTGACGCGGGTCGGTACCTCTGGACAGGCAGAATGGGGTGGTGGTCCCTCTCTTCAAGGACGGGGATCGGAGGGTGTGTTCCAACTACAGAGGGATCACACTCCTCAGCCTCCCCAGGAAAGTCTATTCCAGTGTACTGGAGTGGAGGGTCCGGCCGTTAGTCAAACCTTGGATCCAAGAGGAATAATGCGGTTTTCGTTCTGGTCGTGGAACACTGGACCAGCTCTATACCCTCCACCAGCTGCTCGAGGGTTCATGGGAGTTTGCCCAACTAGTCCACATGTGTTTTCTGGATCTGGAGAAGGCGTTCGACCGCGTCCCCCGAGACATCCTGTGGGGGGTGCTCCGGGAGCATGTAGTCCGGGGCCCTTTGTTAAGGGCTGTTCGGTCTTTGTATTCCCGGAAAGGAGTTTGGTTTGCATTGGCGGCAATAAGTCGGACCTGTTCGCAGTGGTTTCATCTGATCCGCCAGTGGCAGACAGAAAAAAGCATTAGCCAAATCTATACAAGAGAAAAATCTATGTTCAGGTGAGAGATGTGACAACGCAGTTTTGAGATGTTTTGAGATGTCTGAGATGTCTGGCACAGGTTGCCGGGACCGGCAGCCAGGGGGGACTCGGCTGAGAAGGTGAGAAGCTCTCCCAGAGGTGGGAGTTGAAAACTGCGCGGATGGAGGGCTCGGCCAGATGTTCCCAGCAGACCCTCATAACACGTTTGGGCCTGTCGAGTCTATCCGGCTTCCTCCCGGTCCAGCGCATCCAACTCACCACCAGGTGGTGATCAGTTGACAGCTCTGCCCTTCTCTTTACCCTAGTGTCAAAGACACATGGCCAGAGATCAGATGAAATGACCACAAAGTCTATCATTGACCTAGGGTGTCCTGGTGCCACGTGCACTTATGGACACCCCTGTGCTCGAACATGGTGTTCGTTATGGACAAGCTGTGACTGGCACAGAAGTCCAATAACAGAACACCTCTCGGGTTCAGATCGGGGAGGCCGTTCCTCCCAATCACCCCCTTCCAGGTCTCACTGTCATTGGCCACGTGCGCGTTGAAGTCCCCCAGGAGAACAATGGAGTCCCCAGTTGGGGCACTATCCAGCACCCCTCCCAGGGACTCCAAGAAGGTTAGGTACTCTGAGCTGCTGTTCGGTGCATTGGCCGAGACAACAGTCAGAGACCTGTCCCCTACTCGAAGGCGTAGGCACGCAACCCTCTCGTTCACTGGGGTGAACTCCAACACATGACGGCTGAGCTGCGGGGCAATCAGCAAGCCCACTCCAGCCCGCCGCCTTACACTGCGGGCAACTCCAGAGCAGTGGAGTATCCAGCCCCTGTCGAGGAGCTGGGTTCCAGAGTCCAAGCTGTGAGTGGAGGCGAGCCCGACTATATCTAGACGGTATCTCTCAGCCTCCCTCACAAGCTCGGGCTCCTTCCCCCTCAGCGAGGTCACAATCCATGTCCCAATAGCCAGATTCTGTGGCCGGGGATCGGGTCGTCGAGGCCCCTGCCGTCGACTACCCCCCAATCCACAATGCACCCGACCCCTACGGCAGCCTCTGTAGGTGGTGGACCCACAGGAGGGGCAAGTCCCCTGACAACATAGCATAGTTGGTTGCGAAGGGTCATTCGGGTGCTCAAACTCCCCCACCACGACAAGGTTGCAGTTCAAGGGGGAGTCACCACCGTTTAAAAGTTTTGTATGTTGCTATTTGAGGATATGATTGTTGATTTTGCTAACATATGACCTCTATTATACGAAGAGTGCCTCATACTGTATTGACACTAATTATTGACCTCTGGGGTCAGAGGTCAAAAGGAGAATTGAAGGAATATAGTGGTTAAACATTTGTTTTCTGTGTGACAACTGGACATATTGTATTCAGTTGTGTTTCTACACTACTGGGGTTTCTCCAACTGCCCAAGTTGGGAAAACACAGCTATAAATCCATGTTCAGGGACATTCCAAGTTGGTTGGCGATGTCTCCTCAGTGCTCTACTTGCAAAAACATGGTCAAGGTAAGATTGGATCAACAGATAAGAGGTCAGAGGTCACTTTGTCCCCTCTCAAGCTCTGAGAAGAACCAGTTTGAAGCAGTTTTGGGAACAAAGGAATAGCAAATTCACCATAGCAACGCATATATCACGAGAAACCGACCAATGTGAGGTTGAAGTGGTGTATGCAAATGTATAAATATGAACCACGTGTTGCAGTTGTGCCCTTCTTCATTGTAAACCTGGCCTGCACACTTGGGTCTGCAAGGAAGAACGGTCTGAGCTCGTATTATGTAATCTGATATATGTATTTTTATAATCTCTTGTTTGTGTGATTATTAAATTCACTATTGAAGAAATTAACTCTGTTCCTGCCTCTCCCGGATCAAACGAACAAGCAGGAATTCAGGGGAACACAGGAACGAATTCCAACACTAAGCATCTCTACATAAAGTCAGTAACACGATTTCTCTAGATTAAACCAGTCTGAGATGCTATATCTAAAGACAGTAACGTGATTTTCTAAATCAAACCAGCCTGATGAGCTCTATCTACAGGCAGCAACACGATTTTTCGAGATTAAACCAGCCTGAGCAGCACGTGATTTTCTAGATTAAACCAGCAAGATCAGCTCTATATAAAGACAGTAACACGATTTGTCTAGATTAAACCAGCCTGAGCAGCTCTATCTTAAGAAAATAACATGATTTTTTTCCCAATTAAACCAGCCTGAGCAGCTCTATCTTAAAGGTGTACAGTAGGATTTTCCCGAATTTTAGGAAAGAACCGCCCTCTCCACCTTTTGAAAAATGCACATGCGCAAAGCTCTACCTGCTCCCGAGATGGAACGCCTACTAAAACGTGTGCGAGAGACATGAACGAGCCCAGTTCTCCTCGTGCACGCCCTGTTTACAAGTCACAAGTCGGCATCGCTTACACAAGCTCACATTACAAGAAGATTTGAACTTTTCCCACTAATCAACCCTGGAAAGTTACAATATAGACGTAGATAACTTTTACTGGAAGTGATTTGAAATGGATTTCTCCAAATAGAATGCCAAACTTTACCTGTCGAGTAGAAACTTCGCGACTGAAGCATCAGTGGGAAGCCCAACCTGGGCTTTCAGCGCACGCCATCGTGTGAAAGAATCTCCCAAAAACACTCTGGTCTTGTTTCTCTCTTCCGAAGCCTTTCTCTTCTTCTCATACACTTCGAAGACACTTTTTCTCTTTTGCGACCCTCTGCCATTTTCAAAGTACCCGGTGAGAACTGCGAGCTCGCTGAAGGCGTAGCTCACCATATACACCTGAAAGCGCGCATGCGCAGAAAGTGAAAACTAATAGATCCACGCTACCTGGGGACGAGCACGTACGACGGCCTTACGTAATATATCACCAGAATGATTGACAGTTGGGAGTACCAATAGTCTTGATGATCCACCCGGAAAAAGAAAATCCTCCTGTACACCTTTAAGACAGTAACATGATTTTACTTGATTAAACCAGCCTGAGAAGCTCTATCTTAAAAAAGTACACTCAAAAATGAAATGACAGAATTGTTTTTTCAGTGTGACATGATTTTCCTCGATTAAACCATGGTCCAAGTGGAGGAACGTGGGAGCAGCGCTTCAAAGGGTTGAGTGGAAATCTCCACCAACGGCTGATCCCACGTTTCATCGGGCTCATCCATCCCTCCGGACAGGGCCTCACAGCCAGAGACAGGTGAGCCGTTTAGGGACTATTCAGTAACAAGAACTTAGAGCTGTGATTTCACTTGTATATAAGTTAAAGATGTAAAGCAAAGTTGGACTCTTCAGGTGATGAAACATACATTAAATGTCCACCAATGACTGTTGAGATGGTTGATCATTTAGTTTTAAACGTAGTAAACATAGAAAATACTTTGGCTGGTTATTGTGATTAAATTAAATTACATCTCACAACAAAACATGCTTTTAAAATAACAAAGACATTTGATCCAAATTACATTGAATTTAATACAAGAGACCCATTCTACAAAACAAACCTTTCCTCCTGCAATTAGCCTTTCAATACCACCTCACTCCGTGTGTGTTGTCCTCACAATCAATCAAAGTGATCTGGTGTCTCCTGGTGTTGATCTTAAGAGTCTCTCAACTTGTGGAACCTGTGCATTTAACAATTTTCTTTTGTCTACAGTGTGTTGTGGGAATCTCCCAGAACCTGTATCTCGCCCACCTTGCTGCTCCTCCTGTCACCTGCAGTACAAGGTGATTTCATCTGTCCACTTCTGGCTCTAAAGACTCTTCTGGCTGTTTGTACCTAGATGAACATCATTACATGCAGCTTGTTTACCAGAGCTTTACTTCAAGTCATTGCACAGCTAGAAAACTTTAGTTTATTAAGTCTCAGTAAGGTCTGAGTGTGTATCACATGTTTAGGTGCAACCAGGGTTGGGTAGTAATGGAATACATGTAACAGTGTTACATAATTAGGATACAAAAAACATATAACTGTAATCTGCTACAGTACATAAAAAAATGTGTAATCTCGTTACAGGTATATTCGATAAAAACTGGGATTACTGAGCAGGATTACAGTAGAAATCAGATGTAATAAACTAGAAATGCAGCTGTCACATGCGCCATGCACTGGCATTGCGACACTTCCAGACGCTTTCAGGCTGACAATCCATGCTTTGCCATGGATTCTGCAGACAGTTGCTTTCATCACTATGTTTTAAAGTCGGAGAAATCTCTGAACCTCTCTTTACAATGCAAACTATGTCTCCCAGCCGTGAAAGTGCTGTGAACGTCCAGGAACTGGACATCTCACCTGAAGAAACATAGAAACATAAAACCCGCTCACTTTCACTGATACACACATGGACTCTGTTTACTAGTTTTATTAGCTCGTAACATGCTTCCTACCTGTTCTCAATACGTTTAGAGGCTCTTGTGTTTTAGGGATTAATTGGGGCGACACGTGCCATCACTTTTTTCTTTTTACTCAATGAGTGATTCATGCTGCCAGATACAGCCTCTCATCAAACATTCACATTTATTCCGGAAAAAAAACAACATTAAAACTAATGAGGAAACGGGGCGGGCGAGAGAGAGAGAGAGAGAGAGAGAGAGAGAGAGAGAGAGATTTTTTTTTTGATTTTTAAAACACTTTTATTTACACTAGATTGTCAGAAGACGGTTACATTGTGTGTCAGACATTTTTGTTTACAATCATTTTTTTAAAAACCGTGCAAACTGCAAATCTTCGTTTTTTAAAAAGCACAGAATGTTCTTAAAACACCAGACCTCTTTAAAAGAATTCAGGTTATTGTTTTGCTTAAAAAAACGGTATTCAAGCCAGAGTCTGGATTTGACATTGACTCGCCACACTTCCATGACATCCTGCCCTTCTTTGTTCTCCATCATGTTCCTCCTGCTGACGTAGATTGCCATCTTGGCCTCACCTGAGAGGAAATTCAGGAGCTGCCATTTTTCTTTTGCGCTTTTTTTATAGCCAGCTCCCATGATAAAATTCCTCTCAGTAAAAACAATACTAAAAAGACTAAAAACCATTGTTAAAAGAGTGAAGAAACCTGTGAGTCTCTTGCACCCGATAAAAACATGGAAAACAGTCTCTCTCTGTGCACAAAATGGACAAGTGTTTAAAACAGCAGGGTTAATGATGGAGATAAAAGCGTTTGAGGCGATCGCACCATGTAAAATCCTCCACTGAAGGTCTCCAGTCCGTTTCTTTAAGGGGGGTTTGTAGAAGATCCTCCACTGTGGACCAGGTCCGCCCTGACCCAGTCTTTGTGACCACACAGTGGAGGGTCTGTTGCTCAGTCCACCCTTGTGGATGCTCTTCACACAGTTCTGATAAAATGTTCGTTTGTCTGCCTTGTGCAATGACAGTCTCTCAGGCTGTGTGGTTTCTAGGAGGGGGCCGGACAGTCCCCCCAGCTCCGGGCTCAACAGGACCTCGGGGAAGGGGTCTGCAGCGTCCGGGGAGAGTTCTCTCTGGTCGTACTTCCTCAGGAGGCTCCTGTCTCTGGCTGTGAGGACCCTCCTCCAGGTCTCCAGGAGCCTCTGGGACACCCGGACAGACTGCAGCTTCAGGAGAGAGCCCAGGGCCTTGATGTTGCTCAGGTCCGGCCCCACAGCATCCACAAGCTGACCCACGGTGAGGGTCCCAGACTGGATCAGCCTTGCCGTCAGCCCAGGAGTTGTCGCTCCGCTGATGTCCAGTCTGGCTCCGTGGATCAGGGGTTCTTTCAACAGCCAGTGCAGAGAGTCGGCTTTCAGGCACCTTCTATGGGTAAATAGAGCCCAGCATTTAAAAATACTTTGATAAAATGGAGGAAGCCCTTTGAGATTTAGTAATTTGGGATCAGTTAGGAACAGAACATTATCCAACCCCAACTTACTGGCACGCCTCAGGATGCAGCTGGCCACGCCTCTCCACACCAGATCTGCCGGGCCTGTGAGGAACCTCTGCAGGAACTGGAGTCTAAAAGTGGCAGTCCGGCTGGCCAAGTGGACAAGGCCCTGACCCCCCTCCTCTCTGTCTAAAAAGAGCACCCCCTGTGGCACCCAGTGCAGACCATCCCAGAAGAAATCTACTATTTTCTTTTGAATTTGAGCCAGGAGACCTGGAGGAGGGTCTACACAGGTGAGCCGATGCCACAGCTGAGATGCTACAAGATTGTTTAAAACAAGAACCCTGCCTCGGAGTGACATTTTTGGGAGGAGCCACCTCCACTTGGAGAGCTTACCCTCAATCTTTTCCGTGACGGTCTCCCAGTTCTTCTGAACAAATTGTTCTTCACCCACATGTATCCCTAAATATTTTATACCATCTCTTTTCCATGTTAAATTCTGGGGAAGAACTGGGAGATCGCCATGCCACCTGCCGACAGCGAGGGCTTCACTTTTTTCCCAGTTAACCCTCGCTGCTGATGTCACATTAAAATCTCTGATTATTTTATTTAAAAGGTCTATTTCTTCCTGGTTCTTGATAAAAACAATGAGGTCATCCGCATAGGCGGATAAAATCACGCCTTCACTAAAACCTGGTAAAAACACCCCCCCCACACTAGAACGTATCTTATTGAGGAGGGGTTCCAGAGAGAGTGCATAGAGCATCCCAGACAGAGCGCAGCCCTGTCTGACACCTCTGCACACTCTAAAAGGAGCACACAGACTGCCGTTGAACTTCAGCACACTCTCAATGTCTCTGTACAGCACCTTGATCTTGGCTATAAAACCAGCGCTGAAACCGAAGCTTTCCATGACCCTCCAAAGGAAGTCGTGTTCAACACGGTCAAAAGCCTTTTCCTGGTCTACTGAAATCAGACCAGCATCTATATCCAGAGAACTAGAGACTTCCAAAATACCCCGAATCAGGTGGATATTATCCACCATGGACCTGCCGGGGACACAGTAGGTCTGATCCCGGTGGATGACCTGTTCCATAGCTCTCCCCAGCCTGGAGGCCAGGACCTTGGAAAGGAGTTTGTAGTCCACACAGAGCAATGACACGGGGCGCCAGTTTTTGATGTCCTGCAGGTTCCCTTTCTTAGGGAGCAGAGTGAGGACTGCCCTCCTGCAGGACACTGGCATGGAACCAGAGGCCAGACATTCATTGAATACGTCCAGGACATCCTTGCCCAGGATGTCCCAGGACGTTTTATAAAATTCAGCGGTGAGCCCGTCAATCCCGGGAGACCTGCCCGTTGGCATTGCCTGCAGTGCTGCCCGCAGCTCCTGCATTTCTAGGCAGGCCTCCAGATGTTCGTTGGTCTCCTCGGAGACTTGAGGCAGTTCCCTCAGGAACCCCTCGAGGAGACCTTGCTCCTCCTTGTACTCGCTGTTGTACAGGGACGCGTAAAAACTCACCGCTCTCTTCCTCATCTGGCTTGGTTCCGAGATCTCCTGCCCCGTGTCTGAGAGCAGTGTGTGGACCACTTTCCCCTGGCCATTCTTTTTTTCCAGGCTGAAGAAGAAGCTAGAGGGAGCATCCATCTCATTGATATTTTGGTACCGGGACCGGACCAGTGCGCCCTGCACTTTAACGTTCAGCAGGTCGGCTAAAGCCATTTTTTTACTTTTGAGGCTTTCAAAATAGCCTCGATCTCCTGTGGACTCTCTTAGATGTTCTAGTTCCACTATCTCGGTCTCTAGTTTCTTCAAAGATCTGGTGATGTCACTTGTGACATTTAGGGTGTGCTGCTGACACAGGAGTTTGATTTGGGTCTTACCGTGGTCCCACCACTGCCTAAGACTGCTAAAATCACCTTTCCTCTGTCTAAAAACCTCCCAAAAAAATGCTAAAGCCTCTCTAAAACTTCTGTCTAAGGTTAAAACTGAGTTAAAATGCCAGTAGGCGCTTTTCGGTACAACATTCCGGACACAAATACTATTTAAAAGTAAACAATGATCAGTAAAACCAACAGGTAAAATGTCACATCTCTTAAAAACATTAAAATGATGTTTAAAACAATAAATACGATCTAACCTGGCTGAGGAGATCCTGCTCTCTCTAAAGTGGGACCAGGTATACTGACGGCAGTCTGGATGCATCCTTCTCCAAACGTCCACTATGCCCTGAGAGTGGACCAGCTGCTTCAAGGCGTGTTGAGAGGCTGGATGAGGCTCTGCATGGTTGCGGTCTAAAGCCGCGTTTTCCGTACAGTTAAAATCCCCACCCAGAAACAAATAGTCCTCCGACCCACACCCACTTACCACCTCAGTTAGCTTGAGGAAAAACTGCTTCCTCTCTGCACCGGCTGTTGGGGCATAACAATTAATAAAAACACATTTAAAATGGTGGAACTGAGCTTTAACTAAAAGCAACCTCCCCCCTACACAGTGCTGGACCTCCAGTGAGTTGGGGTTAAAAGCCCGGGAGAAGAGGAGGCCCACTCCTCCACTGAGAGGAGTGTGGTGGCTCAAAACGGCCTCCCCTTTCCACTCCTGCCTCCACTCAGCCTCATTGCTAAAATCGCTATGGGTTTCCTGAAGGAACAGGACGTCTATCTTTTTGAGTGTGGCTGTCTCATAGATTGTTTGTCTTTTCCTCAGATCTCTGGCTCCGTTTACATTTAAAGTACCTAGTTTAAAAACATCCATAATAAAGGAGATGTTTAAAACCAGGATAAAAACAATAACATTAGTTAAAATAAACTTGGCTGTCAGCTTCATCTCGTAGCTGTTTTTTTGTTTTCAGCACAAGTTTCCTGAGTCTAAAACCCTCCTGCTCTGTGAGGCCAGACTCCTGTCTGCTGCTCATATGGAGTCTGGCCGAGAAAATAAAAAGACTGAGGTCTGGGAAATGCTCCTCTATTTTCACTCCGTGCTGATTTTTTGTCTGTTGTAAAAAGATTTTAAATTTTTCTGCACTGTATGGTATTTTTGTTGTTTTTTGAGAACTGTTAAAAGAAATATCACTGCTGTCTGACACACATTCACTTTCACCGTCTTCTGACACTCTGTTCTCTCCACAGCTTTTCTTTGCATCTGTGTTTTTGGTTTTTTTCCTCCTTTTTGTAGGTTTGTTTTTTGCACTCTTTTCCTCCTCCATTTCTGCCTCCTCCACCTGCTCAGCCCAGGCTGCACTCTTTCCTGGCTCCTCCACCTGTTCTGCCCTGCTGCTCCTTCCTGCCTCCTCTCCTTCCTCCTCCACCTGCTGCTCCTCAACAAGCTCACTTTTTTTGTTGTCTCCTACTTTTTCTCCTTTTCTTTTTTCTCCCTCCACCTCACCAGTGATATTTACAATTGTTTCATTCACGCTGCATTCAGTGCCATTCACTCTTTCTTCCTCCTCCCCAGCCCCACCCGACACACTCTCCTCACTCACGCTCACATTCACACATTCACCCGGTGTATTTACATCACTCACCCCGTGCTTGGTGCTCTCCTGGTCGGTCACAGCAGCGCGTCTCCTCGGTGAAGCCCGAGGAGCGGCGATCGGTCGCTCAGATCGAGCCCCGGCCACCGCATCTCCCGGGAGCCCGGACCGCGGAGTCACCGCCGGGGGGGGGGCCCCCCAGGCGGAGGTCCGCGGCCCCGGCACCGGGGTAGCGGCAGCCGCGGCGGCAGCCGCGGCGGCAGCGCCGGGGGTCTCCGCAGAGCCGGGCTGAGTCGACTCAGCTCGTAGCGGACAGGATTTCACCGTGTGTCCCTCCTCACCGCAGCCGAAACATTTCATTCCAGCTGAGCTCGCGAAAACAATGTAGTCATAATCATTTACTCTCACACGGAAACGGAGGCTGAGCTCCTCACACCGGTTATTGAGTATCATAAAGACTTGTCTCCTGAAACATGTCGTGTGTTTCAGCAGCGGAGACTTAATTCCAGAGGCGATGTCTTTGTAGCTGGAAACTACTTTGCCAAATCTGGAAAGCTCCTTAGTTAGGAGCTCGTCTGGCGCATAAGGAGGGACATTGGACAGGATGACCCGGACAGCCGGCTGAGACAGCGGCTGCACCTGGACGAACCTGTCCGACACGGTGATTCCCGTCTCCACTACGGAGTTGGCCTTCTCCACCTGGTCCACAAAGACCACCACGGCACCGTTCATCCGGGCCGCCGCCTTCACGCTGCTGTAACCAACCTTCTCCCCCACAGCCAGAGCAACCTGCTCCACGCTGCAGGGGAAAGGTGCAGAGATGCGCACCCCGTGTTTGCGGGTGAGCTTCCTGAGCTCCGACATGGCGGCAGCCAGTCCCCGGCAAACACGGACCACACAAACCCACCGAAACCCAAGAAAGATTGAAATAAAACAAAAGGTGCTCTGTGATTATTAAACTACAGTGATTGTGAACATTAACAAAGAACAGAACAAGAAAAAAAAAATCACATAAAACTGTGACAAACGCTCCCCGCTCACACACGCTCCCAGCCCTTCCGCACTCCCAGCATGCACCGAGAGAGAGAGAGAGAGAGAGAGAGAGAGAGAGAGAGAGAGAGAGAGAGAGAGTTTTAGAAAAGATGGGCACATTTTCTTGAATAGAAATTGAAAGCTTTATTTGTATTGTGGTTTTGATTCTCTAAAAAAAAAAAAAATCAATGTTAGACACCTGATTGGTTACTGAGTTTTGATAGTTCAAAACTTGTTAAGTGCAATTTGTGTCTGCTGTGTATAAGATGTGTCAATACACTGAGCAGATGACACTTTCTATTCTTTCTTGTCATTTTTTTATGTTTTATTATGGCCAGGCAAGAGTAGAGGCATGGCTTTTCAGAGGTTGATGGACTCTGTGCTGCGCGACCTCGCTTTCGTTTCTGTTTACCTGGACGACATCTTGGTGGCTAGTTCTTCAATTGAGGAGCATTTTTCACACCAAAAGCAAGTTTTTCAGCGCTTTGAGAAGGGGTGGGCAATTATTTTTCCGAAAGGGCCAAATGAGAAGCAGAAAATATTGTGGAGGGCCGGGCCAAAAGTTTAAACTCTATTCTGCATATGAATTTTATTTCTACATTGAAAGCAGTAAATGGCATTGTTTACACATGCTGGTAAGTGTCTGTGTTATTATTAGGTAAAGAGAAAGTGAGGGTTATTTTAACAAAAAATGTTTTTATTCAGTGCAGTTATTCAAAACAATTGTAAACATGAAACATTTGTAACTCTTTTTTAATTACATTAACCAAAAAGACTTTTTTCTATTAAGACATCACAATGTCTTTGTATGCCAAATATCATTAACAAGATATGTCACATTATGATTGTCAAACTGCCAAGCTGTGCAGACAAAAAGTAATAGTGAACACACATTTGTGTATTTTCTTGTTCAGTGAGAGAAATCTAGCCTTTGCTGCCCTTTAACGAGTGCATCAAAGTCAGGTTGAATGTCTGAGGTGGAGATGCGAAGCACAGCTGACAGATGATCATCAGTAAGAGAGGATCTGAACCTGGATTTGGTAAACTTCATTACTGAGAATGTTTGTTCACATATGTAGGTAGATCCAAACAGAACCAACATCTTCTGAGCATGTCTCCTCATGTTTGGAAAGTTCTCCTCCTTAAGAGATGAGTAGAACTCCAGCAGTGATCCTGACTTAAAGTGCTCTGCCAGTACTGTGTCAGACTGCAGGTCAATGAGTTCCAGCTGAACATCACTGGGTGCATCATCTACTCTGCAGGCAAAGGGAGAGGAAACCAGGTGCATTTCATCCTCAATGTTTTTACAATCATCAAATCGCCTTAAAAACTCACCATGCAAATCTCCTAACATGGATGAGTACCTGCAGAGATGATTAGCTGATGGTCTGACTTCTTTAAGGGTTTGCATGTGAGTGAGAGTGTTGTTCTGTAGTTGACTTGAAAGAAACAGCAACTTTCTCATAAAAGCCTTCACAAGGTTATGCATGTCATGAACGAAAAGGCCCTTGCCTTGCAGTTTAGTGCTCAGTTCATTCATCAGTGCCGTCACATCAACAGCAAATGTAAAATCTGCCATCCAGTTCATATCTGAAAGCTCGGGGATGTTTTTGCCTTTCATCTCACAAAACTCTTGAATCTCTGTTTTCAGGTCCCAAAATCTTTTGAGCACTTTGCCCAGACTGAGCCGTCTGACAGCTGTGTGGTCCATGATGTCACCATGTTCATTCTCATGCTCCTCTAAAAGTGCAACAAACTGCCTGTGATTTAATGCTCGTGCCCTGATAAAGTTAACCGTTTTTGTTACAACATCAATAACATGGTTAAGTTTTAGCACAGACCTGCACAGTACATGCTGATGTATAATACAATGTATCAACACTAAATGATGCTCTGTGCCGAGTTCAGTCACTTTATCTTGGATCTGTTTCAAAAGTCCGACATGTTTTCCTGTCATATTCGGACAACCATCAGTAGTGATGCCTACCAGTTTGTCCCATTTCAGTCCAAGCTTGACCATGCATGCATCGACCTCCTTGAACAGATCGCTTCCCGTTGTCGTTCCTTTTATTGACCTCAATGCTGCCAGCTCCTCCGTAATCTTGAAGTCCTGCCTTGTTCCCCGGAGAAACACCAGTAACTGGGCAGTGTCACGGACATCACAGCTCTCATCCAAAGCCAAAGAGAAAAAGTCAAAACTTTCAACTCCACTTTTGAGCTGACATTCGAGATTCTCCGCGATTCCTTCCACCCTTCTGGTGACGGTTCGCCTGGACAGCGGGACTTTTTCAAATGCTTCTTTATTCTCAGGGCATATTAGCGCGGCAGAGTCCACCAAGCACTCTTTCACAAACTCGCCATCCGAGAACGGCTTGCTGTTTTTAGCGATTTTGTGGGATATGACGAAGCTGGTCTTGGTCGCTGCATCCCGGGCTGTGTGTAGTTTGCTAAAACAGCCTTGTTGTTTTGGTAGCTTTGCTAGCAAGTCTTATGATATTCGCGCTCTCTCAGCCTCCGCCAAGTGTCTGTATTTCTCCGCGTGTTTTGTCTCATAATGCCGACTCACATTATACTCCTTAAACACGGCGACGTGCTCTCCACAAACTAAACAGACGGGTTTACCACCGACTTCAGTAAACAAATATTTAGTGCTCCAAATCTTCTTGAAATTTCGGCCTTCAGCATCCAACTTTCTTTTCTTGACGTGCCCGTACATCATTGAGGGGCGACAATGACCGCTAATCACATGCACTGATTGACTTGTTTTACGGGTCACGTATACGACGTACGTAGGTTACGTACACTGTACATAAATTAACAGGCTTCAAAGCAAAAGCATTTCCGTTTTAGTTTATACAGCCGATGGTTTTAGTCCACGCATTAAAATTCGAAAGAAGCTTTTGTTTTCTTAATTCTAAGCAACCTTTCGCGGGCCGGTCAGAATCAGGTCACGGGCCGTATTTGGCCCGCGGGCCTTAAAATGCCCAGGTCTGGCCTTGAGGAACATGGCCTAATTGTCAACCCTGCTAAGTGCCAGTTTGGTTGAAATACGATGACCCAAAAAGTCAATCACAGGCAGCTGTGATTGACTTTTTGGGTCATCGTATTTCAACTCAGGGTGCCATTCCATTGCCTTCTAAGGTGCAAGCGGTGACAGATTTCCCTCGTCCAGCCTCGGTTAAGGCCCTGCAGGAGTTTTTGGGCATGATTAATTTCTACAACCTTTCATATTGAGATTACAACTATATACCAAATAAATGTTTTATCAGCTCTATCAATTACAATGGTCAAATTGTCTCAATGGCTACATACAGAAAATCGTGGGTTTAAATCCACCTGGAGGTGTTTGTGGAATTAACTTGTGTGTGCATGTGTTTCCTCAGGGTTCTCTGGTTTTCTTCCACAGTCCAATTAAATGCATGCTAATGGTAATACTAAACTGACTCTCTGTGTATGTCCCGTGGTAGACTGATGACGTGTTCTGTTTCTTTTGAAACGTATTTTCAGCGACGTCCAGACAAGACGTCAATATAATGTTCAAGAAAGACGTCTCAAAAAACTTTCATTCAGGCTCTTCTGAGGAAGTCTTCTGGATGTCTAGAGACATCGTCTTTAGTTGTGTTCTGGACCTACATGTTGACACAAAGAACAGTGGCTGTGTAAAACACATTGGTTACTGTGGAACTGTGCTGTGTATTCATCAACAACATCTCACATGTTGGAAGATAAACAAGAGCACGGAGCAACATTTTATCAAAAATAATTTATTTATGAAAAAGTATTAATTAGAATAAATTGGTTATTTATCAAATAATAATGACATTGGGCCACCACCAGCTAAACTGGAAATAGTTAATGCCAAAAAAAAGTGTTATTTAAATTGATTAATGTTTCTCTTTAGATATAACAATCTTGGATAACAGGGAAGGTGTGAGATTCGAGCGCAGGCTGTTTCAAACCAGTGAATTCAGGCCCAGGACCGCTTGACCCCGTCAGCTAGAAAGGGTATGTACTGGGTTTCAGAAGATGGCAGTGCCTCGAGGTCAGTGGGGACTGGGTGGATGTCTGTGACTCCCCCCCCCCTTTTGTGCGAGTCCCTTGCGAAGATCGTGTGATAATCGCGGGAGACCTCCTCATACAAATGCATCTCCTTGTTTCTGTTGTGGTAAAGCGCGAGCCTCAGCAGAGCGTTGCTCGGTCTTTGACTCGAAGCCTGAATAAGGTTCTTCTGGTACAGACATGGTCTGTTTACCTGAAATGTCTGTATTCTCTGGTTGAGTCATTGGAGCGTGCACAACCATGTCACCTTCGGTGCTCGGTTTTGTACCCTGAAGAACCTGTTCAAGGTTAACATGGTGAGCGCTGGTGATGGTTTTGGTTGTGGAAATGAGGAGAGTTGTGTCATGCGTGTCGTCGCTGGTGAGGGACGAAGGCAGATTGTCAATGAGATGACAATTAGTTCAAGATTGTGGAATGAACTGTCAGTTAACATCTCTAAAGGTGGAAAGGCGGTCACTTTAATCTGACCAGGTGTCAGAATTTGGACCCGTGGGTTGGCTGAACGATTGCTGTTAGAAGCTGGGTGGCCTAGTTCTTAGCCAATGGGAGTCGGGCTGACGACTTGGGACCAAAGGCGCCGTTTGGTGGCAGCGAGTCGGTTTAGGATGTCCTGACCAATAAGCAGTTCTTCTGTGTCCAGATCAGTGATGTGGATGGGATGCGTCGCTGACATGTCCTAGAAAGCTGTTGATCCAGACACATTGAGTGATGTGGTGAAGTGCTGAGTGAAGCCTCGGATGTTTATGCTACACTCTTCCACCTGAAGTGGCTTTCCTTAAGTGGCATGCGCAAGCGTGGTTCTAGCAACCCGTGCGAAGGTGTCTGAACACATGAGGGGGATTTCTGACCCAGTACCAAGCAGTGAGAGAGTGTCAACAACCCCTACCACCACTGAAGTGTATCTGTGGTTGGCATAGCCAAGATTACCCAAGAATGTCAAATGGGCCTCTTTCACCTCCTGGATCTCCTCCTACTGCCAAAATGAACTTTGTGTGCGGAGGGGAGGGGCCAAGTCATGTGGTCAGGGGGAGCCAGGTCCCTTCTTACCAGGCGGGTTCAGGTGCTGCTTCACCTCTCTGGTGCAGGTTTTAATCCACTGTGGGACATCTGCATCCCAGTTGTTTTGAGTCTGACCTCAGCCTCGGTTTTTAGACTTACCTCTCCTCACCTGAGACCTCAGGACACCTGCATCACCATCATAGTTTTCACCTGAATGGTGGTGCAGCTCCCACACCATCTGCGCATGTTTGCGGAGGTCTTTCATGGTGGGGTTTTTGGTCCTGCAGAAAAGGGCGACATCGATCCGCACACTGTTGTGGAGGTTGTTAACGAAGAGGGACTTAAAAGTCTGGTCTTTGTCCAATCCTGGTGCATTGTGGCCTTGGAAGTAGGCAGCCCTTAGGCACTTATAAATACTATCTGGGAGTCTCCGCCCCCTTTTGAGTGATTGTAAATGCACCAAAGTTTGCAGAGGCAGGATTTGGTGCATTTGATCCTGCAGATGATCCTGCTTCCCTAAGTGCATGACAGAGGGCTGAGTAATGGTCTCTGATGGCAGATGGGAGGGACTCTATGTATACATGGACACTCCTGGATGTCATCTTCCAGAGAAGCGTAAGCTTCTCTCGGAACGAAGGATGAGGCAGGTTGAAGAGGCAGCGTTCAATCTCCACCAGGTTGTCCGCTACACGAATCTCCGGGTTGTTTGGTTCGAACTGCTCTATGTCCTCTGCAAGGGACTCAAGCTGGCTGGTCCAAAGACCAGGAACCCTTGGGATATCGGAATGGTCAGAGTCATCTGAGCTAGAACATCCTGGTTCTCTCCAGTGGAGAGAGTGAGGGAGCTGATAGCACTGTGAGGTGCTGGAAAATGACAATGTTCCTTCTCCTGAAAAGGAGTGAAAGAGCTGCGAGACCACGTGGTGGTGCGGCTGAGAGCACTGATGGATGTGTGTCATAGCAACTCGCTGTTGAGGTTTCTTCTCTCCTCTGTAGACAGGCATAGAAGACCGGCGACAACAGTCTTCAACTGGGTCATGTAGCTCCCGAGGTATCTTTGCTCTGAGCACGCAGTGTCTCTGACGACTCATGAGAGGAGTCACGCAAAAGCTGTGTTTCGAAAAGTGCGAAAATGTTGTTAATGCACAGGTGATGGTTACACCTGTGGCTTTCACTTCTGTAGTCTATACAAATTGTAACCTCGCAACTGCAACACAGTGTTTTTAGCACCTTGGGTGAGCAATAGTTGTGTTAGTGTAAATTTTTCTGGGTAGATACTTGAATAGTGAAAGTACGAGTTTGTCCTAATGAAATTAAAACTTTATTCTAAAAACATACTCAGTAGAAGATTACAGATAGACTGAAGCATCTTTTCGGCCACAACTGATGAAAAGACCATAACAGTCAAATCCAGCATAATAAAAGAGGTTGAAACTGCTTGAACCTGATAAACACATCATTTAAACTTGAATTGAGAAAGTACGAGTTTGTCCTAATGTAATAAAAACTTTATTCCAAAATTACTCTATACCCCGTGTGGAGCATCATTTCGGCCACTCCTAATGAAATAAAAATAGCAGTTACTCCACTAAATAAAACTGGTTGAAACTGCTTGAACCTGATAAACACATCATTTAAACTTGAATTGAGAAAGTACGAGTTTGTCCTAATGTAATAAAAACTTTATTCCAAAATTACTCTATACCCCGTGTGGAGCATCATTTCGGCCACTCCTGATGAAATGAAAATAGCAGTTACTCCACTAAATAAAACTGGTTGAAACTGCTTGAACCTGATAAACACATCATTTTAACTTGAATTGAGAAAGTACTAGTTTGTTCTAAGGAAATAAAAACTTTATTCCAAAATTACTCTATATCCCGTGTGGAGCATCATTTCGGCCACTCCTAATGAAATGAAAATAGCAGTTACTCCACTAAATATAATTGGTTGAAAGTACTTGCAACTGCTAAGTCCATCATGTTTAAACTTGAATTGAGAAAGTACTAGTTTGTTCTAATGAAATAAAAACTTTATTCCAAAATCACTCTATATCCCGTGAGGAGCATCATTTCGGCCACTACTGATGAAATGAAAATAGCAGTTACTCTACTAAATAAAACTGGTTGAAACTGCTTGAACCTGATAAACACTTCATGTTTAAACTTGAATTGAAAAGTACCAGTTTGCTCTAAGGAAATAAAAACTTTATTCCAAAATTACACTATATCCCGTGTGGAGCATCATTTCGGCCACTCCTGATGAAATGAAAATAGCAGTTACTCCACTAAATAAAACTGGTTGAAACTGCTTGAACCTGATAAACACATAATTTAAACTTGAATTGAGAAAGTACGAGTTTGTCCTAATGTAATAAAAACTTTATTCCAAAATCACTCTATACCCCGTGTGGAGCATCATTTCGGCCAGTCCTGATGAAATGAAAATAGCAGTTACTCCACTAAATAAAACTGGTTGAAACTGCTTGAACCTGATAAACACATCATTTTAACTTGAATTGAGAAAGTACTAGTTTGTTCTAATGAAATAAAAACATTCTTCCAAAATCACTCTATATCCCGTGAGGAGCATCATTTCGGCCACTACTGATGAAATGAAAAGAGCAATTACTCCACTAAATATAATTGGTTGAAAGTACTTGCAACTGCTAAGTCCATCATGTTTAAACTTGAATTGAGAAAGTACTAGTTTGTCCTAATGAAATAAAAACTTTATTCCAAAATCACTCTATATCCCGTGAGGAGCATCATTTCGGCCACTACTGATGAAATGAAAATAGCAGTTACTCCACTAAATAAAACTGGTTGAAACTGCTTGAACCTGATAAACACATCATTTTAACTTGAATTGAGAAAGTACGAGTTTGTCCTAATGCAATAAAAACTTTATTCCAAAATTACTCTATACCCCGTGTGGAGCATCATTTCGGCCACTCCTAATGAAATGAAAATAGCAGTTACTCCACTAAATAAAACTGGTTGAAACTGCTTGAACCTGATAAACACATCATTTTAACTTGAATTGATAAAGTACTAGTTTGTTCAAAGGAAATAAAAACTTTATTCCAAAATCACTCTATATCCCGTGAGGAGCATCATTTCGGCCACTACTGATGAAATGAAAATAGCAGTTACTCCACTAAATAAAACTGGTTGAAACTGCTTGAACCTGATAAACACATCATTTAACCTTGAATTGAGAAAGTACTAGTTTGTTCTAATGAAATAAAAACTTTCTTCCAAAATCACTCTATATCTCGTGTGGAGCATCATTTCGGCCACTCCTGATGAAATGAAAATAGCAGTTACTCCACTAAATAAAACTGGTTGAAACTGCTTGAACCTGATAAACACATCATTTTAACTTGAATTGAGAAAGTACTAGTTTGTTCTAAGGAAATAAAAACTTTATTCCAAAATCACTCCATATCCCGTGAGGAGCATCATTTCGGCCTCTACTGATGAAATGAAAATAGCAATTACTCCACTAAATATAATTGGTTGAAAGTACTTGCAACTGCTAAGTCCATCATGTTTAAACTTGAATTGAGAAAGTACTAGTTTGTTCTAATGAAATAAAAACTTTATTCCAAAATCACTCTATATCTCGTGTGGAGCATAATTTCGGCGACTCCTGATGAAATGACAATAGCAGTCAAATCCAGCATAATAAAACAGGTTGAAACTGCTTAAAGCTGATAAACACTTCATGTTTAAACTTGAATAGTGAAAGTACGACTATGTTCTAGTAAAATACAAACTTTATTCTAAAAACCAACTCTCAAGCTCCTCATCCTATCTGTAAGGGTGCGCTCAGCCACCCTACGCAGGAAGCTCACTTCAACCGCTTGTATCCGGGATCTCGTTCTTTCGGTCATGACCCATGGTTCATGGCTGTGGTGGAGGCAATAACTCGGGTCTGGGAGGAGTTTGGAGAGGCCATGGAAGAGGACTTTCGGTCTGCCCCGAGGAAATTCTGGCAAACCGTCTCCATGCTCCGGGAGCATGGAGTCCGGTGCACTTCATCCCTGCAACATCGCGTGACGCGGGGACGGTACCTCTGGACAGGCAGAATGGGGTGGTGGTCCCTCTCTTCAAGGACGGGGATCGGAGGGTGTGTTCCAACTACAGAGGGATCACACTCCTCAGCCTCCCCAGGAAAGTCTATTCCAGTGTACTGGAGTGGAGGGTCCGGCCGTTAGTCAAACCTTGGATCCAAGAGGAATAATGCGGTTTTCGTTCTGGTCGTGGAACACTGGACCAGCTCTATACCCTCCACCAGCTGCTCGAGGGTTCATGGGAGTTTGCCCAACTAGTCCACATGTGTTTTCTGGATCTGGAGAAGGCGTTCGACCGCGTCCCCCGAGACATCCTGTGGGGGGTGCTCCGGGAGCATGTAGTCCGGGGCCCTTTGTTAAGGGCTGTTCGGTCTTTGTATTCCCGGAAAGGAGTTTTGTTTGCATTGGCGGCAATAAGTCGGACCTGTTCGCAGTGGTTTCATCTGATCCGCCAGTGGCAGACAGAAAAAAGCATTAGCCAAATCTATACAAGAGAAAAATCTATGTTCAGGTGAGAGATGTGACAACGCAGTTTTGAGATGTTTTGAGATGTCTGAGATGTCTGGCACAGGTTGCCGGGACCGGCAGCCAGGGGGGACTCGGCTGAGAAGGTGAGAAGCTCTCCCAAAGGGGGGAGTTGAAAACTGCGCGGATGGAGGGCTCGGCCAGATGTTCCCAGCAGACCCTCATAACACGTTTGGGCCTGTCGAGTCTATCCGGCTTCCTCCCGGTCCAGCGCATCCAACTCACCACCAGGTGGTGATCAGTTGACAGCTCTGCCCTTCTCTTTACCCTAGTGTCAAAGACACATGGCCAGAGATCAGATGAAACGACCACAAAGTCTATCATTGACCTAGGGTGTCCTGGTGCCACGTGCACTTATGGACACCCCTGTGCTCGAACATGGTGTTCGTTATGGACAAGCTGTGACTGGCACAGAAGTCCAATAACAGAACACCTCTCGGGTTCAGATCGGGGAGGCCGTTCCTCCCAATCACCCCCTTCCAGGTCTCACTGTCATTGGCCACGTGCGCGTTGAAGTCCCCCAGGAGAACAATGGAGTCCCCAGTTGGGGCACTATCCAGCACCCCTCCCAGGGACTCCAAGAAGGTTAGGTACTCTGAGCTGCTGTTCGGTGCATTGGCCGAGACAACAGTCAGAGACCTGTCCCCTACTCGAAGGCGTAGGCACGCAACCCTCTCGTTCACTGGGGTGAACTCCAACACATGACGGCTGAGCTGCGGGGCAATCAGCAAGCCCACTCCAGCCCGCCGCCTTACACTGCGGGCAACTCCAGAGCAGTGGAGTATCCAGCCCCTGTCGAGGAGCTGGGTTCCAGAGTCCAAGCTGTGAGTGGAGGCGAGCCCGACTATATCTAGACGGTATCTCTCAGCCTCCCTCACAAGCTCGGGCTCCTTCCCCCTCAGCGAGGTCACAATCCATGTCCCAATAGCCAGATTCTGTGGCCGGGGATCGGGTCGTCGAGGCCCCTGCCGTCGACTACCCCCCAATCCACAATGCACCCGACCCCTACGGCAGCCTCTGTAGGTGGTGGACCCACAGGAGGGGCAAGTCCCCTGACAACATAGCATAGTTGGTTGCGAAGGGTCATTCGGGTGCTCAAACTCCCCCACCACGACAAGGTTGCAGTTCAAGGGGGAGTCACCACCGTTTAAAAGTTTTGTATGTTGCTATTTGAGGATATGATTGTTGATTTTGCTAACATATGACCTCTATTATACGAAGAGTGCCTCATACTGTATTGACACTAATTATTGACCTCTGGGGTCAGAGGTCAAAAGGAGAATTGAAGGAATATAGTGGTTAAACATTTGTTTTCTGTGTGACAACTGGACATATTGTATTCAGTTGTGTTTCTACACTACTGGGGTTTCTCCCACTGCCCAAGTTGGGAAAACACAGCTATAAATCCATGTTCAGGGACATTCCAAGTTGGTTGGCGATGTCTCCTCAGTGCTCTACTTGCAAAAACATGGTCAAGGTAAGATTGGATCAACAGATAAGAGGTCAGAGGTCACTTTGTCCCCTCTCAAGCTCTGAGAAGAACCAGTTTGAAGCAGTTTTGGGAACAAAGGAATAGCAAATTCACCATAGCAACGCATATATCACGAGAAACCGACCAATGTGAGGTTGAAGTGGTGTATGCAAATGTATAAATATGAACCACGTGTTGCAGTTGTGCCCTTCTTCATTGTAAACCTGGCCTGCACACTTGGGTCTGCAAGGAAGAACGGTCTGAGCTCGTATTATGTAATCTGATATATGTATTTTTATAATCTCTTGTTTGTGTGATTATTAAATTCACTATTGAAGAAATTAACTCTGTTCCTGCCTCTCCCGGATCAAACGAACAAGCAGGAATTCAGGGGAACACAGGAACGAATTCCAACACTAAGCATCTCTACATAAAGTCAGTAACACGATTTCTCTAGATTAAACCAGTCTGAGATGCTATATCTAAAGACAGTAACGTGATTTTCTAAATCAAACCAGCCTGATCAGCTCTATCTACAGGCAGCAACACGATTTTTCGAGATTAAACCAGCCTGAGCAGCACGTGATTTTCTAGATTAAACCAGCAAGATCAGCTCTATATAAAGACAGTAACACGATTTGTCTAGATTAAACCAGCCTGAGCAGCTCTATCTTAAGAAAATAACATGATTTTTTTCCCAATTAAACCAGCCTGAGCAGCTCTATCTTAAAGGTGTACAGTAGGATTTTCCCGAATTTTAGGAAAGAACCGCCCTCTCCACCTTTTGAAAAATGCACATGCGCAAAGCTCTACCTGCTCCCGAGATGGAACGCCTACTAAAACGTGTGCGAGAGACATGAACGAGCCCAGTTCTCCTCGTGCACGCCCTGTTTACAAGTCACAAGTCGGCATCGCTTACACAAGCTCACTTTACAAGAAGATTTGAACTTTTCCCACTAATCAACCCTGGAAAGTTACAATATAGACATAGATAACTTTTACTGGAAGTGATTTGAAATGGATTTCTCCAAATAGAATGCCAAACTTTACCTGTCGAGTAGAAACTTCGCAACTGAAGCATCAGTGGGAAGCCCAACCTGGGCTTTCAGCGCACGCCATCGTGTGAAAGAATCTCCCAAAAACACTCTGGTCTTGTTTCTCTCTTCCGAAGCCTTTCTCTTCTTCTCATACACTTCGAAGACACTTTTTCTCTTTTGCGACCCTCTGCCATTTTCAAAGTACCCGGTGAGAACTGCGAGCTCGCTGAAGGCGTAGCTCACCATATACACCTGAAAGCGCGCATGCGCAGAAAGTGAAAACTAATAGATCCACGCTACCTGGGGACGAGCACGTACGACGGCCTTACGTAATATATCACCAGAATGATTGACAGTTGGGAGTACCAATAGTCTTGATGATCCACCCGGAAAAAGAAAATCCTCCTGTACACCTTTAAGACAGTAACATGATTTTACTTGATTAAACCAGCCTGAGAAGCTCTATCTTAAAAAAGTACACTCAAAAATGAAATGACAGAATTGTTTTTTCAGTGTGACATGATTTTCCTCGATTAAACCATGGTCCAAGTGGAGGAACGTGGGAGCAGCGCTTCAAAGGGTTGAGTGGAAATCTCCACCAACGGCTGATCCCACGTTTCATCGGGCTCATCCATCCCTCCGGACAGGGCCTCACAGCCAGAGACAGGTGAGCCGTTTAGGGACTATTCAGTAACAAGAACTTAGAGCTGTGATTTCACTTGTATATAAGTTAAAGATGTAAAGCAAAGTTGGACTCTTCAGGTGATGAAACATACATTAAATGTCCACCAATGACTGTTGAGATGGTTGATCATTTAGTTTTAAACGTAGTAAACATAGAAAATACTTTGGCTGGTTATTGTGATTAAATTAAATTACATCTCACAACAAAACATGCTTTTAAAATAACAAAGACATTTGATCCAAATTACATTGAATTTAATACAAGAGACCCATTCTACAAAACAAACCTTTCCTCCTGCAATTAGCCTTTCAATACCACCTCACTCCGTGTGTGTTGTCCTCACAATCAATCAAAGTGATCTGGTGTCTCCTGGTGTTGATCTTAAGAGTCTCTCAACTTGTGGAACCTGTGCATTTAACACTTTTCTTTTGTCTACAGTGTGTTGTGGGAATCTCCCAGAACCTGTATCTCGCCCACCTTGCTGCTCCTCCTGTCACCTGCAGTACAAGGTGATTTCGTCTGTCCACTTCTGGCTCTAAAGACTCTTCTGGCTGTTTGTACCTAGATGAACATCATTACATGCAGCTTGTTTACCAGAGCTTTACTTCAAGTCATTGCACAGCTAGAAAACTTTAGTTTATTAAGTCTCAGTAAGGTCTGAGTGTGTATCACATGTTTAGGTGCAACCAGGGTTGGGTAGTAATGGAATACATGTAACAGTGTTACATAATTAGGATACAAAAAACATATAACTGTAATCTGCTACAGTACATAAAAAAATGTGTAATCTCGTTACAGGTATATTCGATAAAAACTGGGATTACTGAGCAGGATTACAGTAGAAATCAGATGGAATAAACTAGAAATGCAGCTGTCACATGCGCCATGCACTGGCATTGCGACACTTCCCGACGCTTTCAGGCTGACAATCCATGCTTTGCCATGGATTCTGCAGACAGTTGCTTTCATCACTATGTTTTAAAGTCGGAGAAATCTCTTAACCTCTCTGTACAATGCAAACTATGTCTCCCAGCCGTGAAAGTGCTGTGAACGTCCAGGAACTGGACATCTCACCTGAAGAAACATAGAAACATAAAACCCGCTCACTTTCACTGATACACACATGGACTCTGTTTACTAGTTTTATTAGCTCGTAACATGCTTCCTACCTGTTCTCAATACGTTTAGAGGCTCTTGTGTTTTAGGGATTAATTGGGGCGACACGTGCCATCACTTTTTTCTTTTTACTCAATGAGTGATTCATGCTGCTAGATACAGCCTCTCATCAAACATTCACATTTATTCCGGAAAAAAAACAACATTAAAACTAATGAGGAAACGGGGCGGGCGAGAGAGAGAGAGAGAGAGAGAGTTTTAGAAAAGATGGGCACATTTTCTTGAATAGAAATTGAAAGCTTTATTTGTATTGTGGTTTTGATTCTCTAAAAAAAAAAAATCAATGTTAGACACCTGATTGGTTACTGAGTTTTGATAGTTCAAAACTTGTTAAGTGCAATTTGTGTCTGCTGTGTATAAGATGTGTCAATACACTGAGCAGATGACACTTTCTATTCTTTCTTGTCATTTTTTTATGTTTTATTATGGCCAGGCAAGAGTAGAGGCACGGCTTTTCAGAGGTTGATGGACTCTGTGCTGCGCGACCTCGCTTTCGTTTCTGTTTACCTGGACGACATCTTGGTGGCTAGTTCTTCAGTTGAGGAGCATTTTTCACACCAAAAGCAAGTTTTTCAGCGCTTTGAGAAGGGGTGGGCAATTATTTTTCCGAAAGGGCCAAATGAGAAGCAGAAAATATTGTGGAGGGCCGGGCCAAAAGTTTAAACTCTATTCTGCATATGAATTTTATTTCTACATTGAAAGCAGTAAATGGCATTGTTTACACATGCTGGTAAGTGTCTGTGTTATTATTAGGTAAAGAGAAAGTGAGGGTTATTTTAACAAAAAATGTTTTTATTCAGTGCAGTTATTCAAAACAATTGTAAACATGAAACATTTGTAACTCTTTTTTTAATTACATTAACCAAAAAGACTTTTTTCTATTAAGACATCACAATGTCTTTGTATGCCAAATATCATTAACAAGATATGTCACATTATGATTGTCAAACTGCCAAGCTGTGCAGACAAAAAGTAATAGTGAACACACATTTGTGTATTTTCTTGTTCAGTGAGAGAAATCTAGCCTTTGCTGCCCTTTAACGAGTGCATCAAAGTCAGGTTGAATGTCTGAGGTGGAGATGCGAAGCACAGATGACAGATGATCATCAGTAAGAGAGGATCTGAACCTGGATTTGGTAAACTTCATTACTGAGAATGTTTGTTCACATATGTAGGTAGATCCAAACAGAACCAACATCTTCTGAGCATGTCTCCTCATGTTTGGAAAGTTCTCCTCCTTAAGAGATGAGTAGAACTCCAGCAGTGATGCTGACTTAAAGTGCTCTGCCAGTACTGTGTCAGACTGCAGGTCAATGAGCTCCAGCTGAACATCACTGGGTGCATCATCTACTCTGCAGGCAAAGGGAGAGGAAACCAGGTGCATTTCATCCTCAATGTTTTTACAATCATCAAATCGCCTTAAAAACTCACCATGCAAATCTCCTAACATGGATGAGTACCTGCAGAGATGATTAGCTGATGGTCTGACTTCTTTAAGGGTTTGCATGTGAGTGAGAGTGTTGTTCTGTAGTTGACTTGAAAGAAACAGCAACTTTCTCATAAAAGCCTTCACCAGGTTAATGCATGTCATGAACGAAAAGGCCCTTGCCTTGCAGTTTAGTGCTCAGTTCATTCATCAGTGCCGTCACATCAACAGCAAATGTAAAATCTGCCATCCAGTTCATATCTGAAAGCTCGGGGATGTTTTTGCCTTTCATCTCACAAAACCCTTGAATCTCTGTTTTCAGGTCCCAAAATCTTTTGAGCACTTTGCCCAGACTGAGCCATCTGACAGCTGTGTGGTCCATGATGTCACCATGTTCATTCTCATGCTCCTCTAAAAGTGCAACAAACTGCCTGTGATTTAATGCTCGTGCCCTGATAAAGTTAACCGTTTTTGTTACAACATCAATAACATGGTTAAGTTTTAGCACAGACCTGCACAGTACATGCTGATGTATAATACAATGTATCAACACTAAATGATGCTCTGTGCCGAGTTCAGTCACTTTATCTTGGATCTGTTTCAAAAGTCCGACATGTTTTCCTGTCATATTCGGACAACCATCAGTAGTGACGCCTACCAGTTTGTCCCATTTCAGTCCAAGCTTGACCATGCATGCATCGACCTCCTTGAACAGATCGCTTCCCGTTGTCGTTCCTTTTATTGACCTCAATGCTGCCAGCTCCTCCGTAATCTTGAAGTCCTGCCTTGTTCCCCGGAGAAACACCAGTAACTGGGCAGTGTCACGGACATCACAGCTCTCATCCAAAGCCAAAGAGAAAAAGTCAAAACTTTCAACTCCACTTTTGAGCTGACATTCGAGATTCTCCGCGATTCCTTCCACCCTTCTGGTGACGGTTCGCCTGGACAGCGGGACTTTTTCAAATGCTTCTTTATTCTCAGGGCATATTAGCGCGGCAGAGTCCACCAAGCACTCTTTCACAAACTCGCCATCCGAGAACGGCTTGCTGTTTTTAGCGATTTTGTGGGATATGACGAAGCTGGTCTTGGTCGCTGCATCCCGGGCTGTGTGTAGTTTGCTAAAACAGCCTTGTTGTTTTGGTAGCTTTGCTAGCAAGTCTTATGATATTCGCGCTCTCTCAGCCTCCGCCAAGTGTCTGTATTTCTCCGCGTGTTTTGTCTCATAATGCCGACTCACATTATACTCCTTAAACACGGCGACGTGCTCTCCACAAACTAAACAGACGGGTTTACCACCGACTTCAGTAAACAAATATTTAGTGCTCCAAATCTTCTTGAAATTTCGGCCTTCAGCATCCAACTTTCTTTTCTTGACGTGCCCGTACATCATTGAGGGACGACAATGACCGCTAATCACATGCACTGATTGACTTGTTTTACGGGTCACGTATACGACGTACGTAGGTTACGTACACTGTACATAAATAAACAGGCTTCAAAGTAAAAGCATTTCCGTTTTAGTTTATACAGCCGATGGTTTTAGTCCACGCATTAAAATTCGAAAGAAGCTTTTGTTTTCTTAATTCTAAGCAACCTTTCGCGGGCCGGTCAGAATCAGGTCACGGGCCGTATTTGGCCCGCGGGCCTTAAAATGCCCAGGTCTGGCCTTGAGGAACATGGCCTAATTGTCAACCCTGCTAAGTGCCAGTTTGGTCTGCCTGTGATTGACTTTTTGGGTCATCGTATTTCAACTCAGGGTGCCATTCCATTGCCTTCTAAGGTGCAAGCGGTGACAGATTTCCCTCGTCCAGCCTCGGTTAAGGCCCTGCAGGAGTTTTTGGGCATGATTAATTTCTACAACCTTTCATATTGAGATTACAACTATATACCAAATAAATGTTTTATCAGCTCTATCAATTACAATGGTCAAATTGTCTCAATGGCTACATACAGAAAATCGTGGGTTTAAATCCACCTGGAGGTGTTTGTGGAATTAACTTGTGTGTGCATGTGTTTCCTCAGGGTTCTCTGGTTTTCTTCCACAGTCCAATTAAATGCATGCTAATGGTAATACTAAACTGACTCTCTGTGTATGTCCCGTGGTAGACTGATGACGTGTTCTGTTTCTTTTGAAACGTATTTTCAGCGACGTCCAGACAAGACGTCAATATAATGTTCAAGAAAGACGTCTCAAAAAACTTTCATTCAGGCTCTTCTGAGGAAGTCTTCTGGATGTCTAGAGACATCGTCTTTAGTTGTGTTCTGGACCTACATGTTGACACAAAGAACAGTGGCTGTGTAAAACACATTGGTTACTGTGGAACTGTGCTGTGTATTCATCAACAACATCTCACATGTTGGAAGATAAACAAGAGCACGGAGCAACATTTTATCAAAAATAATTTATTTATGAAAAAGTATTAATTAGAATAAATTGGTTATTTATCAAATAATAATGACATTGGGCCACCACCAGCTAAACTGGAAATAGTTAATGCCAAAAAAAAGTGTTATTTAAATTGATTAATGTTTCTCTTTAGATATAACAATCTTGGATAACAGGGAAGGTGTGAGATTCGAGCGCAGGCTGTTTCAAACCAGTGAATTCAGGCCCAGGACCGCTTGACCCCGTCAGCTAGAAAGGGTATGTACTGGGTTTCAGAAGATGGCAGTGCCTCGAGGTCAGTGGGGACTGGGTGGATGTCTGTGACTCCCCCCCCCCCTTTTGTGCGAGTCCCTTGCGAAGATCGTGTGATAATCGCGGGAGACCTCCTCATACAAATGCATCTCCTTGTTTCTGTTGTGGTAAAGCGCGAGCCTCAGCAGAGCGTTGCTCGGTCTTTGACTCGAAGCCTGAATAAGGTTCTTCTGGTACAGACATGGTCTGTTTACCTGAAATGTCTGTATTCTCTGGTTGAGTCATTGGAGCGTGCACAACCATGTCACCTTCGGTGCTCGGTTTTGTACCCTGAAGAACCTGTTCAAGGTTAACATGGTGAGCGCTGGTCATGGTTTTGGTTGTGGAAATGAGGAGAGTTGTGTCATGCGTGTCGTCGCTGGTGAGGGACGAAGGCAGATTGTCAATGAGATGACAATTAGTTCAAGATTGTGGAATGAACTGTCAGTTAACATCTCTAAAGGTGGAAAGGCGGTCACTTTAATCTGACCAGGTGTCAGAATTTGGACCCGTGGGTTGGCTGAACGATTGCTGTTAGAAGCTGGGTGGCCTAGTTCTTAGCCAATGGGAGTCGGGCTGACGACTTGGGACCAAAGGCGCCGTTTGGTGGCAGCGAGTCGGTTTAGGATGTCCTGACCAATAAGCAGTTCTTCTGTGTCCAGATCAGTGATGTGGATGGGATGCGTCGCTGACATGTCCTAGAAAGCTGTTGACCCAGACACATTGAGTGATGTGGTGAAGTGCTGAGTGAAGCCTCGGATGTTTATGCTACACTCTTCCACCTGAAGTGGCTTTCCTTAAGTGGCATGCGCAAGCTTGGTTCTAGCAACCCGTGTGAAGGTGTCTGAACACATGAGGGGGATTTCTGACCCAGTACCAAGCAGTGAGAGAGTGTCAACAACCCCTACCACCACTGAAGTGTATCTGTGGTTGGCATAGCCAAGATTACCCAAGAATGTCAAATGGGCCTCTTTCACCTCCTGGATCTCCTCCTACTGCCAAAATGAACTTTGTGTGCGGAGGGGAGGGGCCAAGTCATGCGGTCAGGGGGAGCCAGGTCCCTTCTTACCAGGCGGGTTCAGGTGCTGCTTCACCTCTCTGGTGCAGGTTTTAATCCACTGTGGGACATCTGCATCCCCACACCATCTGCGCATGTTTGCGGAGGTCTTTCATGGTGGGGTTTTTGGTCCTGCAGAAAAGGGCGACATCGATCCGCACACTGTTGTGGAGGTTGTTAACGAAGAGGGACTTAAAAGTCTGGTCTTTGTCCAATCCTGGTGCATTGTGGCCTTGGAAGTAGGCAGCCCTTAGGCACTTATAAATACTATCTGGGAGTCTCCGCCCCCTTTTGAGTGATTGTAAATGCACCAAAGTTTGCAGAGGCAGGATTTGGTGCATTTGATCCTGCAGATGATCCTGCTTCCCTAAGTGCATGACAGAGGGCTGAGTAATGGTCTCTGATGGCAGATGGGAGGGACTCTATGTATACATGGACACTCCTGGATGTCATCTTCCAGAGAAGCGTAAGCTTCTCTCGGAACGAAGGATGAGGCAGGTTGAAGAGGCAGCGTTCAATCTCCACCAGGTTGTCCGCTACACGAATCTCCGGGTTGTTTGGTTCGAACTGCTCTATGTCCTCTGCAAGGGACTCAAGCTGGCTGGTCCAAAGACCAGGAACCCTTGGGATATCGGAATGGTCATCTGAGCTAGAACATCCTGGTTCTCTCCAGTGGAGAGAGTGAGGGAGCTGATAGCACTGTGAGGTGGTGGAAAATGACAATGTTCCTTCTCCTGAAAAGGAGTGAAAGAGCTGCGAGACCACGTGGTGGTGCGGCTGAGAGCACTGATGGATGTGTGTCATAGCAACTCGCTGTTGAGGTTTCTTCTCTCCTCTGTAGACAGGCATAGAAGACCGGCGACAACAGTCTTCAACTGGGTCATGTAGCTCCCGAGGTATCTTTGCTCTGAGCACGCAGTGTCTCTGACGACTCATGAGAGGAGTCACGCAAAAGCTGTGTTTCGAAAAGTGCGAAAATGTTGTTAATGCACAGGTGATGGTTACACCTGTGGCTTTCACTTCTGTAGTCTATACAAATTGTAACCTCGCAACTGCAACACAGTGTTTTTAGCACCTTGGGTGAGCAATAGTTGTGTTAGTGTAAATTTTTCTGGGTAGATACTTGAATAGTGAAAGTACGAGTTTGTCCTAATGAAATTAAAACTTTATTCTAAAAACATACTCAGTAGAAGATTACAGATAGACTGAAGCATCTTTTCGGCCACAACTGATGAAAAGACCATAACAGTCAAATCCAGCATAATAAAAGAGGTTGAAACTGCTTGAACCTGATAAACACATCATTTAAACTTGAATTGAGAAAGTACGAGTTTGTCCTAATGTAATAAAAACTTTATTCCAAAATTACTCTATACCCCGTGTGGAGCATCATTTCGGCCACTCCTGATGAAATGAAAATAGCAGTTACTCCACTAAATAAAACTGGTTGAAACTGCTTGAACCTGATAAACACATCATTTTAACTTGAATTGAGAAAGTACTAGTTTGTTCTAAGGAAATAAAAACTTTATTCCAAAATTACTCTATATCCCGTGTGGAGCATCATTTCGGCCACTCCTAATGAAATGAAAATAGCAGTTACTCCACTAAATATAATTGGTTGAAAGTACTTGCAACTGCTAAGTCCATCATGTTTAAACTTGAATTGAGAAAGTACTAGTTTGTTCTAATGAAATAAAAACTTTATTCCAAAATCACTCTTTATCCCGTGAGGAGCATCATTTCGGCCACTACTGATGAAATGAAAATAGCAGTTACTCCACTAAATAAAACTGGTTGAAACTGCTTGAACCTGATAAACACATCATTTTAACTTGAATTGAGAAAGTACGAGTTTGTCCTAATGAAATAAAAACTTTATTCCAAAATCACTCTATATCCCGTGTGGAGCATCATTTCGGCCACTCCTAATGAAATGAAAATAGCAGTTACTCCACTAAATAAAACTGGTTGAAACTGCTTGAACCTGATAAACACATCATTTAAACTTGAATTGAGAAAGTATTAGTTTGTTCTAATGAAATAAAAACATTCTTCCAAAATCACTCTATATCCCGTGAGGAGCATCATTTCGGCCACTACTGATGAAATGAAAATAGCAGTTACTCCACTAAATAAAACTGGTTGAAACTGCTTGAACCTGAAAAACACATCATTTAACCTTGAATTGAGAAAGTACTAGTTTGTTCTAATGAAATAAAAACATTCTTCCAAAATCACTCTATATCCCGTGAGGAGCATCATTTCGGCCACTACTGATGAAATGAAAATAGCAGTTACTCCACTAAATATAATTGGTTGAAAGTACTTGCAACTGCTAAGTCCATCATGTTTAAACTTGAATTGAGAAAGTACTAGTTTGTTCTAATGAAATAAAAACTTTATTCCAAAATCACTCTATATCCCGTGAGGAGCATCATTTCGGCCACTACTGATGAAATGAAAATAGCAGTTACTCTACTAAATAAAACTGGTTGAAACTGCTTGAACCTGATAAACACTTCATGTTTAAACTTGAATTGAAAAGTACCAGTTTGCTCTAAGGAAATAAAAACTTTATTCCAAAATTACACTATATCCCGTGTGGAGCATCATTTCGGCCACTCCTGATGAAATGAAAATAGCAGTTACTACACTAAATAAAACTGGTTGAAACTGCTTGAACCTGATAAACACATAATTTAAACTTGAATTGAGAAAGTACGAGTTTGTCCTAATGTAATAAAAACTTTATTCCAAAATCACTCTATACCCCGTGTGGAGCATCATTTCGGCCAGTCCTGATGAAATGAAAATAGCAGTTACTCCACTAAATAAAACTGGTTGAAACTGCTTGAACCTGATAAACACATCATTTTAACTTGAATTGAGAAAGTACTAGTTTGTTCTAATGAAATAAAAACATTCTTCCAAAATCACTCTATATCCCGTGAGGAGCATCATTTCGGCCACTACTGATGAAATGAAAAGAGCAATTACTCCACTAAATATAATTGGTTGAAAGTACTTGCAACTGCTAAGTCCATCATGTTTAAACTTGAATTGAGAAAGTACTAGTTTGTTCTAATGAAATAAAAACTTTATTCCAAAATCACTCTATATCCCGTGAGGAGCATCATTTCGACCACTACTGATGAAATGAAAATAGCAGTTACTCCACTAAATAAAACTGGTTGAAACTGCTTGAACCTGATAAACACATCATTTTAACTTGAATTGAGAAAGTACGAGTTTGTCCTAATGCAATAAAAACTTTATTCCAAAATTACTCTATACCCCGTGTGGAGCATCATTTCGGCCACTCCTAATGAAATGAAAATAGCAGTTACTCCACTAAATAAAACTGGTTGAAACTGCTTGAACCTGATAAACACATCATTTTAACTTGAATTGAGAAAGTACTAGTTTGTTCTAAGGAAATAAAAACTTTATTCCAAAATCACTCTATATCCCGTGAGGAGCATCATTTCGGCCACTACTGATGAAATGAAAATAGCAATTACTCCACTAAATATAATTGGTTGAAAGTACTTGCAACTGCTAAGTCCATCATGTTTAAACTTGAATTGAGAAAGTACTAGTTTGTTCTAATGAAATAAAAACTTTATTCCAAAATCACTCTATATCCCGTGAGGAGCATCATTTCGGCCACTCCTGATGAAATGAAAATAGCAGTTACTCCACTAAATAAAACTGGTTGAAACTGCTTGAACCTGATAAACACATCATTTAACCTTGAATTGAGAAAGTACTAGTTTGTTCTAATGAAATAAAAACTTTCTTCCAAAATCACTCTATATCTCGTGTGGAGCATCATTTTGGCCACTCCTGATGAAATGAAAATAGCAGTTACTCCACTAAATAAAACTGGTTGAAACTGCTTGAACCTGATAAACACATCATTTTAACTTGAATTGATAAAGTACTAGTTTGTTCAAAGGAAATAAAAACTTTATTCCAAAATCACTCTATATCCCGTGAGGAGCATCATTTCGGCCACTACTGATGAAATGAAAATAGCAGTTACTCCACTAAATAAAACTGGTTGAAACTGCTTGAACCTGATAAACACATCATTTAACCTTGAATTGAGAAAGTACTAGTTTGTTCTAATGAAATAAAAACTTTCTTCCAAAATCACTCTATATCTCGTGTGGAGCATCATTTCGGCCACTCCTGATGAAATGAAAATAGCAGTTACTCCACTAAATAAAACTGGTTGAAACTGCTTGAACCTGATAAACACATCATTTTAACTTGAATTGAGAAAGTACTAGTTTGTTCTAAGGAAATAAAAACTTTATTCCAAAATCACTCCATATCCCGTGAGGAGCATCATTTCGGCCTCTACTGATGAAATGAAAATAGCAATTACTCCACTAAATATAATTGGTTGAAAGTACTTGCAACTGCTAAGTCCATCATGTTTAAACTTGAATTGAGAAAGTACTAGTTTGTTCTAATGAAATAAAAACTTTCTTCCAAAATCACTCTATAACTCGTGTGGAGCATAATTTCGGCCACTCCTGATGAAATGACAATAGCAGTCAAATCCAGCATAATAAAACAGGTTGAAACTGCTTAAAGCTGATAAACACTTCATGTTTAAACTTGAATAGTGAAAGTACGACTATGTTCTAGTAAAATACAAACTTTATTCTAAAAACCAACTCTCAAGCTCCTCATCCTATCTGTAAGGGTGCGCTCAGCCACCCTACGCAGGAAGCTCACTTCAACCGCTTGTATCCGGGATCTCGTTCTTTCGGTCATGACCCATGGTTCATGGCTGTGGTGGAGGCAATAACTCGGGTCTGGGAGGAGTTTGGAGAGGCCATGGAAGAGGACTTTCGGTCTGCCCCGAGGAAATTCTGGCAAACCGTCTCCATGCTCCGGGAGCATGGAGTCCGGTGCACTTCATCCCTGCAACATCGCGTGACGCGGGGACGGTACCTCTGGACAGGCAGAATGGGGTGGTGGTCCCTCTCTTCAAGGACGGGGATCGGAGGGTGTGTTCCAACTACAGAGGGATCACACTCCTCAGCCTCCCCAGGAAAGTCTATTCCAGTGTACTGGAGTGGAGGGTCCGGCCGTTAGTCAAACCTTGGATCCAAGAGGAATAATGCGGTTTTCGTTCTGGTCGTGGAACACTGGACCAGCTCTATACCCTCCACCAGCTGCTCGAGGGTTCATGGGAGTTTGCCCAACTAGTCCACATGTGTTTTCTGGATCTGGAGAAGGCGTTCGACCGCGTCCCCCGAGACATCCTGTGGGGGGTGCTCCGGGAGCATGTAGTCCGGGGCCCTTTGTTAAGGGCTGTTCGGTCTTTGTATTCCCGGAAAGGAGTTTTGTTTGCATTGGCGGCAATAAGTCGGACCTGTTCGCAGTGGTTTCATCTGATCCGCCAGTGGCAGACAGAAAAAAGCAATAGCCAAATCTATACAAGAGAAAAATCTATGTTCAGGTGAGAGATGTGACAACGCAGTTTTGAGATGTTTTGAGATGTCTGAGATGTCTGGCACAGGTTGCCGGGACCGGCAGCCAGGGGGGACTCGGCTGAGAAGGTGAGACGCTCTCCCAGATGTGGGAGTTGAAAACTGCGCGGATGGAGGGCTCGGCCAGATGTTCCCAGCAGACCCTCATAACACGTTTGGGCCTGTCGAGTCTATCCGGCTTCCTCCCGGTCCAGCGCATCCAACTCACCACCAGGTGGTGATCAGTTGACAGCTCTGCCCTTCTCTTTACCCTAGTGTCAAAGACACATGGCCAGAGATCAGATGAAATGACCACAAAGTCTATCATTGACCTAGGGTGTCCTGGTGCCACGTGCACTTATGGACACCCCTGTGCTCGAACATGGTGTTCGTTATGGACAAGCTGTGACTGGCACAGAAGTCCAATAACAGAACACCTCTCGGGTTCAGATCGGGGAGGCCGTTCCTCCCAATCACCCCCTTCCAGGTCTCACTGTCATTGGCCACGTGCGCGTTGAAGTCCCCCAGGAGAACAATGGAGTCCCCAGTTGGGGCACTATCCAGCACCCCTCCCACGGACTCCAAGAAGGTTAGGTACTCTGAGCTGCTGTTCGGTGCATTGGCCGAGACAACAGTCAGAGACCTGTCCCCTACTCGAAGGCGTAGGCACGCAACCCTCTCGTTCACTGGGGTGAACTCCAACACATGACGGCTGAGCTGCGGGGCAATCAGCAAGCCCACTCCAGCCCGCCGCCTTACACTGCGGGCAACTCCAGAGCAGTGGAGTATCCAGCCCCTGTGGAGGAGCTGGGTTCCAGAGTCCAAGCTGTGAGTGGAGGCGAGCCCGACTATATCTAGACGGTATCTCTCAGCCTCCCTCACAAGCTCGGGCTCCTTCCCCCTCAGCGAGGTCACAATCCATGTCCCAATAGCCAGATTCTTTGGCCGGGGATCGGGTCGTCGAGGCCTCTGCCGTCGACTACCCCCCAATCCACAATGCACCCGACCCCTACGGCAGCCTCTGTAGGTGGTGGACCCACAGGAGGGGCAAGTCCCCTGACAACATAGCATAGTTGGTTGCAAAGGGTCATTCGGGTGCTCAAACTCCCCCACCACGACAAGGTTGCAGTTCAAGGGGGAGTCACCACCGTTTAAAAGTTTTGTATGTTGCTATTTGAGGATATGATTGTTGATTTTGCTAACATATGACCTCTATTATACGAAGAGTGCCTCATACTGTATTGACACTAATTATTGACCTCTGGGGTCAGAGGTCAAAAGGAGAATTGAAGGAATATAGTGGTTAAACATTTGTTTTCTGTGTGACAACTGGACATATTGTATTCAGTTGTGTTTCTACACTACTGGGGTTTCTCCCACTGCCCAAGTTGGGAAAACACAGCTATAAATCCATGTTCAGGGACATTCCAAGTTGGTTGGCGATGTCTCCTCAGTGCTCTACTTGCAAAAACATGGTCAAGGTAAGATTGGATCAACAGATAAGAGGTCAGAGGTCACTTTGTCCCCTCTCAAGCTCTGAGAAGAACCAGTTTGAAGCAGTTTTGGGAACAAAGGAATAGCAAATTCACCATAGCAACGCATATATCACGAGAAACCGACCAATGTGAGGTTGAAGTGGTGTATGCAAATGTATAAATATGAACCACGTGTTGCAGTTGTGCCCTTCTTCATTGTAAACCTGGCCTGCACACTTGGGTCTGCAAGGAAGAACGGTCTGAGCTCGTATTATGTAATCTGATATATGTATTTTTATAATCTCTTGTTTGTGTGATTATTAAATTCACTATTGAAGAAATTAACTCTGTTCCTGCCTCTCCCGGATCAAACGAACAAGCAGGAATTCAGGGGAACACAGGAACGAATTCCAACACTAAGCATCTCTACATATAGTCAGTAACACGATTTCTCTAGATTAAACCAGTCTGAGATGCTATATCTAAAGACAGTAACGTGATTTTCTAAATCAAACCAGCCTGATCAGCTCTATCTACAGGCAGCAACACGATTTTTCGAGATTAAACCAGCCTGAGCAGCACGTGATTTTCTAGATTAAACCAGCAAGATCAGCTCTATATAAAGACAGTAACACGATTTGTCTAGATTAAACCAGCCTGAGCAGCTCTATCTTAAGAAAATAACATGATTTTTTTCCCAATTAAACCAGCCTGAGCAGCTCTATCTTAAAGGTGTACAGTAGGATTTTCCCGAATTTTAGGAAAGAACCGCCCTCTCCACCTTTTGAAAAATGCACATGCGCAAAGCTCTACCTGCTCCCGAGATGGAACGCCTACTAAAACGTGTGCGAGAGACATGAACGAGCCCAGTTCTCCTCGTGCACGCCCTGTTTACAAGTCACAAGTCGGCATCGCTTACACAAGCTCACTTTACAAGAAGATTTGAACTTTTCCCACTAATCAACCCTGGAAAGTTACAATATAGACGTAGATAACTTTTACTGGAAGTGATTTGAAATGGATTTCTCCAAATAGAATGCCAAACTTTACCTGTCGAGTAGAAACTTCGCGACTGAAGCATCAGTGGGAAGCCCAACCTGGGCTTTCAGCGCACGCCATCGTGTGAAAGAATCTCCCAAAAACACTCTGGTCTTGTTTCTCTCTTCCGAAGCCTTTCTCTTCTTCTCATACACTTCGAAGACACTTTTTCTCTTTTGCGACCCTCTGCCATTTTCAAAGTACCCGGTGAGAACTGCGAGCTCGCTGAAGGCGTAGCTCACCATATACACCTGAAAGCGCGCATGCGCAGAAAGTGAAAACTAATAAATCCACGCTACCTGGGGACGAGCACGTACGACGGCCTTACGTAATATATCACCAGAATGATTGACAGTTGGGAGTACCAATAGTCTTGATGATCCACCCGGAAAAAGAAAATCCTCCTGTACACCTTTAAGACAGTAACATGATTTTACTTGATTAAACCAGCCTGAGAAGCTCTATCTTAAAAAAGTACACTCAAAAATGAAATGACAGAATTGTTTTTTCAGTGTGACATGATTTTCCTCGATTAAACCATGGTCCAAGTGGAGGAACGTGGGAGCAGCGCTTCAAAGGGTTGAGTGGAAATCTCCACCAACGGCTGATCCCACGTTTCATCGGGCTCATCCATCCCTCCGGACAGGGCCTCACAGCCAGAGACAGGTGAGCCGTTTAGGGACTATTCAGTAACAAGAACTTAGAGCTGTGATTTCACTTGTATATAAGTTAAAGATGTAAAGCAAAGTTGGACTCTTCAGGTGATGAAACATACATTAAATGTCCACCAATGACTGTTGAGATGGTTGATCATTTAGTTTTAAACGTAGTAAACATAGAAAATACTTTGGCTGGTTATTGTGATTAAATTAAATTACATCTCACAACAAAACATGCTTTTAAAATAACAAAGACATTTGATCCAAATTACATTGAATTTAATACAAGAGACCCATTCTACAAAACAAACCTTTCCTCCTGCAATTAGCCTTTCAATACCACCTCACTCCGTGTGTGTTGTCCTCACAATCAATCAAAGTGATCTGGTGTCTCCTGGTGTTGATCTTAAGAGTCTCTCAACTTGTGGAACCTGTGCATTTAACACTTTTCTTTTGTCTACAGTGTGTTGTGGGAATCTCCCAGAACCTGTATCTCGCCCACCTTGCTGCTCCTCCTGTCACCTGCAGTACAAGGTGATTTCGTCTGTCCACTTCTGGCTCTAAAGACTCTTCTGGCTGTTTGTACCTAGATGAACATCATTACATGCAGCTTGTTTACCAGAGCTTTACTTCAAGTCATTGCACAGCTAGAAAACTTTAGTTTATTAAGTCTCAGTAAGGTCTGAGTGTGTATCACATGTTTACGTGCAACCAGGATTGGGTAGTAATGGAATACATGTAACAGTGTTACATAATTAGGATACAAAAAACATATAACTGTAATCTGCTACAGTACATAAAAAAATGTGTAATCTCGTTACAGGTATATTCGATAAAAACTGGGATTACTGAGCAGGATTACAGTAGAAATCAGATGGAATAAACTAGAAATGCAGCTGTCACATGCGCCATGCACTGGCATTGCGACACTTCCCGACGCTTTCAGGCTGACAATCCATGCTTTGCCATGGATTCTGCAGACAGTTGCTTTCATCACTATGTTTTAAAGTCGGAGAAATCTCTGAACCTCTCTTTACAATGCAAACTATGTCTCCCAGCCGTGAAAGTGCTGTGAACGTCCAGGAACTGGACATCTCACCTAAAGAAACATAGAAACATAAAACCCGCTCACTTTCACTGATACACACATGGACTCTGTTTACTAGTTTTATTAGCTCGTAACATGCTTCCTACCTGTTCTCAATACGTTTAGAGGCTCTTGTGTTTTAGGGATTAATTGGGGCGACACGTGCCATCACTTTTTTCTTTTTACTCAATGAGTGATTCATGCTGCTAGATACAGCCTCTCATCAAACATTCACATTTATTCCGGAAAAAAAACAACATTAAAACTAATGAGGAAACGGGGCGGGCGAGAGAGAGAGAGAGAGAGAGAGTTTTAGAAAAGATGGGCACATTTTCTTGAATAGAAATTGAAAGCTTTATTTGTATTGTGGTTTTGATTCTCTAAAAAAAAAAAATCAATGTTAGACACCTGATTGGTTACTGAGTTTTGATAGTTCAAAACTTGTTAAGTGCAATTTGTGTCTGCTGTGTATAAGATGTGTCAATACACTGAGCAGATGACACTTTCTATTCTTTCTTGTCATTTTTTTATGTTTTATTATGGCCAGGCAAGAGTAGAGGCACGGCTTTTCAGAGGTTGATGGACTCTGTGCTGCGCGACCTCGCTTTCGTTTCTGTTTACCTGGACGACATCTTGGTGGCTAGTTCTTCAGTTGAGGAGCATTTTTCACACCAAAAGCAAGTTTTTCAGCGCTTTGAGAAGGGGTGGGCAATTATTTTTCCGAAAGGGCCAAATGAGAAGCAGAAAATATTGTGGAGGGCCGGGCCAAAAGTTTAAACTCTATTCTGCATATGAATTTTATTTCTACATTGAAAGCAGTAAATGGCATTGTTTACACATGCTGGTAAGTGTCTGTGTTATTATTAGGTAAAGAGAAAGTGAGGGTTATTTTAACAAAAAATGTTTTTATTCAGTGCAGTTATTCAAAACAATTGTAAACATGAAACATTTGTAACTCTTTTTTTAATTACATTAACCAAAAAGACTTTTTTCTATTAAGACATCACAATGTCTTTGTATGCCAAATATCATTAACAAGATATGTCACATTATGATTGTCAAACTGCCAAGCTGTGCAGACAAAAAGTAATAGTGAACACACATTTGTGTATTTTCTTGTTCAGTGAGAGAAATCTAGCCTTTGCTGCCCTTTAACGAGTGCATCAAAGTCAGGTTGAATGTCTGAGGTGGAGATGCGAAGCACAGATGACAGATGATCATCAGTAAGAGAGGATCTGAACCTGGATTTGGTAAACTTCATTACTGAGAATGTTTGTTCACATATGTAGGTAGATCCAAACAGAACCAACATCTTCTGAGCATGTCTCCTCATGTTTGGAAAGTTCTCCTCCTTAAGAGATGAGTAGAACTCCAGCAGTGATGCTGACTTAAAGTGCTCTGCCAGTACTGTGTCAGACTGCAGGTCAATGAGCTCCAGCTGAACATCACTGGGTGCATCATCTACTCTGCAGGCAAAGGGAGAGGAAACCAGGTGCATTTCATCCTCAATGTTTTTACAATCATCAAATCGCCTTAAAAACTCACCATGCAAATCTCCTAACATGGATGAGTACCTGCAGAGATGATTAGCTGATGGTCTGACTTCTTTAAGGGTTTGCATGTGAGTGAGAGTGTTGTTCTGTAGTTGACTTGAAAGAAACAGCAACTTTCTCATAAAAGCCTTCACCAGGTTAATGCATGTCATGAACGAAAAGGCCCTTGCCTTGCAGTTTAGTGCTCAGTTCATTCATCAGTGCCGTCACATCAACAGCAAATGTAAAATCTGCCATCCAGTTCATATCTGAAAGCTCGGGGATGTTTTTGCCTTTCATCTCACAAAACTCTTGAATCTCTGTTTTCAGGTCCCAAAATCTTTTGAGCACTTTGCCCAGACTGAGCCATCTGACAGCTGTGTGGTCCATGATGTCACCATGTTCATTCTCATGCTCCTCTAAAAGTGCAACAAACTGCCTGTGATTTAATGCTCGTGCCCTGATAAAGTTAACCGTTTTTGTTACAACATCAATAACATGGTTAAGTTTTAGCACAGACCTGCACAGTACATGCTGATGTATAATACAATGTATCAACACTAAATGATGCTCTGTGCCGAGTTCAGTCACTTTATCTTGGATCTGTTTCAAAAGTCCGACATGTTTTCCTGTCATATTCGGACAACCATCAGTAGTGACGCCTACCAGTTTGTCCCATTTCAGTCCAAGCTTGACCATGCATGCATCGACCTCCTTGAACAGATCGCTTCCCGTTGTCGTTCCTTTTATTGACCTCAATGCTGCCAGCTCCTCCGTAATCTTGAAGTCCTGCCTTGTTCCCCGGAGAAACACCAGTAACTGGGCAGTGTCACGGACATCACAGCTCTCATCCAAAGCCAAAGAGAAAAAGTCAAAACTTTCAACTCCACTTTTGAGCTGACATTCGAGATTCTCCGCGATTCCTTCCACCCTTCTGGTGACGGTTCGCCTGGACAGCGGGACTTTTTCAAATGCTTCTTTATTCTCAGGGCATATTAGCGCGGCAGAGTCCACCAAGCACTCTTTCACAAACTCGCCATCCGAGAACGGCTTGCTGTTTTTAGCGATTTTGTGGGATATGACGAAGCTGGTCTTGGTCGCTGCATCCCGGGCTGTGTGTAGTTTGCTAAAACAGCCTTGTTGTTTTGGTAGCTTTGCTAGCAAGTCTTATGATATTCGCGCTCTCTCAGCCTCCGCCAAGTGTCTGTATTTCTCCGCGTGTTTTGTCTCATAATGCCGACTCACATTATACTCCTTAAACACGGCGACGTGCTCTCCACAAACTAAACAGACGGGTTTACCACCGACTTCAGTAAACAAATATTTAGTGCTCCAAATCTTCTTGAAATTTCGGCCTTCAGCATCCAACTTTCTTTTCTTGACGTGCCCGTACATCATTGAGGGGCGACAATGACCGCTAATCACATGCACTGATTGACTTGTTTTACGGGTCACGTATACGACGTACGTAGGTTACGTACACTGTACATAAATAAACAGGCTTCAAAGCAAAAGCATTTCCGTTTTAGTTTATACAGCCGATGGTTTTAGTCCACGCATTAAAATTCGAAAGAAGCTTTTGTTTTCTTAATTCTAAGCAACCTTTCGCGGGCCGGTCAGAATCAGGTCACGGGCCGTATTTGGCCCGCGGGCCTTAAAATGCCCAGGTCTGGCCTTGAGGAACATGGCCTAATTGTCAACCCTGCTAAGTGCCAGTTTGGTCTGCCTGTGATTGACTTTTTGGGTCATCGTATTTCAACTCAGGGTGCCATTCCATTGCCTTCTAAGGTGCAAGCGGTGACAGATTTCCCTCGTCCAGCCTCGGTTAAGGCCCTGCAGGAGTTTTTGGGCATGATTAATTTCTACAACCTTTCATATTGAGATTACAACTATATACCAAATAAATGTTTTATCAGCTCTATCAATTACAATGGTCAAATTGTCTCAATGGCTACATACAGAAAATCGTGGGTTTAAATCCACCTGGAGGTGTTTGTGGAATTAACTTGTGTGTGCATGTGTTTCCTCAGGGTTCTCTGGTTTTCTTCCACAGTCCAATTAAATGCATGCTAATGGTAATACTAAACTGACTCTCTGTGTATGTCCCGTGGTAGACTGATGACGTGTTCTGTTTCTTTTGAAACGTATTTTCAGCGACGTCCAGACAAGACGTCAATATAATGTTCAAGAAAGACGTCTCAAAAAACTTTCATTCAGGCTCTTCTGAGGAAGTCTTCTGGATGTCTAGAGACATCGTCTTTAGTTGTGTTCTGGACCTACATGTTGACACAAAGAACAGTGGCTGTGTAAAACACTTGGTTACTGTGGAACTGTGCTGTGTATTCATCAACAACATCTCACATGTTGGAAGATAAACAAGAGCACGGAGCAACATTTTATCAAAAATAATTTATTTATGAAAAAGTATTAATTAGAATAAATTGGTTATTTATCAAATAATAATGACATTGGGCAACCACCAGCTAAACTGGAAATAGTTAATGCCAAAAAAAAGTGTTATTTAAATTGATTAATGTTTCTCTTTAGATATAACAATCTTGGATAACAGGGAAGGTGTGAGATTCGAGCGCAGGCTGTTTCAAACCAGTGAATTCAGGCCCAGGACCGCTTGACCCCGTCAGCTAGAAAGGGTATGTACTGGGTTTCAGAAGATGGCAGTGCCTCGAGGTCAGTGGGGACTGGGTGGATGTCTGTGACTCCCCCCCCCCCTTTTGTGCGAGTCCCTTGCGAAGATCGTGTGATAATCGCGGGAGACCTCCTCATACAAATGCATCTCCTTGTTTCTGTTGTGGTAAAGCGCGAGCCTCAGCAGAGCGTTGCTCGGTCTTTGACTCGAAGCCTGAATAAGGTTCTTCTGGTACAGACATGGTCTGTTTACCTGAAATGTCTGTATTCTCTGGTTGAGTCATTGGAGCGTGCACAACCATGTCACCTTCGGTGCTCGGTTTTGTACCCTGAAGAACCTGTTCAAGGTTAACATGGTGAGCGCTGGTGATGGTTTTGGTTGTGGAAATGAGGAGAGTTGTGTCATGCGTGTCGTCGCTGGTGAGGGACGAAGGCAGATTGTCAATGAGATGACAATTAGTTCAAGATTGTGGAATGAACTGTCAGTTAACATCTCTAAAGGTGGAAAGGCGGTCACTTTAATCTGACCAGGTGTCAGAATTTGGACCCGTGGGTTGGCTGAACGATTGCTGTTAGAAGCTGGGTGGCCTAGTTCTTAGCCAATGGGAGTCAGGCTGACGACTTGGGACCAAAGGCGCCGTTTGGTGGCAGCGAGTCGGTTTAGGATGTCCTGACCAATAAGCAGTTCTTCTGTGTCCAGATCAGTGATGTGGATGGGATGCGTCGCTGACATGTCCTAGAAAGCTGTTGACCCAGACACATTGAGTGATGTGGTGAAGTGCTGAGTGAAGCCTCGGATGTTTATGCTACACTCTTCCACCTGAAGTGGCTTTCCTTAAGTGGCATGCGCAAGCTTGGTTCTAGCAACCCGTGCGAAGGTGTCTGAACACATGAGGGGGATTTCTGACCCAGTACCAAGCAGTGAGAGAGTGTCAACAACCCCTACCACCACTGAAGTGTATCTGTGGTTGGCATAGCCAAGATTACCCAAGAATGTCAAATGGGCCTCTTTCACCTCCTGGATCTCCTCCTACTGCCAAAATGAACTTTGTGTGCGGAGGGGAGGGGCCAAGTCATGCGGTCAGGGGGAGCCAGGTCCCTTCTTACCAGGCGGGTTCAGGTGCTGCTTCACCTCTCTGGTGCAGGTTTTAATCCACTGTGGGACATCTGCATCCCCACACCATCTGCGCATGTTTGCGGAGGTCTTTCATGGTGGGGTTTTTGGTCCTGCAGAAAAGGGCGACATCGATCCGCACACTGTTGTGGAGGTTGTTAACGAAGAGGGACTTAAAAGTCTGGTCTTTGTCCAATCCTGGTGCATTGTGGCCTTGGAAGTAGGCAGCCCTTAGGCACTTATAAATACTATCTGGGAGTCTACGCCCCCTTTTGAGTGATTGTAAATGCACCAAAGTTTGCAGAGGCAGGATTTGGTGCATTTGATCCTGCAGATGATCCTGCTTCCCTAAGTGCATGACAGAGGGCTGAGTAATGGTCTCTGATGGCAGATGGGAGGGACTCTATGTATACATGGACACTCCTGGATGTCATCTTCCAGAGAAGCGTAAGCTTCTCTCGGAACGAAGGATGAGGCAGGTTGAAGAGGCAGCGTTCAATCTCCACCAGGTTGTCCGCTACACGAATCTCCGGGTTGTTTGGTTCGAACTGCTCTATGTCCTCTGCAAGGGACTCAAGCTGGCTGGTCCAAAGACCAGGAACCCTTGGGATATCGGAATGGTCAGAGTCATCTGAGCTAGAACATCCTGGTTCTCTCCAGTGGAGAGAGTGAGGGAGCTGATAGCACTGTGAGGTGGTGGAAAATGACAATGTTCCTTCTCCTGAAAAGGAGTGAAAGAGCTGCGAGACCACGTGGTGGTGCGGCTGAGAGCACTGATGGATGTGTGTCATAGCAACTCGCTGTTGAGGTTTCTTCTCTCCTCTGTAGACAGGCATAGAAGACCGGCGACAACAGTCTTCAACTGGGTCATGTAGCTCCCGAGGTATCTTTGCTCTGAGCACGCAGTGTCTCTGACGACTCATGAGAGGAGTCACGCAAAAGCTGTGTTTCGAAAAGTGCGAAAATGTTGTTAATGCACAGGTGATGGTTACACCTGTGGCTTTCACTTCTGTAGTCTATACAAATTGTAACCTCGCAACTGCAACACAGTGTTTTTAGCACCTTGGGTGAGCAATAGTTGTGTTAGTGTAAATTTTTCTGGGTAGATACTTGAATAGTGAAAGTACGAGTTTGTCCTAATGAAATTAAAACTTTATTCTAAAAACATACTCAGTAGAAGATTACAGATAGACTGAAGCATCTTTTCGGCCACAACTGATGAAAAGACCATAACAGTCAAATCCAGCATAATAAAAGAGGTTGAAACTGCTTGAACCTGATAAACACATCATTTAAACTTGAATTGAGAAAGTACGAGTTTGTCCTAATGTAATAAAAACTTTATTCCAAAATTACTCTATACCCCGTGTGGAGCATCATTTCGGCCACTCCTAATGAAATGAAAATAGCAGTTACTCCACTAAATAAAACTGGTTGAAACTGCTTGAACCTGATAAACACATCATTTAAACTTGAATTGAGAAAGTACGAGTTTGTCCTAATGTAATAAAAACTTTATTCCAAAATTACTCTATACCCCGTGTGGAGCATCATTTCGGCCACTCCTGATGAAATGAAAATAGCAGTTACTCCACTAAATAAAACTGGTTGAAACTGCTTGAACCTGATAAACACATCATTTTAACTTGAATTGAGAAAGTACTAGTTTGTTCTAAGGAAATAAAAACTTTATTCCAAAATTACTCTATATCCCGTGTGGAGCATCATTTCGGCCACTCCTAATGAAATGAAAATAGCAGTTACTCCACTAAATATAATTGGTTGAAAGTACTTGCAACTGCTAAGTCCACCATGTTTAAACTTGAATTGAGAAAGTACTAGTTTGTTCTAATGAAATAAAAACTTTATTCCAAAATCACTCTTTATCCCGTGAGGAGCATCATTTCGGCCACTACTGATGAAATGAAAATAGCAGTTACTCCACTAAATAAAACTGGTTGAAACTGCTTGAACCTGATAAACACATCATTTAACCTTGAATTGAGAAAGTACTAGTTTGTTCTAATGAAATAAAAACTTTCTTCCAAAATCACTCTATATCTCGTGTGGAGCATCATTTCGGCCACTCCTAATGAAATGAAAATAGCAGTTACTCCACTAAATATAATTGGTTGAAAGTGCTTGCAACTGCTAAGTCCATCATGTTTAACCTTGAATTGAGAAAGTACGAGTTTGTTCTAATGAAATAAAAACTTTATTCCAAAATCACTCTTTATCCCGTGAGGAGCATCATTTCGGCCACTCCTAATGAAATGAAAATAGCAGTTACTCCACTAAATAAAACTGGTTGAAACTGCTTGAACCTGATAAACACATCATTTTAACTTGAATTGAGAAAGTACGAGTTTGTCCTAATGAAATAAAAACTTTATTCCAAAATCACTCTATATCCCGTGTGGAGCATCATTTCGGCCACTCCTAATGAAATGAAAATAGCAGTTACTCCACTAAATAAAACTGGTTGAAACTGCTTGAACCTGATAAACACATCATTTAAACTTGAATTGAGAAAGTATTAGTTTGTTCTAATGAAATAAAAACTTTCTTCCAAAATCACTCTATATCCCGTGAGGAGCATCATTTCGGCCACTACTGATGAAATGAAAATAGCAGTTACTCCACTAAATATAATTGGTTGAAAGTACTTGCAACTGCTAAGTCCATCATGTTTAAACTTGAATTGAGAAAGTACTAGTTTGTTCTAATGAAATAAAAACTTTATTCCAAAATCACTCTATATCCCGTGAGGAGCATCATTTCGGCCACTACTGATGAAATGAAAATAGCAGTTACTCTACTAAATAAAACTGGTTGAAACTGCTTGAACCTGATAAACACTTCATGTTTAAACTTGAATTGAAAAGTACCAGTTTGCTCTAAGGAAATAAAAACTTTATTCCAAAATTACACTATATCCCGTGTGGAGCATCATTTCGGCCACTCCTGATGAAATGAAAATAGCAGTTACTCCACTAAATAAAACTGGTTGAAACTGCTTGAACCTGATAAACACATCATTTTAACTTGAATTGAGAAAGTACTAGTTTGTTCTAATGAAATAAAAACATTCTTCCAAAATCACTCTATATCCCGTGAGGAGCATCATTTCGGCCACTACTGATGAAATGAAAAGAGCAATTACTCCACTAAATATAATTGGTTGAAAGTACTTGCAACTGCTAAGTCCATCATGTTTAAACTTGAATTGAGAAAGTACTAGTTTGTTCTAATGAAATAAAAACTTTCTTCCAAAATCACTCTATATCTCGTGTGGAGCATCATTTCGGCCACTACTGATGAAATGAAAATAGCAGTTACTCCACTAAATAAAACTGGTTGAAACTGCTTGAACCTGATAAACACATCATTTTAACTTGAATTGATAAAGTACTAGTTTGTTCAAAGGAAATAAAAACTTTATTCCAAAATCACTCTATATCCCGTGAGGAGCATCATTTCGGCCACTACTGATGAAATGAAAATAGCAGTTACTCCACTAAATAAAACTGGTTGAAACTGCTTGAACCTGATAAACACATCATTTTAACTTGAATTGAGAAAGTACTAGTTTGTTCTAATGAAATAAAAACATTCTTCCAAAATCACTCTATATCCCGTGAGGAGCATCATTTCGGCCACTACTGATGAAATGAAAAGAGCAATTACTCCACTAAATATAATTGGTTGAAAGTACTTGCAACTGCTAAGTCCATCATGTTTAAACTTGAATTGAATGAAAGTACTAGTTTGTTCTAATGAAATAAAAACTTTCTTCCAAAATCACTCTATATCTCGTGTGGAGCATCATTTCGGCCACTACTGATGAAATGAAAATAGCAGTTACTCCACTAAATAAAACTGGTTGAAACTGCTTGAACCTGATAAACACATCATTTTAACTTGAATTGATAAAGTACTAGTTTGTTCAAAGGAAATAAAAACTTTATTCCAAAATCACTCTATATCCCGTGAGGAGCATCATTTCGGCCACTACTGATGAAATGAAAATAGCAGTTACTCCACTAAATAAAACTGGTTGAAACTGCTTGAACCTGATAAACACATCATTTAAACTTGAATTGAGAAAGTACTAAGTTTGTTCTACTGGAATAAAAACTTTCTTCCAAAATTACTCTATATCCCGTGTGGAGTATCATTTCAGCCACTCCTAATGAAATGAAAATAGCAGTTACTCCACTAAATATAATTGGTTGAAAGTGCTTGCAACTGCTAAGTCCATCATGTTTAACCTTGAATTGAGAAAGTACGAGATTGTCCTAATGAAATAAAAACTTTATTCCAAAATTACTCTATACCCCGTGTGGAGCATCATTTCGGCCACTCCTACTGAAATGAAAATAGCAGTTACTCCACTAAATAAAACTGGTTGAAACTGCTTGAACCTGATAAACACATAATTTAAACTTGAATTGAGAAAGTACTAGTTTGTTCTAAGGAAAAAAAAACTTTATTCCAAAATCACTCTATATCCCGTGAGGAGCATCATTTCGGCCACTACTGATGAAATGAAAATAGCAGTTACTCCACTAAATAAAACTGGTTGAAACTGCTTGAACCTGATAAACACATCATTTAAACTTGAATTGAGAAAGTACTAAGTTTGTTCTACTGGAATAAAAACTTTCTTCCAAAATTACTCTATATCCCGTGTGGAGTATCATTTCAGCCACTCCTAATGAAATGAAAATAGCAGTTACTCCACTAAATATAATTGGTTGAAAGTGCTTGCAACTGCTAAGTCCATCATGTTTAACCTTGAATTGAGAAAGTACGAGATTGTCCTAATGAAATAAAAACTTTATTCCAAAATTACTCTATACCCCGTGTGGAGCATCATTTCGGCCACTCCTACTGAAATGAAAATAGCAGTTACTCCACTAAATAAAACTGGTTGAAACTGCTTGAACCTGATAAACACATAATTTAAACTTGAATTGAGAAAGTACTAGTTTGTTCTAATGAAATAAAAACATTCTTCCAAAATCACTCTATATCCCGTGAGGAGCATCATTTCGGCCACTACTGATGAAATGAAAAGAGCAATTACTCCACTAAATATAATTGGTTGAAAGTACTTGCAACTGCTAAGTCCATCATGTTTAAACTTGAATTGAATGAAAGTACTAGTTTGTTCTAATGAAATAAAAACTTTCTTCCAAAATCACTCTATATCTCGTGTGGAGCATCATTTCGGCCACTACTGATGAAATGAAAATAGCAGTTACTCCACTAAATAAAACTGGTTGAAACTGCTTGAACCTGATAAACACATCATTTTAACTTGAATTGATAAAGTACTAGTTTGTTCAAAGGAAATAAAAACTTTATTCCAAAATCACTCTATATCCCGTGAGGAGCATCATTTCGGCCACTACTGATGAAATGAAAATAGCAGTTACTCCACTAAATAAAACTGGTTGAAACTGCTTGAACCTGATAAACACATCATTTAAACTTGAATTGAGAAAGTACTAAGTTTGTTCTACTGGAATAAAAACTTTCTTCCAAAATTACTCTATATCCCGTGTGGAGTATCATTTCAGCCACTCCTAATGAAATGAAAATAGCAGTTACTCCACTAAATATAATTGGTTGAAAGTGCTTGCAACTGCTAAGTCCATCATGTTTAACCTTGAATTGAGAAAGTACGAGATTGTCCTAATGAAATAAAAACTTTATTCCAAAATTACTCTATACCCCGTGTGGAGCATCATTTCGGCCACTCCTACTGAAATGAAAATAGCAGTTACTCCACTAAATAAAACTGGTTGAAACTGCTTGAACCTGATAAACACATAATTTAAACTTGAATTGAGAAAGTACTAGTTTGTTCTAAGGAAAAAAAAACTTTATTCCAAAATCACTCTATATCCCGTGAGGAGCATCATTTCGGCCACTACTGATGAAATGAAAATAGCAGTTACTCCACTAAATAAAACTGGTTGAAACTGCTTGAACCTGATAAACACATCATTTTAACTTGAATTGATAAAGTACTAGTTTGTTCAAAGGAAATAAAAACTTTATTCCAAAATCACTCTATATCCCGTGAGGAGCATCATTTCGGCCACTACTGATGAAATGAAAATAGCAGTTACTCCACTAAATAAAACTGGTTGAAACTGCTTGAACCTGATAAACACATCATTTAAACTTGAATTGAGAAAGTACTAAGTTTGTTCTACTGGAATAAAAACTTTCTTCCAAAATTACTCTATATCCCGTGTGGAGTATCATTTCAGCCACTCCTAATGAAATGAAAATAGCAGTTACTCCACTAAATATAATTGGTTGAAAGTGCTTGCAACTGCTAAGTCCATCATGTTTAACCTTGAATTGAGAAAGTACGAGATTGTCCTAATGAAATAAAAACTTTATTCCAAAATTACTCTATACCCCGTGTGGAGCATCATTTCGGCCACTCCTACTGAAATGAAAATAGCAGTTACTCCACTAAATAAAACTGGTTGAAACTGCTTGAACCTGATAAACACATAATTTAAACTTGAATTGAGAAAGTACTAGTTTGTTCTAAGGAAAAAAAAACTTTATTCCAAAATCACTCTATATCCCGTGAGGAGCATCATTTCGGCCACTACTGATGAAATGAAAATAGCAGTTACTCCACTAAATAAAACTGGTTGAAACTGCTTGAACCTGATAAACACATCATTTAACCTTGAATTGAGAAAGTACTAGTTTGTTCTAATTAAATAAAAACTTTATTCCAAAATTACTCTATACCCCGTGTGGAGCATCATTTCGGCCACTCCTAATGAAATGAAAATAGCAGTTACTCCACTAAATAAAACTGGTTGAAACTGCTTGAACCTGATAAACACATCATTTTAACTTGAATTGAGAAAGTACTAGTTTGTTCAAAGGAAATAAAAACTTTATTCCAAAATCACTCTATATCCCGTGAGGAGCATCATTTCGGCCACTACTGATGAAATGAAAATAGCAATTACTCCACTAAATATAATTGGTTGAAAGTAATTGCAACGCTAAGTCCATCATGTTTAAACTTGAATTGAGAAAGTACTAGTTTGTTCTAATGAAATAAAAACTTTATTCCAAAATCACTCTATATCTCGTGTGGAGCATAATTTCGGCCACTCCTGATGAAATGACAATAGCAGTCAAATCCAGCATAATAAAACAGGTTGAAACTGCTTAAAGCTGATAAACACTTCATGTTTAAACTTGAATAGTGAAAGTACGACTATGTTCTAGTAAAATACAAACTTTATTCTAAAAACCAACTCTCAAGCTCCTCATCCTATCTGTAAGGGTGCACTCAGCCACCCTACGCAGGAAGCTCACTTCAACCGCTTGTATCCGGGATCTCGTTCTTTTGGTCATGACCCATAGTTCATGGCTGTGGTGGAGGCAATAACTCGGGTCTGGGAGGAGTTTGGAGAGGCCATGGAAGAGGACTTTCGGTCTGCCCCGAGGAAATTCTGGAAAACCGTCTCCATGCTCCGGGAGCATGGAGTCCGGTGCACTTCATCCCTGCAACATCGCGTGACGCGGGGACGGTACCTCTGGACAGGCAGAATGGGGTGGTGGTCCCTCTCTTCAAGGACGGGGATCGGAGGGTGTGTTCCAACTACAGAGGGATCACACTCCTCAGCCTCCCCAGGAAAGTCTATTCCAGTGTACTGGAGTGGAGGGTCCGGCCGTTAGTCAAACCTTGGATCCAAGAGGAATAATGCGGTTTTCGTTCTGGTCGTGGAACACTGGACCAGCTCTATACCCTCCACCAGCTGCTCGAGGGTTCATGGGAGTTTGCCCAACTAGTCCACATGTGTTTTCTGGATCTGGAGAAGGCGTTCGACCGCGTCCCCCGAGACATCCTGTGGGGGGTGCTCCGGGAGCATGTAGTCCGGGGCCCTTTGTTAAGGGCTGTTCGGTCTTTGTATTCCCGGAAAGGAGTTTGGTTTGCATTGGCGGCAATAAGTCGGACCTGTTCGCAGTGGTTTTATCTGATCCGCCAGTGGCAGACAGAAAAAAGCATTAGCCAACTATACAAGAGAAAAATCTATGTTCAGGTGAGAGATGTGACAACGCAGTTTTGAGATGTCTGGAATCTCGTTTCTCTGCACAGGTTGCCGGGACCGGCAGCCAGGGGGGACTCGGCTGAGAAGGTGAGAAGCTCTCCCAGAGGTGGGAGTTGAAAACTGCGCGGATGGAGGGCTCGGCCAGATGTTCCCAGCAGACCCTCATAACACGTTTGGGCCTGTCGAGTCTATCCGGCTTCCTCCCGGTCCAGCGCATCCAACTCACCACCAGGTGGTGATCAGTTGACAGCTCTGCCCTTCTCTTTACCCTAGTGTCAAAGACACATGGCCAGAGATCAGATGAAACGACCACAAAGTCTATCATTGACCTAGGGTGTCCTGGTGCCACGTGCACTTATGGACACCCCTGTGCTCGAACATTGTGTTCGTTATGGACAAGCTGTGACTGGCACAGAAGTCCAATAACAGAACACCTCTCGGGTTCAGATCGGGGAGGCCGTTCCTCCCAATCACCCCCTTCCAGGTCTCACTGTCATTGGCCACGTGCGCGTTGAAGTCCCCCAGGAGAACAATGGAGTCCCCAGTTGGGGCACTATCCAGCACCCCTCCCACGGACTCCAAGAAGGTTAGGTACTCTGAGCTGCTGTTCGGTGCATTGGCCGAGACAACAGTCAGAGACCTGTCCCCTACTCGAAGGCGTAGGCACGCAACCCTCTCGTTCACTGGGGTGAACTCCAACACATGACGGCTGAGCTGCGGGGCAATCAGCAAGCCCACTCCAGCCCGCCGCCTTACACTGCGGGCAACTCCAGAGCAGTGGAGTATCCAGCCCCTGTCGAGGAGCTGGGTTCCAGAGTCCAAGCTGTGAGTGGAGGCGAGCCCGACTATATCTAGACGGTATCTCTCAGCCTCCCTCACAAGCTCGGGCTCCTTCCCCCTCAGCGAGGTCACAATCCATGTCCCAATAGCCAGATTCTGTGGCCGGGGATCGGGTCGTCGAGGCCCCTGCCGTCGACTACCCCCCAATCCACAATGCACCCGACCCCTACGGCAGCCTCTGTAGGTGGTGGACCCACAGGAGGGGCAAGTCCCCTGACAACATAGCATAGTTGGTTGCAAAGGGTCATTCGGGTGCTCAAACTCCCCCACCACGACAAGGTTGCAGTTCAAGGGGGAGTCACCACCGTTTAAAAGTTTTGTATGTTTGCTATTTGAGTATATGATTGTTGATTTTGCTTACATATGACCTCTATTATACGAAGAGTGCCTCATACTGTATTGACACTAATTATTGACCTCTGGGGTCAGAGGTCAAAAGGAGAATTGAAGGAATATAGTGGTTAAACATTTGTTTTCTGTGTGACAACTGGACATATTGTATTCAGTTGTGTTTCTACACTACTGGGGTTTCTCCCACTGCCCAAGTTGGGAAAACACAGCTATAAATCCATGTTCAGGGACATTCCAAGTTGGTTGGCGATGTCTCCTCAGTGCTCTACTTGCAAAAACATGGTCAAGGTAAGATTGGATCAACAGATAAGAGGTCAGAGGTCACTTTGTCCCACAGAACGTCAAGCTCTGAGAAGAACCAGTTTGAAGCAGTTTCGGGAACAAAGGAATAGCAAATTCACCATAGCAACGCATATATCACGAGAAACCGACCAATGTGAGGTTGAGGTGGTGTATGCAAATGTATAAATATGAACCACGTGTTGCAGTTGTGCCCTTCTTCATTGTAAACCTGGCCTGCACACTTGGGTCTGCAAGGAAGAACGGTCTGAGCTCGTATTATGTAATCTGATATATGTATTTTTATAATCTCTTGTTTGTGTGATTATTAAATTCACTATTGAAGAAATTAACTCTGTTCCTGCCTCTCCCGGATCAAACGAACAAGCAGGAATTCAGGGGAACACAGGAACGAATTCCAACACTAAGCATCTCTACATAAAGTCAGTAACACGATTTCTCTAGATTAAACCAGTCTGAGATGCTATATCTAAAGACAGTAACGTGATTTTCTAAATCAAACCAGCCTGATCAGCTCTATCTACAGGCAGTAACACGATTTTTCGAGATTAAACCAGCCTGAGCAGCACGTGATTTTCTAGATTAAACCAGCAAGATCAGCTCTATATAAAGACAGTAACACGATTTGTCTAGATTAAACCAGCCTGAGCAGCTCTATCTTAAGAAAATAACATGATTTTTTTCCCAATTAAACCAGCCTGAGCAGCTCTATCTTAAAGGTGTACAGTAGGATTTTCCCGAATTTTAGGAAAGAACCGCCCTCTCCACCTTTTGAAAAATGCACATGCGCAAAGCTCTACCTGCTCCCGAGATGGAACGCCTACTAAAACGTGTGCGAGAGACATGAACGAGCCCAGTTCTCCTCGTGCACGCCCTGTTTACAAGTCACAAGTCGGCATCGCTTACACAAGTTCACTTTACAAGAAGATTTGAACTTTTCCCACTAATCAACCCTGGAAAGTTACAATATAGACGTAGATAACTTTTACTGGAAGTGATTTGAAATGGATTTCTCCAAATAGAATGCCAAACTTTACCTGTCGAGTAGAAACTTCGCGACTGAAGCATCAGTGGGAAGCCCAACCTGGGCTTTCAGCGCACGCCATCGTGTGAAAGAATCTCCCAAAAACACTCTGGTCTTGTTTCTCTCTTCCGAAGCCTTTCTCTTCTTCTCATACACTTCGAAGACACTTTTTCTCTTTTGCGACCCTCTGCCATTTTCAAAGTACCCGGTGAGAACTGCGAGCTCGCTGAAGGTGTAGCTCACCATATACACCTGAAAGCGCGCATGCGCAGAAAGTGAAAACTAATAGATCCACGCTACCTGGGGACGAGCACGTACGATGGCCTTACGTAATATATCACCAGAATGATTGACAGTTGGGAGTACCAATAGTCTTGATGATCCACCCGGAAAAAGAAAATCCTCCTGTACACCTTTAAGACAGTAACATGATTTTACTTGATTAAACCAGCCTGAGAAGCTCTATCTTAAAAAAGTACACTCAAAAATGAAATGACAGAATTGTTTTTTCAGTGTGACATGATTTTCCTCGATTAAACCATGGTCCAAGTGGAGGAACGTGGGAGCAGCGCTTCAAAGGGTTGAGTGGAAATCTCCACCAACGGCTGATCCCACGTTTCATCGGGTTCATCCATCCCTCCGGACAGGGCCTCACAGCCAGAGACAGGTGAGCCGTTTAGGGACTATTCAGTAACAAGAACTTAGAGCTGTGATTTCACTTGTATATAAGTTAAAGATGTAAAGCAAAGTTGGACTCTTCAGGTGATGAAACATACATTAAATGTCCACCAATGACTGTTGAGATGGTTGATCATTTAGTTTTAAACGTAGTAAACATAGAAAATACTTTGGCTGGTTATTGTGATTAAATTAAATTACATCTCACAACAAAACATGCTTATAAAATAACAAAGACATTTGATCCAAATTACATTGAATTTAATACAAGAGACCCATTCTACAAAACAAACCTTTCCTCCTGCAATTAGCCTTTCAATACCACCTCACTCCGTGTGTGTTGTCCTCACAATCAATCAAAGTGATCTGGTGTCTCCTGGTGTTGATCTTAAGAGTCTCTCAACTTGTGGAACCTGTGCATTTAACACTTTTCTTTTGTCTACAGTGTGTTGTGGGAATCTCCCAGAACCTGTATCTCGCCCACCTTGCTGCTCCTCCTGTCACCTGCAGTACAAGGTGATTTCGTCTGTCCACTTCTGGCTCTAAAGACTCTTCTGGCTGTTTGTACCTACATGAACATCATTACATGCAGCTTGTTTACCAGAGCTTTACTTCAAGTCATTGCACAGCTAGAAAACTTTAGTTTATTAAGTCTCAGTAAGGTCTGAGTGTGTATTACATGTTTAGGTGCAACCAGGGTTGGGTAGTAATGGAATACATGTAACAGTGTTACATAATTAGGATACAAAAAACATATAACTGTAATCTGCTACAGTACATAAAAAAATGTGTAATCTCGTTTCAGGTACATTCGATAAAAACTGGGATTACTGAGCAGGATTACAGTAGAAATCAGATGGAATAAACTAGAAATGCAGCTGTCACATGTGCCATGCACTGGCATTGCGACACTTCCCGACGCTTTCAGGCTGACAATCCATGCTTTGCCATGGATTCTGCAGACAGTTGCTTTCATCACTATGTTTTAAAGTCGGAGAAATCTCTGAACCTCTCTTTACAATGCAAACTATGTCTCCCAGCCGTGAAAGTGCTGTGAACGTCCAGGAACTGGACATCTCACCTGAAGAAACATAGAAACATAAAACCCGCTCACTTTCACTGATACACACATGGACTCTGTTTACTAGTTTTATTAGCTCGTAACATGCTTCCTACCTGTTCTCAATACGTTTAGAGGCTCTTGTGTTTTAGGGATTAATTGGGGCGACACGTGCCATCACTTTTTTCTTTTTACTCAATGAGTGATTCATGCTGCTAGATACAGCCTCTCATCAAACATTCACATTTATTCCGGAAAAAAAACAACATTAAAACTAGTGAGGAAACGGGGCGGGCGAGAGAGAGAGAGAGAGAGAGAGAGAGAGAGAGAGAGAGAGAGAGAGAGAGAGAGAGAGAGAGAGAGAGAGAGAGAGTTTTAGAAAAGATGGGCACATTTTCTTGAATAGAAATTGAAAGCTTTATTTGTATTGTGGTTTTGATTCTCTAAAAAAAAAAAAATCAATGTTAGACACCTGATTGGTTACTGAGTTTTGATAGTTCAAAACTTGTTAAGTGCAATTTGTGTCTGCTGTGTATAAGATGTGTCAATACACTGAGCAGATGACACTTTCTATTCTTTCTTGTCATTTTTTTATGTTTTATTATGGCCAGGCAAGAGTAGAGGCACGGCTTTTCAGAGGTTGATGGACTCTGTGCTGCGCGACCTCGCTTTCGTTTCTGTTTACCTGGACGACATCTTGGTGGCTAGTTCTTCAGTTGAGGAGCATTTTTCACACCAAAAGCAAGTTTTTCAGCGCTTTGAGAAGGGGTGGGCAATTATTTTTCCGAAAGGGCCAAATGAGAAGCAGAAAATATTGTGGAGGGCCGGGCCAAAAGTTTAAACTCTATTCTGCATATGAATTTTATTTCTACATTGAAAGCAGTAAATGGCATTGTTTACACATGCTGGTAAGTGTCTGTGTTATTATTAGGTAAAGAGAAAGTGAGGGTTATTTTAACAAAAAATGTTTTTATTCAGTGCAGTTATTCAAAACAATTGTAAACATGAAACATTTGTAACTCTTTTTTTAATTACATTAACCAAAAACACTTTTTTCTATTAAGACATCACAATGTCTTTGTATGCCAAATATCATTAACAAGATATGTCACATTATGATTGTCAAACTGCCAAGCTGTGCAGACAAAAAGTAATAGTGAACACACATTTGTGTATTTTCTTGTTCAGTGAGAGAAATCTAGCCTTTGCTGCCCTTTAACGAGTGCATCAAAGTCAGGTTGAATGTCTGAGGTGGAGATGCGAAGCACAGCTGACAGATGATCATCAGTAAGAGAGGATCTGAACCTGGATTTGGTAAACTTCATTACTGAGAATGTTTGTTCACATATGTAGGTAGATCCAAACAGAACCAACATCTTCTGAGCATGTCTCCTCATGTTTGGAAAGTTCTCCTCCTTAAGAGATGAGTAGAACTCCAGCAGTGATCCTGACTTAAAGTGCTCTGCCAGTACTGTGTCAGACTGCAGGTCAATGAGCTCCAGCTGAACATCACTGGGTGCATCATCTACTCTGCAGGCAAAGGGAGAGGAAACCAGGTGCATTTCATCCTCAATGTTTTTACAATCATCAAATCGCCTTAAAAACTCACCATGCAAATCTCCTAACATGGATGAGTACCTGCAGAGATGATTAGCTGATGGTCTGACTTCTTTAAGGGTTTGCATGTGAGTGAGAGTGTTGTTCTGTAGTTGACTTGAAAGAAACAGCAACTTTCTCATAAAAGCCTTCACCAGGTTAATGCATGTCATGAACGAAAAGGCCCTTGCCTTGCAGTTTAGTGCTCAGTTCATTCATCAGTGCCGTCACATCAACAGCAAATGCAAAATCTGCCATCCAGTTCATATCTGAAAGCTCGTGGATGTTTTTGCCTTTCATCTCACAAAACTCTTGAATCTCTGTTTTCAGGTCCCAAAATCTTTTGAGCACTTTGCCCAGACTGAGCCATCTGACAGCTGTGTGGTACATGATGTCACCATGTTCATTCTCATGCTCCTCTAAAAGTGCAACAAACTGCCTGTGATTTAATGCTCGTGCCCTGATAAAGTTAACCGTTTTTGTTACAACATCAATAACATAGTTAAGTTTTAGCACAGACCTGCACAGTACATGCATTGTATAATACAATGTATCAACACTAAATGATGCTCTGTGCCGAGTTCAGTCACTTTATCTTGGATCTGTTTCAAAAGTCCGACATGTTTTCCTGTCATATTCGGACAACCATCAGTAGTGATGCCTACCAGTTTGTCCCATTTCAGTCCAAGCTTGACCATGCATGCATCGACCTCCTTGAACAGATCGCTTCCCGTTGTCGTTCCTTTTATTGACCTCAATGCTGCCAGCTCCTCCGTAATCTTGAAGTCCTGCCTTGTTCCCCGGAGAAACACCAGTAACTGGGCAGTGTCACGGACATCACAGCTCTCATCCAAAGCCAAAGAGAAAAAGTCAAAACTTTCAACTCCACTTTTGAGCTGACATTCGAGATTCTCCGCGATTCCTTCCACCCTTCTGGTGACGGTTCGCCTGGACAGCGGGACTTTTTCAAATGCTTCTTTATTCTCAGGGCATATTAGCGTGGCAGAGTCCACCAAGCACTCTTTCACAAACTTGCCATCCGAGAACGGCTTGCTGTTTTTAGCGATTTTGTGGGATATGACGAAGCTGGTCTTGGTCGCTGCATCCCGGGCTGTGTGTAGTTTGCTAAAACAGCCTTGTTGTTTTGGTAGCTTTGCTAGCAAGTCTTATGATATTCGCGCTCTCTCAGCCTCCGCCAAGTGTCTGTATTTCTCCGCGTGTTTTGTCTCATAATGCCTACTCACATTATACTCCTTAAACACGGCGACGTGCTCACCACAAACTAAACAGACGGGTTTACCACCGACTTCAGTAAACAAATATTTAGTGCTCCAAATCTTCTTGAAATTTCGGCCTTCAGCATCCAACTTTCTTTTCTTGACGTGCCCGTACATCATTGAGGGGCGACAATGACCGCTAATCACATGCACTGATTGACTTGTTTTACGGGTCACGTATACGACGTACGTAGGTTACGTACACTGTACATAAATAAACAGGCTTCAAAGTAAAAGCATTTCCGTTTTAGTTTATACAGCCGATGGTTTTAGTCCACGCATTAAAATTTGAAAGAAGCTTTTGTTTTCTTAATTCTAAGCAACCTTTCGCGGGCCGGTCAGAATCAGGTCACGGGCCGTATTTGGCCCGCGGGCCTTAAAATTCCCAGGTCTGGCCTTGAGGAACATGGCCTAATTGTCAACCCTGCTAAGTGCCAGTTTGGTCTGCCTGTGATTGACTTTTTGGGTCATCGTATTTCAACTCAGGGTGCCATTCCATTGCCTTCTAAGGTGCAAGCGGTGACAGATTTCCCTCGTCCAGCCTCGGTTAAGGCCCTGCAGGAGTTTTTGGGCATGATTAATTTCTACAACCTTTCATATTGAGATTACAACTATATACCAAATAAATGTTTTATCAGCTCTATCAATTACAATGGTCAAATTGTCTCAATGGCTACATACAGAAAATCGTGGGTTTAAATCCACCTGGAGGTGTTTGTGGAATTAACTTGTGTGTGCATGTGTTTCCTCAGGGTTCTCTGGTTTTCTTCCACAGTCCAATTAAATGCATGCTAATGGTAATACTAATCTGACTCTCTGTGTATGTCCCGTGGTAGACTGATGACGTGTTCTGTTTCTTTTGAAACGTATTTTCAGCGACGTCCAGACAAGACGTCAATATAATGTTCAAGAAAGACGTCTCAAAAAACTTTCATTCAGGCTCTTCTGAGGAAGTCTTCTGGATGTCTAGAGACATCGTCTTTAGTTGTGTTCTGGACCTACATGTTGACACAAAGAACAGTGGCTGTGTAAAACACATTGGTTACTGTGGAACTGTGCTGTGTATTCATCAACAACATCTCACATGTTGGAAGATAAACAAGAGCATGGAGCAACATTTTATCAAAAATAATTTATTTATGAAAAATTATTAATTAGAATAAATTGGTTATTTATCAAATAATAATGACATTGGGCCACCACCAGCCAAACTGGAAATAGTTAATGCCAAAAAAAAGTGTTATTTAAATTGATTAATGTTTCTCTTTAGATATAACAATCTTGGATAACAGGGAAGGTGTGAGATTCGAGCGCAGGCTGTTTCAAACCAGTGAATTCAGGCCCAGGACCGCTTGACCCCGTCAGCTAGAAAGGGTATGTACTGGGTTTCAGAAGATGGCAGTGCCTCGAGGTCAGTGGGGACTGGGTGGATGTCTGTGACTCCCCCCCCCCCTTTTGTGCGAGTCTCTTGCGAAGATCGTGTGATAATCGCGGGAGACCTCCTCATACAAATGCATCTCCTTGTTTCTGTTGTGGTAAAGCGCGAGCCTCAGCAGAGCGCTGCTCGGTCTTTGACTCGAAGCCTGAATAAGGTTCTTCTGGTACAGACATGGTCTGTTTACCTGAAATGTCTGTATTCTCTGGTTGAGTCATTGGAGCGTGCACAACCATGTCACCTTCGGTGCTCGGTTTTGTACCCTGAAGAACCTGTTCAAGGTTAACATGGTGAGCGCTGGAGATGGTTTTGGTTGTGGAAATGAGGAGAGTTGTGTCATGCGTGTCGTCGCTGGTGAGGGACGAAGGCAGATTGTCAATGAGATGACAATTAGTTCAAGATTGTGGAATGAACTGTCAGTTACCATCTCTAAAGGTGGAAAGGCAGTCACTTTAATCTGACCAGGTGTCAGAATTTGGACCTGTGGGTTGGCTGAACGATTGCTGTTAGAAGCTGGGTGGCCTAGTTCTTAGCCAATGGGAGTCGGGGTGACGACTTGGGACCAAAGGCGCCGTTTGGTGGCAGCGAGTCGGTTTAGGATGTCCTGACCAATAAGCAGTTCTTCTGTGTCCAGATCAGTGATGTGGATGGGATGCGTCGCTGACATGTCCTAGAAAGCTGTTGATCCAGACACATTGAGTGATGTGGTGAAGTGCTGAGTGAAGCCTCGGATGTTTATGCTACACTCTTCCACCTGAAGTGGCTTTCCTTAAGTGGCATGCGCAAGCGTGGTTGTAGCAACCCGTGCGAAGGTGTCTGAACACATGAGGGGGATTTCTGACCCAGTACCAAGCAGTGAGAGAGTGTCAACAACCCCTACCACCACTGAAGTGTATCTGTGGTTGGCATAGCCAAGATTACCCAAGAATGTCAAATGGGCCTCTTTCACCTCCTGGATCTCCTCCTCCTGCCAAAATGAACTTTGTGTGCGGAGGGGAGGGGCCAAGTCATGCGGTCAGGGGGAGCCAGGTCCCTTCTTACCAGGCGGGTTCAGGTGCTGCTTCACCTCTCTGATGCAGGTTTTAATCCACTGTGGGACATCTGCATCCCAGTTGTTTTGAGTCTGACCTCAGCCTCGGTTTTTAGACTTACCTCTCCTCACCTGAGACCTCAAGACACCTGCACCACCATCATAGTTTTCAACTGAACGATGGTGCAGCTCCCACACCATCTGCGCATGTTTGCGGAGGTCTTTCATGGTGGGGTTTTTGGTCCTGCAGAAAAGGGCGACATCGATCCGCACACTGTTGTGGAGGTTGTTAACGAAGAGGGACTTAAAAGTCTGGTCTTTGTCCAATCCTGGTGCATTGTGGCCTTGGAAGTAGGCAGCCCTTAGACACCTATAAATACTATCTGGGAGTCTCCGCCCCCTTTTGACTGATTGTAAATGCACCAAAGTTTGCCGAGGCAGGATCATTGTGCAGATGATCCTGCTTCCCTAAGTGCATGACAGAGGGCTGAGTAATGGTCTCTGATGGCAGATGGGAGGGACTCTATGTATACATGGACACTCCTGGATGTCATCTTCCAGAGAAGCGTAAGCTTCTCTCGGGACGAAGGATGAGGCAGGTTGAAGAGGCAGCGTTCAACCTCCACCAGGTTGTCCGCTACACGAATCTCCGGGTTGTTTGGTTCGAACTGCTCTATGTCCTCTGCAAGGGACTCAAGCTGGCTGGTCCAAAGACCAGGTACCCTTGGGATATCGGAATGGTCAGAGTCATCTGAGCTAGAACATCCTGGTTCTCTCCAGTGGAGAGAGTGAGGGAGCTGATAGCACTGTGAGGTGCTGGAAAATGACAATGTTCCTTCTCCTGAAAAGGAGTGAAAGAGCTGCGAGACCACGTGGTGGTGCGGCTGAGAGCACTGATGGATGTGTGTCATAGCAACTCGCTGTTGAGGTTTCTTCTCTCCTGTGTAGACAGGCATAGAAGACCGGCGACAACAGTCTTCAACTGGGTCATGTAGCTCCCGAGGTATCTTTGCTCTGAGCACGCAGTGTCTCTGACGACTCATGGTAGGAGTCACGAAAAAACTGTGTTTCGAAAAGTGCGAAAATGTTGTTAATGCACAGGTGATGGTTACACCTGTGGCTTTCACTTCTGTAGTCTATACAAATTGTAACCTCGCAACTGCAACACAGTGTTTTTATCACCTTGGGTGAGCAATAGTTGTGTTAGTGTACATTTTTCTGGGTAGATACTTGAATAGTGAAAGTACGAGTTTGTCCTAATGAAATTAAAACTTTATTCTAAAAACATACTCAGTATCTTGTCTGAAGCATCTTTTCGGCCACAACTGATGAAAAGACCATAACAGTCAAATCCAGCATAATAAAAGAGGTTGAAACTGCTTTAACCTGATAAACACATCATTTAAACTTGAATTGAGAAAGTACTAGTTTGTTCTAATGAAATAAAAACTTTATTCCAAAATCACTCTATATCCCGTGAGGAGCATCATTTCGGCCACTACTGATGAAATGAAAATAGCAGTTACTCCACTAAATAAAACTGGTTGAAACTGCTTGAACCTGATAAACACATCATTTAACCTTGAATTGAGAAAGTACTAGTTTGTTCTAATGAAATAAAAACTTTCTTCCAAAATCACTCTATATCTCGTGTGGAGCATCATTTCGGCCACTCCTGATGAAATGAAAATAGCAGTTACTCCACTAAATAAAACTGGTTGAAACTGCTTGAACCTGATAAACACATCATTTTAACTTGAATTGAGAAAGTACTAGTTTGTTCTAAGGAAATAAAAACTTTCTTCCAAAATTACTCTATATCCCGTGTGGAGCATCATTTCGGCCACTCCTAATGAAATGAAAATAGCAGTTACTCCACTAAATATAATTGGTTGAAAGTACTTGCAACTGCTAAGTCCATCATGTTTAAACTTGAATTGAGAAAGTACTAGTTTGTTCTAATGAAATAAAAACTTTATTCCAAAATCACTCTATATCCCGTGAGGAGCATCATTTCGGCCACTACTGATGAAATGAAAATAGCAGTTACTCCACTAAATAAAACTGGTTGAAACTGCTTGAACCTGATAAACACATCATTTAACCTTGAATTGAGAAAGTACTAGTTTGTTCTAATGAAATAAAAACTTTATTCCAAAATCACTCTATATCTCGTGTGGAGCATCATTTCGGCCACTACTCATGAAATGAAAATAGCAGTTACTCCACTAAATAAAACTGGTTGAAACTGCTTGAACCTGATAAACACATCATTTAAACTTGAATTGAGAAAGTACTAGTTTGTTCTAATGAAATAAAAACTTTCTTCCAAAATTACTCTATATCCCGTGTGGAGCATCATTTCGGCCACTCCTAATGAAATGAAAATAGCAGTTACTCCACTAAATATAATTGGTTGAAAGTGCTTGCAACTGCTAAGTCCATCATGTTTAAATTTGAATTGAGAAAGTACTAGTTTGTTCTAATGAAATAAAAACTTTCTTCCAAAATTACTCTATATCCCGTGTGGAGCATCATTTCGGCCACTCCTAATGAAATGAAAATAGCAGTTACTCCACTAAATATAATTGGTTGAAAGTGCTTGCAACTGCTAAGTCCATCATGTTTAAATTTGAATTGAGAAAGTACTAGTTTGTTCTAATGAAATAAAAACTTTATTCCAAAATCACTCTATATCCCGTGAGGAGCATCATTTCGGCCACTACTCATGAAATGAAAATAGCAGTTACTCCACTAAATAAAACTGGTTGAAACTGCTTGAACCTGATAAACACATCATTTTAACTTGAATTGAGAAAGTACTAGTTTGTTCTAATGAAATAAAAACTTTCTTCCAAAATCACTCTATATCTCGTGTGGAGCATCATTTCGGCCACTCCTGATGAAATGAAAATAGCAGTTACTCCACTAAATAAAACTGGTTGAAACTGCTTGAACCTGATAAACACATCATTTTAACTTGAATTGAGAAAGTACTAGTTTGTTCTAAGGAAATAAAAACTTTATTCCAAAATCACTCTATATCCCGTGAGGAGCATCATTTCGGCCTCTACTGATGAAGTGAAAATAGCAGTTACTCCACTAAATAAAACTGGTTGAAACTGCTTGAACCTGATAAACACATCATTTAAACTTGAATTGAGAAAGTACTAGTTTGTTCTACTGAAATAAAAACTTTCTTCCAAAATTACTCTATATCCCGTGTGGAGCATCATTTCGGCCACTCCTAATGAAATGAAAATAGCAGTTACTCCACTAAATATAAATGGTTGAAAGTACTTGCAACTGCTAAGTCCATCATGTTTAAACTTGAATTGAGAAAGTACTAGTTTGTTCTAATGAAATACAAACTTTATTCCAAAATCACTCTATATCCCGTGAGGAGCATCATTTCGGCCACTACTGATGAAATGAAAATAGCAGTTACTCCACTAAATAAAACTGGTTGAAACTGCTTGAACCTGATAAACACATCATTTAACATTGAATTGAGAAAGTACTAGTTTGTTCTAATGAAATAAAAACTTTCTTCCAAAATCACTCTATATCCCGTGAGGAGCATCATTTCGGCCTCTACTGATGAAATGAAAATAGCAATTACTCCACTAAATATAATTGGTTGAAAGTACTTGCAACTGCTAAGTCCATCATGTTTAAACTTGAATTGAGAAAGTACTAGTTTGTTCTAATGAAATAAAAACTTTCTTCCAAAATCACTCTATATCTCGTGTGGAGCATCATTTCGGCCACTCCTGATGAAATGACAATAGCAGTCAAATCCAGCATAATAAAACAGGTTGAAACTGCTTAAAGCTGATAAACACTTCATGTTTAAACTTGAATAGTGAAAGTACGACTATGTTCTAGTAAAATACAAACTTTATTCTAAAAACCAACTCTCAAGCTCCTCATCCTATCTGTAAGGGTGCGCTCAGCCACCCTACGCAGGAAGCTCACTTCAACCGCTTGTATCCGGGATCTCGTTCTTTCGGTCATGACCCATGGTTCATGGCTGTGGTGGAGGCAATAACTCGGGTCTGGGAGGAGTTTGGAGAGGCCATGGAAGAGGACTTTCGGTCTGCCCCGAGGAAATTCTGGCAAACCGTCTCCATGCTCCGGGAGCATGGAGTCCGGTGCACTTCATCCCTGCAACATCGCGTGACGCGGGGACGGTACCTCTGGACAGGCAGAATGGGGTGGTGGTCCCTCTCTTCAAGGACGGGGATCGGAGGGTGTGTTCCAACTACAGAGGGATTACACTCCTCAGCCTCCCCAGGAAAGTCTATTCCAGTGTACTGGAGTGGAGGGTCCGGCCGTTAGTCAAACCTTGGATCCAAGAGGAATAATGCGGTTTTCGTTCTGGTCGTGGAACACTGGACCAGCTCTATACCCTCCACCAGCTGCTCGAGGGTTCATGGGAGTTTGCCCAACTAGTCCACATGTGTTTTCTGGATCTGGAGAAGGCGTTCGACCGCGTCCCCCGAGACATCCTGTGGGGGGTGCTCCGGGAGCATGTAGTCCGGGGCCCTTTGTTAAGGGCTGTTCGGTCTTTGTATTCCCGGAAAATAGTTTGGTTTGCATTGGCGGCAATAAGTCGGACCTGTTCACAGTGGTTTCATCTGATCCGCCAGTGGCAGACAGAAAAAAGCATTAGCCAAATCTATACAAGAGAAAAATCTATGTTCAGGTGAGAGATGTGACAACGCAGTTTTGAGATGTCTGGAATCTCGTTTCTCTGCACAGGTTGCCGGGACCGGCAGCTAGGGGGGACTCGGCTGAGAAGGTGAGAAGCTCTCCCAGAGGTGGGAGTTGAAAACTGCGCGGATGGAGGGCTCGGCCAGATGTTCCCAGCAGACCCTCATAACACGTTTGGGCCTGTCGAGTCTATCCGGCTTCCTCCCGGTCCAGCGCATCCAACTCACCACCAGGTGGTGATCAGTTGACAGCTCTGCCCTTCTCTTTACCCTAGTGTCAAAGACACATGGCCAGAGATCAGATGAAACGACCACAAAGTCTATCATTGACCTAGGGTGTCCTGGTGCCACGTGCACTTATGGACACCCCTGTGCTCGAACATGGTGTTCGTTATGGACAAGCTGTGACTGGCACAGAAGTCCAATAACAGAACACCTCTCGGGTTCAGATCGGGGAGGCCGTTCCTCCCAATCACCCCCTTCCAGGTCTCACTGTCATTGGCCACGTGCGCGTTGAAGTCCCCCAGGAGAACAATGGAGTCCCCAGTTGGGGCACTATCCAGCACCCAGGGACTCCAAGAAGGTTAGGTACTCTGAGCTGCTGTTCGGTGCATTGGCCGAGACAACAGTCAGAGACCTGTCCCCTACTCGAAGGCGTAGGCACGCAACCCTCTCGTTCACTGGGGTGAACTCCAACACATGATGGCTGAGCTGCGGGGCAATCAGCAAGCCCACTCCAGCCCGCCGCCTTACACTGCGGGCAACTCCAGAGCAGTGGAGTATCCAGCCCCTGTCGAGGAGCTGGGTTCCAGAGTCCAAGCTGTGAGTGGAGGCGAGCCCGACTATATCTAGACGGTATCTCTCAGCCTCCCTCACAAGCTCGGGCTCCTTCCCCCTCAGCGAGGTCACAATCCATGTCCCAATAGCCAGATTCTGTGGCCGGGGATCGGGTCGTCGAGGCCTCTGCCGTCGACTACCCCCCAATCCACAATGCACCCGACCCCTACGGCAGCCTCTGTAGGTGGTGGACCCACAGGAGGGGCAAGTCCCCTGACAACATAGCATAGTTGGTTGCGAAGGGTCATTCGGGTGCTCAAACTCCCCCACCACGACAAGGTTGCAGTTCAAGGGGGAGTCACCACCGTTTAAAAGTTTTGTATGTTGCTATTTGAGGATATGATTGTTGATTTTGCTAACATATGACCTCTATTATACGAAGAGTGCCTCATACTGTATTGACACTAATTATTGACCTCTGGGGTCAGAGGTCAAAAGGAGAATTGAAGGAATATAGTGGTTAAACATTTGTTTTCTGTGTGACAACTGGACATATTGTATTCAGTTGTGTTTCTACACTACTGGGGTTTCTCCCACTGCCCAAGTTGGGAAAACACAGCTATAAATCCATGTTCAGGGACATTCCAAGTTGGTTGGCGATGTCTCCTCAGTGCTCTACTTGCAAAAACATGGTCAAGGTAAGATTGGATCAACAGATAAGAGGTCAGAGGTCACTTTGTCCCCTCTCAAGCTCTGAGAAGAACCAGTTTGAAGCAGTTTCGGGAACAAAGGAATAGCAAATTCACCATAGCAACGCATATATCACGAGAAACCGACCAATGTGAGGTTGAGGTGGTGTATGCAAATGTATAAATATGAACCACGTGTTGCAGTTGTGCCCTTCTTCATTGTAAACCTGGCCTGCACACTTGGGTCTGCAAGGAAGAACGGTCTGAGCTCGTATTATGTAATCTGATATATGTATTTTTATAATCTCTTGTTTGTGTGATTATTAAATTCACTATTGAAGAAATTAACTCTGTTCCTGCCTCTCCCGGATCAAACGAACAAGCAGGAATTCAGGGGAACACAGGAACGAATTCCAACACTACGCATCTCTACATAAAGTCAGTAACACGATTTCTCTAAATCAAACCAGCCTGATCAGCTCTATCTACAGGCAGCAACACGATTTTTCGAGATTAAACCAGCCTGAGCAGCACGTGATTTTCTAGATTAAACCAGCAAGATCAGCTCTATATAAAGACAGTAACACGATTTGTCTAGATTAAACCAGCCTGAGCAGCTCTATCTTAAGAAAATAACATGATTTTTTTCCCAATTAAACCAGCCTGAGCAGCTCTATCTTAAAGGTGTACAGTAGGATTTTCCCGAATTTTAGGAAAGAACCGCCCTCTCCACCTTTTGAAAAATGCACATGCGCAAAGCTCTACCTGCTCCCGAGATGGAACGCCTACTAAAACGTGTGCGAGAGACATGAACGAGCCCAGTTCTCCTCGTGCACGCCCTGTTTACAAGTCACAAGTCGGCATCGCTTACACAAGCTCACATTACAAGAAGATTTGAACTTTTCCCACTAATCAACCCTGGAAAGTTACAATATAGACGTAGATAACTTTTACTGGAAGTGATTTGAAATGGATTTCTCCAAATAGAATGCCAAACTTTACCTGTCGAGTAGAAACTTCGCGACTGAAGCATCAGTGGGAAGCCCAACCTGGGCTTTCAGCGCACGCCATCGTGTGAAAGAATCTCCCAAAAACACTCTGGTCTTGTTTCTCTCTTCCGAAGCCTTTCTCTTCTTCTCATACACTTCGAAGACACTTTTTCTCTTTTGCGACCCTCTGCCATTTTCAAAGTACCCGGTGAGAACTGCGAGCTCGCTGAAGGCGTAGCTCACCATATACACCTGAAAGCGCGCATGCGCAGAAAGGGAAAACTAATAGATCCACGCTACCTGGGGACGAGCACGTACGACGGCCTTACGTAATATATCACCAGAATGATTGACAGTTGGGAGGACCAATAGTCTTGATGATCCACCCGGAAAAAGAAAATCCTCCTGTACACCTTTAAGACAGTAACATGATTTTACTTGATTAAACCAGCCTGAGAAGCTCTATCTTAAAAAAGTACACTCAAAAATGAAATGACAGAATTGTTTTTTCAGTGTGACATGATTTTCCTCGATTAAACCATGGTCCAAGTGGAGGAACGTGGGAGCAGCGCTTCAAAGGGTTGAGTGGAAATCTCCACCAACGGCTGATCCCACGTTTCATCGGGTTCATCCATCCCTCCGGACAGGGCCTCACAGCCAGAGACAGGTGAGCCGTTTAGGGACTATTCAGTAACAAGAACTTAGAGCTGTGATTTCACTTGTATATAAGTTAAAGATGTAAAGCAAAGTTGGACTCTTCAGGTGATGAAACATACATTAAATGTCCACCAATGACTGTTGAGATGGTTGATCATTTAGTTTTAAACGTAGTAAACATAGAAAATACTTTGGCTGGTTATTGTGATTAAATTAAATTACATCTCACAACAAAACATGCTTTTAAAATAACAAAGACATTTGATCCAAATTACATTGAATTTAATACAAGAGACCCATTCTACAAAACAAACCTTTCCTCCTGCAATTAGCCTTTCAATACCACCTCACTCCGTGTGTGTTGTCCTCACAATCAATCAAAGTGATCTGGTGTCTCCTGGTGTTGATCTTAAGAGTCTCTCAACTTGTGGAACCTGTGCATTTAACACTTTTCTTTTGTCTACAGTGTTGTGGGAATCTCCCAGAACCTGTATCTCGCCCACCTTGCTGCTCCTCCTGTCACCTGCAGTACAAGGTGATTTCGTCTGTCCACTTCTGGCTCTAAAGACTCTTCTGGCTGTTTGTACCTACATGAACATCATTACATGCAGCTTGTTTACCAGAGCTTTACTTCAAGTCATTGCACAGCTAGAAAACTTTAGTTTATTAAGTCTCAGTAAGGTCTGAGTGTGTATCACATGTTTAGGTGCAACCAGGGTTGGGTAGTAATGGAATACATGTAACAGTGTTACATAATTAGGATACAAAAAACATATAACTGTAATCTGCTACAGTACATAAAAAAATGTGTAATCTCGTTACAGGTATATTCGATAAAAACTGGGATTACTGAGCAGGATTACAGTAGAAATCAGATGGAATAAACTAGAAATGCAGCTGTCACATGCGCCATGCACTGGCATTGCGACACTTCCCGACGCTTTCAGGCTGACAATCCATGCTTTGCCATGGATTCTGCAGACAGTTGCTTTCATCACTATGTTTTAAAGTCGGAGAAATCTCTGAACCTCTCTTTACAATGCAAACTATGTCTCCCAGCCGTGAAAGTGCTGTGAACGTCCAGGAACTGGACATCTCACCTGAAGAAACATAGAAACATAAAACCCGCTCACTTTCACTGATACACACATGGACTCTGTTTACTAGTTTTATTAGCTCGTAACATGCTTCCTACCTGTTCTCAATACGTTTAGAGGCTCTTGTGTTTTAGGGATTAATTGGGGCGACACGTGCCATCACTTTTTTCTTTTTACTCAATGAGTGATTCATGCTGCTAGATACAGCCTCTCATCAAACATTCACATTTATTCCGGGAAAAAAACAACATTAAAACTAATGAGGAAACGGGGCGGGCGAGAGAGAGAGAGAGAGAGAGAGAGAGAGAGAGAGAGAGAGAGAGAGAGAGAGAGAGAGAGAGAGAGAGAGAGAGAGAGAGTTTTAGAAAAGATGGGCACATTTTCTTGAATAGAAATTGAAAGCTTTATTTGTATTGTGGTTTTGATTCTCTAAAAAAAAAAAAATCAATGTTAGACACCTGATTGGTTACTGAGCTTTGATAGTTCAAAACTTGTTAAGTGCAATTTGTGTCTGCTGTGTATAAGATGTGTCAATACACTGAGCAGATGACACTTTCTATTCTTTCTTGTCATTTTTTTATGTTTTATTATGGCCAGGCAAGAGTAGAGGCACGGCTTTTCAGAGGTTGATGGACTCTGTGCTGCGCGACCTCGCTTTCGTTTCTGTTTACCTGGGCGACATCTTGGTGGCTAGTTCTTCAGTTGAGGAGCATTTTTCACACCAAAAGCAAGTTTTTCAGCGCTTTGAGAAGGGGTGGGCAATTATTTTTCCGAAAGGGCCAAATGAGAAGCAGAAAATATTGTGGAGGGCCGGGCCAAAAGTTTAAACTCTATTCTGCATATGAATTTTATTTCTACATTGAAAGCAGTAAATGGCATTGTTTACACATGCTGGTAAGTGTCTGTGTTATTATTAGGTAAAGAGAAAGTGAGGGTTATTTTAACAAAAAATGTTTTTATTCAGTGCAGTTATTCAAAACAATTGTAAACATGAAACATTTGTAACTCTTTTTTTAATTACATTAACCAAAAAGGCTTTTTTCTATTAAGACATCACAATGTCTTTGTATGCCAAATATCATTAACAAGATATGTCACATTATGATCGTCAAACTGCCAAGCTGTGCAGACAAAAAGTAATAGTGAACACACATTTGTGTATTTTCTTGTTCAGTGAGAGAAATCTAGCCTTTACTGCCCTTTAACGAGTGCATCAAAGTCAGGTTGAATGTCTGAGGTGGAGATGCGAAGCACAGATGACAGATGATCATCAGTAAGAGAGGATCTGAACCTGGATTTGGTAAACTTCATTACTGAGAATGTTTGTTCACATATGTAGGTAGATCCAAACAGAACCAACATCTTCTGAGCATGTCTCCTCATGTTTGGAAAGTTCTCCTCCTTAAGAGATGAGTAGAACTCCAGCAGTGATCCTGACTTAAAGTGCTCTGCCAGTACTGTGTCAGACTGCAGGTCAATGAGCTCCATCTGAACATCACTGGGTGCATCATCTACTCTGCAGGCAAAGGGAGAGGAAACCAGGTGCATTTCATCCTCAATGTTTTTACAATCATCAAATCGCCTTAAAAACTCACCATGCAAATCTCCTAACATGGATGAGTACCTGCAGAGATGATTAGCTGATGGTCTGACTTCTTTAAGGGTTTGCATGTGAGTGAGAGTGTTGTTCTGTAGTTGACTTGAAAGAAACAGCAACTTTCTCATAAAAGCCTTCACCAGGTTAATGCATGTCATGAACGAAAAGGCCCTTGCCTTGCAGTTTAGTGCTCAGTTCATTCATCAGTGCCGTCACATCAACAGCAAATGCAAAATCTGCCATCCAGTTCATATCTGAAAGCTCGGGGATGTTTTTGCCTTTCATCTCACAAAACTCTTGAATCTCTGTTTTCAGGTCCCAAAATCTTTTGAGCACTTTGCCCAGACTGAGCCATCTGACAGCTGTGTGGTACATGATGTCACCATGTTCATTCTCATGCTCCTCTAAAAGTGCAACAAACTGCCTGTGATTTAATGCTCGTGCCCTGATAAAGTTAACCGTTTTTGTTACAACATCAATAACATGGTTAAGTTTTAGCACAGACCTGCACAGTACATGCTGATGTATAATACAATGTATCAACACTAAATGATGCTCTGTGCCGAGTTCAGTCACTTTATCTTGGATCTGTTTCAAAAGTCCGACATGTTTTCCTGTCATATTCGGACAACCATCAGTAGTGACGCCTACCAGTTTGTCCCATTTCAGTCCAAGCTTGACCATGCATGCATCGACCTCCTTGAACAGATCGCTTCCCGTTGTCGTTCCTTTTATTGACCTCAATGCTGCCAGCTCCTCCGTAATCTTGAAGTCCTGCCTTGTTCCCCGGAGAAACACCAGTAACTGGGCAGTGTCACGGACATCACAGCTCTCATCCAAAGCCAAAGAGAAAAAGTCAAAACTTTCAACTCCACTTTTGAGCTGACATTCGAGATTCTCCGCGATTCCTTCCACCCTTCTGGTGACGGTTCGCCTGGACAGCGGGACTTTTTCAAATGCTTCTTTATTCTCAGGGCATATTAGCGCGGCAGAGTCCACCAAGCACTCTTTCACAAACTCGCCATCCGAGAACGGCTTGCTGTTTTTAGCGATTTTGTGGGATATGACGAAGCTGGTCTTGGTCGCTGCATCCCGGGCTGTGTGTAGTTTGCTAAAACAGCCTTGTTGTTTTGGTAGCTTTGCTAGCAAGTCTTATGATATTCGCGCTCTCTCAGCCTCCGTCAAGTGTCTGTATTTCTCCGCGTGTTTTGTCTCATAATGCCGACTCACATTATACTCCTTAAACACGGCGACGTGCTCTCCACAAACTAAACAGACGGGTTTACCACCTACTTCAGTAAACAAATATTTAGTGCTCCAAATCTTCTTGAAATTTCGGCCTTCAGCATCCAACTTTCTTTTCTTGACGTGCCCGTACATCATTGAGGGGCGACAATGACCGCTAATCACATGCACTGCTTGACTTGTTTTACGGGTCACGTATACGACGTACGTAGGTTACGTACACTGTACATAAATTAACAGGCTTCAAAGTAAAAGCATTTCCGTTTTAGTTTATACAGCCGATGGTTTTAGTCCACGCATTAAAATTCGAAAGAAGCTTTTGTTTTCTTAATTCTAAGCAACCTTTCGCGGGCCGGTCAGAATCAGGTCACGGGCCGTATTTGGCCCGCGGGCCTTAAAATGCCCAGGTCTGGCCTTGAGGAACATGGCCTAATTGTCAACCCTGCTAAGTGCCAGTTTGGTCTGCCTGTGATTGACTTTGTGGGTCATCGTATTTCAACTCAGGGTGCCATTCCATTGCCTTCTAAGGTGCAAGCGGTGACAGATTTCCCTCGTCCAGCCTCGGTTAAGGCCCTGCAGGAGTTTTTGGGCATGATTAATTTCTACAACCTTTCATATTGAGATTACAACTATATACCAAATAAATGTTTTATCAGCTCTATCAATTACAATGGTCAAATTGTCTCAATGGCTACATACAGAAAATCGTGGGTTTAAATCCACCTGGAGGTGTTTGTGGAATTAACTTGTGTGTGCATGTGTTTCCTCAGGGTTCTCTGGTTTTCTTCCACAGTCCAATTAAATGCATGCTAATGGTAATACTAAACTGACTCTCTGTGTATGTCCCGTGGTAGACTGATGACGTGTTCTGTTTCTTTTGAAACGTATTTTCAGCGACGTCCAGACAAGACGTCAATATAATGTTCAAGAAAGACGTCTCAAAAAACTTTCATTCAGGCTCTTCTGAGGAAGTCTTCTGGATGTCTAGAGACATCGTCTTTAGTTGTGTTCTGGACCTACATGTTGACACAAAGAACAGTGGCTGTGTAAAACACATTGGTTACTGTGGAACTGTGCTGTGTATTCATCAACAACATCTCACATGTTGGAAGATAAACAAGAGCACGGAGCAACATTTTATCAAAAATAATTTATTTATGAAAAAGTATTAATTAGAATAAATTGGTTATTTATCAAATAATAATGACATTGGGCCACCACCAGCTAAACTGGAAATAGTTAATGCCAAAAAAAAGTGTTATTTAAATTGATTAATGTTTCTCTTTAGATATAACAATCTTGGATAACAGGGAAGGTGTGAGATTCGAGCGCAGGCTGTTTCAAACCAGTGAATTCAGGCCCAGGACCGCTTGACCCCGTCAGCTAGAAAGGGTATGTACTGGGTTTCAGAAGATGGCAGTGCCTCGAGGTCAGTGGGGACTGGGTGGATGTCTGTGACCCCCCCCCCCCCCCTTTTGTGCGAGTCCCTTGCGAAGATCGTGTGATAATCGCGGGAGACCTCCTCATACAAATGCATCTCCTTGTTTCTGTTGTGGTAAAGCGCGAGCCTCAGCAGAGCGTTGCTCGGTCTTTGACTCGAAGCCTGAATAAAGTTCTTCTTGTACAGACATGGTCTGTTTACCTGAAATGTCTGTATTCTCTGGTTGAGTCATTGGAGCGTGCACAACCATGTCACCTTCGGTGCTCGGTTTTGTACCCTGAAGAACCTGTTCAAGGTTAACATGGTGAGCGCTGGAGATGGTTTTGGTTGTGGAAATGAGGAGAGTTGTGTCATGCGTGTCGTCGCTGGTGAGGGACGAAGGCAGATTGTCAATGAGATGACAATTAGTTCAAGATTGTGGAATGAACTGTCAGTTAACATCTCTAAAGGTGGAAAGGCAGTCACTTTAATCTGACCAGGTGTCAGAATTTGGACCCGTGGGTTGGCTGAACGATTGCTGTTAGAAGCTGGGTGGCCTAGTTCTTAGCCAATGTGAGTCGGGCTGACGACTTGGGACCAAAGGCGCCGTTTGGTGGCAGCGAGTCGGTTTAGGATGTCCTGACCAATAAGCAGTTCTTCTGTGTCCAGATCAGTGATGTGGATGGGATGCGTCGCTGACATGTCCTAGAAAGCTGTTGATCCAGACACATTGAGTGATGTGGTGAAGTGCTGAGTGAAGCCTCGGATGTTTATGCTACACTCTTCCACCTGAAGTGGCTTTCCTTAAGTGGCATGCGCAAGCGTGGTTGTAGCAACCCGTGCGAAGGTGTCTGAACACATGAGGGGGATTTCTGACCCAGTACCAAGCAGTGAGAGAGTGTCAACAACCCCTACCACCACTGAAGTGTATCTGTGGTTGGCATAGCCAAGATTACCCAAGAATGTCAAATGGGCCTCTTTCACCTCCTGGATCTCCTCCTCCTGCCAAAATGAACTTTGTGTGCGGAGGGGAGGGGCCAAGTCATGTGGTCAGGGGGAGCCAGGTCCCTTCTTACCAGGCGGGTTCAGGTGCTGCTTCACCTCTCTGATGCAGGTTTTAATCCACTGTGGGACATCTGCATCCCAGTTGTTTTGAGTCTGACCTCAGCCTCGGTTTTTAGACTTACCTCTCCTCACCTGAGACCTCAAGACACCTGCACCACCATCATAGTTTTCACCTGAACGGTGGTGCAGCTCCCACACCATCTGCGCATGTTTGCGGAGGTCTTTCATGGTGGGGTTTTTGGTCCTGCAGAAAAGGGCGACATCGATCCGCACACTGTTGTGGAGGTTGTTAACGAAGAGGGACTTAAAAGTCTGGTCTTTGTCCAATCCTGGTGCATTGTGGCCTTGGAAGTAGGCAGCCCTTAGACACCTATAAATACTATCTGGGAGTCTCCGCCCCCTTTTGACTGATTGTAAATGCACCAAAGTTTGCCGAGGCAGGATCATTGTGCAGATGATCCTGCTTCCCTAAGTGCATGACAGAGGGCTGAGCAATGGTCTCTGATGGCAGATGGGAGGGACTCTATGTATACATGGACACTCCTGGATGTCATCTTCCAGAGAAGCGTAAGCTTCTCTCGGGACGAAGGATGAGGCAGGTTGAAGAGGCAGCGTTCAACCTCCACCAGGTTGTCCGCTACACGAATCTCCGGGTTGTTTGGTTCGAACTGCTCTATGTCCTCTGCAAGGGACTCAAGCTGGCTGGTCCAAAGACCAGGTACCCTTGGGATATCGGAATGGTCAGAGTCATCTGAGCTAGAACATCCTGGTTCTCTCCAGTGGAGAGAGTGAGGGAGCTGATAGCACTGTGAGGTTCTGGAAAATGACAATGTTCCTTCTCCTGAAAAGGAGTGAAAGAGCTGCGAGACCACGTGGTGGTGCGGCTGAGAGCACTGATGGATATGTGTCATAGCAACTCGCTGTTGAGGTTTCTTCTCTCCTGTGTAGACAGGCATAGAAGACCGGCGACAACAGTCTTCAACTGGGTCATGTATCTCCCGAGGTATCTTTGCTCTGAGCACGCAGTGTCTCTGACGACTCATGGTAGGAGTCACGAAAAAACTGTGTTTCGAAAAGTGCGAAAATGTTGTTAATGCACAGGTGATGGTTACACCTGTGGCTTTCACTTCTGTAGTCTATACAAATTGTAACCTCGCAACTGCAACACAGTGTTTTTATCACCTTGGGTGAGCAATAGTTGTGTTAGTGTACATTTTTCTGGGTAGATACTTGAATAGTGAAAGTACGAGTTTGTCCTAATGAAATTAAAACTTTATTCTAAAAACATACTCAGTATCTCGTCTGAAGCATCTTTTCGGCCACAACTGATGAAAAGACCATAACAGTCAAATCCAGCATAATAAAAGAGGTTGAAACTGCTTTAACCTGATAAACACATCATTTAAACTTGAATTGAGAAAGTACTAGTTTGTTCTAATGAAATAAAAACTTTATTCCAAAATCACTCTATATCCCGTGAGGAGCATCATTTCGGCCACTACTGATGAAATGAAAATAGCAGTTACTCCACTAAATAAAACTGGTTGAAACTGCTTGAACCTGATAAACACATCATTTAACCTTGAATTGAGAAAGTACTAGTTTGTTCTAATGAAATAAAAACTTTCTTCCAAAATCACTCTATATCTCGTGTGGAGCATCATTTCGGCCACTCCTGATGAAATGAAAATAGCAGTTACTCCACTAAATATAATTGGTTGAAAGTGCATGCAACTGCTAAGTCCATCATGTTTAACCTTGAATTGAGAAAGTACGAGTTTGTTCTAATGAAATAAAAACTTTATTCCAAAATCACTCTATATCCCGTGTGGAGCATCATTTCGGCCACTACTGATGAAATGAAAATAGCAGTTACTCCACTAAATAAAACTGGTTGAAACTGCTTGAACCTGATAAACACATCATTTAACCTTGAATTGAGAAAGTACTAGTTTGTTCTAATGAAATAAAAACTTTATTCCAAAATCACTCTATATCCCGTGAGGAGCATCATTTCGGCCACTACTGATGAAATGAAAATAGCAGTTACTCCACTAAATAAAACTGGTTGAAACTGCTTGAACCTGATAAACACATCATTTTAACTTGAATTGAGAAAGTACTAGTTTGTTCTAATGAAATAAAAACTTTCTTCCAAAATCACTCTATATCTCGTGTGGAGCATCATTTCGGCCACTCCTGATGAAATGAAAATAGCAGTTACTCCACTAAATAAAACTGGTTGAAACTGCTTGAACCTGATAAACACATCATTTAACCTTGAATTGAGAAAGTACTAGTTTGTTCTAATGAAATAAAAACTTTCTTCCAAAATCACTCTATATCTCGTGTGGAGCATCATTTCGGCCACTCCTAATGAAATGAAAATAGCAGTTACTCCACTAAATATAATTGGTTGAAAGTGCTTGCAACTGCTAAGTCCATCATGTTTAACCTTGAATTGAGAAAGTACGAGTTTGTTCTAATGAAATAAAAACTTTATTCCAAAATCACTCTATATCTCGTGAGGAGCATCATTTCGGCCACTACTGATGAAATGAAAATAGCAGTTACTCCACTAAATAAAACTGGTTGAAACTGCTTGAACCTGATAAACACATCATTTTAACTTGAATTGAGAAAGTACGAGTTTGTCCTAATGAAATAAAAACTTTATTCCAAAATCACTCTATATCCCGTGTGGAGCATCATTTCGGCCACTCCTAATGAAATGAAAATAGCAGTTACTCCACTAAATAAAACTGGTTGAAACTGCTTGAACCTGATAAACACATCATTTAAACTTGAATTGAGAAAGTACTAGTTTGTTCTAATGAAATAAAAACATTCTTCCAAAATCACTCTATATCCCATGAGGAGCATCATTTCGGCCACTACTGATGAAATGAAAATAGCAGTTACTCCACTAAATATAATTGGTTGAAAGTACTTGCAACTGCTAAGTCCATCATGTTTAAACTTGAATTGAGAAAGTACTAGTTTGTTCTAATGAAATAAAAACTTTATTCCAAAATCACTCTATATCCCGTGAGGAGCATCATTTCGGCCACTACTGATGAAATGAAAATAGCAGTTACTCCACTAAATAAAACTGGTTGAAACTGCTTGAACCTGATAAACACATCATTTAACCTTGAATTGAGAAAGTACTAGTTTGTTCTAATGAAATAAAAACTTTCTTCCAAAATCACTCTATATCTCGTGTGGAGCATCATTTCGGCCACTCCTGATGAAATGAAAATAGCAGTTACTCCACTAAATAAAACTGGTTGAAACTGCTTGAACCTGATAAACACATCATTTTAACTTGAATTGAGAAAGTACTAGTTTGTTCTAAGGAAATAAAAACTTTATTCCAAAATCACTCCATATCCCGTGAGGAGCATCATTTCGGCCTCTACTGATGAAATGAAAATAGCAATTACTCCACTAAATATAATTGGTTGAAAGTACTTGCAACTGCTAAGTCCATCATGTTTAAACTTGAATTGAGAAAGTACTAGTTTGTTCTAATGAAATAAAAACTTTATTCCAAAATCACTCTATATCTCGTGTGGAGCATAATTTCGGCCACTCCTGATGAAATGACAATAGCAGTCAAATCCAGCATAATAAAACAGGTTGAAACTGCTTAAAGCTGATAAACACTTCATGTTTAAACTTGAATAGTGAAAGTACGACTATGTTCTAGTAAAATACAAACTTTATTCTAAAAACCAACTCTCAAGCTCCTCATCCTATCTGTAAGGGTGCGCTCAGCCACCCTACGCAGGAAGCTCACTTCAACCGCTTGTATCCGGGATCTCGTTCTTTCGGTCATGACCCATGGTTCATGGCTGTGGTGGAGGCAATAACTCGGGTCTGGGAGGAGTTTGGAGAGGCCATGGAAGAGGACTTTCGGTCTTTCACCTTCGGACTTTCTGGCAAACCGTCTCCATGCTCCGGGAGCATGGAGTCCGGTGCACTTCATCCCTGCAACATCGCGTGACGCGGGGACGGTACCTCTGGACAGGCAGAATGGGGTGGTGGTCCCTCTCTTCAAGGACGGGGATCGGAGGGTGTGTTCCAACTACAGAGGGATCACACTCCTCAGCCTCCCCAGGAAAGTCTATTCCAGTGTACTGGAGTGGAGGGTCCGGCCGTTAGTCAAACCTTGGATCCAAGAGGAATAATGCGGTTTTCGTTCTGGTCGTGGAACACTGGACCAGCTCTATACCCTCCACCAGCTGCTTGAGGGTTCATGGGAGTTTGCCCAACTAGTCCACATGTGTTTTCTGGATCTGGAGAAGGCGTTCGACCGCGTCCCCCGAGACATCCTGTGGGGGGTGCGCCGGGAGCATGTAGTCCGTGGCCCTTTGTTTAGGGCTGTTCGGTCTTTGTATTCCCGGAAAGGAGTTTGGTTTGCATTGGCGGCAATAAGTCGGACCTGTTCGCAGTGGTTTCATCTGATCCGCCAGTGGCAGACAGAAAAAAGCATTAGCCAAATCTATACAAGAGAAAAATCTATGTTCAGGTGAGAGATGTGACAACGCAGTTTTGAGATGTTTTGAGATGTCTGAGATGTCTGGCACAGGTTGCCGGGACCGGCAGCCAGGGGGGACTCGGCTGAGAAGGTGAGAAGCTCTCCCAGAGGTGGGAGTTGAAAACTGCGCGGATGGAGGGCTCGGCCAGATGTTCCCAGCAGACCCTCATAACACGTTTGGGCCTGTCGAGTCTATCCGGCTTCCTCCCGGTCCAGCGCATCCAACTCACCACCAGGTGGTGATCAGTTGACAGCTCTGCCCTTCTCTTTACCCTAGTGTCAAAGACACATGGCCAGAGATCAGATGAAACGACCACAAAGTCTATCATTGACCTAGGGTGTCCTGGTGCCACGTGCACTTATGGACACCCCTGTGCTCGAACATGGTGTTCGTTATGGACAAGCTGTGACTGGCACAGAAGTCCAATAACAGAACACCTCTCGGGTTCAGATCGGGGAGGCCGTTCCTCCCAATCACCCCCTTCCAGGTCTCACTGTCATTGGCCACGTGCGCGTTGAAGTCCCCCAGGAGAACAATGGAGTCCCCAGTTGGGGCACTATCCAGCACCCCTCCCAGGGACTCCAAGAAGGTTAGGTACTCTGAGCTGCTGTTCGGTGCATTGGCCGAGACAACAGTCAGAGACCTGTCCCCTACTCGAAGGCGTAGGCACGCAACCCTCTCGTTCACTGGGGTGAACTCCAACACATGACGGCTGAGCTGCGGGGCAATCAGCAAGCCCACTCCAGCCCGCCGCCTTACACTGCGGGCAACTCCAGAGCAGTGGAGTATCCAGCCCCTGTCGAGGAGCTGGGTTCCAGAGTCCAAGCTGTGAGTGGAGGCGAGCCCGACTATATCTAGACGGTATCTCTCAGCCTCCCTCACAAGCTCGGGCTCCTTCCCCCTCAGCGAGGTCACAATCCATGTCCCAATAGCCAGATTCTGTGGCCGGGGATCGGGTCGTCGAGGCCTCTGCCGTCGACTACCCCCCAATCCACAATGCACCCGACCCCTACGGCAGCCTCTGTAGGTGGTGGACCCACAGGAGGGGCAAGTCCCCTGACAACATAGCATAGTTGGTTGCGAAGGGTCATTCGGGTGCTCAAACTCCCCCACCACGACAAGGTTGCAGTTCAAGGGGGAGTCACCACCGTTTAAAAGTTTTGTATGTTGCTATTTGAGGATATGATTGTTGATTTTGCTAACATATGACCTCTATTATACGAAGAGTGCCTCATACTGTATTGACACTAATTATTGACCTCTGGGGTCAGAGGTCAAAAGGAGAATTGAAGGAATATAGTGGTTAAACATTTGTTTTCTGTGTGACAACTGGACATATTGTATTCAGTTGTGTTTCTACACTACTGGGGTTTCTCCCACTGCCCAAGTTGAGAAAACACAGCTATAAATCCATGTTCAGGGACATTCCAAGTTGGTTGGCGATGTCTCCTCAGTGCTCTACTTGCAAAAACATGGTCAAGGTAAGATTGGATCAACAGATAAGAGGTCAGAGGTCACTTTGTCCCCTCTCAAGCTCTGAGAAGAACCAGTTTGAAGCAGTTTTGGGAACAAAGGAATAGCAAATTCACCATAGCAACGCATACATCACGAGAAACCGACCAATGTGAGGTTGAAGTGGTGTATGCAAATGTGTAAATATGAACCACGTGTTGCAGTTGTGCCCTTCTTCATTGTAAACCTGGCCTGCACACTTGGGTCTGCAAGGAAGAACGGTCTGAGCTCGTATTATGTAATCTGATATATGTATTTTTATAATCTCTTGTTTGTGTGATTATTAAATTCACTATTGAAGAAATTAACTCTGTTCCTGCCTCTCCCGGATCAAACGAACAAGCAGGAATTCAGGGGAACACAGGAACGAATTCCAACACTAAGCATCTCTACATAAAGTCAGTAACACGATTTCTCTAGATTAAACCAGTCTGAGATGCTATATCTAAAGACAGTAACGTGATTTTCTAAATCAAACCAGCCTGATCAGCTCTATCTACAGGCAGCAACACGATTTTTCGAGATTAAACCAGCCTGAGCAGCACGTGATTTTCTAGATTAAACCAGCAAGATCAGCTCTATATAAAGACAGTAACACGATTTGTCTAGATTAAACCAGCCTGAGCAGCTCTATCTTAAGAAAATAACATGATTTTTTTCCCAATTAAACCAGCCTGAGCAGCTCTATCTTAAAGGTGTACAGTAGGATTTTCCCGAATTTTAGGAAAGAACCGCCCTCTCCACCTTTTGAAAAATGCACATGCGCAAAGCTCTACCTGCTCCCGAGATGGAACGCCTACTAAAACGTGTGCGAGAGACATGAACGAGCCCAGTTCTCCTCGTGCACGCCCTGTTTACAAGTCACAAGTCGGCATCGCTTACACAAGCTCACTTTACAAGAAGATTTGAACTTTTCCCACTAATCAACCCTGGAAAGTTACAATATAGACGTAGATAACTTTTACTGGAAGTGATTTGAAATGGATTTCTCCAAATAGAATGCCAAACTTTACCTGTCGAGTAGAAACTTCGCGACTGAAGCATCAGTGGGAAGCCCAACCTGGGCTTTCAGCGCCATCGTGTGAAAGAATCTCCCAAAAACACTCTGGTCTTGTTTCTCTCTTCCGAAGCCTTTCTCTTCTTCTCATACACTTCGAAGACACTTTTTCTCTTTTGCGACCCTCTGCCATTTTCAAAGTACCCGGTGAGAACTGCGAGCTCGCTGAAGGCGTAGCTCACCATATACACCTGAAAGCGCGCATGCGCAGAAAGTGAAAACTAATAGATCCACGCTACCTGGGGACGAGCACGTACGACGGCCTTACGTAATATATCACCAGAATGATTGACAGTTGGGAGGACCAATAGTCTTGATGATCCACCCGGAAAAAGAAAATCCTCCTGTACACCTTTAAGACAGTAACATGATTTTACTTGATTAAACCAGCCTGAGAAGCTCTATCTTAAAAAAGTACACTCAAAAATGAAATGACAGAATTGTTTTTTCAGTGTGACATGATTTTCCTCGATTAAACCATGGTCCAAGTGGAGGAACGTGGGAGCAGCGCTTCAAAGGGTTGAGTGGAAATCTCCACCAACGGCTGATCCCACGTTTCATCGGGCTCATCCGTCCCTCCGGACAGGGCCTCACAGCCAGAGACAGGTGAGCCGTTTAGGGACTATTCAGTAACAAGAACTTAGAGCTGTGATTTCACTTGTATATAAGTTAAAGATGTAAAGCAAAGTTGGACTCTTCAGGTGATGAAACATACATTAAATGTCCACCAATGACTGTTGAGATGGTTGATCATTTAGTTTTAAACGTAGTAAACATAGAAAATACTTTGGCTGGTTATTGTGATTAAATTAAATTACATCTCACAACAAAACATGCTTTTAAAATAACAAAGACATTTGATCCAAATTACATTGAATTTAATACAAGAGACCCATTCTACAAAACAAACCTTTCCTCCTGCAATTAGCCTTTCAATACCACCTCACTCCGTGTGTGTTGTCCTCACAATCAATCAAAGTGATCTGGTGTCTCCTGGTGTTGATCTTAAGAGTCTCTCAACTTGTGGAACCTGTGCATTTAACACTTTTCTTTTGTCTACAGTGTGTTGTGGGAATCTCCCAGAACCTGTATCTCGCCCACCTTGCTGCTCCTCCTGTCACCTGCAGTACAAGGTGATTTCGTCTGTCCACTTCTAGCTCTAAAGACTCTTCTGGCTGTTTGTACCTACATGAACATCATTACATGCAGCTTGTTTACCAGAGCTTTACTTCAAGTCATTGCACAGCTAGAAAACTTTAGTTTATTAAGTCTCAGTAAGGTCTGAGTGTGTATCACATGTTTAGGTGCAACCAGGGTTGGGTAGTAATGGAATACATGTAACAGTGTTACATAATTAGGATACAAAAAACATATAACTGTAATCTGCTACAGTACATAAAAAAATGTGTAATCTCGTTACAGGTATATTCGATAAAAACTGGGATTACTGAGCAGGATTACAGTAGAAATCAGATGGAATAAACTAGAAATGCAGCTGTCACATGCGCCATGCACTGGCATTGCGACACTTCCCGACGCTTTCAGGCTGACAATCCATGCTTTGCCATGGATTCTGCAGACAGTTGCTTTCATCACTATGTTTTAAAGTCGGAGAAATCTCTGAACCTCTCTTTACAATGCAAACTATGTCTCCCAGCCGTGAAAGTGCTGTGAACGTCCAGGAACTGGACATCTCACCTGAAGAAACATAGAAACATAAAACCCGCTCACTTTCACTGATACACACATGGACTCTGTTTACTAGTTTTATTAGCTCGTAACATGCTTCCTACCTGTTCTCAATACGTTTAGAGGCTCTTGTGTTTTAGGGATTAATTGGGGCGACACGTGCCATCACTTTTTTCTTTTTACTCAATGAGTGATTCATGCTGCTAGATACAGCCTCTCATCAAACATTCACATTTATTCCGGAAAAAAAACAACATTAAAACTAGTGAGGAAACGGGGCGGGCGAGAGAGAGAGAGAGAGAGAGAGAGAGAGAGAGAGAGAGAGAGAGAGAGAGAGAGAGAGAGAGAGAGAGAGAGAGAGAGAGAGAGAGAGAGTTTTAGAAAAGATGGGCACATTTTCTTGAATAGAAATTGAAAGCTTTATTTGTATTGTGGTTTTGATTCTCTAAAAAAAAAAAAATCAATGTTAGACACCTGATTGGTTACTGAGTTTTGATAGTTCAAAACTTGTTAAGTGCAATTTGTGTCTGCTGTGTATAAGATGTGTCAATACACTGAGCAGATGACACTTTCTATTCTTTCTTGTCATTTTTTTATGTTTTATTATGGCCAGGCAAGAGTAGAGGCACGGCTTTTCAGAGGTTGATGGACTCTGTGCTGCGCGACCTCGCTTTCGTTTCTGTTTACCTGGACGACATCTTGGTGGCTAGTTCTTCAGTTGAGGAGCATTTTTCACACCAAAAGCAAGTTTTTCAGCGCTTTGAGAAGGGGTGGGCAATTATTTTTCCGAAAGGGCCAAATGAGAAGCAGAAAATATTGTGGAGGGCCGGGCCAAAAGTTTAAACTCTATTCTGCATATGAATTTTATTTCTACATTGAAAGCAGTAAATGGCATTGTTTACACATGCTGGTAAGTGTCTGTGTTATTATTAGGTAAAGAGAAAGTGAGGGTTATTTTAACAAAAAATGTTTTTATTCAGTGCAGTTATTCAAAACAATTGTAAACATGAAACATTTGTAACTCTTTTTTTAATTACATTAACCAAAAACACTTTTTTCTATTAAGACATCACAATGTCTTTGTATGCCAAATATCATTAACAAGATATGTCACATTATGATTGTCAAACTGCCAAGCTGTGCAGACAAAAAGTAATAGTGAACACACATTTGTGTATTTTCTTGTTCAGTGAGAGAAATCTAGCCTTTGCTGCCCTTTAACGAGTGCATCAAAGTCAGGTTGAATGTCTGAGGTGGAGATGCGAAGCACAGCTGACAGATGATCATCAGTAAGAGAGGATCTGAACCTGGATTTGGTAAACTTCATTACTGAGAATGTTTGTTCACATATGTAGGTAGATCCAAACAGAACCAACATCTTCTGAGCATGTCTCCTCATGTTTGGAAAGTTCTCCTCCTTAAGAGATGAGTAGAACTCCAGCAGTGATGCTGACTTAAAGTGCTCTGCCAGTACTGTGTCAGACTGCAGGTCAATGAGCTCCAGCTGAACATCACTGGGTGCATCATCTACTCTGCAGGCAAAGGGAGAGGAAACCAGGTGCATTTCATCCTCAATGTTTTTACAATCATCAAATCACCTTAAAAACTCACCATGCAAATCTCCTAACATGGATGAGTACCTGCAGAGATGATTAGCTGATGGTCTGACTTCTTTAAGGGTTGAGCATGTGGGTGAGAGTGTTGTTCTGTAGTTGACTTGAAAGAAACAGCAACTTTCTCATAAAAGCCTTCACCAGGTTAATGCATGTCATGAACGAAAAGGCCCTTGCCTTGCAGTTTAGTGCTCAGTTCATTCATCAGTGCCGTCACATCAACAGCAAATGCAAAATCTGCCATCCAGTTCATATCTGAAAGCTCGGGGATGTTTTTGCCTTTCATCTCACAAAACTCTTGAATCTCTGTTTTCAGGTCCCAAAATCTTTTGAGCACTTTGCCCAGACTGAGCCGTCTGACAGCTGTGTGGTCCATGATGTCACCATGTTCATTCTCATGCTCCTCTAAAAGTGCAACAAACTGCCTGTGATTTAATGCTCGTGCCCTGATAAAGTTAACCGTTTTTGTTACAACATCAATAACATGGTTAAGTTTTAGCACAGACCTGCACAGTACATGCTGATGTATAATACAATGTATCAACACTAAATAATGCTCTGTGCCGAGTTCAGTCACTTTATCTTGGATCTGTTTCAAAAGTCCGACATGTTTTCCTGTCATATTCGGACAACCATCAGTAGTGATGCCTACCAGTTTGTCCCATTTCAGTCCAAGCTTGACCATGCATGCATCGACCTCCTTGAACAGATCGCTTCCCGTTGTCGTTCCTTTTATTGACCTCAATGCTGCCAGCTCCTCCGTAATCTTGAAGTCCTGCCTTGTTCCCCGGAGAAACACCAGTAACTGGGCAGTGTCACGGACATCACAGCTCTCATCCAAAGCCAAAGAGAAAAAGTCAAAACTTTCAACTCCACTTTTGAGCTGACATTCGAGATTCTCCGCGATTCCTTCCACCCTTCTGGTGACGGTTCGCCTGGACAGCGGGACTTTTTCAAATGCTTCTTTATTCTCAGGGCATATTAGCGCGGCAGAGTCCACCAAGCACTCTTTCACAAACTCGCCATCCGAGAACGGCTTGCTGTTTTTAGCGATTTTGTGGGATATGACGAAGCTGGTCTTGGTCGCTGCATCCCGGGCTGTGTGTAGTTTGCTAAAACAGCCTTGTTGTTTTGGTAGCTTTGCTAGCAAGTCTTATGATATTCGCGCTCTCTCAGCCTCCGCCAAGTGTCTGTATTTCTCCGCGTGTTTTGTCTCATAATGCCGACTCACATTATACTCCTTAAACACGGCGACGTGCTCTCCACAAACTAAACAGACGGGTTTACCACCGACTTCAGTAAACAAATATTTAGTGCTCCAAATCTTCTTGAAATTTCGGCCTTCAGCATCCAACTTTCTTTTCTTGACGTGCCCGTACATCATTGAGGGGCGACAATGACCGCTAATCACATGCACTGATTGACTTGTTTTACGGGTCACGTATACGACGTACGTAGGTTACGTACACTGTACATAAATAAACAGGCTTCAAAGCAAAAGCATTTCCGTTTTAGTTTATACAGCCGATGGTTTTAGTCCACGCATTAAAATTCGAAAGAAGCTTTTGTTTTCTTAATTCTAAGCAACCTTTCGCGGGCCGGTCAGAATCAGGTCACGGGCCGTATTTGGCCCGCGGGCCTTAAAATGCCCAGGTCTGGCCTTGAGGAACATGGCCTAATTGTCAACCCTGCTAAGTGCCAGTTTGGTCTGCCTGTGATTGACTTTTTGGGTCATCGTATTTCAACTCAGGGTGCCATTCCATTGCCTTCTAAGGTGCAAGCGGTGACAGATTTCCCTCGTCCAGCCTCGGTTAAGGCCCTGCAGGAGTTTTTGGGCATGATTAATTTCTACAACCTTTCATATTGAGATTACAACTATATACCAAATAAATGTTTTATCAGCTCTATCAATTACAATGGTCAAATTGTCTCAATGGCTACATACAGAAAATCGTGGGTTTAAATCCACCTGGAGGTGTTTGTGGAATTAACTTGTGTGTGCATGTGTTTCCTCAGGGTTCTCTGGTTTTCTTCCACAGTCCAATTAAATGCATGCTAATGGTAATACTAAACTGACTCTCTGTGTATGTCCCGTGGTAGACTGATGACGTGTTCTGTTTCTTTTGAAACGTATTTTCAGCGACGTCCAGACAAGACGTCAATATAATGTTCAAGAAAGACGTCTCAAAAAACTTTCATTCAGGCTCTTCTGAGGAAGTCTTCTGGATGTCTAGAGACATCGTCTTTAGTTGTGTTCTGGACCTACATGTTGACACAAAGAACAGTGGCTGTGTAAAACACATTGGTTACTGTGGAACTGTGCTGTGTATTCATCAACAACATCTCACATGTTGGAAGATAAACAAGAGCACGGAGCAACATTTGATCAAAAATAATTTATTTATGAAAAATTATTAATTAGAATAAATTGGTTATTTATCAAATAATAATGACATTGGGCCACCACCAGCTAAACTGGAAATAGTTAATGCCAAAAAAAAGTGTTATTTAAATTGATTAATGTTTCTCTTTAGATATAACAATCTTGGATAACAGGGAAGGTGTGAGATTCGAGCGCAGGCTGTTTCAAACCAGTGAATTCAGGCCCAGGACCGCTTGACCCCGTCAGCTAGAAAGGGTATGTACTGGGTTTCAGAAGATGGCAGTGCCTCGAGGTCAGTGGGGACTGGGTGGATGTCTGTGACTCCCCCCCCCCCTTTTGTGCGAGTCCCTTGCGAAGATCGTGTGATAATCGCGGGAGACCTCCTCATACAAATGCATCTCCTTGTTTCTGTTGTGGTAAAGCGCGAGCCTCAGCAGAGCGTTGCTCGGTCTTTGACTCGAAGCCTGAATAAGGTTCTTCTGGTACAGACATGGTCTGTTTACCTGAAATGTCTGTATTCTCTGGTTGAGTCATTGGAGCGTGCACAACCATGTCACCTTCGGTGCTCGGTTTTGTACCCTGAAGAACCTGTTCAAGGTTAACATGGTGAGCGCTGGTGATGGTTTTGGTTGTGGAAATGAGGACAGTTGTGTCATGCGTGTCGTCGCTGGTGAGGGACGAAGGCAGATTGTCAATGAGATGACAATTAGTTCAAGATTGTGGAATGAACTGTCAGTTAACATCTCTAAAGGTGGAAAGGCGGTCACTTTAATCTGACCAGGTGTCAGAATTTGGACCCGTGGGTTGGCTGAACGATTGCTGTTAGAAGCTGGGTGGCCTAGTTCTTAGCCAATGGGAGTCGGGCTGACGACTTGGGACCAAAGGCGCCGTTTGGTGGCAGCGAGTCGGTTTAGGATGTCCTGACCAATAAGCAGTTCTTCTGTGTCCAGATCAGTGATGTGGATGGGATGCGTCGCTGACATGTCCTAGAAAGCTGTTGACCCAGACACATTGAGTGATGTGGTGAAGTGCTGAGTGAAGCCTCGGATGTTTATGCTACACTCTTCCACCTGAAGTGGCTTTCCTTAAGTGGCATGCGCAAGCGTGGTTCTAGCAACCCGTGCGAAGGTGTCTGAACACATGAGGGGGATTTCTGACCCAGTACCAAGCAGTGAGAGAGTGTCAACAACCCCTACCACCACTGAAGTGTATCTGTGGTTGGCATAGCCAAGATTACCCAAGAATGTCAAATGGGCCTCTTTCACCTCCTGGATCTCCTCCTACTGCCAAAATGAACTTTGTGTGCGGAGGGGAGGGGCCAAGTCATGTGGTCAGGGGGAGCCAGGTCCCTTCTTACCAGGCGGGTTCAGGTGCTGCTTCACCTCTCTGGTGCAGGTTTTAATCCACTGTGGGACATCTGCATCCCAGTTGTTTTGAGTCTGACCTCAGCCTCGGTTTTTAGACTTACCTCTCCTCACCTGAGACCTCAGGACACCTGCATCACCATCATAGTTTTCACCTGAATGGTGGTGCAGCTCCCACACCATCTGCGCATGTTTGCGGAGGTCTTTCATGGTGGGGTTTTTGGTCCTGCAGAAAAGGGCGACATCGATCCGCACACTGTTGTGGAGGTTGTTAACGAAGAGGGACTTAAAAGTCTGGTCTTTGTCCAATCCTGGTGCATTGTGGCCTTGGAAGTAGGCAGCCCTTAGGCACTTATAAATACTATCTGGGAGTCTACGCCCCCTTTTGAGTGATTGTAAATGCACCAAAGTTTGCAGAGGCAGGATTTGGTGCATTTGATCCTGCAGATGATCCTGCTTCCCTAAGTGCATGACAGAGGGCTGAGTAATGGTCTCTGATGGCAGATGGGAGGGACTCTATGTATACATGGACACTCCTGGATGTCATCTTCCAGAGAAGCGTAAGCTTCTCTCGGGACGAAGGATGAGGCAGGTTGAAGAGGCAGCGTTCAACCTCCACCAGGTTGTCCGCTACACGAATCTCCGGGTTGTTTGGTTCGAACTGCTCTATGTCCTCTGCAAGGGACTCAAGCTGGCTGGTCCAAAGACCAGGTACCCTTGGGATATCGGAATAGTCAGAGTCATCTGAGCTAGAACATCCTGGTTCTCTCCGGTGGAGAGAGTGAGGGAGCTGATAGCACTGTGAGGTGCTGGAAAATGACAATGTTCCTTCTCCTGAAAAGGAGTGAAAGAGCTGCGAGACCACGTGGTGGTGCGGCTGAGAGCACTGATGGATGTGTGTCATAGCAACTCGCTGTTGAGGTTTCTTCTCTCCTGTGTAGACAGGCATAGAAGACCGGCGGCAACAGTCTTCAACTGGGTCATGTAGCTCCCGAGGTATCTTTGCTCTGAGTACGCAGTGTCTCTGACGACTCATGAGAGGAGTCACGCAAAAGCTGTGTTTCGAAAAGTGCGAAAATGTTGTTAATGCACAGGTGATGGTTACACCTGTGGCTTTCACTTCTGTAGTCTATACAAATTGTAACCTCGCAACTGCAACACAGTGTTTTTAGCACCTTGGGTGAGCAATAGTTGTGTTAGTGTACATTTTTCTGGGTAGATACTTGAATAGTGAAAGTACGAGTTTGTCCTAATGAAATTAAAACTTTATTCTAAAAACATACTCAGTAGAAGATTGCAGATAGACTGAAGCATCTTTTCGGCCACAACTGATGAAAAGACCATAACAGTCAAATCCAGCATAATAAAAGAGGTTGAAACTGCTTTAACCTAATAAACACTTCATGTTTAAACTTGAATTGAGAAAGTACTAGTTTGTTCTAATGAAATAAAAACTTTCTTCCAAAATCACTCTATATCCCGTGAGGAGCATCATTTCGGCCACTACTGATGAAATGAAAATAGCAGTTACTCCACTAAATAAAACTGGTTGAAACTGCTTGAACCTGAAAAACACATCATTTAACCTTGAATTGAGAAAGTACTAGTTTGTTCTAATGAAATAAAAACATTCATCCAAAATCACTCTATATCCCGTGAGGAGCATCATTTCGGCCACTCCTGATGAAATGAAAATAGCAGTTACTCCACTAAATAAAACTGGTTGAAACTGCTTGAACCTGATAAACACATCATTTAAACTTGAATTGAGAAAGTACTAGTTTGTTCTAAGGAAAAAAAAAACTTTATTCCAAAATCACTCTATATCCCGTGAGGAGCATCATTTCGGCCACTACTGATGAAATGAAAATAGCGGTTACTCCACTAAATAAAACTGGTTGAAACTACTTGAACCTGATAAACACATCATTTAACCTTGAATTGAGAAAGTACTAGTTTGTTCTAATGAAATAAAAACTTTATTCCAAAATCACTCTATATCTCGTGTGGAGCATCATTTCGGCCACTACTGATGAAATGAAAATAGCAGTTACTCCACTAAATATAATTGGTTGAAAGTACTTGCAACTGCTAAGTCCATCATGTTTAAACGTGAATTGAGAAAGTACTAGTTTGTTCTAATTAAATAAAAACTTTATTCCAAAATCACTCTATATCCCGTGAGGAGCATCATTTCGGCCACTACTGATGAAATGAAAATAGCAGTTGCTCCACTAAATAAAACTGGTTGAAACTGCTTGAACCTGATAAACACATCATTTAACCTTGAATTGAGAAAGTACTAGTTTGTTCTAATGAAATAAAAACTTTATTCCAAAATCACTCTATATCTCGTGTGGAGCATCATTTCGGCCACTACTCATGAAATGAAAATAGCAGTTACTCCACTAAATAAAACTGGTTGAAACTGCTTGAACCTGATAAACACATCATTTAAACTTGAATTGAGAAAGTACTAGTTGGTTCTACTGAAATAAAAACTTTCTTCCAAAATTACTCTATATCCCGTGTGGAGCATCATTTCGGCCACTACTGATGAAATGAAAATAGCAGTTACTCCACTAAATAAAACTGGTTGAAACTGCTTGAACCTGATAAACACATCATTTAACCTTGAATTGAGAAAGTACTAGTTTGTTCTAATGAAATAAAAACTTTATTCCAAAATCACTCTATATCTCGTGTGGAGCATCATTTCGGCCACTACTCATGAAATGAAAATAGCAGTTACTCCACTAAATATATTTGGTTTAAAGTGCTTGCAACTGCTAAGTCCATCATGTTTAACCTTGAATTGAGAAAGTACGAGTTTGTCCTAATGAAATAAAAACTTTATTCCAAAATCACTCTATACCCCGTGTGGAGCATCATTTCGGCCACTCCTAATGAAATGAAAATAGCAGTTACTCCACTAAATAAAACTGGTTGAAACTGCTTGAACCTGATAAACACATCATTTAAACTTGAATTGAGAAAGTACTAGTTTGTTCTAATGAAATAAAAACTTTCTTCCAAAATCACTCTATATCTCGTGTGGAGCATCATTTTGGCCACTCCTGATGAAATGAAAATAGCAGTTACTCCACTAAATAAAACTGGTTGAAACTGCTTGAACCTGATAAACACATCATTTTAACTTGAATTGATAAAGTACTAGTTTGTTCAAAGGAAATAAAAACTTTATTCCAAAATCACTCTATATCCCGTGAGGAGCATCATTTCGGCCACTACTGATGAAATGAAAATAGCAGTTACTCCACTAAATAAAACTGGTTGAAACTGCTTGAACCTGATAAACACATCATTTAACCTTGAATTGAGAAAGTACTAGTTTGTTCTAATGAAATAAAAACTTTCTTCCAAAATCACTCTATATCTCGTGTGGAGCATCATTTCGGCCACTCCTGATGAAATGAAAATAGCAGTTACTCCACTAAATAAAACTGGTTGAAACTGCTTGAACCTGATAAACACATCATTTAAACTTGAATTGAGAAAGTACTAGTTTGTTCTAAGGAAAAAAAAAACTTTATTCCAAAATCACTCTATATCCCGTGAGGAGCATCATTTCGGCCACTACTGATGAAATGAAAATAGCAGTTACTCCACTAAATAAAACTGGTTGAAACTACTTGAACCTGATAAACACATCATTTAACCTTGAATTGAGAAAGTACTAGTTTGTTCTAATGAAATAAAAACTTTATTCCAAAATCACTCTATATCTCGTGTGGAGCATAATTTCGGCCACTCCTGATGAAATGACAATAGCAGTCAAATCCAGCATAATAAAACAGGTTGAAACTGCTTAAAGCTGATAAACACTTCATGTTTAAACTTGAATAGTGAAAGTACGACTATGTTCTAGTAAAATACAAACTTTATTCTAAAAACCAACTCTCAAGCTCCTCATCCTATCTGTAAGGGTGCGCTCAGCCACCCTACGCAGGAAGCTCACTTCAACCGCTTGTATCCGGGATCTCGTTCTTTCGGTCATGACCCATGGTTCATGGCTGTGGTGGAGGCAATAACTCGGGTCTGGGAGGAGTTTGGAGAGGCCATGGAAGAGGACTTTCGGTCTTTCACCTTCGGACTTTCTGGCAAACCGTCTCCATGCTCCGGGAGCATGGAGTCCGGTGCACTTCATCCCTGCAACATCGCGTGACGCGGGGACGGTACCTCTGGACAGGCAGAATGGGGTGGTGGTCCCTCTCTTCAAGGACGGGGATCGGAGGGTGTGTTCCAACTACAGAGGGATCACACTCCTCAGCCTCCCCAGGAAAGTCTATTCCAGTGTACTGGAGTGGAGGGTCCGGCCGTTAGTCAAACCTTGGATCCAAGAGGAATAATGCGGTTTTCGTTCTGGTCGTGGAACACTGGACCAGCTCTATACCCTCCACCAGCTGCTCGAGGGTTCATGGGAGTTTGCCCAACTAGTCCACATGTGTTTTCTGGATCTGGAGAAGGCGTTCGACCGCGTCCCCCGAGACATCCTGTGGGGGGTGCTCCGGGAGCATGTAGTCCGGGGCCCTTTGTTAAGGGCTGTTCGGTCTTTGTATTCCCGGAAAGGAGTTTGGTTTGCATTGGCGGCAATAAGTCGGACCTGTTCGCAGTGGTTTCATCTGATCCGCCAGTGGCAGACAGAAAAAAGCATTAGCCAAATCTATACAAGAGAAAAATCTATGTTCAGGTGAGAGATGTGACAACGCAGTTTTGAGATGTTTTGAGATGTCTGAGATGTCTGGCACAGGTTGCCGGGACCGGCAGCCAGGGGGGACTCGGCTGAGAAGGTGAGAAGCTCTCCCAGAGGTGGGAGTTGAAAACTGCGCGGATGGAGGGCTCGGCCAGATGTTCCCAGCAGACCCTCATAACACGTTTGGGCCTGTCGAGTCTATCCGGCTTCCTCCCGGTCCAGCGCATCCAACTCACCACCAGGTGGTGATCAGTTGACAGCTCTGCCCTTCTCTTTACCCTAGTGTCAAAGACACATGGCCAGAGATCAGATGAAATGACCACAAAGTCTATCATTGACCTAGGGTGTCCTGGTGCCACGTGCACTTATGGACACCCCTGTGCTCGAACATGGTGTTCGTTATGGACAAGCTGTGACGGGCACAGAAGTCCAATAACAGAACACCTCTCGGGTTCAGATCGGGGAGGCCGTTCCTCCCAATCACCCCCTTCCAGGTCTCACTGTCATTGGCCACGTGCGCGTTGAAGTCCCCCAGGAGAACAATGGAGTCCCCAGTTGGGGCACTATCCAGCACCCCTCCCACGGACTCCAAGAAGGTTAGGTACTCTGAGCTGCTGTTCGGTGCATTGGCCGAGACAACAGTCAGAGACCTGTCCCCTACTCGAAGGCGTAGGCACGCAACCCTCTCGTTCACTGGGGTGAACTCCAACACATGACGGCTGAGCTGCGGGGCAATCAGCAAGCCCACTCCAGCCCGCCGCCTTACACTGCGGGCAACTCCAGAGCAGTGGAGTATCCAGCCCCTGTGGAGGAGCTGGGTTCCAGAGTCCAAGCTGTGAGTAGAGGCGAGCCCGACTATATCTAGACGGTATCTCTCAGCCTCCCTCACAAGCTCGGGCTCCTTCCCCCTCAGCGAGGTCACAATCCATGTCCCAATAGCCAGATTCTGTGGCCGGGGATCGGGTCGTCGAGGCCCCTGCCGTCGACTACCCCCCAATCCACAATGCACCCGACCCCTACGGCAGCCTCTGTAGGTGGTGGACCCACAGGAGGGGCAAGTCCCCTGACAACATAGCATAGTTGGTTGCGAAGGGTCATTCGGGTGCTCAAACTCCCCCACCACGACAAGGTTGCAGTTCAAGGGGGAGTCACCACCGTTTAAAAGTTTTGTATGTTGCTATTTGAGGATATGATTGTTGATTTTGCTAACATATGACCTCTATTATACGAAGAGTGCCTCATACTGTATTGACACTAATTATTGACCTCTGGGGTCAGAGGTCAAAAGGAGAATTGAAGGAATATAGTGGTTAAACATTTGTTTTCTGTGTGACAACTGGACATATTGTATTCAGTTGTGTTTCTACACTACTGGGGTTTCTCCCACTGCCCAAGTTGGGAAAACACAGCTATAAATCCATGTTCAGGGACATGCCAAGTTGGTTGGCGATGTCTCCTCAGTGCTCTACTTGCAAAAACATGGTCAAGGTAAGATTGGATCAACAGATAAGAGGTCAGAGGTCACTTTGTCCCCTCTCAAGCTCTGAGAAGAACCAGTTTGAAGCAGTTTTGGGAACAAAGGAATAGCAAATTCACCAAAGCAACGCATATATCACGAGAAACCGACCAATGTGAGGTTGAAGTGGTGTATGCAAATGTATAAATATGAACCACGTGTTGCAGTTGTGCCCTTCTTCATTGTAAACCTGGCCTGCACACTTGGGTCTGCAAGGAAGAACGGTCTGAGCTCGTATTATGTAATCTGATATATGTATTTTTATAATCTCTTGTTTGTGTGATTATTAAATTCACTATTGAAGAAATTAACTCTGTTCCTGCCTCTCCCGGATCAAACGAACGAGCAGGAATTCAGGGGAACACAGGAACGAATTCCAACACTAAGCATCTCTACATAAAGTCAGTAACACGATTTCTCTAGATTAAACCAGTCTGAGATGCTATATCTAAAGACAGTAACGTGATTTTCTAAATCAAACCAGCCTGATCAGCTCTATCTACAGGCAGCAACACGATTTTTCGAGATTAAACCAGCCTGAGCAGCACGTGATTTTCTAGATTAAACCAGCAAGATCAGCTCTATATAAAGACAGTAACACGATTTGTCTAGATTAAACCAGCCTGAGCAGCTCTATCTTAAAAAAGTACACTCAAAAATGAAATGACAGAATTGTTTTTTCAGTGTGACATGATTTTCCTCGATTAAACCATGGTCCAAGTGAAGGAACGTGGGAGCAGCGCTTCAAAGGGTTGAGTGGAAATCTCCACCAACGGCTGATCCCACGTTTCATCGGGCTCATCCATCCCTCCGGACAGGGCCTCACAGCCAGAGACAGGTGAGCCGTTTAGGGACTATTCAGTAACAAGAACTTAGAGCTGTGATTTCACTTGTATATAAGTTAAAGATGTAAAGCAAAGTTGGACTCTTCAGGTGATGAAACATACATTAAATGTCCACCAATGACTGTTGAGATGGTTGATCATTTAGTTTTAAACGTAGTAAACATAGAAAATACTTTGGCTGGTTATTGTGATTAAATTAAATTACATCTCACAACAAAACATGCTTTTAAAATAACAAAGACATTTGATCCAAATTACATTGAATTTAATACAAGAGACCCATTCTACAAAACAAACCTTTCCTCCTGCAATTAGCCTTTCAATACCACCTCACTCCGTGTGTGTTGTCCTCACAATCAATCAAAGTGATCTGGTGTCTCCTGGTGTTGATCTTAAGAGTCTCTCAACTTGTGGAACCTGTGCATTTAACACTTTTCTTTTGTCTACAGTGTGTTGTGGGAATCTCCCAGAACCTGTATCTCGCCCACCTTGCTGCTCCTCCTGTCACCTGCAGTACAAGGTGATTTCGTCTGTCCACTTCTGGCTCTAAAGACTCTTCTGGCTGTTTGTACCTACATGATCATTACATGCAGCTTGTTTACCAGAGCTTTACTTCAAGTCATTGCACAGCTAGAAAACTTTAGTTTATTAAGTCTCAGTAAGGTCTGAGTGTGTATCACATGTTTAGGTGCAACCAGGGTTGGGTAGTAATGGAATACATGTAACAGTGTTACATAATTAGGATACAAAAAACATATAACTGTAATCTGCTACAGTACATAAAAAAATGTGTAATCTCGTTACAGGTATATTCGATAAAAACTGGGATTACTGAGCAGGATTACAGTAGAAATCAGATGGAATAAACTAGAAATGCAGCTGTCACATGCGCCATGCACTGGCATTGCGACACTTCCCGACGCTTTCAGGCTGACAATCCATGCTTTGCCATGGATTCTGCAGACAGTTGCTTTCATCACTATGTTTTAAAGTCGGAGAAATCTCTGAACCTCTCTTTACAATGCAAACTATGTCTCCCAGCCGTGAAAGTGCTGTGAACGTCCAGGAACTGGACATCTCACCTGAAGAAACATAGAAACATAAAACCCGCTCACTTTCACTGATACACACATGGACTCTGTTTACTAGTTTTATTAGCTCGTAACATGCTTCCTACCTGTTCTCAATACGTTTAGAGGCTCTTGTGTTTTAGGGATTAATTGGGGCGACACGTGCCATCACTTTTTTCTTTTTACTCAATGAGTGATTCATGCTGCCAGATACAGCCTCTCATCAAACATTCACATTTATTCCGGAAAAAAACCAACATTAAAACTAATGAGGAAATGGGGCGGGCGAGAGAGAGAGAGAGAGAGAGAGAGAGAGAGAGAGAGAGAGAGAGAGAGAGAGAGAGAGAGTTTTAGAAAAGATGGGCACATTTTCTTGAATAGAAATTGAAAGCTTTATTTGTATTGTGGTTTTGATTCTCTAAAAAAAAAAAAATCAATGTTAGACACCTGATTGGTTACTGAGTTTTGATAGTTCAAAACTTGTTAAGTGCAATTTGTGTCTGCTGTGTATAAGATGTGTCAATACACTGAGCAGATGACACTTTCTATTCTTTCTTGTCATTTTTTTATGTTTTATTATGGCCAGGCAAGAGTAGAGGCACGGCTTTTCAGAGGTTGATGGACTCTGTGCTGCGCGACCTCGCTTTCGTTTCTGTTTACCTGGACGACATCTTGGTGGCTAGTTCTTCAGTTGAGGAGCATTTTTCACACCAAAAGCAAGTTTTTCAGCGCTTTGAGAAGGGGTGGGCAATTATTTTTCCGAAAGGGCCAAATGAGAAGCAGAAAATATTGTGGAGGGCCGGGCCAAAAGTTTAAACTCTATTCTGCATATGAATTTTATTTCTACATTGAAAGCAGTAAATGGCATTGTTTACACATGCTGGTAAGTGTCTGTGTTATTATTAGGTAAAGAGAAAGTGAGGGTTATTTTAACAAAAAATGTTTTTATTCAGTGCAGTTATTCAAAACAATTGTAAACATGAAACATTTGTAACTCTTTTTTTAATTACATTAACCAAAAAGACTTTTTTCTATTAAGACATCACAATGTCTTTGTATGCCAAATATCATTAACAAGATATGTCACATTATGATTGTCAAACTGCCAAGCTGTGCAGACAAAAAGTAATAGTGAACACACATTTGTGTATTTTCTTGTTCAGTGAGAGAAATCTAGCCTTTGCTGCCCTTTAACGAGTGCATCAAAGTCAGGTTGAATGTCTGAGGTGGAGATGCGAAGCACAGCTGACAGATGATCATCAGTAAGAGAGGATCTGAACCTGGATTTGGTAAACTTCATTACTGAGAATGTTTGTTCACATATGTAGGTAGATCCAAACAGAACCAACATCTTCTGAGCATGTCTCCTCATGTTTGGAAAGTTCTCCTCCTTAAGAGATGAGTAGAACTCCAGCAGTGATCCTGACTTAAAGTGCTCTGCCAGTACTGTGTCAGACTGCAGGTCAATGAGCTCCAGCTGAACATCACTGGGTGCATCATCTACTCTGCAGGCAAAGGGAGAGGAAACCAGGTGCATTTCATCCTCAATGTTTTTACAATCATCAAATCGCCTTAAAAACTCACCATGCAAATCTCCTAACATGGATGAGTACCTGCAGAGATGATTAGCTGATGGTCTGACTTCTTTAAGGGTTTGCATGTGAGTGAGAGTGTTGTTCTGTAGTTGACTTGAAAGAAACAGCAACTTTCTCATAAAAGCCTTCACAAGGTTATGCATGCCATGAACGAAAAGGCCCTTGCCTTGCAGTTTAGTGCTCAGTTCATTCATCAGTGCCGTCACATCAACAGCAAATGTAAAATCTGCCATCCAGTTCATATCTGAAAGCTCGGGGATGTTTTTGCCTTTCATCTCACAAAACTCTTGAATCTCTGTTTTCAGGTCCCAAAATCTTTTGAGCACTTTGCCCAGACTGAGCCGTCTGACAGCTGTGTGGTCCATGATGTCACCATGTTCATTCTCATGCTCCTCTAAAAGTGCAACAAACTGCCTGTGATTTAATGCTCGTGCCCTGATAAAGTTAACCGTTTTTGTTACAACATCAATAACATGGTTAAGTTTTAGCACAGACCTGCACAGTACATGCTGATGTATAATACAATGTATCAACACTAAATGATGCTCTGTGCCGAGTTCAGTCACTTTATCTTGGATCTGTTTCAAAAGTCCGACATGTTTTCCTGTCATATTCGGACAACCATCAGTAGTGACGCCTACCAGTTTGTCCCATTTCAGTCCAAGCTTGACCATGCATGCATCGACCTCCTTGAACAGATCGCTTCCCGTTGTCGTTCCTTTTATTGACCTCAATGCTGCCAGCTCCTCCGTAATCTTGAAGTCCTGCCTTGTTCCCCGGAGAAACACCAGTAACTGGGCAGTGTCACGGACATCACAGCTCTCATCCAAAGCCAAAGAGAAAAAGTCAAAACTTTCAACTCCACTTTTGAGCTGACATTCGAGATTCTCCGCGATTCCTTCCACCCTTCTGGTGACGGTTCGCCTGGACAGCGGGACTTTTTCAAATGCTTCTTTATTCTCAGGGCATATTAGCGCGGCAGAGTCCACCAAGCACTCTTTCACAAACTCGCCATCCGAGAACGGCTTGCTGTTTTTAGCGATTTTGTGGGATATGACGAAGCTGGTCTTGGTCGCTGCATCCCGGGCTGTGTGTAGTTTGCTAAAACAGCCTTGTTGTTTTGGTAGCTTTGCTAGCAAGTCTTATGATATTCGCGCTCTCTCAGCCTCCGCCAAGTGTCTGTATTTCTCCGCGTGTTTTGTCTCATAATGCCGACTCACATTATACTCCTTAAACACGGCGACGTGCTCTCCACAAACTAAACAGACGGGTTTACCACCGACTTCAGTAAACAAATATTTAGTGCTCCAAATCTTCTTGAAATTTCGGCCTTCAGCATCCAACTTTCTTTTCTTGACGTGCCCGTACATCATTGAGGGGCGACAATGACCGCTAATCACATGCACTGATTGACTTGTTTTACGGGTCACGTATACGACGTACGTAGGTTACGTACACTGTACATAAATTAACAGGCTTCAAAGCAAAAGCATTTCCGTTTTAGTTTATACAGCCGATGGTTTTAGTCCACGCATTAAAATTCGAAAGAAGCTTTTGTTTTCTTAATTCTAAGCAACCTTTCGCGGGCCGGTCAGAATCAGGTCACGGGCCGTATTTGGCCCGCGGGCCTTAAAATGCCCAGGTCTGGCCTTGAGGAACATGGCCTAATTGTCAACCCTGCTAAGTGCCAGTTTGGTCTGCCTGTGATTGACTTTTTGGGTCATCGTATTTCAACTCAGGGTGCCATTCCATTGCCTTCTAAGGTGCAAGCGGTGACAGATTTCCCTCGTCCAGCCTCGGTTAAGGCCCTGCAGGAGTTTTTGGGCATGATTAATTTCTACAACCTTTCATATTGAGATTACAACTATATACCAAATAAATGTTTTATCAGCTCTATCAATTACAATGGTCAAATTGTCTCAATGGCTACATACAGAAAATCGTGGGTTTAAATCCACCTGGAGGTGTTTGTGGAATTAACTTGTGTGTGCATGTGTTTCCTCAGGGTTCTCTGGTTTTCTTCCACAGTCCAATTAAATGCATGCTAATGGTAATACTAAACTGACTCTCTGTGTATGTCCCGTGGTAGACTGATGACGTGTTCTGTTTCTTTTGAAACGTATTTTCAGCGACGTCCAGACAAGACGTCAATATAATGTTCAAGAAAGACGTCTCAAAAAACTTTCATTCAGGCTCTTCTGAGGAAGTCTTCTGGATGTCTAGAGACATCGTCTTTAGTTGTGTTCTGGACCTACATGTTGACACAAAGAACAGTGGCTGTGTAAAACACATTGGTTACTGTGGAACTGTGCTGTGTATTCATCAACAACATCTCACATGTTGGAAGATAAACAAGAGCACGGAGCAACATTTTATCAAAAATAATTTATTTATGAAAAAGTATTAATTAGAATAAATTGGTTATTTATCAAATAATAATGACATTGGGCCACCACCAGCTAAACTGGAAATAGTTAATGCCAAAAAAAAGTGTTATTTAAATTGATTAATGTTTCTCTTTAGATATAACAATCTTGGATAACAGGGAAGGTGTGAGATTCGAGCGCAGGCTGTTTCAAACCAGTGAATTCAGGCCCAGGACCGCTTGACCCCGTCAGCTAGAAAGGGTATGTACTGGGTTTCAGAAGATGGCAGTGCCTCGAGGTCAGTGGGGACTGGGTGGATGTCTGTGACTCCCCCCCCCCTTTTGTGCGAGTCCCTTGCGAAGATCGTGTGATAATCGCGGGAGACCTCCTCATACAAATGCATCTCCTTGTTTCTGTTGTGGTAAAGCGCGAGCCTCAGCAGAGCGTTGCTCGGTCTTTGACTCGAAGCCTGAATAAGGTTCTTCTGGTACAGACATGGTCTGTTTACCTGAAATGTCTGTATTCTCTGGTTGAGTCATTGGAGCGTGCACAACCATGTCACCTTCGGTGCTCGGTTTTGTACCCTGAAGAACCTGTTCAAGGTCAACATGGTGAGCGCTGGTGATGGTTTTGGTTGTGGAAATGAGGACAGTTGTGTCATGCGTGTCGTCGCTGGTGAGGGACGAAGGCAGATTGTCAATGAGATGACAATTAGTTCAAGATTGTGGAATGAACTGTCAGTTAACATCTCTAAAGGTGGAAAGGCGGTCACTTTAATCTGACCAGGTGTCAGAATTTGGACCCGTGGGTTGGCTGAACGATTGCTGTTAGAAGCTGGGTGGCCTAGTTCTTAGCCAATGGGAGTCGGGCTGACGACTTGGGACCAAAGGCGCCGTTTGGTGGCAGCGAGTCGGTTTAGGATGTCCTGACCAATAAGCAGTTCTTCTGTGTCCAGATCAGTGATGTGGATGGGATGCGTCGCTGACATGTCCTAGAAAGCTGTTGACCCAGACACATTGAGTGATGTGGTGAAGTGCTGAGTGAAGCCTCGGATGTTTATGCTACACTCTTCCACCTGAAGTGGCTTTCCTTAAGTGGCATGCGCAAGCGTGGTTCTAGCAACCCGTGCGAAGGTGTCTGAACACATGAGGGGGATTTCTGACCCAGTACCAAGCAGTGAGAGAGTGTCAACAACCCCTACCACCACTGAAGTGTATCTGTGGTTGGCATAGCCAAGATTACCCAAGAATGTCAAATGGGCCTCTTTCACCTCCTGGATCTCCTCCTACTGCCAAAATGAACTTTGTGTGCGGAGGGGAGGGGCCAAGTCATGTGGTCAGGGGGAGCCAGGTCCCTTCTTACCAGGCGGGTTCAGGTGCTGCTTCACCTCTCTGGTGCAGGTTTTAATCCACTGTGGGACATCTGCATCCCAGTTGTTTTGAGTCTGACCTCAGCCTCGGTTTTTAGACTTACCTCTCCTCACCTGAGACCTCAGGACACCTGCATCACCATCATAGTTTTCACCTGAATGGTGGTGCAGCTCCCACACCATCTGCGCATGTTTGCGGAGGTCTTTCATGGTGGGGTTTTTGGTCCTGCAGAAAAGGGCGACATCGATCCGCACACTGTTGTGGAGGTTGTTAACGAAGAGGGACTTAAAAGTCTGGTCTTTGTCCAATCCTGGTGCATTGTGGCCTTGGAAGTAGGCAGCCCTTAGGCACCTATAAATACTATCTGGGAGTCTCCGCCCCCTTTTGAGTGATTGTAAATGCACCAAAGTTTGCAGAGGCAGGATTTGGTGCATTTGATCCTGCAGATGATCCTGCTTCCCTAAGTGCATGACAGAGGGCTGAGTAATGGTCTCTGATGGCAGATGGGAGGGACTCTATGTATACATGGACACTCCTGGATGTCATCTTCCAGAGAAGCGTAAGCTTCTCTCGGGACGAAGGATGAGGCAGGTTGAAGAGGCAGCGTTCAACCTCCACCAGGTTGTCCGCTACACGAATCTCCGGGTTGTTTGGTTCGAACTGCTCTATGTCCTCTGCAAGGGACTCAAGCTGGCTGGTCCAAAGACCAGGTACCCTTGGGATATCGGAATGGTCAGAGTCATCTGAGCTAGAACATCCTGGTTCTCTCCGGTGGAGAGAGTGAGGGAGCTGATAGCACTGTGAGGTGCTGGAAAATGACAATGTTCCTTCTCCTGAAAAGGAGTGAAAGAGCTGCGAGACCACGTGGTGGTGCGGCTGAGAGCACTGATGGATGTGTGTCATAGCAACTCGCTGTTGAGGTTTCTTCTCTCCTGTGTAGACAGGCATAGAAGACCGGCGGCAACAGTCTTCAACTGGGTCATGTAGCTCCCGAGGTATCTTTGCTCTGAGCACGCAGTGTCTCTGACGACTCATGAGAGGAGTCACGCAAAAGCTGTGTTTCGAAAAGTGCGAAAATGTTGTTAATGCACAGGTGATGGTTACACCTGTGGCTTTCACTTCTGTAGTCTATACAAATTGTAACCTCGCAACTGCAACACAGTGTTTTTAGCACCTTGGGTGAGCAATAGTTGTGTTAGTGTACATTTTTCTGGGTAGATACTTGAATAGTGAAAGTACGAGTTTGTCCTAATGAAATTGAAACTTTATTCTAAAAACATACTCAGTAGAAGATTACAGATAGACTGAAGCATCTTTTCGGCCACAACTGATGAAAAGACCATAACAGTCAAATCCAGCATAATAAAAGAGGTTGAAACTGCTTTAACCTAATAAACACTTCATGTTTAAACTTGAATTGAAAAGTACCAGTTTGCTCTAAGGAAATAAAAACTTTATTCCAAAATTACACTATATCCCGTGTGGAGCATCATTTCGGCCACTACTGATGAAATGAAAATAGCAGTTACTCCACTAAATAAAACTGGTTGAAACTGCTTGAACCTGATAAACACATAATTTAAACTTGAATTGAGAAAGTACGAGTTTGTCCTAATGTAATAAAAACTTTATTCCAAAATTACTCTATACCCCGTGTGGAGCATCATTTCGGCCACTCCTAATGAAATGAAAATAGCAGTTACTCCACTAAATAAAACTGGTTGAAACTGCTTGAACCTGATAAACACATCATTTAAACTTGAATTGAGAAAGTACGAGTTTGTCCTAATGTAATAAAAACTTTATTCCAAAATTACTCTATACCCCGTGTGGAGCATCATTTCGGCCACTCCTAATGAAATGAAAATAGCAGTTACTCCACTAAATAAAACTGGTTGAAACTGCTTGAACCTGATAAACACATCATTTAAACTTGAATTGAGAAAGTACGAGTTTGTCCTAATGTAATAAAAACTTTATTCCAAAATTACTCTATACCCCGTGTGGAGCATCATTTCGGCCACTCCTGATGAAATGAAAATAGCAGTTACTCCACTAAATAAAACTGGTTGAAACTGCTTGAACCTGATAAACACATCATTTAAACTTGAATAGAGAAAGTACTAGTTTGTTCTAATGAAATAAAAACTTTCTTCCAAAATTACTCTATATCCCGTGTGGAGCATCATTTCGGCCACTCCTAATGAAATGAAAATAGCAGTTACTCCACTAAATATAATTGGTTGAAAGTACTTGCAACTGCTAAGTCCATCATGTTTAAACTTGAATTGAGAAAGTACTAGTTTGTTCTAATGAAATAAAAACTTTATTCCAAAATCACTCTATATCCCGTGAGGAGCATCATTTCGGCCACTACTGATGAAATGAAAATAGCAGTGACTCCACTAAATAAAACTGGTTGAAACTGCTTGAACCTGATAAACACTTCATGTTTAAACTTGAATTGAAAAGTACCAGTTTGCTCTAAGGAAATAAAAACTTTATTCCAAAATTACACTATATCCCGTGTGGAGCATCATTTCGGCCACTCCTAATGAAATGAAAATAGCAGTTACTCCACTAAATAAAACTGGTTGAAACTGCTTGAACCTGATAAACACATCATTTAAACTTGAATTGAGAAAGTACGAGTTTGTCCTAATGTAATAAAAACTTTATTCCAAAATTACTCTATACCCCGTGTGGAGCATCATTTCGGCCACTCCTGATGAAATGAAAATAGCAGTTACTCCACTAAATAAAACTGGTTGAAACTGCTTGAACCTGATAAACACATCATTTTAACTTGAATTGAGAAAGTACTAGTTTGTTCTAAGGAAATAAAAACTTTATTCTAAAATCACTCTATATCCCGTGAGGAGCATCATTTCGGCCACTACTGATGAAATGAAAATAGCAATTACTCCACTAAATATAATTGGTTGAAAGTACTTGCAACTGCTAAGTCCATCATGTTTAAACTTGAATTGAGAAAGTACTAGTTTGTTCTAATGAAATAAAAACTTTATTCCAAAATCACTCTATATCCCGTGAGGAGCATCATTTCGGCCACTACTGATGAAATGAAAATAGCAGTTACTCCACTAAATAAAACTGGTTGAAACTGCTTGAACCTGATAAACACATCATTTAACCTTGAATTGAGAAAGTACTAGTTTGTTCTAATGAAATAAAAACTTTCTTCCAAAATCACTCTATATCTCGTGTGGAGCATCATTTCGGCCACTCCTGATGAAATGAAAATAGCAGTTACTCCACTAAATAAAACTGGTTGAAACTGCTTGAACCTGATAAACACATCATTTTAACTTGAATTGAGAAAGTACTAGTTTGTTCAAAGGAAATAAAAACTTTATTCCAAAATCACTCTATATCCCGTGAGGAGCATCATTTCGGCCACTACTGATGAAATGAAAATAGCAGTTACTCCACTAAATAAAACTGGTTGAAACTGCTTGAACCTGATAAACACATCATTTAACCTTGAATTGAGAAAGTACTAGTTTGTTCTATTGAAATAAAAACTTTCTTCCAAAATCACTCTATATCTCGTGTGGAGCATCATTTCGGCCACTCCTGATGAAATGAAAATAGCAGTTACTCCACTAAATAAAACTGGTTGAAACTGCTTGAACCTGATAAACACATCATTTTAACTTGAATTGAGAAAGTATTAGTTTGTTCTAAGGAAATAAAAACTTTATTCCAAAATCACTCTATATCCCGTGAGGAGCATCATTTCGGCCTCTACTGATGAAATGAAAATAGCAATTACTCCACTAAATATAATTGGTTTAAAGTACTTGCAACTGCTAAGTCCATCATGTTTAAACTTGAATTGAGAAAGTACTAGTTTGTTCTAATGAAATAAAAACTTTATTCCAAAATCACTCTATATCTCGTGAGGAGCATCATTTCGGCCACTACTGATGAAATGAAAATAGCAGTTACTCCACTAAATAAAACTGGTTGAAACTGCTTGAACCTGATAAACACATCATTTAACCTTGAATTGAGAAAGTACTAGTTTGTTCTAATGAAATAAAAACTTTCTTCCAAAATCACTCTATATCTCGTGTGGAGCATCATTTCGGCCACTCCTGATGAAATGAAAATAGCAGTTACTCGACTAAATAAAACTGGTTGAAACTGCTTGAACCTGATAAACATATCATTTAACCTCGAATTGAGAAAGTACTGGTTTGTTCTAATGAAATAAAAACTTTATTCCAAAATTACTCTATATCTCGTGTGGAGCATAATTTCGGCCACTCCTGATGAAATGACAATAGCAGTCAAATCCAGCATAATAAAACAGGTTGAAACTGCTTAAAGCTGATAAACACTTCATGTTTAAACTTGAATAGTGAAAGTACGACTATGTTCTAGTAAAATACAAACTTTATTCTAAAAACCAACTCTCAAGCTCCTCATCCTATCTGTAAGGGTGCGCTCAGCCACCCTACGCAGGAAGCTCACTTCAACCGCTTGTATCCGGGATCTCGTTCTTTCGGTCATGACCCATGGTTCATGGCTGTGGTGGAGGCAATAACTCGGGTCTGGGAGGAGTTTGGAGAGGCCATGGAAGAGGACTTTCGGTCTGCCCCGAGGAAATTCTGGCAAACCGTCTCCATGCTCCGGGAGCATGGAGTCCGGTGCACTTCATCCCTGCAACATCGCGTGACGCGGGGACGGTACCTCTGGACAGGCAGAATGGGGTGGTGGTCCCTCTCTTCAAGGACGGGGATCGGAGGGTGTGTTCCAACTACAGAGGGATCACACTCCTCAGCCTCCCCAGGAAAGTCTATTCCAGTGTACTGGAGTGGAGGGTCCGGCCGTTAGTCAAACCTTGGATCCAAGAGGAATAATGCGGTTTTCGTTCTGGTCGTGGAACACTGGACCAGCTCTATACCCTCCACCAGCTGCTCGAGGGTTCATGGGAGTTTGCCCAACTAGTCCACATGTGTTTTCTGGATCTGGAGAAGGCGTTCGACCGCGTCCCCCGAGACATCCTGTGGGGGGTGCTCCGGGAGCATGTAGTCCGGGGCCCTTTGTTAAGGGCTGTTCGGTCTTTGTATTCCCGGAAAGGAGTTTTGTTTGCATTGGCGGCAATAAGTCGGACCTGTTCGCAGTGGTTTCATCTGATCCGCCAGTGGCAGACAGAAAAAAGCATTAGCCAAATCTATACAAGAGAAAAATCTATGTTCAGGTGAGAGATGTGACAACGCAGTTTTGAGATGTTTTGAGATGTCTGAGATGTCTGGCACAGGTTGCCGGGACCGGCAGCCAGGGGGGACTCGGCTGAGAAGGTGAGAAGCTCTCCCAGAGGTGGGAGTTGAAAACTGCGCGGATGGAGGGCTCGGCCAGATGTTCCCAGCAGACCCTCATAACACGTTTGGGCCTGTCGAGTCTATCCGGCTTCCTCCCGGTCCAGCGCATCCAACTCACCACCAGGTGGTGATCAGTTGACAGCTCTGCCCTTCTCTTTACCCTAGTGTCAAAGACACATGGCCAGAGATCAGATGAAACGACCACAAAGTCTATCATTGACCTAGGGTGTCCTGGTGCCACGTGCACTTATGGACACCCCTGTGCTCGAACATGGTGTTCGTTATGGACAAGCTGTGACTGGCACAGAAGTCCAATAACAGAACACCTCTCGGGTTCAGATCGGGGAGGCCGTTCCTCCCAATCACCCCCTTCCAGGTCTCACTGTCATTGGCCACGTGCGCGTTGAAGTCCCCCAGGAGAACAATGGAGTCCCCAGTTGGGGCACTATCCAGCAAACCTCCCACGGACTCCAAGAAGGTTAGGTACTCTGAGCTGCTGTTCGGTGCATTGGCCGAGACAACAGCCAGAGACCTGTCCCCTACTCGAAGGCGTAGGCACGCAACCCTCTCATTCACTGGGGTGAACTCCAACACATGACGGCTGAGCTGCGGGGCAATCAGCAAGCCCACTCCAGCCCGCCGCCTTACACTGCGGGCAACTCCAGAGCAGTGGAGTATCCAGCCCCTGTCGAGGAGCTGGGTTCCAGAGTCCAAGCTGTGAGTGGAGGCGAGCCCGACTATATCTAGACGGTATCTCTCAGCCTCCCTCACAAGCTCGGGCTCCTTCCCCCTCAGCGAGGTCACAATCCATGTCCCAATAGCCAGATTCTGTGGCCGGGGATCGGGTCGTCGAGGCCCCTGCCGTCGACTACCCCCCAATCCACAATGCACCCGACCCCTACGGCAGCCTCTGTAGGTGGTGGACCCACAGGAGGGGCAAGTCCCCTGACAACATAGCATAGTTGGTTGCGAAGGGTCATTCGGGTGCTCAAACTCCCCCACCACGACAAGGTTGCAGTTCAAGGGGGAGTCACCACCGTTTAAAAGTTTTGTATGTTTGCTATTTGAGTATATGATTGTTGATTTTGCTAACATATGACCTCTATTATACGAAGAGTGCCTCATACTGTATTGACACTAATTATTGACCTCTGGGGTCAGAGGTCAAAAGGAGAATTGAAGGAATATAGTGGTTAAACATTTGTTTTCTGTGTGACAACTGGACATATTGTATTCAGTTGTGTTTCTACACTACTGGGGTTTCTCCCACTGCCCAAGTTGGGAAAACACAGCTATAAATCCATGTTCAGGGACATTCCAAGTTGGTTGGCGATGTCTCCTCAGTGCTCTACTTGCAAAAACATGGTCAAGGTAAGATTGGATCAACAGATAAGAGGTCAGAGGTCACTTTGTCCCCTCTCAAGCTCTGAGAAGAACCAGTTTGAAGCAGTTTTGGGAACAAAGGAATAGCAAATTCACCATAGCAACGCATATATCACGAGAAACCGACCAATGTGAGGTTGAAGTGGTGTATGCAAATGTATAAATATGAACCACGTGTTGCAGTTGTGCCCTTCTTCATTGTAAACCTGGCCTGCACACTTGGGTCTGCAAGGAAGAACGGTCTGAGCTCGTATTATGTAATCTGATATATGTATTTTTATAATCTCTTGTTTGTGTGATTATTAAATTCACTATTGAAGAAATTAACTCTGTTCCTGCCTCTCCCGGATCAAACGAACAAGCAGGAATTCAGGGGAACACAGGAACGAATTCCAACACTAAGCATCTCTACATAAAGTCAGTAACACGATTTCTCTAGATTAAACCAGTCTGAGATGCTATATCTAAAGACAGTAACGTGATTTTCTAAATCAAACCAGCCTGATCAGCTCTATCTACAGGCAGCAACACGATTTTTCGAGATTAAACCAGCCTGAGCAGCACGTGATTTTCTAGATTAAACCAGCAAGATCAGCTCTATATAAAGACAGTAACACGATTTGTCTAGATTAAACCAGCCTGAGCAGCTCTATCTTAAGAAAATAACATGATTTTTTTCCCAATTAAACCAGCCTGAGCAGCTCTATCTTAAAGGTGTACAGTAGGATTTTCCCGAATTTTAGGAAAGAACCGCCCTCTCCACCTTTTGAAAAATGCACATGCGCAAAGCTCTACCTGCTCCCGAGATGGAACGCCTACTAAAACGTGTGCGAGAGACATGAACGAGCCCAGTTCTCCTCGTGCACGCCCTGTTTACAAGTCACAAGTCGGCATCGCTTACACAAGCTCACTTTACACGAAGATTTGAACTTTTCCCACTAATCAACCCTGGAAAGTTACAATATAGACATAGATAACTTTTACTGGAAGTGATTTGAAATGGATTTCTCCAAATAGAATGCCAAACTTTACCTGTCGAGTAGAAACTTCGCAACTGAAGCATCAGTGGGAAGCCCAACCTGGGCTTTCAGCGCACGCCATCGTGTGAAAGAATCTCCCAAAAACACTCTGGTCTTGTTTCTCTCTTCCGAAGCCTTTCTCTTCTTCTCATACACTTCGAAGACACTTTTTCTCTTTTGCGACCCTCTGCCATTTTCAAAGTACCCGGTGAGAACTGCGAGCTCGCTGAAGGCGTAGCTCACCATATACACCTGAAAGCGCGCATGCGCAGAAAGTGAAAACTAATAGATCCACGCTACCTGGGGACGAGCACGTACGACGGCCTTACGTAATATATCACCAGAATGATTGACAGTTGGGAGTACCAATAGTCTTGATGATCCACCCGGAAAAAGAAAATCCTCCTGTACACCTTTAAGACAGTAACATGATTTTACTTGATTAAACCAGCCTGAGAAGCTCTATCTTAAAAAAGTACACTCAAAAATGAAATGACAGAATTGTTTTTTCAGTGTGACATGATTTTCCTCGATTAAACCATGGTCCAAGTGGAGGAACGTGGGAGCAGCGCTTCAAAGGGTTGAGTGGAAATCTCCACCAACGGCTGATCCCACGTTTCATCGGGCTCATCCATCCCTCCGGACAGGGCCTCACAGCCAGAGACAGGTGAGCCGTTTAGGGACTATTCAGTAACAAGAACTTAGAGCTGTGATTTCACTTGTATATAAGTTAAAGATGTAAAGCAAAGTTGGACTCTTCAGGTGATGAAACATACATTAAATGTCCACCAATGACTGTTGAGATGGTTGATCATTTAGTTTTAAACGTAGTAAACATAGAAAATACTTTGGCTGGTTATTGTGATTAAATTAAATTACATCTCACAACAAAACATGCTTTTAAAATAACAAAGACATTTGATCCAAATTACATTGAATTTAATACAAGAGACCCATTCTACAAAACAAACCTTTCCTCCTGCAATTAGCCTTTCAATACCACCTCACTCCGTGTGTGTTGTCCTCACAATCAATCAAAGTGATCTGGTGTCTCCTGGTGTTGATCTTAAGAGTCTCTCAACTTGTGGAACCTGTGCATTTAACACTTTTCTTTTGTCTACAGTGTGTTGTGGGAATCTCCCAGAACCTGTATCTCGCCCACCTTGCTGCTCCTCCTGTCACCTGCAGTACAAGGTGATTTCGTCTGTCCACTTCTGGCTCTAAAGACTCTTCTGGCTGTTTGTACCTAGATGAACATCATTACATGCAGCTTGTTTACCAGAGCTTTACTTCAAGTCATTGCACAGCTAGAAAACTTTAGTTTATTAAGTCTCAGTAAGGTCTGAGTGTGTATCACATGTTTACGTGCAACCAGGATTGGGTAGTAATGGAATACATGTAACAGTGTTACATAATTAGGATACAAAAAACATATAACTGTAATCTGCTACAGTACATAAAAAAATGTGTAATCTCGTTACAGGTATATTCGATAAAAACTGGGATTACTGAGCAGGATTACAGTAGAAATCAGATGTAATAAACTAGAAATGCAGCTGTCACATGCGCCATGCACTGGCATTGCGACACTTCCCGACGCTTTCAGGCTGACAATCCATGCTTTGCCATGGATTCTGCAGACAGTTGCTTTCATCACTATGTTTTAAAGTCGGAGAAATCTCTGAACCTCTCTTTACAATGCAAACTATGTCTCCCAGCCGTGAAAGTGCTGTGAACGTCCAGGAACTGGACATCTCACCTGAAGAAACATAGAAACATAAAACCCGCTCACTTTCACTGATACACACATGGACTCTGTTTACTAGTTTTATTAGCTCGTAACATGCTTCCTACCTGTTCTCAATACGTTTAGAGGCTCTTGTGTTTTAGGGATTAATTGGGGCGACACGTGCCATCACTTTTTTCTTTTTACTCAATGAGTGATTCATGCTGCCAGATACAGCCTGTCATCAAACATTCACATTTATTCCGGAAAAAAAACAACATTAAAACTAATGAGGAAACGGGGCGGGCGAGAGAGAGAGAGAGAGAGAGAGAGAGAGAGAGAGAGAGAGAGAGAGAGAGAGAGAGAGAGAGAGAGAGAGAGAGAGAGAGAGAGAGTTTTAGAAAAGATGGGCACATTTTCTTGAATAGAAATTGAAAGCTTTATTTGTATTGTGGTTTTGATTCTCTAAAAAAAAAAAAAATCAATGTTAGACACCTGATTGGTTACTGAGTTTTGATAGTTCAAAACTTGTTAAGTGCAATTTGTGTCTGCTGTGTATAAGATGTGTCAATACACTGAGCAGATGACACTTTCTATTCTTTCTTGTCATTTTTTTATGTTTTATTATGGCCAGGCAAGAGTAGAGGCACGGCTTTTCAGAGGTTGATGGACTCTGTGCTGCGCGACCTCGCTTTCGTTTCTGTTTACCTGGACGACATCTTGGTGGCTAGTTCTTCAGTTGAGGAGCATTTTTCACACCAAAAGCAAGTTTTTCAGCGCTTTGAGAAGGGGTGGGCAATTATTTTTCCGAAAGGGCCAAATGAGAAGCAGAAAATATTGTGGAGGGCCGGGCCAAAAGTTTAAACTCTATTCTGCATATGAATTTTATTTCTACATTGAAAGCAGTAAATGGCATTGTTTACACATGCTGGTAAGTGTCTGTGTTATTATTAGGTAAAGAGAAAGTGAGGGTTATTTTAACAAAAAATGTTTTTATTCAGTGCAGTTATTCAAAACAATTGACTTTGGTCCATGATGTCACCATGTTCATTCTCATGCTCCTCTAAAAGTGCAACAAACTGCCTGTGATTTAATGCTCGTGCCCTGATAAAGTTAACCGTTTTTGTTACAACATCAATAACATGGTTAAGTTTTAGCACAGACCTGCACAGTACATGCTGATGTATAATACAATGTATCAACACTAAATGATGCTCTGTGCCGAGTTCAGTCACTTTATCTTGGATCTGTTTCAAAAGTCCGACATGTTTTCCTGTCATATTCGGACAACCATCAGTAGTGACGCCTACCAGTTTGTCCCATTTCAGTCCAAGCTTGACCATGCATGCATCGACCTCCTTGAACAGATCGTTTCCCGTTGTCGTTCCTTTTATTGACCTCAATGCTGCCAGCTCCTCCGTAATCTTGAAGTCCTGCCTTGTTCCCCGGAGAAACACCAGTAACTGGGCAGTGTCACGGACATCACAGCTCTCATCCAAAGCCAAAGAGAAAAAGTCAAAACTTTCAACTCCACTTTTGAGCTGACATTCGAGATTCTCCGCGATTCCTTCCACCCTTCTGGTGACGGTTCGCCTGGACAGCGGGACTTTTTCAAATGCTTCTTTATTCTCAGGGCATATTAGCGCGGCAGAGTCCACCAAGCACTCTTTCACAAACTCGCCATCCGAGAACGGCTTGCTGTTTTTAGCGATTTTGTGGGATATAACGAAGCTGGTCTTGGTCGCTGCATCCCGGGCTGTTGTTTTGGTAGCTTTGCTAGCAAGTCTTATGATATTCGCGCTCTCTCAGCCTCCGCCAAGTGTCTGTATTTCTCCGCGTGTTTTGTCTCATAATGCCGACTCACATTATACTCCTTAAACACGGCGACGTGCTCTCCACAAACTAAACAGACGGGTTTACCACCGACTTCAGTAAACAAATATTTAGTGCTCCAAATCTTCTTGAAATTTCGGCCTTCAGCATCCAACTTTCTTTTCTTGACGTGCCCGTACATCATTGAGGGGCGACAATGACCGCTAATCACATGCACTGATTGACTTGTTTTACGGGTCACGTATACGACGTACGTAGGTTACGTACACTGTACATAAATTAACAGGCTTCAAAGCAAAAGCATTTCCGTTTTAGTTTATACAGCCGATGGTTTTAGTCCACGCATTAAAATTCGAAAGAAGCTTTTGTTTTCTTAATTCTAAGCAACCTTTCGCGGGCCGGTCAGAATCAGGTCACGGGCCGTATTTGGCCCGCGGGCCTTAAAATGCCCAGGTCTGGCCTTGAGGAACATGGCCTAATTGTCAACCCTGCCAAGTGCCAGTTTGGTTGAAATACGATGACCCAAAAAGTCAATCACAGGCAGCTGTGATTGACTTTTTGGGTCATCGTATTTCAACTCAGGGTGCCATTCCATTGCCTTCTAAGGTGCAAGCGGTGACAGATTTCCCTCGTCCAGCCTCGGTTAAGGCCCTGCAGGAGTTTTTGGGCATGATTAATTTCTACAACCTTTCATATTGAGATTACAACTATATACCAAATAAATGTTTTATCAGCTCTATCAATTACAATGGTCAAATTGTCTCAATGGCTACATACAGAAAATCGTGGGTTTAAATCCACCTGGAGGTGTTTGTGGAATTAACTTGTGTGTGCATGTGTTTCCTCAGGGTTCTCTGGTTTTCTTCCACAGTCCAATTAAATGCATGCTAATGGTAATACTAAACTGACTCTCTGTGTATGTCCCGTGGTAGACTGATGACGTGTTCTGTTTCTTTTGAAACGTATTTTCAGCGACGTCCAGACAAGACGTCAATATAATGTTCAAGAAAGACGTCTCAAAAAACTTTCATTCAGGCTCTTCTGAGGAAGTCTTCTGGATGTCTAGAGACATCGTCTTTAGTTGTGTTCTGGACCTACATGTTGACACAAAGAACAGTGGCTGTGTAAAACACATTGGTTACTGTGGAACTGTGCTGTGTATTCATCAACAACATCTCACATGTTGGAAGATAAACAAGAGCACGGAGCAACATTTTATCAAAAATAATTTATTTATGAAAAAGTATTAATTAGAATAAATTGGTTATTTATCAAATAATAATGACATTGGGCCACCACCAGCTAAACTGGAAATAGTTAATGCCAAAAAAAAGTGTTATTTAAATTGATTAATGTTTCTCTTTAGATATAACAATCTTGGATAACAGGGAAGGTGTGAGATTCGAGCGCAGGCTGTTTCAAACCAGTGAATTCAGGCCCAGGACCGCTTGACCCCGTCAGCTAGAAAGGGTATGTACTGGGTTTCAGAAGATGGCAGTGCCTCGAGGTCAGTGGGGACTGGGTGGATGTCTGTGACTCCCCCCCCCCTTTTGTGCGAGTCCCTTGCGAAGATCGTGTGATAATCGCGGGAGACCTCCTCATACAAATGCATCTCCTTGTTTCTGTTGTGGTAAAGCGCGAGCCTCAGCAGAGCGTTGCTCGGTCTTTGACTCGAAGCCTGAATAAGGTTCTTCTGGTACAGACATGGTCTGTTTACCTGAAATGTCTGTATTCTCTGGTTGAGTCATTGGAGCGTGCACAACCATGTCACCTTCGGTGCTCGGTTTTGTACACTGAAGAACCTGTTCAAGGTTAACATGGTGAGCGCTGGTGATGGTTTTGGTTGTGGAAATGAGGAGAGTTGTGTCATGCGTGTCGTCGCTGGTGAGGGACGAAGGCAGATTGTCAATGAGATGACAATTAGTTCAAGATTGTGGAATGAACTGTCAGTTAACATCTCTAAAGGTGGAAAGGCGGTCACTTTAATCTGACCAGGTGTCAGAATTTGGACCCGTGGGTTGGCTGAACGATTGCTGTTAGAAGCTGGGTGGCCTAGTTCTTAGCCAATGGGAGTCGGGCTGACGACTTGGGACCAAAGGCGCCGTTTGGTGGCAGCGAGTCGGTTTAGGATGTCCTGACCAATAAGCAGTTCTTCTGTGTCCAGATCAGTGATGTGGATGGGATGCGTCGCTGACATGTCCTAGAAAGCTGTTGACCCAGACACATTGAGTGATGTGGTGAAGTGCTGAGTGAAGCCTCGGATGTTTATGCTACACTCTTCCACCTGAAGTGGCTTTCCTTAAGTGGCATGCGCAAGCGTGGTTCTAGCAACCCGTGCGAAGGTGTCTGAACACATGAGGGGGATTTCTGACCCAGTACCAAGCAGTGAGAGAGTGTCAACAACCCCTACCACCACTGAAGTGTATCTGTGGTTGGCATAGCCAAGATTACCCAAGAATGTCAAATGGGCCTCTTTCACCTCCTGGATCTCCTCCTACTGCCAAAATGAACTTTGTGTGCGGAGGGGAGGGGCCAAGTCATGTGGTCAGGGGGAGCCAGGTCCCTTCTTACCAGGCGGGTTCAGGTGCTGCTTCACCTCTCTGGTGCAGGTTTTAATCCACTGTGGGACATCTGCATCCCAGTTGTTTTGAGTCTGACCTCAGCCTCGGTTTTTAGACTTACCTCTCCTCACCTGAGACCTCAGGACACCTGCATCACCATCATAGTTTTCACCTGAATGGTGGTGCAGCTCCCACACCATCTGCGCATGTTTGCGGAGGTCTTTCATGGTGGGGTTTTTGGTCCTGCAGAAAAGGGCGACATCGATCCGCACACTGTTGTGGAGGTTGTTAACGAAGAGGGACTTAAAAGTCTGGTCTTTGTCCAATCCTGGTGCATTGTGGCCTTGGAAGTAGGCAGCCCTTAGGCACCTATAAATACTATCTGGGAGTCTCCGCCCCCTTTTGAGTGATTGTAAATGCACCAAAGTTTGCAGAGGCAGGATCATTGTGCAGATGATCCTGCTTCCCTAAGTGCATGACAGAGGGCTGAGTAATGGTCTCTGATGGCAGATGGGAGGGACTCTATGTAAACATGGACACTCCTGGATGTCATCTTCCAGAGAAGCGTAAGCTTCTCTCGGGACGAAGGATGAGGCAGGTTGAAGAGGCAGCGTTCAACCTCCACCAGGTTGTCCGCTACACGAATCTCCGGGTTGTTTGGTTCGAACTGCTCTATGTCCTCTGCAAGGGACTCAAGCTGGCTGGTCCAAAGACCAGGTACCCTTGGGATATCGGAATGGTCAGAGTCATCTGAGCTAGAACATCCTGGTTCTCTCCGGTGGAGAGAGTGAGGGAGCTGATAGCACTGTGAGGTGCTGGAAAATGACAATGTTCCTTCTCCTGAAAAGGAGTGAAAGAGCTGCGAGACCACGTGGTGGTGCGGCTGAGAGCACTGATGGATGTGTGTCATAGCAACTCGCTGTTGAGGTTTCTTCTCTCCTCTGTAGACAGGCATAGAAGACCGGCGGCAACAGTCTTCAACTGGGTCATGTAGCTCCCGAGGTATCTTTGCTCTGAGCACGCAGTGTCTCTGACGACTCATGAGAGGAGTCACGCAAAAGCTGTGTTTCGAAAAGTGCGAAAATGTTGTTAATGCACAGGTGATGGTTACACCTGTGGCTTTCACTTCTGTAGTCTATACAAATTGTAACCTCGCAACTGCAACACAGTGTTTTTAGCACCTTGGGTGAGCAATAGTTGTGTTAGTGTACATTTTTCTGGGTAGATACTTGAATAGTGAAAGTACGAGTTTGTCCTAATGAAATTAAAACTTTATTCTAAAAACATACTCAGTAGAAGATTACAGATAGACTGAAGCATCTTTTCGGCCACAACTGATGAAAAGACCATAACAGTCAAATCCAGCATAATAAAAGAGGTTGAAACTGCTTTAACCTAATAAACACTTCATGTTTAAACTTGAATTGAAAAGTACCAGTTTGCTCTAAGGAAATAAAAACTTTATTCCAAAATTACACTATATCCCGTGTGGAGCATCATTTCGGCCACTCCTGATGAAATGAAAATAGCAGTTACTCCACTAAATAAAACTGGTTGAAACTGCTTGAACCTGATAAACACATCATTTAAACTTGAATTGAGAAAGTACTAGTTTGTTCTAATGAAATAAAAACTTTCTTCCAAAATTACTCTATATCCCGTGTGGAGCATCATTTCGGCCACTCCTAATGAAATGAAAATAGCAGTTACTCCACTAAATATAATTGGTTGAAAGTACTTGCAACTGCTAAGTCCATCATGTTTAAACTTGAATTGAGAAAGTACTAGTTTGTTCTAATGAAATAAAAACTTTCTTCCAAAATCACTCTATATCCCGTGTGGAGCATCATTTCGGCCACTCCTGATGAAATGAAAATAGCAGTTACTCCACTAAATAAAACTGGTTGAAACTGCTTGAACCTGATAAACACATAATTTAAACTTGAATTGAGAAAGTACTAGTTTGTTCTAATGAAATAAAAACTTTCTTCCAAAATCACTCTATATCCCGTGAGGAGCATCATTTCGGCCACTACTGATGAAATGAAAATAGCAGTTACTCCACTAAATAAAACTGGTTGAAACTGCTTGAACCTGATAAACACTTCATGTTTAAACTTGAATTGAAAAGTACCAGTTTGCTCTAAGGAAATAAAAACTTTATTCCAAAATCACTCTATATCCCGTGAGGAGCATCATTTCGGCCACTACTGATGAAATGAAAATAGCAATTACTCCACTAAATATAATTGGTTGAAAGTACTTGCAACTGCTAAGTCCATCATGTTTAAACTTGAATTGAGAAGGTACTAGTTTGTTCTAATGAAATAAAAACTTTATTCCAAAATCACTCTATATCCCGTGAGGAGCATCATTTCGGCCACTACTGATGAAATGAAAATAGCAGTTACTCCACTAAATAAAACTGGTTGAAACTGCTTGAACCTGATAAACACATCATTTAACCTTGAATTGAGAAAGTACTAGTTTGTTCTAATGAAATAAAAACTTTCTTCCAAAATCACTCTATATCCCGTGAGGAGCATCATTTCGGCCACTCCTAATGAAATGAAAATAGCAGTTACTCCACTAAATATAATTGGTTGAAAGTACTTGCAACTGCTAAGTCCATCATGTTTAAACTTGAATTGAGAAAGTACTAGTTTGTTCTAATGAAATAAAAACTTTCTTCCAAAATCACTCTATATCCCGTGTGGAGCATCATTTCGGCCACTCCTGATGAAATGAAAATAGCAGTTACTCCACTAAATAAAACTGGTTGAAACTGCTTGAACCTGATAAACACTTCATGTTTAAACTTGAATTGAAAAGTACCAGTTTGCTCTAAGGAAATAAAAACTTAATTCCAAAATTACACTATATCCCGTGTGGAGCATCATTTCGGCCACTCCTGATGAAATGAAAATAGCAGTTACTCCACTAAATAAAACTGGTTGAAACTGCTTGAACCTGATAAACACATCATTTTAACTTGAATTGAGAAAGTACTAGTTTGTTCTAATGAAATAAAAACTTTCTTCCAAAATCACTCTATATCTCGTGTGGAGCATAATTTCGGCCACTCCTGATGAAATGACAATAGCAGTCAAATCCAGCATAATAAAACAGGTTGAAACTGCTTAAAGCTGATAAACACTTCATGTTTAAACTTGAATAGTGAAAGTACGACTATGTTCTAGTAAAATACAAACTTTATTCTAAAAACCAACTCTCAAGCTCCTCATCCTATCTGTAAGGGTGCGCTCAGCCACCCTACGCAGGAAGCTCACTTCAACCGCTTGTATCCGGGATCTCGTTCTTTCGGTCATGACCCATGGTTCATGGCTGTGGTGGAGGCAATAACTCGGGTCTGGGAGGAGTTTGGAGAGGCCATGGAAGAGGACTTTCGGTCTTTCACCTTCGGACTTTCTGGCAAACCGTCTCCATGCTCCGGGAGCATGGAGTCCGGTGCACTTCATCCCTGCAACATCGCGTGACGCGGGTCTGTACCTCTGGACAGGCAGAATGGGGTGGTGGTCCCTCTCTTCAAGGACGGGGATCGGAGGGTGTGTTCCAACTACAGAGGGATCACACTCCTCAGCCTCCCCAGGAAAGTCTATTCCAGTGTACTGGAGTGGAGGGTCCGGCCGTTAGTCAAACCTTGGATCCAAGAGGAATAATGCGGTTTTCGTTCTGGTCGTGGAACACTGGACCAGCTCTATACCCTCCACCAGCTGCTCGAGGGTTCATGGGAGTTTGCCCAACTAGTCCACATGTGTTTTCTGGATCTGGAGAAGGCGTTCGACCGCGTCCCCCGAGACATCCTGTGGGGGGTGCTCCGGGAGCATGTAGTCCGGGGCCCTTTGTTAAGGGCTGTTCGGTCTTTGTATTCCCGGAAAGGAGTTTGGTTTGCATTGGCGGCAATAAGTCGGACCTGTTCGCAGTGGTTTCATCTGATCCGCCAGTGGCAGACAGAAAAAAGCATTAGCCAAATCTATACAAGAGAAAAATCTATGTTCAGGTGAGAGATGTGACAACGCAGTTTTGAGATGTTTTGAGATGTCTGAGATGTCTGGCACAGGTTGCCGGGACCGGCAGCCAGGGGGGACTCGGCTGAGAAGGTGAGAAGCTCTCCCAGAGGTGGGAGTTGAAAACTGCGCGGATGGAGGGCTCGGCCAGATGTTCCCAGCAGACCCTCATAACACGTTTGGGCCTGTCGAGTCTATCCGGCTTCCTCCCGGTCCAGCGCATCCAACTCACCACCAGGTGGTGATCAGTTGACAGCTCTGCCCTTCTCTTTACCCTAGTGTCAAAGACACATGGCCAGAGATCAGATGAAACGACCACAAAGTCTATCATTGACCTAGGGTGTCCTGGTGCCACGTGCACTTATGGACACCCCTGTGCTCGAACATGGTGTTCGTTATGGACAAGCTGTGACTGGCACAGAAGTCCAATAACAGAACACCTCTCGGGTTCAGATCGGGGAGGCCGTTCCTCCCAATCACCCCCTTCCAGGTCTCACTGTCATTGGCCACGTGCGCGTTGAAGTCCCCCAGGAGAACAATGGAGTCCCCAGTTGGGGCACTATCCAGCACCCCTCCCAGGGACTCCAAGAAGGTTAGGTACTCTGAGCTGCTGTTCGGTGCATTGGCCGAGACAACAGTCAGAGACCTGTCCCCTACTCGAAGGCGTAGGCACGCAACCCTCTCGTTCACTGGGGTGAACTCCAACACATGACGGCTGAGCTGCGGGGCAATCAGCAAGCCCACTCCAGCCCGCCGCCTTACACTGCGGGCAACTCCAGAGCAGTGGAGTATCCAGCCCCTGTCGAGGAGCTGGGTTCCAGAGTCCAAGCTGTGAGTGGAGGCGAGCCCGACTATATCTAGACGGTATCTCTCAGCCTCCCTCACAAGCTCGGGCTCCTTCCCCCTCAGCGAGGTCACAATCCATGTCCCAATAGCCAGATTCTGTGGCCGGGGATCGGGTCGTCGAGGCCCCTGCCGTCGACTACCCCCCAATCCACAATGCACCCGACCCCTACGGCAGCCTCTGTAGGTGGTGGACCCACAGGAGGGGCAAGTCCCCTGACAACATAGCATAGTTGGTTGCGAAGGGTCATTCGGGTGCTCAAACTCCCCCACCACGACAAGGTTGCAGTTCAAGGGGGAGTCACCACCGTTTAAAAGTTTTGTATGTTGCTATTTGAGGATATGATTGTTGATTTTGCTAACATATGACCTCTATTATACGAAGAGTGCCTCATACTGTATTGACACTAATTATTGACCTCTGGGGTCAGAGGTCAAAAGGAGAATTGAAGGAATATAGTGGTTAAACATTTGTTTTCTGTGTGACAACTGGACATATTGTATTCAGTTGTGTTTCTACACTACTGGGGTTTCTCCAACTGCCCAAGTTGGGAAAACACAGCTATAAATCCATGTTCAGGGACATTCCAAGTTGGTTGGCGATGTCTCCTCAGTGCTCTACTTGCAAAAACATGGTCAAGGTAAGATTGGATCAACAGATAAGAGGTCAGAGGTCACTTTGTCCCCTCTCAAGCTCTGAGAAGAACCAGTTTGAAGCAGTTTTGGGAACAAAGGAATAGCAAATTCACCATAGCAACACATATATCACGAGAAACCGACCAATGTGAGGTTGAAGTGGTGTATGCAAATGTATAAATATGAACCACGTGTTGCAGTTGTGCCCTTCTTCATTGTAAACCTGGCCTGCACACTTGGGTCTGCAAGGAAGAACGGTCTGAGCTCGTATTATGTAATCTGATATATGTATTTTTATAATCTCTTGTTTGTGTGATTATTAAATTCACTATTGAAGAAATTAACTCTGTTCCTGCCTCTCCCGGATCAAACGAACAAGCAGGAATTCAGGGGAACACAGGAACGAATTCCAACACTAAGCATCTCTACATAAAGTCAGTAACACGATTTCTCTAGATTAAACCAGTCTGAGATGCTATATCTAAAGACAGTAACGTGATTTTCTAAATCAAACCAGCCTGATGAGCTCTATCTACAGGCAGCAACACGATTTTTCGAGATTAAACCAGCCTGAGCAGCACGTGATTTTCTAGATTAAACCAGCAAGATCAGCTCTATATAAAGACAGTAACACGATTTGTCTAGATTAAACCAGCCTGAGCAGCTCTATCTTAAGAAAATAACATGATTTTTTTCCCAATTAAACCAGCCTGAGCAGCTCTATCTTAAAGGTGTACAGTAGGATTTTCCCGAATTTTAGGAAAGAACCGCCCTCTCCACCTTTTGAAAAATGCACATGCGCAAAGCTCTACCTGCTCCCGAGATGGAACGCCTACTAAAACGTGTGCGAGAGACATGAACGAGCCCAGTTCTCCTCGTGCACGCCCTGTTTACAAGTCACAAGTCGGCATCGCTTACACAAGCTCACATTACAAGAAGATTTGAACTTTTCCCACTAATCAACCCTGGAAAGTTACAATATAGACGTAGATAACTTTTACTGGAAGTGATTTGAAATGGATTTCTCCAAATAGAATGCCAAACTTTACCTGTCGAGTAGAAACTTCGCGACTGAAGCATCAGTGGGAAGCCCAACCTGGGCTTTCAGCGCACGCCATCGTGTGAAAGAATCTCCCAAAAACACTCTGGTCTTGTTTCTCTCTTCCGAAGCCTTTCTCTTCTTCTCATACACTTCGAAGACACTTTTTCTCTTTTGCGACCCTCTGCCATTTTCAAAGTACCCGGTGAGAACTGCGAGCTCGCTGAAGGCGTAGCTCACCATATACACCTGAAAGCGCGCATGCGCAGAAAGTGAAAACTAATAGATCCACGCTACCTGGGGACGAGCACGTACGACGGCCTTACGTAATATATCACCAGAATGATTGACAGTTGGGAGTACCAATAGTCTTGATGATCCACCCGGAAAAAGAAAATCCTCCTGTACACCTTTAAGACAGTAACATGATTTTACTTGATTAAACCAGCCTGAGAAGCTCTATCTTAAAAAAGTACACTCAAAAATGAAATGACAGAATTGTTTTTTCAGTGTGACATGATTTTCCTCGATTAAACCATGGTCCAAGTGGAGGAACGTGGGAGCAGCGCTTCAAAGGGTTGAGTGGAAATCTCCACCAACGGCTGATCCCACGTTTCATCGGGCTCATCCATCCCTCCGGACAGGGCCTCACAGCCAGAGACAGGTGAGCCGTTTAGGGACTATTCAGTAACAAGAACTTAGAGCTGTGATTTCACTTGTATATAAGTTAAAGATGTAAAGCAAAGTTGGACTCTTCAGGTGATGAAACATACATTAAATGTCCACCAATGACTGTTGAGATGGTTGATCATTTAGTTTTAAACGTAGTAAACATAGAAAATACTTTGGCTGGTTATTGTGATTAAATTAAATTACATCTCACAACAAAACATGCTTTTAAAATAACAAAGACATTTGATCCAAATTACATTGAATTTAATACAAGAGACCCATTCTACAAAACAAACCTTTCCTCCTGCAATTAGCCTTTCAATACCACCTCACTCCGTGTGTGTTGTCCTCACAATCAATCAAAGTGATCTGGTGTCTCCTGGTGTTGATCTTAAGAGTCTCTCAACTTGTGGAACCTGTGCATTTAACACTTTTCTTTTGTCTACAGTGTGTTGTGGGAATCTCCCAGAACCTGTATCTCGCCCACCTTGCTGCTCCTCCTGTCACCTGCAGTACAAGGTGATTTCGTCTGTCCACTTCTGGCTCTAAAGACTCTTCTGGCTGTTTGTACCTAGATGAACATCATTACATGCAGCTTGTTTACCAGAGCTTTACTTCAAGTCATTGCACAGCTAGAAAACTTTAGTTTATTAAGTCTCAGTAAGGTCTGAGTGTGTATCACATGTTTACGTGCAACCAGGATTGGGTAGTAATGGAATACATGTAACAGTGTTACATAATTAGGATACAAAAAACATATAACTGTAATCTGCTACAGTACATAAAAAAATGTGTAATCTCGTTACAGGTATATTCGATAAAAACTGGGATTACTGAGCAGGATTACAGTAGAAATCAGATGTAATAAACTAGAAATGCAGCTGTCACATGCGCCATGCACTGGCATTGCGACACTTCCCGACGCTTTCAGGCTGACAATCCATGCTTTGCCATGGATTCTGCAGACAGTTGCTTTCATCACTATGTTTTAAAGTCGGAGAAATCTCTGAACCTCTCTTTACAATGCAAACTATGTCTCCCAGCCGTGAAAGTGCTGTGAACGTCCAGGAACTGGACATCTCACCTGAAGAAACATAGAAACATAAAACCCGCTCACTTTCACTGATACACACATGGACTCTGTTTACTAGTTTTATTAGCTCGTAACATGCTTCCTACCTGTTCTCAATACGTTTAGAGGCTCTTGTGTTTTAGGGATTAATTGGGGCGACACGTGCCATCACTTTTTTCTTTTTACTCAATGAGTGATTCATGCTGCCAGATACAGCCTCTCATCAAACATTCACATTTATTCCGGAAAAAAAACAACATTAAAACTAATGAGGAAACGGGGCGGGCGAGAGAGAGAGAGAGAGAGAGAGAGAGAGAGAGAGAGATTTTTTTTTTGATTTTTAAAACACTTTTATTTACACTAGATTGTCAGAAGACGGTTACATTGTGTGTCAGACATTTTTGTTTACAATCATTTTTTTAAAAACCGTGCAAACTGCAAATCTTCGTTTTTTAAAAAGCACAGAATGTTCTTAAAACACCAGACCTCTTTAAAAGAATTCAGGTTATTGTTTTGCTTAAAAAAACGGTATTCAAGCCAGAGTCTGGATTTGACATTGACTCGCCACACTTCCATGACATCCTGCCCTTCTTTGTTCTCCATCATGTTCCTCCTGCTGACGTAGATTGCCATCTTGGCCTCACCTGAGAGGAAATTCAGGAGCTGCCATTTTTCTTTTGCGCTTTTTTTATAGCCAGCTCCCATGATAAAATTCCTCTCAGTAAAAACAATACTAAAAAGACTAAAAACCATTGTTAAAAGAGTGAAGAAACCTGTGAGTCTCTTGCACCCGATAAAAACATGGAAAACAGTCTCTCTCTGTGCACAAAATGGACAAGTGTTTAAAACAGCAGGGTTAATGATGGAGATAAAAGCGTTTGAGGCGATCGCACCATGTAAAATCCTCCACTGAAGGTCTCCAGTCCGTTTCTTTAAGGGGGGTTTGTAGAAGATCCTCCACTGTGGACCAGGTCCGCCCTGACCCAGTCTTTGTGACCACACAGTGGAGGGTCTGTTGCTCAGTCCACCCTTGTGGATGCTCTTCACACAGTTCTGATAAAATGTTCGTTTGTCTGCCTTGTGCAATGACAGTCTCTCAGGCTGTGTGGTTTCTAGGAGGGGGCCGGACAGTCCCCCCAGCTCCGGGCTCAACAGGACCTCGGGGAAGGGGTCTGCAGCGTCCGGGGAGAGTTCTCTCTGGTCGTACTTCCTCAGGAGGCTCCTGTCTCTGGCTGTGAGGACCCTCCTCCAGGTCTCCAGGAGCCTCTGGGACACCCGGACAGACTGCAGCTTCAGGAGAGAGCCCAGGGCCTTGATGTTGCTCAGGTCCGGCCCCACAGCATCCACAAGCTGACCCACGGTGAGGGTCCCAGACTGGATCAGCCTTGCCGTCAGCCCAGGAGTTGTCGCTCCGCTGATGTCCAGTCTGGCTCCGTGGATCAGGGGTTCTTTCAACAGCCAGTGCAGAGAGTCGGCTTTCAGGCACCTTCTATGGGTAAATAGAGCCCAGCATTTAAAAATACTTTGATAAAATGGAGGAAGCCCTTTGAGATTTAGTAATTTGGGATCAGTTAGGAACAGAACATTATCCAACCCCAACTTACTGGCACGCCTCAGGATGCAGCTGGCCACGCCTCTCCACACCAGATCTGCCGGGCCTGTGAGGAACCTCTGCAGGAACTGGAGTCTAAAAGTGGCAGTCCGGCTGGCCAAGTGGACAAGGCCCTGACCCCCCTCCTCTCTGTCTAAAAAGAGCACCCCCTGTGGCACCCAGTGCAGACCATCCCAGAAGAAATCTACTATTTTCTTTTGAATTTGAGCCAGGAGACCTGGAGGAGGGTCTACACAGGTGAGCCGATGCCACAGCTGAGATGCTACAAGATTGTTTAAAACAAGAACCCTGCCTCGGAGTGACATTTTTGGGAGGAGCCACCTCCACTTGGAGAGCTTACCCTCAATCTTTTCCGTGACGGTCTCCCAGTTCTTCTGAACAAATTGTTCTTCACCCACATGTATCCCTAAATATTTTATACCATCTCTTTTCCATGTTAAATTCTGGGGAAGAACTGGGAGATCGCCATGCCACCTGCCGACAGCGAGGGCTTCACTTTTTTCCCAGTTAACCCTCGCTGCTGATGTCACATTAAAATCTCTGATTATTTTATTTAAAAGGTCTATTTCTTCCTGGTTCTTGATAAAAACAATGAGGTCATCCGCATAGGCGGATAAAATCACGCCTTCACTAAAACCTGGTAAAAACACCCCCCCCACACTAGAACGTATCTTATTGAGGAGGGGTTCCAGAGAGAGTGCATAGAGCATCCCAGACAGAGCGCAGCCCTGTCTGACACCTCTGCACACTCTAAAAGGAGCACACAGACTGCCGTTGAACTTCAGCACACTCTCAATGTCCCTGTACAGCACCTTGATCTTGGCTATAAAACCAGCGCTGAAACCGAAGCTTTCCATGACCCTCCAAAGGAAGTCGTGTTCAACACGGTCAAAAGCCTTTTCCTGGTCTACTGAAATCAGACCAGCATCTATATCCAGAGAACTAGAGACTTCCAAAATACCCCGAATCAGGTGGATATTATCCACCATGGACCTGCCGGGGACACAGTAGGTCTGATCCCGGTGGATGACCTGTTCCATAGCTCTCCCCAGCCTGGAGGCCAGGACCTTGGAAAGGAGTTTGTAGTCCACACAGAGCAATGACACGGGGCGCCAGTTTTTGATGTCCTGCAGGTTCCCTTTCTTAGGGAGCAGAGTGAGGACTGCCCTCCTGCAGGACACTGGCATGGAACCAGAGGCCAGACATTCATTGAATACGTCCAGGACATCCTTGCCCAGGATGTCCCAGGACGTTTTATAAAATTCAGCGGTGAGCCCGTCAATCCCGGGAGACCTGCCCGTTGGCATTGCCTGCAGTGCTGCCCGCAGCTCCTGCATTTCTAGGCAGGCCTCCAGATGTTCGTTGGTCTCCTCGGAGACTTGAGGCAGTTCCCTCAGGAACCCCTCGAGGAGACCTTGCTCCTCCTTGTACTCGCTGTTGTACAGGGACGCGTAAAAACTCACCGCTCTCTTCCTCATCTGGCTTGGTTCCGAGATCTCCTGCCCCGTGTCTGAGAGCAGTGTGTGGACCACTTTCCCCTGGCCATTCTTTTTTTCCAGGCTGAAGAAGAAGCTAGAGGGAGCATCCATCTCATTGATATTTTGGTACCGGGACCGGACCAGTGCGCCCTGCACTTTAACGTTCAGCAGGTCGGCTAAAGCCATTTTTTTACTTTTGAGGCTTTCAAAATAGCCTCGATCTCCTGTGGACTCTCTTAGATGTTCTAGTTCCACTATCTCGGTCTCTAGTTTCTTCAAAGATCTGGTGATGTCACTTGTGACATTTAGGGTGTGCTGCTGACACAGGAGTTTGATTTGGGTCTTACCGTGGTCCCACCACTGCCTAAGACTGCTAAAATCACCTTTCCTCTGTCTAAAAACCTCCCAAAAAAATGCTAAAGCCTCTCTAAAACTTCTGTCTAAGGTTAAAACTGAGTTAAAATGCCAGTAGGCGCTTTTCGGTACAACATTCCGGACACAAATACTATTTAAAAGTAAACAATGATCAGTAAAACCAACAGGTAAAATGTCACATCTCTTAAAAACATTAAAATGATGTTTAAAACAATAAATACGATCTAACCTGGCTGAGGAGATCCTGCTCTCTCTAAAGTGGGACCAGGTATACTGACGGCAGTCTGGATGCATCCTTCTCCAAACGTCCACTATGCCCTGAGAGTGGACCAGCTGCTTCAAGGCGTGTTGAGAGGCTGGATGAGGCTCTGCATGGTTGCGGTCTAAAGCCGCGTTTTCCGTACAGTTAAAATCCCCACCCAGAAACAAATAGTCCTCCGACCCACACCCACTTACCACCTCAGTTAGCTTGAGGAAAAACTGCTTCCTCTCTGCACCGGCTGTTGGGGCATAACAATTAATAAAAACACATTTAAAATGGTGGAACTGAGCTTTAACTAAAAGCAACCTCCCCCCTACACAGTGCTGGACCTCCAGTGAGTTGGGGTTAAAAGCCCGGGAGAAGAGGAGGCCCACTCCTCCACTGAGAGGAGTGTGGTGGCTCAAAACGGCCTCCCCTTTCCACTCCTGCCTCCACTCAGCCTCATTGCTAAAATCGCTATGGGTTTCCTGAAGGAACAGGACGTCTATCTTTTTGAGTGTGGCTGTCTCATAGATTGTTTGTCTTTTCCTCAGATCTCTGGCTCCGTTTACATTTAAAGTACCTAGTTTAAAAACATCCATAATAAAGGAGATGTTTAAAACCAGGATAAAAACAATAACATTAGTTAAAATAAACTTGGCTGTCAGCTTCATCTCGTAGCTGTTTTTTTGTTTTCAGCACAAGTTTCCTGAGTCTAAAACCCTCCTGCTCTGTGAGGCCAAGACTCCTGTCTGCTGCTCATATGGAGTCTGGCCGAGAAAATAAAAAGACTGAGGTCTGGGAAATGCTCCTCTATTTTCACTCCGTGCTGATTTTTTGTCTGTTGTAAAAAGATTTTAAATTTTTCTGCACTGTATGGTATTTTTGTTGTTTTTTGAGAACTGTTAAAAGAAATATCACTGCTGTCTGACACACATTCACTTTCACCGTCTTCTGACACTCTGTTCTCTCCACAGCTTTTCTTTGCATCTGTGTTTTTGGTTTTTTTCCTCCTTTTTGTAGGTTTGTTTTTTGCACTCTTTTCCTCCTCCATTTCTGCCTCCTCCACCTGCTCAGCCCAGGCTGCACTCTTTCCTGGCTCCTCCACCTGTTCTGCCCTGCTGCTCCTTCCTGCCTCCTCTCCTTCCTCCTCCACCTGCTGCTCCTCAACAAGCTCACTTTTTTTGTTGTCTCCTACTTTTTCTCCTTTTCTTTTTTCTCCCTCCACCTCACCAGTGATATTTACAATTGTTTCATTCACGCTGCATTCAGTGCCATTCACTCTTTCTTCCTCCTCCCCAGCCCCACCCGACACACTCTCCTCACTCACGCTCACATTCACACATTCACCCGGTGTATTTACATCACTCACCCCGTGCTTGGTGCTCTCCTGGTCGGTCACAGCAGCGCGTCTCCTCGGTGAAGCCCGAGGAGCGGCGATCGGTCGCTCAGATCGAGCCCCGGCCACCGCATCTCCCGGGAGCCCGGACCGCGGAGTCACCGCCGGGGGGGGGGCCCCCCAGGCGGAGGTCCGCGGCCCCGGCACCGGGGTAGCGGCAGCCGCGGCGGCAGCCGCGGCGGCAGCGCCGGGGGTCTCCGCAGAGCCGGGCTGAGTCGACTCAGCTCGTAGCGGACAGGATTTCACCGTGTGTCCCTCCTCACCGCAGCCGAAACATTTCATTCCAGCTGAGCTCGCGAAAACAATGTAGTCATAATCATTTACTCTCACACGGAAACGGAGGCTGAGCTCCTCACACCGGTTATTGAGTATCATAAAGACTTGTCTCCTGAAACATGTCGTGTGTTTCAGCAGCGGAGACTTAATTCCAGAGGCGATGTCTTTGTAGCTGGAAACTACTTTGCCAAATCTGGAAAGCTCCTTAGTTAGGAGCTCGTCTGGCGCATAAGGAGGGACATTGGACAGGATGACCCGGACAGCCGGCTGAGACAGCGGCTGCACCTGGACGAACCTGTCCGACACGGTGATTCCCGTCTCCACTACGGAGTTGGCCTTCTCCACCTGGTCCACAAAGACCACCACGGCACCGTTCATCCGGGCCGCCGCCTTCACGCTGCTGTAACCAACCTTCTCCCCCACAGCCAGAGCAACCTGCTCCACGCTGCAGGGGAAAGGTGCAGAGATGCGCACCCCGTGTTTGCGGGTGAGCTTCCTGAGCTCCGACATGGCGGCAGCCAGTCCCCGGCAAACACGGACCACACAAACCCACCGAAACCCAAGAAAGATTGAAATAAAACAAAAGGTGCTCTGTGATTATTAAACTACAGTGATTGTGAACATTAACAAAGAACAGAACAAGAAAAAAAAAATCACATAAAACTGTGACAAACGCTCCCCGCTCACACACGCTCCCAGCCCTTCCGCACTCCCAGCATGCACCGAGAGAGAGAGAGAGAGAGAGAGAGAGAGAGAGAGAGAGAGAGAGAGAGAGAGAGTTTTAGAAAAGATGGGCACATTTTCTTGAATAGAAATTGAAAGCTTTATTTGTATTGTGGTTTTGATTCTCTAAAAAAAAAAAAAATCAATGTTAGACACCTGATTGGTTACTGAGTTTTGATAGTTCAAAACTTGTTAAGTGCAATTTGTGTCTGCTGTGTATAAGATGTGTCAATACACTGAGCAGATGACACTTTCTATTCTTTCTTGTCATTTTTTTATGTTTTATTATGGCCAGGCAAGAGTAGAGGCATGGCTTTTCAGAGGTTGATGGACTCTGTGCTGCGCGACCTCGCTTTCGTTTCTGTTTACCTGGACGACATCTTGGTGGCTAGTTCTTCAATTGAGGAGCATTTTTCACACCAAAAGCAAGTTTTTCAGCGCTTTGAGAAGGGGTGGGCAATTATTTTTCCGAAAGGGCCAAATGAGAAGCAGAAAATATTGTGGAGGGCCGGGCCAAAAGTTTAAACTCTATTCTGCATATGAATTTTATTTCTACATTGAAAGCAGTAAATGGCATTGTTTACACATGCTGGTAAGTGTCTGTGTTATTATTAGGTAAAGAGAAAGTGAGGGTTATTTTAACAAAAAATGTTTTTATTCAGTGCAGTTATTCAAAACAATTGTAAACATGAAACATTTGTAACTCTTTTTTAATTACATTAACCAAAAAGACTTTTTTCTATTAAGACATCACAATGTCTTTGTATGCCAAATATCATTAACAAGATATGTCACATTATGATTGTCAAACTGCCAAGCTGTGCAGACAAAAAGTAATAGTGAACACACATTTGTGTATTTTCTTGTTCAGTGAGAGAAATCTAGCCTTTGCTGCCCTTTAACGAGTGCATCAAAGTCAGGTTGAATGTCTGAGGTGGAGATGCGAAGCACAGCTGACAGATGATCATCAGTAAGAGAGGATCTGAACCTGGATTTGGTAAACTTCATTACTGAGAATGTTTGTTCACATATGTAGGTAGATCCAAACAGAACCAACATCTTCTGAGCATGTCTCCTCATGTTTGGAAAGTTCTCCTCCTTAAGAGATGAGTAGAACTCCAGCAGTGATCCTGACTTAAAGTGCTCTGCCAGTACTGTGTCAGACTGCAGGTCAATGAGTTCCAGCTGAACATCACTGGGTGCATCATCTACTCTGCAGGCAAAGGGAGAGGAAACCAGGTGCATTTCATCCTCAATGTTTTTACAATCATCAAATCGCCTTAAAAACTCACCATGCAAATCTCCTAACATGGATGAGTACCTGCAGAGATGATTAGCTGATGGTCTGACTTCTTTAAGGGTTTGCATGTGAGTGAGAGTGTTGTTCTGTAGTTGACTTGAAAGAAACAGCAACTTTCTCATAAAAGCCTTCACAAGGTTATGCATGTCATGAACGAAAAGGCCCTTGCCTTGCAGTTTAGTGCTCAGTTCATTCATCAGTGCCGTCACATCAACAGCAAATGTAAAATCTGCCATCCAGTTCATATCTGAAAGCTCGGGGATGTTTTTGCCTTTCATCTCACAAAACTCTTGAATCTCTGTTTTCAGGTCCCAAAATCTTTTGAGCACTTTGCCCAGACTGAGCCGTCTGACAGCTGTGTGGTCCATGATGTCACCATGTTCATTCTCATGCTCCTCTAAAAGTGCAACAAACTGCCTGTGATTTAATGCTCGTGCCCTGATAAAGTTAACCGTTTTTGTTACAACATCAATAACATGGTTAAGTTTTAGCACAGACCTGCACAGTACATGCTGATGTATAATACAATGTATCAACACTAAATGATGCTCTGTGCCGAGTTCAGTCACTTTATCTTGGATCTGTTTCAAAAGTCCGACATGTTTTCCTGTCATATTCGGACAACCATCAGTAGTGATGCCTACCAGTTTGTCCCATTTCAGTCCAAGCTTGACCATGCATGCATCGACCTCCTTGAACAGATCGCTTCCCGTTGTCGTTCCTTTTATTGACCTCAATGCTGCCAGCTCCTCCGTAATCTTGAAGTCCTGCCTTGTTCCCCGGAGAAACACCAGTAACTGGGCAGTGTCACGGACATCACAGCTCTCATCCAAAGCCAAAGAGAAAAAGTCAAAACTTTCAACTCCACTTTTGAGCTGACATTCGAGATTCTCCGCGATTCCTTCCACCCTTCTGGTGACGGTTCGCCTGGACAGCGGGACTTTTTCAAATGCTTCTTTATTCTCAGGGCATATTAGCGCGGCAGAGTCCACCAAGCACTCTTTCACAAACTCGCCATCCGAGAACGGCTTGCTGTTTTTAGCGATTTTGTGGGATATGACGAAGCTGGTCTTGGTCGCTGCATCCCGGGCTGTGTGTAGTTTGCTAAAACAGCCTTGTTGTTTTGGTAGCTTTGCTAGCAAGTCTTATGATATTCGCGCTCTCTCAGCCTCCGCCAAGTGTCTGTATTTCTCCGCGTGTTTTGTCTCATAATGCCGACTCACATTATACTCCTTAAACACGGCGACGTGCTCTCCACAAACTAAACAGACGGGTTTACCACCGACTTCAGTAAACAAATATTTAGTGCTCCAAATCTTCTTGAAATTTCGGCCTTCAGCATCCAACTTTCTTTTCTTGACGTGCCCGTACATCATTGAGGGGCGACAATGACCGCTAATCACATGCACTGATTGACTTGTTTTACGGGTCACGTATACGACGTACGTAGGTTACGTACACTGTACATAAATTAACAGGCTTCAAAGCAAAAGCATTTCCGTTTTAGTTTATACAGCCGATGGTTTTAGTCCACGCATTAAAATTCGAAAGAAGCTTTTGTTTTCTTAATTCTAAGCAACCTTTCGCGGGCCGGTCAGAATCAGGTCACGGGCCGTATTTGGCCCGCGGGCCTTAAAATGCCCAGGTCTGGCCTTGAGGAACATGGCCTAATTGTCAACCCTGCTAAGTGCCAGTTTGGTTGAAATACGATGACCCAAAAAGTCAATCACAGGCAGCTGTGATTGACTTTTTGGGTCATCGTATTTCAACTCAGGGTGCCATTCCATTGCCTTCTAAGGTGCAAGCGGTGACAGATTTCCCTCGTCCAGCCTCGGTTAAGGCCCTGCAGGAGTTTTTGGGCATGATTAATTTCTACAACCTTTCATATTGAGATTACAACTATATACCAAATAAATGTTTTATCAGCTCTATCAATTACAATGGTCAAATTGTCTCAATGGCTACATACAGAAAATCGTGGGTTTAAATCCACCTGGAGGTGTTTGTGGAATTAACTTGTGTGTGCATGTGTTTCCTCAGGGTTCTCTGGTTTTCTTCCACAGTCCAATTAAATGCATGCTAATGGTAATACTAAACTGACTCTCTGTGTATGTCCCGTGGTAGACTGATGACGTGTTCTGTTTCTTTTGAAACGTATTTTCAGCGACGTCCAGACAAGACGTCAATATAATGTTCAAGAAAGACGTCTCAAAAAACTTTCATTCAGGCTCTTCTGAGGAAGTCTTCTGGATGTCTAGAGACATCGTCTTTAGTTGTGTTCTGGACCTACATGTTGACACAAAGAACAGTGGCTGTGTAAAACACATTGGTTACTGTGGAACTGTGCTGTGTATTCATCAACAACATCTCACATGTTGGAAGATAAACAAGAGCACGGAGCAACATTTTATCAAAAATAATTTATTTATGAAAAAGTATTAATTAGAATAAATTGGTTATTTATCAAATAATAATGACATTGGGCCACCACCAGCTAAACTGGAAATAGTTAATGCCAAAAAAAAGTGTTATTTAAATTGATTAATGTTTCTCTTTAGATATAACAATCTTGGATAACAGGGAAGGTGTGAGATTCGAGCGCAGGCTGTTTCAAACCAGTGAATTCAGGCCCAGGACCGCTTGACCCCGTCAGCTAGAAAGGGTATGTACTGGGTTTCAGAAGATGGCAGTGCCTCGAGGTCAGTGGGGACTGGGTGGATGTCTGTGACTCCCCCCCCCCTTTTGTGCGAGTCCCTTGCGAAGATCGTGTGATAATCGCGGGAGACCTCCTCATACAAATGCATCTCCTTGTTTCTGTTGTGGTAAAGCGCGAGCCTCAGCAGAGCGTTGCTCGGTCTTTGACTCGAAGCCTGAATAAGGTTCTTCTGGTACAGACATGGTCTGTTTACCTGAAATGTCTGTATTCTCTGGTTGAGTCATTGGAGCGTGCACAACCATGTCACCTTCGGTGCTCGGTTTTGTACCCTGAAGAACCTGTTCAAGGTTAACATGGTGAGCGCTGGTGATGGTTTTGGTTGTGGAAATGAGGAGAGTTGTGTCATGCGTGTCGTCGCTGGTGAGGGACGAAGGCAGATTGTCAATGAGATGACAATTAGTTCAAGATTGTGGAATGAACTGTCAGTTAACATCTCTAAAGGTGGAAAGGCGGTCACTTTAATCTGACCAGGTGTCAGAATTTGGACCCGTGGGTTGGCTGAACGATTGCTGTTAGAAGCTGGGTGGCCTAGTTCTTAGCCAATGGGAGTCGGGCTGACGACTTGGGACCAAAGGCGCCGTTTGGTGGCAGCGAGTCGGTTTAGGATGTCCTGACCAATAAGCAGTTCTTCTGTGTCCAGATCAGTGATGTGGATGGGATGCGTCGCTGACATGTCCTAGAAAGCTGTTGATCCAGACACATTGAGTGATGTGGTGAAGTGCTGAGTGAAGCCTCGGATGTTTATGCTACACTCTTCCACCTGAAGTGGCTTTCCTTAAGTGGCATGCGCAAGCGTGGTTCTAGCAACCCGTGCGAAGGTGTCTGAACACATGAGGGGGATTTCTGACCCAGTACCAAGCAGTGAGAGAGTGTCAACAACCCCTACCACCACTGAAGTGTATCTGTGGTTGGCATAGCCAAGATTACCCAAGAATGTCAAATGGGCCTCTTTCACCTCCTGGATCTCCTCCTACTGCCAAAATGAACTTTGTGTGCGGAGGGGAGGGGCCAAGTCATGTGGTCAGGGGGAGCCAGGTCCCTTCTTACCAGGCGGGTTCAGGTGCTGCTTCACCTCTCTGGTGCAGGTTTTAATCCACTGTGGGACATCTGCATCCCAGTTGTTTTGAGTCTGACCTCAGCCTCGGTTTTTAGACTTACCTCTCCTCACCTGAGACCTCAGGACACCTGCATCACCATCATAGTTTTCACCTGAATGGTGGTGCAGCTCCCACACCATCTGCGCATGTTTGCGGAGGTCTTTCATGGTGGGGTTTTTGGTCCTGCAGAAAAGGGCGACATCGATCCGCACACTGTTGTGGAGGTTGTTAACGAAGAGGGACTTAAAAGTCTGGTCTTTGTCCAATCCTGGTGCATTGTGGCCTTGGAAGTAGGCAGCCCTTAGGCACTTATAAATACTATCTGGGAGTCTCCGCCCCCTTTTGAGTGATTGTAAATGCACCAAAGTTTGCAGAGGCAGGATTTGGTGCATTTGATCCTGCAGATGATCCTGCTTCCCTAAGTGCATGACAGAGGGCTGAGTAATGGTCTCTGATGGCAGATGGGAGGGACTCTATGTATACATGGACACTCCTGGATGTCATCTTCCAGAGAAGCGTAAGCTTCTCTCGGAACGAAGGATGAGGCAGGTTGAAGAGGCAGCGTTCAATCTCCACCAGGTTGTCCGCTACACGAATCTCCGGGTTGTTTGGTTCGAACTGCTCTATGTCCTCTGCAAGGGACTCAAGCTGGCTGGTCCAAAGACCAGGAACCCTTGGGATATCGGAATGGTCAGAGTCATCTGAGCTAGAACATCCTGGTTCTCTCCAGTGGAGAGAGTGAGGGAGCTGATAGCACTGTGAGGTGCTGGAAAATGACAATGTTCCTTCTCCTGAAAAGGAGTGAAAGAGCTGCGAGACCACGTGGTGGTGCGGCTGAGAGCACTGATGGATGTGTGTCATAGCAACTCGCTGTTGAGGTTTCTTCTCTCCTCTGTAGACAGGCATAGAAGACCGGCGACAACAGTCTTCAACTGGGTCATGTAGCTCCCGAGGTATCTTTGCTCTGAGCACGCAGTGTCTCTGACGACTCATGAGAGGAGTCACGCAAAAGCTGTGTTTCGAAAAGTGCGAAAATGTTGTTAATGCACAGGTGATGGTTACACCTGTGGCTTTCACTTCTGTAGTCTATACAAATTGTAACCTCGCAACTGCAACACAGTGTTTTTAGCACCTTGGGTGAGCAATAGTTGTGTTAGTGTACATTTTTCTGGGTAGATACTTGAATAGTGAAAGTACGAGTTTGTCCTAATGAAATTAAAACTTTATTCTAAAAACATACTCAGTAGAAGATTACAGATAGACTGAAGCATCTTTTCGGCCACAACTGATGAAAAGACCATAACAGTCAAATCCAGCATAATAAAAGAGGTTGAAACTGCTTGAACCTGATAAACACATCATTTAAACTTGAATTGAGAAAGTACGAGTTTGTCCTAATGTAATAAAAACTTTATTCCAAAATTACTCTATACCCCGTGTGGAGCATCATTTCGGCCACTCCTAATGAAATGAAAATAGCAGTTACTCCACTAAATAAAACTGGTTGAAACTGCTTGAACCTGATAAACACATCATTTAAACTTGAATTGAGAAAGTACGAGTTTGTCCTAATGTAATAAAAACTTTATTCCAAAATTACTCTATACCCCGTGTGGAGCATCATTTCGGCCACTCCTGATGAAATGAAAATAGCAGTTACTCCACTAAATAAAACTGGTTGAAACTGCTTGAACCTGATAAACACATCATTTTAACTTGAATTGAGAAAGTACTAGTTTGTTCTAAGGAAATAAAAACTTTATTCCAAAATTACTCTATATCCCGTGTGGAGCATCATTTCGGCCACTCCTAATGAAATGAAAATAGCAGTTACTCCACTAAATATAATTGGTTGAAAGTACTTGCAACTGCTAAGTCCATCATGTTTAAACTTGAATTGAGAAAGTACTAGTTTGTTCTAATGAAATAAAAACTTTATTCCAAAATCACTCTATATCCCGTGAGGAGCATCATTTCGGCCACTACTGATGAAATGAAAATAGCAGTTACTCTACTAAATAAAACTGGTTGAAACTGCTTGAACCTGATAAACACTTCATGTTTAAACTTGAATTGAAAAGTACCAGTTTGCTCTAAGGAAATAAAAACTTTATTCCAAAATTACACTATATCCCGTGTGGAGCATCATTTCGGCCACTCCTGATGAAATGAAAATAGCAGTTACTCCACTAAATAAAACTGGTTGAAACTGCTTGAACCTGATAAACACATAATTTAAACTTGAATTGAGAAAGTACGAGTTTGTCCTAATGTAATAAAAACTTTATTCCAAAATCACTCTATACCCCGTGTGGAGCATCATTTCGGCCAGTCCTGATGAAATGAAAATAGCAGTTACTCCACTAAATAAAACTGGTTGAAACTGCTTGAACCTGATAAACACATCATTTTAACTTGAATTGAGAAAGTACTAGTTTGTTCTAATGAAATAAAAACATTCTTCCAAAATCACTCTATATCCCGTGAGGAGCATCATTTCGGCCACTACTGATGAAATGAAAAGAGCAATTACTCCACTAAATATAATTGGTTGAAAGTACTTGCAACTGCTAAGTCCATCATGTTTAAACTTGAATTGAGAAAGTACTAGTTTGTTCTAATGAAATAAAAACTTTATTCCAAAATCACTCTATATCCCGTGAGGAGCATCATTTCGGCCACTACTGATGAAATGAAAATAGCAGTTACTCCACTAAATAAAACTGGTTGAAACTGCTTGAACCTGATAAACACATCATTTTAACTTGAATTGAGAAAGTACGAGTTTGTCCTAATGCAATAAAAACTTTATTCCAAAATTACTCTATACCCCGTGTGGAGCATCATTTCGGCCACTCCTAATGAAATGAAAATAGCAGTTACTCCACTAAATAAAACTGGTTGAAACTGCTTGAACCTGATAAACACATAATTTTAACTTGAATTGAGAAAGTACTAGTTTGTTCTAAGGAAATAAAAACTTTATTCCAAAATCACTCTATATCTCGTGTGGAGCATCATTTTGGCCACTCCTGATGAAATGAAAATAGCAGTTACTCCACTAAATAAAACTGGTTGAAACTGCTTGAACCTGATAAACACATCATTTTAACTTGAATTGATAAAGTACTAGTTTGTTCAAAGGAAATAAAAACTTTATTCCAAAATCACTCTATATCCCGTGAGGAGCATCATTTCGGCCACTACTGATGAAATGAAAATAGCAGTTACTCCACTAAATAAAACTGGTTGAAACTGCTTGAACCTGATAAACACATCATTTAACCTTGAATTGAGAAAGTACTAGTTTGTTCTAATGAAATAAAAACTTTCTTCCAAAATCACTCTATATCTCGTGTGGAGCATCATTTTGGCCACTCCTGATGAAATGAAAATAGCAGTTACTCCACTAAATAAAACTGGTTGAAACTGCTTGAACCTGATAAACACATCATTTTAACTTGAATTGAGAAAGTACTAGTTTGTTCTAAGGAAATAAAAACTTTATTCCAAAATCACTCCATATCCCGTGAGGAGCATCATTTCGGCCTCTACTGATGAAATGAAAATAGCAATTACTCCACTAAATATAATTGGTTGAAAGTACTTGCAACTGCTAAGTCCATCATGTTTAAACTTGAATTGAGAAAGTACTAGTTTGTTCTAATGAAATAAAAACTTTATTCCAAAATCACTCTATATCTCGTGTGGAGCATAATTTCGGCCACTCCTGATGAAATGACAATAGCAGTCAAATCCAGCATAATAAAACAGGTTGAAACTGCTTAAAGCTGATAAACACTTCATGTTTAAACTTGAATAGTGAAAGTACGACTATGTTCTAGTAAAATACAAACTTTATTCTAAAAACCAACTCTCAAGCTCCTCATCCTATCTGTAAGGGTGCGCTCAGCCACCCTACGCAGGAAGCTCACTTCAACCGCTTGTATCCGGGATCTCGTTCTTTCGGTCATGACCCATGGTTCATGGCTGTGGTGGAGGCAATAACTCGGGTCTGGGAGGAGTTTGGAGAGGCCATGGAAGAGGACTTTCGGTCTGCCCCGAGGAAATTCTGGCAAACCGTCTCCATGCTCCGGGAGCATGGAGTCCGGTGCACTTCATCCCTGCAACATCGCGTGACGCGGGGACGGTACCTCTGGACAGGCAGAATGGGGTGGTGGTCCCTCTCTTCAAGGACGGGGATCGGAGGGTGTGTTCCAACTACAGAGGGATCACACTCCTCAGCCTCCCCAGGAAAGTCTATTCCAGTGTACTGGAGTGGAGGGTCCGGCCGTTAGTCAAACCTTGGATCCAAGAGGAATAATGCGGTTTTCGTTCTGGTCGTGGAACACTGGACCAGCTCTATACCCTCCACCAGCTGCTCGAGGGTTCATGGGAGTTTGCCCAACTAGTCCACATGTGTTTTCTGGATCTGGAGAAGGCGTTCGACCGCGTCCCCCGAGACATCCTGTGGGGGGTGCTCCGGGAGCATGTAGTCCGGGGCCCTTTGTTAAGGGCTGTTCGGTCTTTGTATTCCCGGAAAGGAGTTTTGTTTGCATTGGCGGCAATAAGTCGGACCTGTTCGCAGTGGTTTCATCTGATCCGCCAGTGGCAGACAGAAAAAAGCATTAGCCAAATCTATACAAGAGAAAAATCTATGTTCAGGTGAGAGATGTGACAACGCAGTTTTGAGATGTTTTGAGATGTCTGAGATGTCTGGCACAGGTTGCCGGGACCGGCAGCCAGGGGGGACTCGGCTGAGAAGGTGAGAAGCTCTCCCAAAGGGGGGAGTTGAAAACTGCGCGGATGGAGGGCTCGGCCAGATGTTCCCAGCAGACCCTCATAACACGTTTGGGCCTGTCGAGTCTATCCGGCTTCCTCCCGGTCCAGCGCATCCAACTCACCACCAGGTGGTGATCAGTTGACAGCTCTGCCCTTCTCTTTACCCTAGTGTCAAAGACACATGGCCAGAGATCAGATGAAACGACCACAAAGTCTATCATTGACCTAGGGTGTCCTGGTGCCACGTGCACTTATGGACACCCCTGTGCTCGAACATGGTGTTCGTTATGGACAAGCTGTGACTGGCACAGAAGTCCAATAACAGAACACCTCTCGGGTTCAGATCGGGGAGGCCGTTCCTCCCAATCACCCCCTTCCAGGTCTCACTGTCATTGGCCACGTGCGCGTTGAAGTCCCCCAGGAGAACAATGGAGTCCCCAGTTGGGGCACTATCCAGCACCCCTCCCAGGGACTCCAAGAAGGTTAGGTACTCTGAGCTGCTGTTCGGTGCATTGGCCGAGACAACAGTCAGAGACCTGTCCCCTACTCGAAGGCGTAGGCACGCAACCCTCTCGTTCACTGGGGTGAACTCCAACACATGACGGCTGAGCTGCGGGGCAATCAGCAAGCCCACTCCAGCCCGCCGCCTTACACTGCGGGCAACTCCAGAGCAGTGGAGTATCCAGCCCCTGTCGAGGAGCTGGGTTCCAGAGTCCAAGCTGTGAGTGGAGGCGAGCCCGACTATATCTAGACGGTATCTCTCAGCCTCCCTCACAAGCTCGGGCTCCTTCCCCCTCAGCGAGGTCACAATCCATGTCCCAATAGCCAGATTCTGTGGCCGGGGATCGGGTCGTCGAGGCCCCTGCCGTCGACTACCCCCCAATCCACAATGCACCCGACCCCTACGGCAGCCTCTGTAGGTGGTGGACCCACAGGAGGGGCAAGTCCCCTGACAACATAGCATAGTTGGTTGCGAAGGGTCATTCGGGTGCTCAAACTCCCCCACCACGACAAGGTTGCAGTTCAAGGGGGAGTCACCACCGTTTAAAAGTTTTGTATGTTGCTATTTGAGGATATGATTGTTGATTTTGCTAACATATGACCTCTATTATACGAAGAGTGCCTCATACTGTATTGACACTAATTATTGACCTCTGGGGTCAGAGGTCAAAAGGAGAATTGAAGGAATATAGTGGTTAAACATTTGTTTTCTGTGTGACAACTGGACATATTGTATTCAGTTGTGTTTCTACACTACTGGGGTTTCTCCCACTGCCCAAGTTGGGAAAACACAGCTATAAATCCATGTTCAGGGACATTCCAAGTTGGTTGGCGATGTCTCCTCAGTGCTCTACTTGCAAAAACATGGTCAAGGTAAGATTGGATCAACAGATAAGAGGTCAGAGGTCACTTTGTCCCCTCTCAAGCTCTGAGAAGAACCAGTTTGAAGCAGTTTTGGGAACAAAGGAATAGCAAATTCACCATAGCAACGCATATATCACGAGAAACCGACCAATGTGAGGTTGAAGTGGTGTATGCAAATGTATAAATATGAACCACGTGTTGCAGTTGTGCCCTTCTTCATTGTAAACCTGGCCTGCACACTTGGGTCTGCAAGGAAGAACGGTCTGAGCTCGTATTATGTAATCTGATATATGTATTTTTATAATCTCTTGTTTGTGTGATTATTAAATTCACTATTGAAGAAATTAACTCTGTTCCTGCCTCTCCCGGATCAAACGAACAAGCAGGAATTCAGGGGAACACAGGAACGAATTCCAACACTAAGCATCTCTACATAAAGTCAGTAACACGATTTCTCTAGATTAAACCAGTCTGAGATGCTATATCTAAAGACAGTAACGTGATTTTCTAAATCAAACCAGCCTGATCAGCTCTATCTACAGGCAGCAACACGATTTTTCGAGATTAAACCAGCCTGAGCAGCACGTGATTTTCTAGATTAAACCAGCAAGATCAGCTCTATATAAAGACAGTAACACGATTTGTCTAGATTAAACCAGCCTGAGCAGCTCTATCTTAAGAAAATAACATGATTTTTTTCCCAATTAAACCAGCCTGAGCAGCTCTATCTTAAAGGTGTACAGTAGGATTTTCCCGAATTTTAGGAAAGAACCGCCCTCTCCACCTTTTGAAAAATGCACATGCGCAAAGCTCTACCTGCTCCCGAGATGGAACGCCTACTAAAACGTGTGCGAGAGACATGAACGAGCCCAGTTCTCCTCGTGCACGCCCTGTTTACAAGTCACAAGTCGGCATCGCTTACACAAGCTCACTTTACAAGAAGATTTGAACTTTTCCCACTAATCAACCCTGGAAAGTTACAATATAGACATAGATAACTTTTACTGGAAGTGATTTGAAATGGATTTCTCCAAATAGAATGCCAAACTTTACCTGTCGAGTAGAAACTTCGCAACTGAAGCATCAGTGGGAAGCCCAACCTGGGCTTTCAGCGCACGCCATCGTGTGAAAGAATCTCCCAAAAACACTCTGGTCTTGTTTCTCTCTTCCGAAGCCTTTCTCTTCTTCTCATACACTTCGAAGACACTTTTTCTCTTTTGCGACCCTCTGCCATTTTCAAAGTACCCGGTGAGAACTGCGAGCTCGCTGAAGGCGTAGCTCACCATATACACCTGAAAGCGCGCATGCGCAGAAAGTGAAAACTAATAGATCCACGCTACCTGGGGACGAGCACGTACGACGGCCTTACGTAATATATCACCAGAATGATTGACAGTTGGGAGTACCAATAGTCTTGATGATCCACCCGGAAAAAGAAAATCCTCCTGTACACCTTTAAGACAGTAACATGATTTTACTTGATTAAACCAGCCTGAGAAGCTCTATCTTAAAAAAGTACACTCAAAAATGAAATGACAGAATTGTTTTTTCAGTGTGACATGATTTTCCTCGATTAAACCATGGTCCAAGTGGAGGAACGTGGGAGCAGCGCTTCAAAGGGTTGAGTGGAAATCTCCACCAACGGCTGATCCCACGTTTCATCGGGCTCATCCATCCCTCCGGACAGGGCCTCACAGCCAGAGACAGGTGAGCCGTTTAGGGACTATTCAGTAACAAGAACTTAGAGCTGTGATTTCACTTGTATATAAGTTAAAGATGTAAAGCAAAGTTGGACTCTTCAGGTGATGAAACATACATTAAATGTCCACCAATGACTGTTGAGATGGTTGATCATTTAGTTTTAAACGTAGTAAACATAGAAAATACTTTGGCTGGTTATTGTGATTAAATTAAATTACATCTCACAACAAAACATGCTTTTAAAATAACAAAGACATTTGATCCAAATTACATTGAATTTAATACAAGAGACCCATTCTACAAAACAAACCTTTCCTCCTGCAATTAGCCTTTCAATACCACCTCACTCCGTGTGTGTTGTCCTCACAATCAATCAAAGTGATCTGGTGTCTCCTGGTGTTGATCTTAAGAGTCTCTCAACTTGTGGAACCTGTGCATTTAACACTTTTCTTTTGTCTACAGTGTGTTGTGGGAATCTCCCAGAACCTGTATCTCGCCCACCTTGCTGCTCCTCCTGTCACCTGCAGTACAAGGTGATTTCGTCTGTCCACTTCTGGCTCTAAAGACTCTTCTGGCTGTTTGTACCTAGATGAACATCATTACATGCAGCTTGTTTACCAGAGCTTTACTTCAAGTCATTGCACAGCTAGAAAACTTTAGTTTATTAAGTCTCAGTAAGGTCTGAGTGTGTATCACATGTTTAGGTGCAACCAGGGTTGGGTAGTAATGGAATACATGTAACAGTGTTACATAATTAGGATACAAAAAACATATAACTGTAATCTGCTACAGTACATAAAAAAATGTGTAATCTCGTTACAGGTATATTCGATAAAAACTGGGATTACTGAGCAGGATTACAGTAGAAATCAGATGGAATAAACTAGAAATGCAGCTGTCACATGCGCCATGCACTGGCATTGCGACACTTCCCGACGCTTTCAGGCTGACAATCCATGCTTTGCCATGGATTCTGCAGACAGTTGCTTTCATCACTATGTTTTAAAGTCGGAGAAATCTCTTAACCTCTCTGTACAATGCAAACTATGTCTCCCAGCCGTGAAAGTGCTGTGAACGTCCAGGAACTGGACATCTCACCTGAAGAAACATAGAAACATAAAACCCGCTCACTTTCACTGATACACACATGGACTCTGTTTACTAGTTTTATTAGCTCGTAACATGCTTCCTACCTGTTCTCAATACGTTTAGAGGCTCTTGTGTTTTAGGGATTAATTGGGGCGACACGTGCCATCACTTTTTTCTTTTTACTCAATGAGTGATTCATGCTGCCAGATACAGCCTCTCATCAAACATTCACGTTTATTCCGGAAAAAAAACAACATTAAAACTAATGAGGAAACGGGGCGGGCGAGAGAGAGAGAGAGAGAGAGAGAGAGAGAGAGAGAGAGAGAGAGAGAGAGAGAGAGAGAGAGAGAGAGAGAGAGAGAGAGAGAGTTTTAGAAAAGATGGGCACATTTTCTTGAATAGAAATTGAAAGCTTTATTTGTATTGTGGTTTTGATTCTCTAAAAAAAAAAAAATCAATGTTAGACACCTGATTGGTTACTGAGTTTTGATAGTTCAAAACTTGTTAAGTGCAATTTGTGTCTGCTGTGTATAAGATGTGTCAATACACTGAGCAGATGACACTTTCTATTCTTTCTTGTCATTTTTTTATGTTTTATTATGGCCAGGCAAGAGTAGAGGCACGGCTTTTCAGAGGTTGATGGACTCTGTGCTGCGCGACCTCGCTTTCGTTTCTGTTTACCTGGACGACATCTTGGTGGCTAGTTCTTCAGTTGAGGAGCATTTTTCACACCAAAAGCAAGTTTTTCAGCGCTTTGAGAAGGGGTGGGCAATTATTTTTCCGAAAGGGCCAAATGAGAAGCAGAAAATATTGTGGAGGGCCGGGCCAAAAGTTTAAACTCTATTCTGCATATGAATTTTATTTCTACATTGAAAGCAGTAAATGGCATTGTTTACACATGCTGGTAAGTGTCTGTGTTATTATTAGGTAAAGAGAAAGTGAGGGTTATTTTAACAAAAAATGTTTTTATTCAGTGCAGTTATTCAAAACAATTGTAAACATGAAACATTTGTAACTCTTTTTTTATTTACATTAACCAAAAAGACTTTTTTCTATTAAGACATCACAATGTCTTTGTATGCCAAATATCATTAACAAGATATGTCACATTATGATTGTCAAACTGCCAAGCTGTGCAGACAAAAAGTAATAGTGAACACACATTTGTGTATTTTCTTGTTCAGTGAGAGAAATCTAGCCTTTGCTGCCCTTTAACGAGTGCATCAAAGTCAGGTTGAATGTCTGAGGTGGAGATGCGAAGCACAGCTGACAGATGATCATCAGTAAGAGAGGATCTGAACCTGGATTTGGTAAACTTCATTACTGAGAATGTTTGTTCACATATGTAGGTAGATCCAAACAGAATCAACATCTTCTGAGCATGTCTCCTCATGTTTGGAAAGTTCTCCTCCTTAAGAGATGAGTAGAACTCCAGCAGTGATCCTGACTTAAAGTGCTCTGCCAGTACTGTGTCAGACTGCAGGTCAATGAGCTCCAGCTGAACATCACTGGGTGCATCATCTACTCTGCAGGCAAAGGGAGAGGAAACCAGGTGCATTTCATCCTCAATGTTTTTACAATCATCAAATCGCCTTAAAAACTCACCATGCAAATCTCCTAACATGGATGAGTACCTGCAGAGATGATTAGCTGATGGTCTGACTTCTTTAAGGGTTTGCATGTGAGTGAGAGTGTTGTTCTGTAGTTGACTTGAAAGAAACAGCAACTTTCTCATAAAAGCCTTCACAAGGTTATGCATGTCATGAACGAAAAGGCCCTTGCCTTGCAGTTTAGTGCTCAGTTCATTCATCAGTGCCGTCACATCAACAGCAAATGTAAAATCTGCCATCCAGTTCATATCTGAAAGCTCGGGGATGTTTTTGCCTTTCATCTCACAAAACTCTTGAATCTCTGTTTTCAGGTCCCAAAATCTTTTGAGCACTTTGCCCAGACTGAGCCGTCTGACAGCTGTGTGGTCCATGATGTCACCATGTTCATTCTCATGCTCCTCTAAAAGTGCAACAAACTGCCTGTGATTTAATGCTCGTGCCCTGATAAAGTTAACCGTTTTTGTTACAACATCAATAACATGGTTAAGTTTTAGCACAGACCTGCACAGTACATGCTGATGTATAATACAATGTATCAACACTAAATGATGCTCTGTGCCGAGTTCAGTCACTTTATCTTGGATCTGTTTCAAAAGTCCGACATGTTTTCCTGTCATATTCGGACAACCATCAGTAGTGACGCCTACCAGTTTGTCCCATTTCAGTCCAAGCTTGACCATGCATGCATCGACCTCCTTGAACAGATCGTTTCCCGTTGTCGTTCCTTTTATTGACCTCAATGCTGCCAGCTCCTCCGTAATCTTGAAGTCCTGCCTTGTTCCCCGGAGAAACACCAGTAACTGGGCAGTGTCACGGACATCACAGCTCTCATCCAAAGCCAAAGAGAAAAAGTCAAAACTTTCAACTCCACTTTTGAGCTGACATTCGAGATTCTCCGCGATTCCTTCCACCCTTCTGGTGACGGTTCGCCTGGACAGCGGGACTTTTTCAAATGCTTCTTTATTCTCAGGGCATATTAGCGCGGCAGAGTCCACCAAGCACTCTTTCACAAACTCGCCATCCGAGAACGGCTTGCTGTTTTTAGCGATTTTGTGGGATATGACGAAGCTGGTCTTGGTCGCTGCATCCCGGGCTGTGTGTAGTTTGCTAAAACAGCCTTGTTGTTTTGGTAGCTTTGCTAGCAAGTCTTATGATATTCGCGCTCTCTCAGCCTCCGCCAAGTGTCTGTATTTCTCCGCGTGTTTTGTCTCATAATGCCGACTCACATTATACTCCTTAAACACGGCGACGTGCTCTCCACAAACTAAACAGACGGGTTTACCACCGACTTCAGTAAACAAATATTTAGTGCTCCAAATCTTCTTGAAATTTCGGCCTTCAGCATCCAACTTTCTTTTCTTGACGTGCCCGTACATCATTGAGGGACGACAATGACCGCTAATCACATGCACTGATTGACTTGTTTTACGGGTCACGTATACGACGTACGTAGGTTACGTACACTGTACATAAATAAACAGGCTTCAAAGTAAAAGCATTTCCGTTTTAGTTTATACAGCCGATGGTTTTAGTCCACGCATTAAAATTCGAAAGAAGCTTTTGTTTTCTTAATTCTAAGCAACCTTTCGCGGGCCGGTCAGAATCAGGTCACGGGCCGTATTTGGCCCGCGGGCCTTAAAATGCCCAGGTCTGGCCTTGAGGAACATGGCCTAATTGTCAACCCTGCTAAGTGCCAGTTTGGTCTGCCTGTGATTGACTTTTTGGGTCATCGTATTTCAACTCAGGGTGCCATTCCATTGCCTTCTAAGGTGCAAGCGGTGACAGATTTCCCTCGTCCAGCCTCGGTTAAGGCCCTGCAGGAGTTTTTGGGCATGATTAATTTCTACAACCTTTCATATTGAGATTACAACTATATACCAAATAAATGTTTTATCAGCTCTATCAATTACAATGGTCAAATTGTCTCAATGGCTACATACAGAAAATCGTGGGTTTAAATCCACCTGGAGGTGTTTGTGGAATTAACTTGTGTGTGCATGTGTTTCCTCAGGGTTCTCTGGTTTTCTTCCACAGTCCAATTAAATGCATGCTAATGGTAATACTAAACTGACTCTCTGTGTATGTCCCGTGGTAGACTGATGACGTGTTCTGTTTCTTTTGAAACGTATTTTCAGCGACGTCCAGACAAGACGTCAATATAATGTTCAAGAAAGACGTCTCAAAAAACTTTCATTCAGGCTCTTCTGAGGAAGTCTTCTGGATGTCTAGAGACATCGTCTTTAGTTGTGTTCTGGACCTACATGTTGACACAAAGAACAGTGGCTGTGTAAAACACATTGGTTACTGTGGAACTGTGCTGTGTATTCATCAACAACATCTCACATGTTGGAAGATAAACAAGAGCACGGAGCAACATTTTATCAAAAATAATTTATTTATGAAAAAGTATTAATTAGAATAAATTGGTTATTTATCAAATAATAATGACATTGGGCCACCACCAGCTAAACTGGAAATAGTTAATGCCAAAAAAAAGTGTTATTTAAATTGATTAATGTTTCTCTTTAGATATAACAATCTTGGATAACAGGGAAGGTGTGAGATTCGAGCGCAGGCTGTTTCAAACCAGTGAATTCAGGCCCAGGACCGCTTGACCCCGTCAGCTAGAAAGGGTATGTACTGGGTTTCAGAAGATGGCAGTGCCTCGAGGTCAGTGGGGACTGGGTGGATGTCTGTGACTCCCCCCCCCCCCTTTTGTGCGAGTCCCTTGCGAAGATCGTGTGATAATCGCGGGAGACCTCCTCATACAAATGCATCTCCTTGTTTCTGTTGTGGTAAAGCGCGAGCCTCAGCAGAGCGTTGCTCGGTCTTTGACTCGAAGCCTGAATAAGGTTCTTCTGGTACAGACATGGTCTGTTTACCTGAAATGTCTGTATTCTCTGGTTGAGTCATTGGAGCGTGCACAACCATGTCACCTTCGGTGCTCGGTTTTGTACCCTGAAGAACCTGTTCAAGGTTAACATGGTGAGTGCTGGTGATGGTTTTGGTTGTGGAAATGAGGAGAGTTGTGTCATGCGTGTCGTCGCTGGTGAGGGACGAAGGCAGATTGTCAATGAGATGACAATTAGTTCAAGATTGTGGAATGAACTGTCAGTTAACATCTCTAAAGGTGGAAAGGCGGTCACTTTAATCTGACCAGGTGTCAGAATTTGGACCCGTGGGTTGGCTGAACGATTGCTGTTAGAAGCTGGGTGGCCTAGTTCTTAGCCAATGGGAGTCGGGCTGACGACTTGGGACCAAAGGCGCCGTTTGGTGGCAGCGAGTCGGTTTAGGATGTCCTGACCAATAAGCAGTTCTTCTGTGTCCAGATCAGTGATGTGGATGGGATGCGTCGCTGACATGTCCTAGAAAGCTGTTGATCCAGACACATTGAGTGATGTGGTGAAGTGCTGAGTGAAGCCTCGGATGTTTATGCTACACTCTTCCACCTGAAGTGGCTTTCCTTAAGTGGCATGCGCAAGCGTGGTTCTAGCAACCCGTGCGAAGGTGTCTGAACACATGAGGGGATTTCTGACCCAGTACCAAGCAGTGAGAGAGTGTCAACAACCCCTACCACCACTGAAGTGTATCTGTGGTTGGCATAGCCAAGATTACCCAAGAATGTCAAATGGGCCTCTTTCACCTCCTGGATCTCCTCCTACTGCCAAAATGAACTTTGTGTGCGGAGGGGAGGGGCCAAGTCATGTGGTCAGGGGGAGCCAGGTCCCTTCTTACCAGGCGGGTTCAGGTGCTGCTTCACCTCTCTGGTGCAGGTTTTAATCCACTGTGGGACATCTGCATCCCAGTTGTTTTGAGTCTGACCTCAGCCTCGGTTTTTAGACTTACCTCTCCTCACCTGAGACCTCAGGACACCTGCATCACCATCATAGTTTTCACCTGAATGGTGGTGCAGCTCCCACACCATCTGCGCATGTTTGCGGAGGTCTTTCATGGTGGGGTTTTTGGTCCTGCAGAAAAGGGCGACATCGATCCGCACACTGTTGTGGAGGTTGTTAACGAAGAGGGACTTAAAAGTCTGGTCTTTGTCCAATCCTGGTGCATTGTGGCCTTGGAAGTAGGCAGCCCTTAGGCACCTATAAATACTATCTGGGAGTCTCCGCCCCCTTTTGAGTGATTGTAAATGCACCAAAGTTTGCAGAGGCAGGATTTGGTGCATTTGATCCTGCAGATGATCCTGCTTCCCTAAGTGCATGACAGAGGGCTGAGTAATGGTCTCTGATGGCAGATGGGAGGGACTCTATGTATACATGGACACTCCTGGATGTCATCTTCCAGAGAAGCGTAAGCTTCTCTCGGGACGAAGGATGAGGCAGGTTGAAGAGGCAGCGTTCAACCTCCACCAGGTTGTCCGCTACACGAATCTCCGGGTTGTTTGGTTCGAACTGCTCTATGTCCTCTGCAAGGGACTCAAGCTGGCTGGTCCAAAGACCAGGTACCCTTGGGATATCGGAATGGTCAGAGTCATCTGAGCTAGAACATCCTGGTTCTCTCCGGTGGAGAGAGTGAGGGAGCTGATAGTGTGAGGTGCTGGAAAATGACAATGTTCCTTCTCCTGAAAAGGAGTGAAAGAGCTGCGAGACCACGTGGTGGTGCGGCTGAGAGCACTCAGAGAGTGTGTCATAGCAACTCGCTGTTGAGGTTTCTTCTCTCCTGTGTAGACAGGCATAGAAGACCGGCGGCAACAGTCTTCAACTGGGTCATGTAGCTCCCGAGGTATCTTTGCTCTGAGCACGCAGTGTCTCTGACGACTCATGAGAGGAGTCACGCAAAAGCTGTGTTTCGAAAAGTGCGAAAATGTTGTTAATGCACAGGTGATGGTTACACCTGTGGCTTTCACTTCTGTAGTCTATACAAATTGTTACCTCGCAACTGCAACACAGTGTTTTTAGCACCTTGGGTGAGCAATAGTTGTGTTAGTGTACATTTTTCTGGGTAGATACTTGAATAGTGAAAGTACGAGTTTGTCCTAATGAAATTAAAACTTTATTCTAAAAACATACTCAGTAGAAGATTACAGATAGACTGAAGCATCTTTTCGGCCACAACTGATGAAAAGACCATAACAGTCAAATCCAGCATAATAAAAGAGGTTGAAACTGCTTTAACCTAATAAACACTTCATGTTTAAACTTGAATTGAAAAGTACCAGTTTGCTCTAAGGAAATAAAAACTTTATTCCAAAATTACACTATATCCCGTGTGGAGCATCATTTCGGCCCCTCCTGATGAAATGAAAATAGCAGTTACTCCACTAAATAAAACTGGTTGAAACTGCTTGAACCTGATAAACACATCATTTAAACTTGAATTGAGAAAGTACTAGTTTGTTCTAATGAAATAAAAACTTTATTCCAAAATCACTCTATATCTCGTGTGGAGCATCATTTCGGCCACTCCTAATGAAATGAAAATAGCAGTTACTCCACTAAATAAAACTGGTTGAAACTGCTTGAACCTGATAAACACATCATTTAAACTTGAATTGAGAAAGTACTAGTTTGTTCTAATGAAATAAAAACTTTCTTCCAAAATTACTCTATATCCCGTGTGGAGCATCATTTCGGCCACTCCTAATGAAATGAAAATAGCAGTTACTCCACTAAATATAATTGGTTGAAAGTACTTGCAACTGCTAAGTCCATCATGTTTAAACTTGAATTGAGAAAGTACTAGTTTGTTCTAATGAAATAAAAACTTTCTTCCAAAATCACTCTATATCCCGTGTGGAGCATCATTTCGGCCACTCCTGATGAAATGAAAATAGCAGTTACTCCACTAAATAAAACTTGTTGAAACTGCTTGAACCTGATAAACACTTCATGTTTAAACTTGAATTGAAAAGTACCAGTTTGTCCTAATGTAATAAAAACTTTATTCCAAAATTACTCTATACCCCGTGTGAAGCATCATTTCGGCCACTCCTAATGAAATGAAAATAGCAATTACTCCACTAAATATAATTGGTTGAAAGTACTTGCAACTGCTAAGTCCATCATGTTTAAACTTGAATTGAGAAGGTACTAGTTTGTTCTAATGAAATAAAAACTTTATTCCAAAATCACTCTATATCCCGTGAGGAGCATCATTTCGGCCACTACTGATGAAATGAAAATAGCAGTTACTCCACTAAATAAAACTGGTTGAAACTGCTTGAACCTGATAAACACATCATTTCACCTTGAATTGAGAAAGTACTAGTTTGTTCTAATGAAATAAAAACTTTCTTCCAATATCACTCTATATCTCGTGTGGAGCATCATTTCGGCCACTCCTGATGAAATGAAAATAGCAGTTACTCCACTAAATAAAACTGGTTGAAACTGCTTGAACCTGATAAACACATCATTTTAACTTGAATTGAGAAAGTACTAGTTTGTTCAAAGGAAATAAAAACTTTATTCCAAAATCACTCTATATCCCGTGAGGAGCATCATTTCGGCCACTACTGATGAAATGAAAATAGCAGTTACTCCACTAAATAAAACTGGTTGAAACTGCTTGAACCTGATAAACATATCATTTAACCTCGAATTGAGAAGGTACTAGTTTGTTCTAATGAAATAAAAACTTTATTCCAAAATCACTCTATATCCCGTGAGGAGCATCATTTCGGCCACTACTGATGAAATGAAAATAGCAGTTACTCCACTAAATAAAACTGGTTGAAACTGCTTGAACCTGATAAACACATCATTTAACCTTGAATTGAGAAAGTACTAGTTTGTTCTAATGAAATAAAAACTTTCTTCCAAAATCACTCTATATCTCGTGTGGAGCATCATTTCGGCCACTCCTGATGAAATGAAAATAGCAGTTACTCCACTAAATAAAACTGGTTGAAACTGCTTGAACCTGATAAACACATCATTTTAACTTGAATTGAGAAAGTACTAGTTTGTTCAAAGGAAATAAAAACTTTATTCCAAAATCACTCTATATCCCGTGAGGAGCATCATTTCGGCCACTACTGATGAAATGAAAATAGCAGTTACTCCACTAAATAAAACTGGTTGAAACTGCTTGAACCTGATAAACATATCATTTAACCTCGAATTGAGAAAGTACTGGTTTGTTCTAATGAAATAAAAACTTTATTCCAAAATTACTCTATATCTCGTGTGGAGCATCATTTCGGCCACTCCTAATGAAATGAAAATAGCAGTTACTCCACTAAATAAAACTGGTTGAAACTGCTTGAACATGATAAACACATCATTTAAACTTGAATTGAGAAAGTACTAGTTTGTTCTAATGAAATAAAAACTTTCTTCCAAAATTACTCTATATCCCGTGTGGAGCATCATTTTGGCCACTCCTAATGAAATGAAAATAGCAGTTACTCCACTAAATATAATTGGTTGAAAGTACTTGCAACTGCTAAGTCCATCATGTTTAAACTTGAATTGAGAAGGTACTAGTTTGTTCTAATGAAATAAAAACTTTATTCCAAAATCACTCTATATCCCGTGAGGAGCATCATTTCGGCCACTACTGATGAAATGAAAATAGCAGTTACTCCACTAAATAAAACTGGTTGAAACTGCTTGAACCTGATAAACACATCATTTAACCTTGAATTGAGAAAGTACTAGTTTGTTCTAATGAAATAAAAACTTTCTTCCAAAATCACTCTATATCTCGTGTGGAGCATCATTTCGGCCACTCCTGATGAAATGAAAATAGCAGTTACTCCACTAAATAAAACTGGTTGAAACTGCTTGAACCTGATAAACACATCATTTTAACTTGAATTGAGAAAGTACTAGTTTGTTCAAAGGAAATAAAAACTTTATTCCAAAATCACTCTATATCCCGTGAGGAGCATCATTTCGGCCACTACTGATGAAATGAAAATAGCAGTTACTCGACTAAATAAAACTGGTTGAAACTGCTTGAACCTGATAAACATATCATTTAACCTCGAATTGAGAAAGTACTGGTTTGTTCTAATGAAATAAAAACTTTATTCCAAAATTACTCTATATCTCGTGTGGAGCATCATTTCGGCCACTCCTATAGAAATGAAAATAGCAGTTACTCCACTAAATAAAACTGGTTGAAACTGCTTGAACATGATAAACACATCATTTAAACTTGAATTGAGAAAGTACTAGTTTGTTCTAATGAAATAAAAACTTTCTTCCAAAATTACTCTATATCCCGTGTGGAGCATCATTTCGGCCACTCCTAATGAAATGAAAATAGCAGTTACTCCAATAAAACAGGTTGAAACTGCTTAAAGCTGATAAACACTTCATGTTTAAACTTGAATAGTGAAAGTACGACTATGTTCTAGTAAAATACAAACTTTATTCTAAAAACCAACTCTCAAGCTCCTCATCCTATCTGTAAGGGTGCGCTCAGCCACCCTACGCAGGAAGCTCACTTCAACCGCTTGTATCCGGGATCTCGTTCTTTCGGTCATGACCCATGGTTCATGGCTGTGGTGGAGGCAATAACTCGGGTCTGGGAGGAGTTTGGAGAGGCCATGGAAGAGGACTTTCGGTCTGCCCCGAGGAAATTCTGGCAAACCGTCTCCATGCTCCGGGAGCATGGAGTCCGGTGCACTTCATCCCTGCAACATCGCGTGACGCGGGTCGGTACCTCTGGACAGGCAGAATGGGGTGGTGGTCCCTCTCTTCAAGGACGGGGATCGGAGGGTGTGTTCCAACTACAGAGGGATCACACTCCTCAGCCTCCCCAGGAAAGTCTATTCCAGTGTACTGGAGTGGAGGGTCCGGCCGTTAGTCAAACCTTGGATCCAAGAGGAATAATGCGGTTTTCGTTCTGGTCGTGGAACACTGGACCAGCTCTATACCCTCCACCAGCTGCTCGAGGCTTCATGGGAGTTTGCCCAACTAGTCCACATGTGTTTTCTGGATCTGGAGAAGGCGTTCGACCGCGTCCCCCGAGACATCCTGTGGGGGGTGCTCCGGGAGCATGTAGTCCGGGGCCCTTTGTTAAGGGCTGTTCGGTCTTTGTATTCCCGGAAAGGAGTTTGGTTTGCATTGGCGGCAATAAGTCGGACCTGTTCGCAGTGGTTTCATCTGATCCGCCAGTGGCAGACAGAAAAAAGCATTAGCCAAATCTAGACAAGAGAAAAATCTATGTTCAGGTGAGAGATGTGACAACGCAGTTTTGAGATGTTTTGAGATGTCTGAGATGTCTGGCACAGGTTGCCGGGACCGGCAGCCAGGGGGGACTCGGCTGAGAAGGTGAGAAGCTCTCCCAGAGGTGGGAGTTGAAAACTGCGCGGATGGAGGGCTCGGCCAGATGTTCCCAGCAGACCCTCATAACACGTTTGGGCCTGTCGAGTCTATCCGGCTTCCTCCCGGTCCAGCGCATCCAACTCACCACCAGGTGGTGATCAGTTGACAGCTCTGCCCTTCTCTTTACCCTAGTGTCAAAGACACATGGCCAGAGATCAGATGAAACGACCACAAAGTCTATCATTGACCTAGGGTGTCCTGGTGCCACGTGCACTTATGGACACCCCTGTGCTCGAACATGGTGTTCGTTATGGACAAGCTGTGACTGGCACAGAAGTCCAATAACAGAACACCTCTCGGGTTCAGATCGGGGAGGCCGTTCCTCCCAATCACCCCCTTCCAGGTCTCACTGTCATTGGCCACGTGCGCGTTGAAGTCCCCCAGGAGAACAATGGAGTCCCCAGTTGGGGCACTATCCAGCACCCCTCCCAGGGACTCCAAGAAGGTTAGGTACTCTGAGCTGCTGTTCGGTGCATTGGCCGAGACAACAGTCAGAGACCTGTCCCCTACTCGAAGGCGTAGGCACGCAACCCTCTCGTTCACTGGGGTGAACTCCAACACATGACGGCTGAGCTGCGGGGCAATCAGCAAGCCCACTCCAGCCCGCCGCCTTACACTGCGGGCAACTCCAGAGCAGTGGAGTATCCAGCCCCTGTCGAGGAGCTGGGTTCCAGAGTCCAAGCTGTGAGTGGAGGCGAGCCCGACTATATCTAGACGGTATCTCTCAGCCTCCCTCACAAGCTCGGGCTCCTTCCCCCTCAGCGAGGTCACAATCCATGTCCCAATAGCCAGATTCTGTGGCCGGGGATCGGGTCGTCGAGGCCCCTGCCGTCGACTACCCCCCAATCCACAATGCACCCGACCCCTACGGCAGCCTCTGTAGGTGGTGGACCCACAGGAGGGGCAAGTCCCCTGACAACATAGCATAGTTGGTTGCGAAGGGTCATTCGGGTGCTCAAACTCCCCCACCACGACAAGGTTGCAGTTCAAGGGGGAGTCACCACCGTTTAAAAGTTTTGTATGTTGCTATTTGAGGATATGATTGTTGATTTTGCTAACATATGACCTCTATTATACGAAGAGTGCCTCATACTGTATTGACACTAATTATTGACCTCTGGGGTCAGAGGTCAAAAGGAGAATTGAAGGAATATAGTGGTTAAACATTTGTTTTCTGTGTGACAACTGGACATATTGTATTCAGTTGTGTTTCTACACTACTGGGGTTTCTCCCACTGCCCAAGTTGGGAAAACACAGCTATAAATCCATGTTCAGGGACATTCCAAGTTGGTTGGCGATGTCTCCTCAGTGCTCTACTTGCAAAAACATGGTCAAGGTAAGATTGGATCAACAGATAAGAGGTCAGAGGTCACTTTGTCCCCTCTCAAGCTCTGAGAAGAACCAGTTTGAAGCAGTTTTGGGAACAAAGGAATAGCAAATTCACCATAGCAACGCATATATCACGAGAAACCGACCAATGTGAGGTTGAAGTGGTGTATGCAAATGTATAAATATGAACCACGTGTTGCAGTTGTGCCCTTCTTCATTGTAAATCTGGCCTGCACACTTGGGTCTGCAAGGAAGAACGGTCTGAGCTCGTATTATGTAATCTGATATATGTATTTTTATAATCTCTTGTTTGTGTGATTATTAAATTCACTATTGAAGAAATTAACTCTGTTCCTGCCTCTCCCGGATCAAACGAACAAGCAGGAATTCAGGGGAACACAGGAACGAATTCCAACACTAAGCATCTCTACATAAAGTCAGTAACACGATTTCTCTAGATTAAACCAGTCTGAGATGCTATATCTAAAGACAGTAACTTGATTTTCTAAATCAAACCAGCCTGATCAGCTCTATCTACAGGCAGCAACACGATTTTTCGAGATTAAACCAGCCTGAGCAGCACGTGATTTTCTAGATTAAACCAGCAAGATCAGCTCTATATAAAGACAGTAACACGATTTGTCTAGATTAAACCAGCCTGAGCAGCTCTATCTTAAGAAAATAACATGATTTTTTTCCCAATTAAACCAGCCTGAGCAGCTCTATCTTAAAGGTGTACAGTAGGATTTTCCCGAATTTTAGGAAAGAACCGCCCTCTCCACCTTTTGAAAAATGCACATGCGCAAAGCTCTACCTGCTCCCGAGATGGAACGCCTACTAAAACGTGTGCGAGAGACATGAACGAGCCCAGTTCTCCTCGTGCACGCCCTGTTTACAAGTCACAAGTCGGCATCGCTTACACAAGCTCACTTTACACGAAGATTTGAACTTTTCCCACTAATCAACCCTGGAAAGTTACAATATAGACATAGATAACTTTTACTGGAAGTGATTTGAAATGGATTTCTCCAAATAGAATGCCAAACTTTACCTGTCGAGTAGAAACTTCGCGACTGAAGCATCAGTGGGAAGCCCAACCTGGGCTTTCAGCGCACGCCATCGTGTGAAAGAATCTCCCAAAAACACTCTGGTCTTGTTTCTCTCTTCCGAAGCCTTTCTCTTCTTCTCATACACTTCGAAGACACTTTTTCTCTTTTGCGACCCTCTGCCATTTTCAAAGTACCCGGTGAGAACTGCGAGCTCGCTGAAGGCGTAGCTCACCATATACACCTGAAAGCGCGCATGCGCAGAAAGTGAAAACTAATAGATCCACGCTACCTGGGGACGAGCACGTACGACGGCCTTACGTAATATATCACCAGAATGATTGACAGTTGGGAGTACCAATAGTCTTGATGATCCACCCGGAAAAAGAAAATCCACCTGTACACCTTTAAGACAGTAACATGATTTTACTTGATTAAACCAGCCTGAGAAGCTCTATCTTAAAAAAGTACACTCAAAAATGAAATGACAGAATTGTTTTTTCAGTGTGACATGATTTTCCTCGATTAAACCATGGTCCAAGTGGAGGAACGTGGGAGCAGCGCTTCAAAGGGTTGAGTGGAAATCTCCACCAACGGCTGATCCCACGTTTCATCGGGCTCATCCATCCCTCCGGACAGGGCCTCACAGCCAGAGACAGGTGAGCCGTTTAGGGACTATTCAGTAACAAGAACTTAGAGCTGTGATTTCACTTGTATATAAGTTAAAGATGTAAAGCAAAGTTGGACTCTTCAGGTGATGAAACATACATTAAATGTCCACCAATGACTGTTGAGATGGTTGATCATTTAGTTTTAAACGTAGTAAACATAGAAAATACTTTGGCTGGTTATTGTGATTAAATTAAATTACATCTCACAACAAAACATGCTTTTAAAATAACAAAGACATTTGATCCAAATTACATTGAATTTAATACAAGAGACCCATTCTACAAAACAAACCTTTCCTACTGCAATTAGCCTTTCAATACCACCTCACTCCGTGTGTGTTGTCCTCACAATCAATCAAAGTGATCTGGTGTCTCCTGGTGTTGATCTTAAGAGTCTCTCAACTTGTGGAACCTGTGCATTTAACAATTTTCTTTTGTCTACAGTGTGTTGTGGGAATCTCCCAGAACCTGTATCTCGCCCACCTTGCTGCTCCTCCGGTCACCTGCAGTACAAGGTGATTTCGTCTGTCCACTTCTGGCTCTAAAGACTCTTCTGGCTGTTTGTACCTAGATGAACATCATTACATGCAGCTTGTTTACCAGAGCTTTACTTCAAGTCATTGCACAGCTAGAAAACTTTAGTTTATTAAGTCTCAGTAAGGTCTGAGTGTGTATCACATGTTTAGGTGCAACCAGGGTTGGGTAGTAATGGAATACATGTAACAGTGTTACATAATTAGGATACAAAAAACATATAACTGTAATCTGCTACAGTACATAAAAAAATGTGTAATCTCGTTACAGGTATATTCGATAAAAACTGGGATTACTGAGCAGGATTACAGTAGAAATCAGATGTAATAAACTAGAAATGCAGCTGTCACATGCGCCATGCACTGGCATTGCGACACTTCCCGACGCTTTCAGGCTGACAATCCATGCTTTGCCATGGATTCTGCAGACAGTTGCTTTCATCACTATGTTTTAAAGTCGGAGAAATCTCTGAACCTCTCTTTACAACGCAAACTATGTCTCCCAGCCGTGAAAGTGTTGTGAACGTCCAGGAACTGGACATCTCACCTGAAGAAACATAGAAACATAAAACCCGCTCACTTTCACTGATACACACATGGACTCTGTTTACTAGTTTTATTAGCTCGTAACATGCTTCCTACCTGTTCTCAATACGTTTAGAGGCTCTTGTGTTTTAGGGATTAATTGGGGCGACACGTGCCATCACTTTTTTCTTTTTACTCAATGAGTGATTCATGCTGCCAGATACAGCCTCTCATCAAACATTCACATTTATTCCGGAAAAAAAACAACATTAAAACTAATGAGGAAACGGGGCGGGCGAGAGAGAGAGAGAGAGAGAGAGAGAGAGAGAGAGAGAGAGAGAGAGAGAGAGAGAGAGAGAGAGAGAGAGAGAGAGAGAGTTTTAGAAAAGATGGGCACATTTTCTTGAATAGAAATTGAAAGCTTTATTTGTATTGTGGTTTTGATTCTCTAAAAAAAAAAAAATCAATGTTAGACACCTGATTGGTTACTGAGTTTTGATAGTTCAAAACTTGTTAAGTGCAATTTGTGTCTGCTGTGTATAAGATGTGTCAATACACTGAGCAGATGACACTTTCTATTCTTTCTTGTCATTTTTTTATGTTTTATTATGGCCAGGCAAGAGTAGAGGCACGGCTTTTCAGAGGTTGATGGACTCTGTGCTGCGCGACCTCGCTTTCGTTTCTGTTTACCTGGACGACATCTTGGTGGCTAGTTCTTCAGTTGAGGAGCATTTTTCACACCAAAAGCAAGTTTTTCAGCGCTTTGAGAAGGGGTGGGCAATTATTTTTCCGAAAGGGCCAAATGAGAAGCAGAAAATATTGTGGAGGGCCGGGCCAAAAGTTTAAACTCTATTCTGCATATGAATTTTATTTCTACATTGAAAGCAGTAAATGGCATTGTTTACACATGCTGGTAAGTGTCTGTGTTATTATTAGGTAAAGAGAAAGTGAGGGTTATTTTAACAAAAAATGTTTTTATTCAGTGCAGTTATTCAAAACAATTGTAAACATGAAACATTTGTAACTCTTTTTTAATTACATTAACCAAAAAGACTTTTTTCTATTAAGACATCACAATGTCTTTGTATGCCAAATATCATTAACAAGATATGTCACATTATGATTGTCAAACTGCCAAGCTGTGCAGACAAAAAGTAATAGTGAACACACATTTGTGTATTTTCTTGTTCAGTGAGAGAAATCTAGCCTTTGCTGCCCTTTAACGAGTGCATCAAAGTCAGGTTGAATGTCTGAGGTGGAGATGCGAAGCACAGATGACAGATGATCATCAGTAAGAAAGGATCTGAACCTGGATTTGGTAAACTTCATTACTGAGAATGTTTGTTCACATATGTAGGTAGATCCAAACAGAACCAACATCTTCTGAGCATGTCTCCTCATGTTTGGAAAGTTCTCCTCCTTAAGAGATGAGTAGAACTCCAGCAGTGATCCTGACTTAAAGTGCTCTGCCAGTACTGTGTCAGACTGCAGGTCAATGAGCTCCAGCTGAACATCACCAGGTGCATTTCATCCTCAATGTTTTTACAATCATCAAATCGCCTTAAAAACTCACCATGCAAATCTCCTAACATGGATGAGTACCTGCAGAGATGATTAGCTGATGGTCTGACTTCTTTAAGGGTTTGCATGTGAGTGAGAGTGTTGTTCTGTAGTTGACTTGAAAGAAACAGCAACTTTCTCATAAAAGCCTTCACAAGGTTATGCATGTCATGAACGAAAAGGCCCTTGCCTTGCAGTTTAGTGCTCAGTTCATTCATCAGTGCCGTCACATCAACAGCAAATGTAAAATCTGCCATCCAGTTCATATCTGAAAGCTCGGGGATGTTTTTGCCTTTCATCTCACAAAACTCTTGAATCTCTGTTTTCAGGTCCCAAAATCTTTTGAGCACTTTGCCCAGACTGAGCCGTCTGACAGCTGTGTGGTCCATGATGTCACCATGTTCATTCTCATGCTCCTCTAAAAGTGCAACAAACTGCCTGTGATTTAATGCTCGTGCCCTGATAAAGTTAACCGTTTTTGTTACAACATCAATAACATGGTTAAGTTTTAGCACAGACCTGCACAGTACATGCTGATGTATAATACAATGTATCAACACTAAATGATGCTCTGTGCCGAGTTCAGTCACTTTATCTTGGATCTGTTTCAAAAGTCCGACATGTTTTCCTGTCATATTCGGACAACCATCAGTAGTGACGCCTACCAGTTTGTCCCATTTCAGTCCAAGCTTGACCATGCATGCATCGACCTCCTTGAACAGATCGTTTCCCGTTGTCGTTCCTTTTATTGACCTCAATGCTGCCAGCTCCTCCGTAATCTTGAAGTCCTGCCTTGTTCCCCGGAGAAACACCAGTAACTGGGCAGTGTCACGGACATCACAGCTCTCATCCAAAGCCAAAGAGAAAAAGTCAAAACTTTCAACTCCACTTTTGAGCTGACATTCGAGATTCTCCGCGATTCCTTCCACCCTTCTGGTGACGGTTCGCCTGGACAGCGGGACTTTTTCAAATGCTTCTTTATTCTCAGGGCATATTAGCGCGGCAGAGTCCACCAAGCACTCTTTCACAAACTCGCCATCCGAGAACGGCTTGCTGTTTTTAGCGATTTTGTGGGATATGACGAAGCTGGTCTTGGTCGCTGCATCCCGGGCTGTGTGTAGTTTGCTAAAACAGCCTTGTTGTTTTGGTAGCTTTGCTAGCAAGTCTTATGATATTCGCGCTCTCTCAGCCTCCGCCAAGTGTCTGTATTTCTCCGCGTGTTTTGTCTCATAATGCCGACTCACATTATACTCCTTAAACACGGCGACGTGCTCTCCACAAACTAAACAGACGGGTTTACCACCGACTTCAGTAAACAAATATTTAGTGCTCCAAATCTTCTTGAAATTTCGGCCTTCAGCATCCAACTTTCTTTTCTTGACGTGCCCGTACATCATTGAGGGGCGACAATGACCGCTAATCACATGCACTGATTGACTTGTTTTACGGGTCACGTATACGACGTACGTAGGTTACGTACACTGTACATAAATTAACAGGCTTCAAAGCAAAAGCATTTCCGTTTTAGTTTATACAGCCGATGGTTTTAGTCCACGCATTAAAATTCGAAAGAAGCTTTTGTTTTCTTAATTCTAAGCAACCTTTCGCGGGCCGGTCAGAATCAGGTCACGGGCCGTATTTGGCCCGCGGGCCTTAAAATGCCCAGGTCTGGCCTTGAGGAACATGGCCTAATTGTCAACCCTGCTAAGTGCCAGTTTGGTCTGCCTGTGATTGACTTTTTGGGTCATCGTATTTCAACTCAGGGTGCCATTCCATTGCCTTCTAAGGTGCAAGCGGTGACAGATTTCCCTCGTCCAGCCTCGGTTAAGGCCCTGCAGGAGTTTTTGGGCATGATTAATTTCTACAACCTTTCATATTGAGATTACAACTATATACCAAATAAATGTTTTATCAGCTCTATCAATTACAATGGTCAAATTGTCTCAATGGCTACATACAGAAAATCGTGGGTTTAAATCCACCTGGAGGTGTTTGTGGAATTAACTTGTGTGTGCATGTGTTTCCTCAGGGTTCTCTGGTTTTCTTCCACAGTCCAATTAAATGCATGCTAATGGTAATACTAAACTGACTCTCTGTGTATGTCCCGTGGTAGACTGATGACGTGTTCTGTTTCTTTTGAAACGTATTTTCAGCGACGTCCAGACAAGACGTCAATATAATGTTCAAGAAAGACGTCTCAAAAAACTTTCATTCAGGCTCTTCTGAGGAAGTCTTCTGGATGTCTAGAGACATCGTCTTTAGTTGTGTTCTGGACCTACATGTTGACACAAAGAACAGTGGCTGTGTAAAACACTTGGTTACTGTGGAACTGTGCTGTGTATTCATCAACAACATCTCACATGTTGGAAGATAAACAAGAGCACGGAGCAACATTTTATCAAAAATAATTTATTTATGAAAAAGTATTAATTAGAATAAATTGGTTATTTATCAAATAATAATGACATTGGGCCACCACCAGCTAAACTGGAAATAGTTAATGCCAAAAAAAAGTGTTATTTAAATTGATTAATGTTTCTCTTTAGATATAACAATCTTGGATAACAGGGAAGGTGTGAGATTCGAGCGCAGGCTGTTTCAAACCAGTGAATTCAGGCCCAGGACCGCTTGACCCCGTCAGCTAGAAAGGGTATGTACTGGGTTTCAGAAGATGGCAGTGCCTCGAGGTCAGTGGGGACTGGGTGGATGTCTGTGACTCCCCCCCCCCCTTTTGTGCGAGTCCCTTGCGAAGATCGTGTGATAATCGCGGGAGACCTCCTCATACAAATGCATCTCCTTGTTTCTGTTGTGGTAAAGCGCGAGCCTCAGCAGAGCGTTGCTCGGTCTTTGACTCGAAGCCTGAATAAGGTTCTTCTGGTACAGACATGGTCTGTTTACCTGAAATGTCTGTATTCTCTGGTTGAGTCATTGGAGCGTGCACAACCATGTCACCTTCGGTGCTCGGTTTTGTACCCTGAAGAACCTGTTCAAGGTTAACATGGTGAGCGCTGGTCATGGTTTTGGTTGTGGAAATGAGGAGAGTTGTGTCATGCGTGTCGTCGCTGGTGAGGGACGAAGGCAGATTGTCAATGAGATGACAATTAGTTCAAGATTGTGGAATGAACTGTCAGTTAACATCTCTAAAGGTGGAAAGGCGGTCACTTTAATCTGACCAGGTGTCAGAATTTGGACCCGTGGGTTGGCTGAACGATTGCTGTTAGAAGCTGGGTGGCCTAGTTCTTAGCCAATGGGAGTCGGGCTGACGACTTGGGACCAAAGGCGCCGTTTGGTGGCAGCGAGTCGGTTTAGGATGTCCTGACCAATAAGCAGTTCTTCTGTGTCCAGATCAGTGATGTGGATGGGATGCGTCGCTGACATGTCCTAGAAAGCTGTTGACCCAGACACATTGAGTGATGTGGTGAAGTGCTGAGTGAAGCCTCGGATGTTTATGCTACACTCTTCCACCTGAAGTGGCTTTCCTTAAGTGGCATGCGCAAGCGTGGTTCTAGCAACCCGTGCGAAGGTGTCTGAACACATGAGGGGGATTTCTGACCCAGTACCAAGCAGTGAGAGAGTGTCAACAACCCCTACCACCACTGAAGTGTATCTGTGGTTGGCATAGCCAAGATTACCCAAGAATGTCAAATGGGCCTCTTTCACCTCCTGGATCTCCTCCTACTGCCAAAATGAACTTTGTGTGCGGAGGGGAGGGGCTAAGTCATGCGGTCAGGGGGAGCCAGGTCCCTTCTTACCAGGCGGGTTCAGGTGCTGCTTCACCTCTCTGGTGCAGGTTTTAATCCACTGTGGGACATCTGCATCCCCACACCATCTGCGCATGTTTGCGGAGGTCTTTCATGGTGGGGTTTTTGGTCCTGCAGAAAAGGGCGACATCGATCCGCACACTGTTGTGGAGGTTGTTAACGAAGAGGGACTTAAAAGTCTGGTCTTTGTCCAATCCTGGTGCATTGTGGCCTTGGAAGTAGGCAGCCCTTAGGCACTTATAAATACTATCTGGGAGTCTCCGCCCCCTTTTGAGTGATTGTAAATGCACCAAAGTTTGCAGAGGCAGGATTTGGTGCATTTGATCCTGCAGATGATCCTGCTTCCCTAAGTGCATGACAGAGGGCTGAGTAATGGTCTCTGATGGCAGATGGGAGGGACTCTATGTATACATGGACACTCCTGGATGTCATCTTCCAGAGAAGCGTAAGCTTCTCTCGGAACGAAGGATGAGGCAGGTTGAAGAGGCAGCGTTCAATCTCCACCAGGTTGTCCGCTACACGAATCTCCGGGTTGTTTGGTTCGAACTGCTCTATGTCCTCTGCAAGGGACTCAAGCTGGCTGGTCCAAAGACCAGGAACCCTTGGGATATCGGAATGGTCAGAGTCATCTGAGCTAGAACATCCTGGTTCTCTCCAGTGGAGAGAGTGAGGGAGCTGATAGCACTGTGAGGTGCTGGAAAATGACAATGTTCCTTCTCCTGAAAAGGAGTGAAAGAGCTGCGAGACCACGTGGTGGTGCGGCTGAGAGCACTGATGGATGTGTGTCATAGCAACTCGCTGTTGAGGTTTCTTCTCTCCTCTGTAGACAGGCATAGAAGACCGGCGACAACAGTCTTCAACTGGGTCATGTAGCTCCCGAGGTATCTTTGCTCTGAGCACGCAGTGTCTCTGACGACTCATGAGAGGAGTCACGCAAAAGCTGTGTTTCGAAAAGTGCGAAAATGTTGTTAATGCACAGGTGATGGTTACACCTGTGGCTTTCACTTCTGTAGTCTATACAAATTGTAACCTCGCAACTGCAACACAGTGTTTTTAGCACCTTGGGTGAGCAATAGTTGTGTTAGTGTACATTTTTCTGGGTAGATACTTGAATAGTGAAAGTACGAGTTTGTCCTAATGAAATTAAAACTTTATTCTAAAAACATACTCAGTAGAAGATTACAGATAGACTGAAGCATCTTTTCGGCCACAACTGATGAAAAGACCATAACAGTCAAATCCAGCATAATAAAAGAGGTTGAAACTGCTTGAACCTGATAAACACATCATTTAAACTTGAATTGAGAAAGTACGAGTTTGTCCTAATGTAATAAAAACTTTATTCCAAAATTACTCTATACCCCGTGTGGAGCATCATTTCGGCCACTCCTGATGAAATGAAAATAGCAGTTACTCCACTAAATAAAACTGGTTGAAACTGCTTGAACCTGATAAACACATCATTTTAACTTGAATTGAGAAAGTACTAGTTTGTTCTAAGGAAATAAAAACTTTATTCCAAAATTACTCTATATCCCGTGTGGAGCATCATTTCGGCCACTCCTAATGAAATGAAAATAGCAGTTACTCCACTAAATATAATTGGTTGAAAGTACTTGCAACTGCTAAGTCCATCATGTTTAAACTTGAATTGAGAAAGTACTAGTTTGTTCTAATGAAATAAAAACTTTATTCCAAAATCACTCTTTATCCCGTGAGGAGCATCATTTCGGCCACTACTGATGAAATGAAAATAGCAGTTACTCCACTAAATAAAACTGGTTGAAACTGCTTGAACCTGATAAACACATCATTTAACCTTGAATTGAGAAAGTACTAGTTTGTTCTAATGAAATAAAAACTTTCTTCCAAAATCACTCTATATCTCGTGTGGAGCATCATTTCGGCCACTCCTAATGAAATGAAAATAGCAGTTACTCCACTAAATATAATTGGTTGAAAGTGCTTGCAACTGCTAAGTCCATCATGTTTAACCTTGAATTGAGAAAGTACGAGTTTGTTCTAATGAAATAAAAACTTTCTTCCAAAATCACTCTATATCTCGTGTGGAGCATCATTTCGGCCACTACTGATGAAATGAAAATAGCAGTTACTCCACTAAATAAAACTGGTTGAAACTGCTTGAACCTGATAAACACATCATTTTAACTTGAATTGAGAAAGTACGAGTTTGTCCTAATGAAATAAAAACTTTATTCCAAAATCACTCTATATCCCGTGTGGAGCATCATTTCGGCCACTCCTAATGAAATGAAAATAGCAGTTACTCCACTAAATAAAACTGGTTGAAACTGCTTGAACCTGATAAACACATCATTTAAACTTGAATTGAGAAAGTATTAGTTTGTTCTAATGAAATAAAAACATTCTTCCAAAATCACTCTATATCCCGTGAGGAGCATCATTTCGGGCCACTACTGATGAAATGAAAATAGCAGTTACTCCACTAAATAAAACTGGTTGAAACTGCTTGAACCTGAAAAACACATCATTTAACCTTGAATTGAGAAAGTACTAGTTTGTTCTAATGAAATAAAAACATTCTTCCAAAATCACTCTATATCCCGTGAGGAGCATCATTTCGGCCACTACTGATGAAATGAAAATAGCAGTTACTCCACTAAATATAATTGGTTGAAAGTACTTGCAACTGCTAAGTCCATCATGTTTAAACTTGAATTGAGAAAGTACTAGTTTGTTCTAATGAAATAAAAACTTTATTCCAAAATCACTCTATATCCCGTGAGGAGCATCATTTCGGCCACTACTGATGAAATGAAAATAGCAGTTACTCTACTAAATAAAACTGGTTGAAACTGCTTGAACCTGATAAACACTTCATGTTTAAACTTGAATTGAAAAGTACCAGTTTGCTCTAAGGAAATAAAAACTTTATTCCAAAATTACACTATATCCCGTGTGGAGCATCATTTCGGCCACTCCTGATGAAATGAAAATAGCAGTTACTCCACTAAATAAAACTGGTTGAAACTGCTTGAACCTGATAAACACATAATTTAAACTTGAATTGAGAAAGTACGAGTTTGTCCTAATGTAATAAAAACTTTATTCCAAAATCACTCTATACCCCGTGTGGAGCATCATTTCGGCCAGTCCTGATGAAATGAAAATAGCAGTTACTCCACTAAATAAAACTGGTTGAAACTGCTTGAACCTGATAAACACATCATTTTAACTTGAATTGAGAAAGTACTAGTTTGTTCTAATGAAATAAAAACATTCTTCCAAAATCACTCTATATCCCGTGAGGAGCATCATTTCGGCCACTACTGATGAAATGAAAAGAGCAATTACTCCACTAAATATAATTGGTTGAAAGTACTTGCAACTGCTAAGTCCATCATGTTTAAACTTGAATTGAGAAAGTACTAGTTTGTTCTAATGAAATAAAAACTTTATTCCAAAATCACTCTATATCCCGTGAGGAGCATCATTTCGACCACTACTGATGAAATGAAAATAGCAGTTACTCCACTAAATAAAACTGGTTGAAACTGCTTGAACCTGATAAACACATCATTTTAACTTGAATTGAGAAAGTACGAGTTTGTCCTAATGCAATGAAAACGTTATTCCAAAATTACTCTATACCCCGTGTGGAGCATCATTTCGGCCACTCCTAATGAAATGAAAATAGCAGTTACTCCACTAAATAAAACTGGTTGAAACTGCTTGAACCTGATAAACACATCATTTTAACTTGAATTGAGAAAGTACTAGTTTGTTCTAAGGAAATAAAAACTTTATTCCAAAATCACTCTATATCCCGTGAGGAGCATCATTTCGGCCACTACTGATGAAATGAAAATAGCAATTACTCCACTAAATATAATTGGTTGAAAGTACTTGCAACTGCTAAGTCCATCATGTTTAAACTTGAATTGAGAAAGTACTAGTTTGTTCTAATGAAATAAAAACTTTATTCCAAAATCACTCTATATCCCGTGAGGAGCATCATTTCGGCCACTCCTGATGAAATGAAAATAGCAGTTACTCCACTAAATAAAACTGGTTGAAACTGCTTGAACCTGATAAACACATCATTTAACCTTGAATTGAGAAAGTACTAGTTTGTTCTAATGAAATAAAAACTTTCTTCCAAAATCACTCTATATCTCGTGTGGAGCATCATTTTGGCCACTCCTGATGAAATGAAAATAGCAGTTACTCCACTAAATAAAACTGGTTGAAACTGCTTGAACCTGATAAACACATCATTTAACCTTGAATTGAGAAAGTACTAGTTTGTTCTAATGAAATAAAAACTTTCTTCCAAAATCACTCTATATCTCGTGTGGAGCATCATTTCGGCCACTCCTGATGAAATGAAAATAGCAGTTACTCCACTAAATAAAACTGGTTGAAACTGCTTGAACCTGATAAACACATCATTTTAACTTGAATTGAGAAAGTACTAGTTTGTTCTAAGGAAATAAAAACTTTATTCCAAAATCACTCCATATCCCGTGAGGAGCATCATTTCGGCCTCTACTGATGAAATGAAAATAGCAATTACTCCACTAAATATAATTGGTTGAAAGTACTTGCAACTGCTAAGTCCATCATGTTTAAACTTGAATTGAGAAAGTACTAGTTTGTTCTAATGAAATAAAAACTTTCTTCCAAAATCACTCTATATCTCGTGTGGAGCATAATTTCGGCCACTCCTGATGAAATGACAATAGCAGTCAAATCCAGCATAATAAAACAGGTTGAAACTGCTTAAAGCTGATAAACACTTCATGTTTAAACTTGAATAGTGAAAGTACGACTATGTTCTAGTAAAATACAAACTTTATTCTAAAAACCAACTCTCAAGCTCCTCATCCTATCTGTAAGGGTGCGCTCAGCCACCCTACGCAGGAAGCTCACTTCAACCGCTTGTATCCGGGATCTCGTTCTTTCGGTCATGACCCATGGTTCATGGCTGTGGTGGAGGCAATAACTCGGGTCTGGGAGGAGTTTGGAGAGGCCATGGAAGAGGACTTTCGGTCTGCCCCGAGGAAATTCTGGCAAACCGTCTCCATGCTCCGGGAGCATGGAGTCCGGTGCACTTCATCCCTGCAACATCGCGTGACGCGGGGACGGTACCTCTGGACAGGCAGAATGGGGTGGTGGTCCCTCTCTTCAAGGACGGGGATCGGAGGGTGTGTTCCAACTACAGAGGGATCACACTCCTCAGCCTCCCCAGGAAAGTCTATTCCAGTGTACTGGAGTGGAGGGTCCGGCCGTTAGTCAAACCTTGGATCCAAGAGGAATAATGCGGTTTTCGTTCTGGTCGTGGAACACTGGACCAGCTCTATACCCTCCACCAGCTGCTCGAGGGTTCATGGGAGTTTGCCCAACTAGTCCACATGTGTTTTCTGGATCTGGAGAAGGCGTTCGACCGCGTCCCCCGAGACATCCTGTGGGGGGTGCTCCGGGAGCATGTAGTCCGGGGCCCTTTGTTAAGGGCTGTTCGGTCTTTGTATTCCCGGAAAGGAGTTTTGTTTGCATTGGCGGCAATAAGTCGGACCTGTTCGCAGTGGTTTCATCTGATCCGCCAGTGGCAGACAGAAAAAAGCAATAGCCAAATCTATACAAGAGAAAAATCTATGTTCAGGTGAGAGATGTGACAACGCAGTTTTGAGATGTTTTGAGATGTCTGAGATGTCTGGCACAGGTTGCCGGGACCGGCAGCCAGGGGGGACTCGGCTGAGAAGGTGAGAAGCTCTCCCAGAGGTGGGAGTTGAAAACTGCGCGGATGGAGGGCTCGGCCAGATGTTCCCAGCAGACCCTCATAACACGTTTGGGCCTGTCGAGTCTATCCGGCTTCCTCCCGGTCCAGCGCATCCAACTCACCACCAGGTGGTGATCAGTTGACAGCTCTGCCCTTCTCTTTACCCTAGTGTCAAAGACACATGGCCAGAGATCAGATGAAATGACCACAAAGTCTATCATTGACCTAGGGTGTCCTGGTGCCACGTGCACTTATGGACACCCCTGTGCTCGAACATGGTGTTCGTTATGGACAAGCTGTGACTGGCACAGAAGTCCAATAACAGAACACCTCTCGGGTTCAGATCGGGGAGGCCGTTCCTCCCAATCACCCCCTTCCAGGTCTCACTGTCATTGGCCACGTGCGCGTTGAAGTCCCCCAGGAGAACAATGGAGTCCCCAGTTGGGGCACTATCCAGCACCCCTCCCACGGACTCCAAGAAGGTTAGGTACTCTGAGCTGCTGTTCGGTGCATTGGCCGAGACAACAGTCAGAGACCTGTCCCCTACTCGAAGGCGTAGGCACGCAACCCTCTCGTTCACTGGGGTGAACTCCAACACATGACGGCTGAGCTGCGGGGCAATCAGCAAGCCCACTCCAGCCCGCCGCCTTACACTGCGGGCAACTCCAGAGCAGTGGAGTATCCAGCCCCTGTGGAGGAGCTGGGTTCCAGAGTCCAAGCTGTGAGTGGAGGCGAGCCCGACTATATCTAGACGGTATCTCTCAGCCTCCCTCACAAGCTCGGGCTCCTTCCCCCTCAGCGAGGTCACAATCCATGTCCCAATAGCCAGATTCTGTGGCCGGGGATCGGGTCGTCGAGGCCTCTGCCGTCGACTACCCCCCAATCCACAATGCACCCGACCCCTACGGCAGCCTCTGTAGGTGGTGGACCCACAGGAGGGGCAAGTCCCCTGACAACATAGCATAGTTGGTTGCAAAGGGTCATTCGGGTGCTCAAACTCCCCCACCACGACAAGGTTGCAGTTCAAGGGGGAGTCACCACCGTTTAAAAGTTTTGTATGTTGCTATTTGAGGATATGATTGTTGATTTTGCTAACATATGACCTCTATTATACGAAGAGTGCCTCATACTGTATTGACACTAATTATTGACCTCTGGGGTCAGAGGTCAAAAGGAGAATTGAAGGAATATAGTGGTTAAACATTTGTTTTCTGTGTGACAACTGGACATATTGTATTCAGTTGTGTTTCTACACTACTGGGGTTTCTCCCACTGCCCAAGTTGGGAAAACACAGCTATAAATCCATGTTCAGGGACATTCCAAGTTGGTTGGCGATGTCTCCTCAGTGCTCTACTTGCAAAAACATGGTCAAGGTAAGATTGGATCAACAGATAAGAGGTCAGAGGTCACTTTGTCCCCTCTCAAGCTCTGAGAAGAACCAGTTTGAAGCAGTTTTGGGAACAAAGGAATAGCAAATTCACCATAGCAACGCATATATCACGAGAAACCGACCAATGTGAGGTTGAAGTGGTGTATGCAAATGTATAAATATGAACCACGTGTTGCAGTTGTGCCCTTCTTCATTGTAAACCTGGCCTGCACACTTGGGTCTGCAAGGAAGAACGGTCTGAGCTCGTATTATGTAATCTGATATATGTATTTTTATAATCTCTTGTTTGTGTGATTATTAAATTCACTATTAAAGAAATTAACTCTGTTCCTGCCTCTCCCGGATCAAACGAACAAGCAGGAATTCAGGGGAACACAGGAACGAATTCCAACACTAAGCATCTCTACATAAAGTCAGTAACACGATTTCTCTAGATTAAACCAGTCTGAGATGCTATATCTAAAGACAGTAACGTGATTTTCTAAATCAAACCAGCCTGATCAGCTCTATCTACAGGCAGCAACACGATTTTTCGAGATTAAACCAGCCTGAGCAGCACGTGATTTTCTAGATTAAACCAGCAAGATCAGCTCTATATAAAGACAGTAACACGATTTGTCTAGATTAAACCAGCCTGAGCAGCTCTATCTTAAGAAAATAACATGATTTTTTTCCCAATTAAACCAGCCTGAGCAGCTCTATCTTAAAGGTGTACAGTAGGATTTTCCCGAATTTTAGGAAAGAACCGCCCTCTCCACCTTTTGAAAAATGCACATGCGCAAAGCTCTACCTGCTCCCGAGATGGAACGCCTACTAAAACGTGTGCGAGAGACATGAACGAGCCCAGTTCTCCTCGTGCACGCCCTGTTTACAAGTCACAAGTCGGCATCGCTTACACAAGCTCACTTTACAAGAAGATTTGAACTTTTCCCACTAATCAACCCTGGAAAGTTACAATATAGACGTAGATAACTTTTACTGGAAGTGATTTGAAATGGATTTCTCCAAATAGAATGCCAAACTTTACCTGTCGAGTAGAAACTTCGCGACTGAAGCATCAGTGGGAAGCCCAACCTGGGCTTTCAGCGCACGCCATCGTGTGAAAGAATCTCCCAAAAACACTCTGGTCTTGTTTCTCTCTTCCGAAGCCTTTCTCTTCTTCTCATACACTTCGAAGACACTTTTTCTCTTTTGCGACCCTCTGCCATTTTCAAAGTACCCGGTGAGAACTGCGAGCTCGCTGAAGGCGTAGCTCACCATATACACCTGAAAGCGCGCATGCGCAGAAAGTGAAAACTAATAAATCCACGCTACCTGGGGACGAGCACGTACGACGGCCTTACGTAATATATCACCAGAATGATTGACAGTTGGGAGTACCAATAGTCTTGATGATCCACCCGGAAAAAGAAAATCCTCCTGTACACCTTTAAGACAGTAACATGATTTTACTTGATTAAACCAGCCTGAGAAGCTCTATCTTAAAAAAGTACACTCAAAAATGAAATGACAGAATTGTTTTTTCAGTGTGACATGATTTTCCTCGATTAAACCATGGTCCAAGTGGAGGAACGTGGGAGCAGCGCTTCAAAGGGTTGAGTGGAAATCTCCACCAACGGCTGATCCCACGTTTCATCGGGCTCATCCATCCCTCCGGACAGGGCCTCACAGCCAGAGACAGGTGAGCCGTTTAGGGACTATTCAGTAACAAGAACTTAGAGCTGTGATTTCACTTGTATATAAGTTAAAGATGTAAAGCAAAGTTGGACTCTTCAGGTGATGAAACATACATTAAATGTCCACCAATGACTGTTGAGATGGTTGATCATTTAGTTTTAAACGTAGTAAACATAGAAAATACTTTGGCTGGTTATTGTGATTAAATTAAATTACATCTCACAACAAAACATGCTTTTAAAATAACAAAGACATTTGATCCAAATTACATTGAATTTAATACAAGAGACCCATTCTACAAAACAAACCTTTCCTCCTGCAATTAGCCTTTCAATACCACCTCACTCCGTGTGTGTTGTCCTCACAATCAATCAAAGTGATCTGGTGTCTCCTGGTGTTGATCTTAAGAGTCTCTCAACTTGTGGAACCTGTGCATTTAACACTTTTCTTTTGTCTACAGTGTGTTGTGGGAATCTCCCAGAACCTGTATCTCGCCCACCTTGCTGCTCCTCCTGTCACCTGCAGTACAAGGTGATTTCGTCTGTCCACTTCTGGCTCTAAAGACTCTTCTGGCTGTTTGTACCTAGATGAACATCATTACATGCAGCTTGTTTACCAGAGCTTTACTTCAAGTCATTGCACAGCTAGAAAACTTTAGTTTATTAAGTCTCAGTAAGGTCTGAGTGTGTATCACATGTTTACGTGCAACCAGGATTGGGTAGTAATGGAATACATGTAACAGTGTTACATAATTAGGATACAAAAAACATATAACTGTAATCTGCTACAGTACATAAAAAAATGTGTAATCTCGTTACAGGTATATTCGATAAAAACTGGGATTACTGAGCAGGATTACAGTAGAAATCAGATGGAATAAACTAGAAATGCAGCTGTCACATGCGCCATGCACTGGCATTGCGACACTTCCCGACGCTTTCAGGCTGACAATCCATGCTTTGCCATGGATTCTGCAGACAGTTGCTTTCATCACTATGTTTTAAAGTCGGAGAAATCTCTGAACCTCTCTTTACAATGCAAACTATGTCTCCCAGCCGTGAAAGTGCTGTGAACGTCCAGGAACTGGACATCTCACCTAAAGAAACATAGAAACATAAAACCCGCTCACTTTCACTGATACACACATGGACTCTGTTTACTAGTTTTATTAGCTCGTAACATGCTTCCTACCTGTTCTCAATACGTTTAGAGGCTCTTGTGTTTTAGGGATTAATTGGGGCGACACGTGCCATCACTTTTTTCTTTTTACTCAATGAGTGATTCATGCTGCTAGATACAGCCTCTCATCAAACATTCACATTTATTCCGGAAAAAAAACAACATTAAAACTAATGAGGAAACGGGGCGGGCGAGAGAGAGAGAGAGAGAGAGAGTTTTAGAAAAGATGGGCACATTTTCTTGAATAGAAATTGAAAGCTTTATTTGTATTGTGGTTTTGATTCTCTAAAAAAAAAAAATCAATGTTAGACACCTGATTGGTTACTGAGTTTTGATAGTTCAAAACTTGTTAAGTGCAATTTGTGTCTGCTGTGTATAAGATGTGTCAATACACTGAGCAGATGACACTTTCTATTCTTTCTTGTCATTTTTTTATGTTTTATTATGGCCAGGCAAGAGTAGAGGCACGGCTTTTCAGAGGTTGATGGACTCTGTGCTGCGCGACCTCGCTTTCGTTTCTGTTTACCTGGACGACATCTTGGTGGCTAGTTCTTCAGTTGAGGAGCATTTTTCACACCAAAAGCAAGTTTTTCAGCGCTTTGAGAAGGGGTGGGCAATTATTTTTCCGAAAGGGCCAAATGAGAAGCAGAAAATATTGTGGAGGGCCGGGCCAAAAGTTTAAACTCTATTCTGCATATGAATTTTATTTCTACATTGAAAGCAGTAAATGGCATTGTTTACACATGCTGGTAAGTGTCTGTGTTATTATTAGGTAAAGAGAAAGTGAGGGTTATTTTAACAAAAAATGTTTTTATTCAGTGCAGTTATTCAAAACAATTGTAAACATGAAACATTTGTAACTCTTTTTTTAATTACATTAACCAAAAAGACTTTTTTCTATTAAGACATCACAATGTCTTTGTATGCCAAATATCATTAACAAGATATGTCACATTATGATTGTCAAACTGCCAAGCTGTGCAGACAAAAAGTAATAGTGAACACACATTTGTGTATTTTCTTGTTCAGTGAGAGAAATCTAGCCTTTGCTGCCCTTTAACGAGTGCATCAAAGTCAGGTTGAATGTCTGAGGTGGAGATGCGAAGCACAGATGACAGATGATCATCAGTAAGAGAGGATCTGAACCTGGATTTGGTAAACTTCATTACTGAGAATGTTTGTTCACATATGTAGGTAGATCCAAACAGAACCAACATCTTCTGAGCATGTCTCCTCATGTTTGGAAAGTTCTCCTCCTTAAGAGATGAGTAGAACTCCAGCAGTGATGCTGACTTAAAGTGCTCTGCCAGTACTGTGTCAGACTGCAGGTCAATGAGCTCCAGCTGAACATCACTGGGTGCATCATCTACTCTGCAGGCAAAGGGAGAGGAAACCAGGTGCATTTCATCCTCAATGTTTTTACAATCATCAAATCGCCTTAAAAACTCACCATGCAAATCTCCTAACATGGATGAGTACCTGCAGAGATGATTAGCTGATGGTCTGACTTCTTTAAGGGTTTGCATGTGAGTGAGAGTGTTGTTCTGTAGTTGACTTGAAAGAAACAGCAACTTTCTCATAAAAGCCTTCACCAGGTTAATGCATGTCATGAACGAAAAGGCCCTTGCCTTGCAGTTTAGTGCTCAGTTCATTCATCAGTGCCGTCACATCAACAGCAAATGCAAAATCTGCCATCCAGTTCATATCTGAAAGCTCGAGGATGTTTTTGCCTTTCATCTCACAAAACTCTTGAATCTCTGTTTTCAGGTCCCAAAATCTTTTGAGCACTTTGCCCAGACTGAGCCATCTGACAGCTGTGTGGTACATGATGTCACCATGTTCATTCTCATGCTCCTCTAAAAGTGCAACAAACTGCCTGTGATTTAATGCTCGTGCCCTGATAAAGTTAACCGTTTTTGTTACAACATCAATAACATGGTTAAGTTTTAGCACAGACCTGCACAGTACATGCTGATGTATAATACAATGTATCAACACTAAATGATGCTCTGTGCCGAGTTCAGTCACTTTATCTTGGATCTGTTTCAAAAGTCCGACATGTTTTCCTGTCATATTCGGACAACCATCAGTAGTGACGCCTACCAGTTTGTCCCATTTCAGTCCAAGCTTGACCATGCATGCATCGACCTCCTTGAACAGATCGCTTCCCGTTGTCGTTCCTTTTATTGACCTCAATGCTGCCAGCTCCTCCGTAATCTTGAAGTCCTGCCTTGTTCCCCGGAGAAACACCAGTAACTGGGCAGTGTCACGGACATCACAGCTCTCATCCAAAGCCAAAGAGAAAAAGTCAAAACTTTCAACTCCACTTTTGAGCTGACATTCGAGATTCTCCGCGATTCCTTCCACCCTTCTGGTGACGGTTCGCCTGGACAGCGGGACTTTTTCAAATGCTTCTTTATTCTCAGGGCATATTAGCGCGGCAGAGTCCACCAAGCACTCTTTCACAAACTCGCCATCCGAGAACGGCTTGCTGTTTTTAGCGATTTTGTGGGATATGACGAAGCTGGTCTTGGTCGCTGCATCCCGGGCTGTGTGTAGTTTGCTAAAACAGCCTTGTTGTTTTGGTAGCTTTGCTAGCAAGTCTTATGATATTCGCGCTCTCTCAGCCTCCGCCAAGTGTCTGTATTTCTCCGCGTGTTTTGTCTCATAATGCCGACTCACATTATACTCCTTAAACACGGCGACGTGCTCTCCACAAACTAAACAGACGGGTTTACCACCGACTTCAGTAAACAAATATTTAGTGCTCCAAATCTTCTTGAAATTTCGGCCTTCAGCATCCAACTTTCTTTTCTTGACGTGCCCGTACATCATTGAGGGGCGACAATGACCGCTAATCACATGCACTGATTGACTTGTTTTACGGGTCACGTATACGACGTACGTAGGTTACGTACACTGTACATAAATTAACAGGCTTCAAAGCAAAAGCATTTCCGTTTTAGTTTATACAGCCGATGGTTTTAGTCCACGCATTAAAATTCGAAAGAAGCTTTTGTTTTCTTAATTCTAAGCAACCTTTCGCGGGCCGGTCAGAATCAGGTCACGGGCCGTATTTGGCCCGCGGGCCTTAAAATGCCCAGGTCTGGCCTTGAGGAACATGGCCTAATTGTCAACCCTGCTAAGTGCCAGTTTGGTCTGCCTGTGATTGACTTTTTGGGTCATCGTATTTCAACTCAGGGTGCCATTCCATTGCCTTCTAAGGTGCAAGCGGTGACAGATTTCCCTCGTCCAGCCTCGGTTAAGGCCCTGCAGGAGTTTTTGGGCATGATTAATTTCTACAACCTTTCATATTGAGATTACAACTATATACCAAATAAATGTTTTATCAGCTCTATCAATTACAATGGTCAAATTGTCTCAATGGCTACATACAGAAAATCGTGGGTTTAAATCCACCTGGAGGTGTTTGTGGAATTAACTTGTGTGTGCATGTGTTTCCTCAGGGTTCTCTGGTTTTCTTCCACAGTCCAATTAAATGCATGCTAATGGTAATACTAAACTGACTCTCTGTGTATGTCCCGTGGTAGACTGATGACGTGTTCTGTTTCTTTTGAAACGTATTTTCAGCGACGTCCAGACAAGACGTCAATATAATGTTCAAGAAAGACGTCTCAAAAAACTTTCATTCAGGCTCTTCTGAGGAAGTCTTCTGGATGTCTAGAGACATCGTCTTTAGTTGTGTTCTGGACCTACATGTTGACACAAAGAACAGTGGCTGTGTAAAACACTTGGTTACTGTGGAACTGTGCTGTGTATTCATCAACAACATCTCACATGTTGGAAGATAAACAAGAGCACGGAGCAACATTTTATCAAAAATAATTTATTTATGAAAAAGTATTAATTAGAATAAATTGGTTATTTATCAAATAATAATGACATTGGGCCACCACCAGCTAAACTGGAAATAGTTAATGCCAAAAAAAAGTGTTATTTAAATTGATTAATGTTTCTCTTTAGATATAACAATCTTGGATAACAGGGAAGGTGTGAGATTCGAGCGCAGGCTGTTTCAAACCAGTGAATTCAGGCCCAGGACCGCTTGACCCCGTCAGCTAGAAAGGGTATGTACTGGGTTTCAGAAGATGGCAGTGCCTCGAGGTCAGTGGGGACTGGGTGGATGTCTGTGACTCCCCCCCCCCTTTTGTGCGAGTCCCTTGCGAAGATCGTGTGATAATCGCGGGAGACCTCCTCATACAAATGCATCTCCTTGTTTCTGTTGTGGTAAAGCGCGAGCCTCAGCAGAGCGCTGCTCGGTCTTTGACTCGAAGCCTGAATAAGGTTCTTCTGGTACAGACATGGTCTGTTTACCTGAAATGTCTGTATTCTCTGGTTGAGTCATTGGAGCGTGCACAACCATGTCACCTTCGGTGCTCGGTTTTGTACCCTGAAGAACCTGTTCAAGGTTAACATGGTGAGCGCTGGTGATGGTTTTGGTTGTGGAAATGAGGAGAGTTGTGTCATGCGTGTCGTCGCTGGTGAGGGACGAAGGCAGATTGTCAATGAGATGACAATTAGTTCAAGATTGTGGAATGAACTGTCAGTTAACATCTCTAAAGGTGGAAAGGCGGTCACTTTAATCTGACCAGGTGTCAGAATTTGGACCCGTGGGTTGGCTGAACGATTGCTGTTAGAAGCTGGGTGGCCTAGTTCTTAGCCAATGGGAGTCAGGCTGACGACTTGGGACCAAAGGCGCCGTTTGGTGGCAGCGAGTCGGTTTAGGATGTCCTGACCAATAAGCAGTTCTTCTGTGTCCAGATCAGTGATGTGGATGGGATGCGTCGCTGACATGTCCTAGAAAGCTGTTGACCCAGACACATTGAGTGATGTGGTGAAGTGCTGAGTGAAGCCTCGGATGTTTATGCTACACTCTTCCACCTGAAGTGGCTTTCCTTAAGTGGCATGCGCAAGCTTGGTTCTAGCAACCCGTGCGAAGGTGTCTGAACACATGAGGGGGATTTCTGACCCAGTACCAAGCAGTGAGAGAGTGTCAACAACCCCTACCACCACTGAAGTGTATCTGTGGTTGGCATAGCCAAGATTACCCAAGAATGTCAAATGGGCCTCTTTCACCTCCTGGATCTCCTCCTACTGCCAAAATGAACTTTGTGTGCGGAGGGGAGGGGCCAAGTCATGCGGTCAGGGGGAGCCAGGTCCCTTCTTACCAGGCGGGTTCAGGTGCTGCTTCACCTCTCTGGTGCAGGTTTTAATCCACTGTGGGACATCTGCATCCCCACACCATCTGCGCATGTTTGCGGAGGTCTTTCATGGTGGGGTTTTTGGTCCTGCAGAAAAGGGCGACATCGATCCGCACACTGTTGTGGAGGTTGTTAACGAAGAGGGACTTAAAAGTCTGGTCTTTGTCCAATCCTGGTGCATTGTGGCCTTGGAAGTAGGCAGCCCTTAGGCACTTATAAATACTATCTGGGAGTCTACGCCCCCTTTTGAGTGATTGTAAATGCACCAAAGTTTGCAGAGGCAGGATTTGGTGCATTTGATCCTGCAGATGATCCTGCTTCCCTAAGTGCATGACAGAGGGCTGAGTAATGGTCTCTGATGGCAGATGGGAGGGACTCTATGTATACATGGACACTCCTGGATGTCATCTTCCAGAGAAGCGTAAGCTTCTCTCGGAACGAAGGATGAGGCAGGTTGAAGAGGCAGCGTTCAATCTCCACCAGGTTGTCCACTACACGAATCTCCGGGTTGTTTGGTTCGAACTGCTCTATGTCCTCTGCAAGGGACTCAAGCTGGCTGGTCCAAAGACCAGGAACCCTTGGGATATCGGAATGGTCAGAGTCATCTGAGCTAGAACATCCTGGTTCTCTCCAGTGGAGAGAGTGAGGGAGCTGATAGCACTGTGAGGTGCTGGAAAATGACAATGTTCCTTCTCCTGAAAAGGAGTGAAAGAGCTGCGAGACCACGTGGTGGTGCGGCTGAGAGCACTGATGGATGTGTGTCATAGCAACTCGCTGTTGAGGTTTCTTCTCTCCTCTGTAGACAGGCATAGAAGACCGGCGACAACAGTCTTCAACTGGGTCATGTAGCTCCCGAGGTATCTTTGCTCTGAGCACGCAGTGTCTCTGACGACTCATGAGAGGAGTCACGCAAAAGCTGTGTTTCGAAAAGTGCGAAAATGTTGTTAATGCACAGGTGATGGTTACACCTGTGGCTTTCACTTCTGTAGTCTATACAAATTGTAACCTCGCAACTGCAACACAGTGTTTTTAGCACCTTGGGTGAGCAATAGTTGTGTTAGTGTACATTTTTCTGGGTAGATACTTGAATAGTGAAAGTACGAGTTTGTCCTAATGAAATTAAAACTTTATTCTAAAAACATACTCAGTAGAAGATTACAGATAGACTGAAGCATCTTTTCGGCCACAACTGATGAAAAGACCATAACAGTCAAATCCAGCATAATAAAAGAGGTTGAAACTGCTTGAACCTGATAAACACATCATTTAAACTTGAATTGAGAAAGTACGAGTTTGTCCTAATGTAATAAAAACTTTATTCCAAAATTACTCTATACCCCGTGTGGAGCATCATTTCGGCCACTCCTAATGAAATGAAAATAGCAGTTACTCCACTAAATAAAACTGGTTGAAACTGCTTGAACCTGATAAACACATCATTTAAACTTGAATTGAGAAAGTACGAGTTTGTCCTAATGTAATAAAAACTTTATTCCAAAATTACTCTATACCCCGTGTGGAGCATCATTTCGGCCACTCCTGATGAAATGAAAATAGCAGTTACTCCACTAAATAAAACTGGTTGAAAGTGCTTGCAACTGCTAAGTCCATCATGTTTAACCTTGAATTGAGAAAGTACGAGTTTGTTCTAATGAAATAAAAACTTTATTCCAAAATTACTCTATATCCCGTGTGGAGCATCATTTCGGCCACTCCTAATGAAATGAAAATAGCAGTTACTCCACTAAATATAATTGGTTGAAAGTGCTTGCAACTGCTAAGTCCATCATGTTTAACCTTGAATTGAGAAAGTACGAGTTTGTTCTAATGAAATAAAAACTTTATTCCAAAATCACTCTTTATCCCGTGAGGAGCATCATTTCGGCCACTCCTAATGAAATGAAAATAGCAGTTACTCCACTAAATAAAACTGGTTGAAACTGCTTGAACCTGATAAACACATCATTTTAACTTGAATTGAGAAAGTACGAGTTTGTCCTAATGAAATAAAAACTTTATTCCAAAATCACTCTATATCCCGTGTGGAGCATCATTTCGGCCACTCCTAATGAAATGAAAATAGCAGTTACTCCACTAAATAAAACTGGTTGAAACTGCTTGAACCTGATAAACACATCATTTAAACTTGAATTGAGAAAGTATTAGTTTGTTCTAATGAAATAAAAACATTCTTCCAAAATCACTCTATATCCCGTGAGGAGCATCATTTCGGCCACTACTGATGAAATGAAAATAGCAGTTACTCCACTAAATAAAACTGGTTGAAACTGCTTGAACCTGAAAAACACATCATTTAACCTTGAATTGAGAAAGTACTAGTTTGTTCTAATGAAATAAAAACATTCTTCCAAAATCACTCTATATCCCGTGAGGAGCATCATTTCGGCCACTACTGATGAAATGAAAATAGCAGTTACTCCACTAAATATAATTGGTTGAAAGTACTTGCAACTGCTAAGTCCATCATGTTTAAACTTGAATTGAGAAAGTACTAGTTTGTTCTAATGAAATAAAAACTTTATTCCAAAATCACTCTATATCCCGTGAGGAGCATCATTTCGGCCACTACTGATGAAATGAAAATAGCAGTTACTCTACTAAATAAAACTGGTTGAAACTGCTTGAACCTGATAAACACTTCATGTTTAAACTTGAATTGAAAAGTACCAGTTTGCTCTAAGGAAATAAAAACTTTATTCCAAAATTACACTATATCCCGTGTGGAGCATCATTTCGGCCACTCCTGATGAAATGAAAATAGCAGTTACTCCACTAAATAAAACTGGTTGAAACTGCTTGAACCTGATAAACACATCATTTTAACTTGAATTGATAAAGTACTAGTTTGTTCAAAGGAAATAAAAACTTTATTCCAAAATCACTCTATATCCCGTGAGGAGCATCATTTCGGCCACTACTGATGAAATGAAAATAGCAGTTACTCCACTAAATAAAACTGGTTGAAACTGCTTGAACCTGATAAACACATCATTTTAACTTGAATTGAGAAAGTACTAGTTTGTTCTAATGAAATAAAAACATTCTTCCAAAATCACTCTATATCCCGTGAGGAGCATCATTTCGGCCACTACTGATGAAATGAAAAGAGCAATTACTCCACTAAATATAATTGGTTGAAAGTACTTGCAACTGCTAAGTCCATCATGTTTAAACTTGAATTGAGAAAGTACTAGTTTGTTCTAATGAAATAAAAACTTTCTTCCAAAATCACTCTATATCTCGTGTGGAGCATCATTTCGGCCACTACTGATGAAATGAAAATAGCAGTTACTCCACTAAATAAAACTGGTTGAAACTGCTTGAACCTGATAAACACATCATTTTAACTTGAATTGATAAAGTACTAGTTTGTTCAAAGGAAATAAAAACTTTATTCCAAAATCACTCTATATCCCGTGAGGAGCATCATTTCGGCCACTACTGATGAAATGAAAATAGCAGTTACTCCACTAAATAAAACTGGTTGAAACTGCTTGAACCTGATAAACACATCATTTAAACTTGAATTGAGAAAGTACTAAGTTTGTTCTACTGGAATAAAAACTTTCTTCCAAAATTACTCTATATCCCGTGTGGAGTATCATTTCAGCCACTCCTAATGAAATGAAAATAGCAGTTACTCCACTAAATATAATTGGTTGAAAGTGCTTGCAACTGCTAAGTCCATCATGTTTAACCTTGAATTGAGAAAGTACGAGATTGTCCTAATGAAATAAAAACTTTATTCCAAAATTACTCTATACCCCGTGTGGAGCATCATTTCGGCCACTCCTACTGAAATGAAAATAGCAGTTACTCCACTAAATAAAACTGGTTGAAACTGCTTGAACCTGATAAACACATAATTTAAACTTGAATTGAGAAAGTACTAGTTTGTTCTAAGGAAAAAAAAACTTTCTTCCAAAATTACTCTATATCCCGTGTGGAGCATCATTTCGGCCACTCCTAATGAAATGAAAATAGCAGTTACTCCACTAAATAAAACTGGTTGAAACTGCTTGAACCTGATAAACACATCATTTAACCTTGAATTGAGAAAGTACTAGTTTGTTCTAATTAAATAAAAACTTTATTCCAAAATTACTCTATACCCCGTGTGGAGCATCATTTCGGCCACTCCTAATGAAATGAAAATAGCAGTTACTCCACTAAATAAAACTGGTTGAAACTGCTTGAACCTGATAAACACATCATTTTAACTTGAATTGAGAAAGTACTAGTTTGTTCAAAGGAAATAAAAACTTTATTCCAAAATCACTCTATATCCCGTGAGGAGCATCATTTCGGCCACTACTGATGAAATGAAAATAGCAATTACTCCACTAAATATAATTGGTTGAAAGTAATTGCAACGCTAAGTCCATCATGTTTAAACTTGAATTGAGAAAGTACTAGTTTGTTCTAATGAAATAAAAACTTTATTCCAAAATCACTCTATATCTCGTGTGGAGCATAATTTCGGCCACTCCTGATGAAATGACAATAGCAGTCAAATCCAGCATAATAAAACAGGTTGAAACTGCTTAAAGCTGATAAACACTTCATGTTTAAACTTGAATAGTGAAAGTACGACTATGTTCTAGTAAAATACAAACTTTATTCTAAAAACCAACTCTCAAGCTCCTCATCCTATCTGTAAGGGTGCGCTCAGCCACCCTACGCAGGAAGCTCACTTCAACCGCTTGTATCCGGGATCTCGTTCTTTCGGTCATGACCCATAGTTCATGGCTGTGGTGGAGGCAATAACTCGGGTCTGGGAGGAGTTTGGAGAGGCCATGGAAGAGGACTTTCGGTCTGCCCCGAGGAAATTCTGGCAAACCGTCTCCATGCTCCGGGAGCATGGAGTCCGGTGCACTTCATCCCTGCAACATCGCGTGACGCGGGGACGGTACCTCTGGACAGGCAGAATGGGGTGGTGGTCCCTCTCTTCAAGGACGGGGATCGGAGGGTGTGTTCCAACTACAGAGGGATCACACTCCTCAGCCTCCCCAGGAAAGTCTATTCCAGTGTACTGGAGTGGAGGGTCCGGCCGTTAGTCAAACCTTGGATCCAAGAGGAATAATGCGGTTTTCGTTCTGGTCGTGGAACACTGGACCAGCTCTATACCCTCCACCAGCTGCTCGAGGGTTCATGGGAGTTTGCCCAACTAGTCCACATGTGTTTTCTGGATCTGGAGAAGGCGTTCGACCGCGTCCCCCGAGACATCCTGTGGGCGGTGCTCCGGGAGCATGTAGTCCGGGGCCCTTTGTTAAGGGCTGTTCGGTCTTTGTATTCCCGGAAAGGAGTTTGGTTTGCATTGGCGGCAATAAGTCGGACCTGTTCGCAGTGGTTTTATCTGATCCGCCAGTGGCAGACAGAAAAAAGCATTAGCCAAATCTATACAAGAGAAAAATCTATGTTCAGGTGAGAGATGTGACAACGCAGTTTTGAGATGTCTGGAATCTCGTTTCTCTGCACAGGTTGCCGGGACCGGCAGCCAGGGGGGACTCGGCTGAGAAGGTGAGAAGCTTTCCCAGAGGTGGGAGTTGAAAACTGCGCGGATGGAGGGCTCGGCCAGATGTTCCCAGCAGACCCTCATAACACGTTTGGGCCTGTCGAGTCTATCCGGCTTCCTCCCGGTCCAGCGCATCCAACTCACCACCAGGTGGTGATCAGTTGACAGCTCTGCCCTTCTCTTTACCCTAGTGTCAAAGACACATGGCCAGAGATCAGATGAAACGACCACAAAGTCTATCATTGACCTAGGGTGTCCTGGTGCCACGTGCACTTATGGACACCCCTGTGCTCGAACATTGTGTTCGTTATGGACAAGCTGTGACTGGCACAGAAGTCCAATAACAGAACACCTCTCGGGTTCAGATCGGGGAGGCCGTTCCTCCCAATCACCCCCTTCCAGGTCTCACTGTCATTGGCCACGTGCGCGTTGAAGTCCCCCAGGAGAACAATGGAGTCCCCAGTTGGGGCACTATCCAGCACCCCTCCCACGGACTCCAAGAAGGTTAGGTACTCTGAGCTGCTGTTCGGTGCATTGGCCGAGACAACAGTCAGAGACCTGTCCCCTACTCGAAGGCGTAGGCACGCAACCCTCTCGTTCACTGGGGTGAACTCCAACACATGACGGCTGAGCTGCGGGGCAATCAGCAAGCCCACTCCAGCCCGCCGCCTTACACTGCGGGCAACTCCAGAGCAGTGGAGTATCCAGCCCCTGTGGAGGAGCTGGGTTCCAGAGTCCAAGCTGTGAGTGGAGGCGAGCCCGACTATATCTAGACGGTATCTCTCAGCCTCCCTCACAAGCTCGGGCTCCTTCCCCCTCAGCGAGGTCACAATCCATGTCCCAATAGCCAGATTCTGTGGCCGGGGATCGGGTCGTCGAGGCCCCTGCCGTCGACTACCCCCCAATCCACAATGCACCCGACCCCTACGGCAGCCTCTGTAGGTGGTGGACCCACAGGAGGGGCAAGTCCCCTGACAACATAGCATAGTTGGTTGCAAAGGGTCATTCGGGTGCTCAAACTCCCCCACCACGACAAGGTTGCAGTTCAAGGGGGAGTCACCACCGTTTAAAAGTTTTGTATGTTTGCTATTTGAGTATATGATTGTTGATTTTGCTTACATATGACCTCTATTATACGAAGAGTGCCTCATACTGTATTGACACTAATTATTGACCTCTGGGGTCAGAGGTCAAAAGGAGAATTGAAGGAATATAGTGGTTAAACATTTGTTTTCTGTGTGACAACTGGACATATTGTATTCAGTTGTGTTTCTACACTACTGGGGTTTCTCCCACTGCCCAAGTTGGGAAAACACAGCTATAAATCCATGTTCAGGGACATTCCAAGTTGGTTGGCGATGTCTCCTCAGTGCTCTACTTGCAAAAACATGGTCAAGGTAAGATTGGATCAACAGTTAAGAGGTCAGAGGTCACTTTGTCCCACAGAACGTCAAGCTCTGAGAAGAACCAGTTTGAAGCAGTTTCGGGAACAAAGGAATAGCAAATTCACCATAGCAACGCATATATCACGAGAAACCGACCAATGTGAGGTTGAGGTGGTGTATGCAAATGTATAAATATGAACCACGTGTTGCAGTTGTGCCCTTCTTCATTGTAAACCTGGCCTGCACACTTGGGTCTGCAAGGAAGAACGGTCTGAGCTCGTATTATGTAATCTGATATATGTATTTTTATAATCTCTTGTTTGTGTGATTATTAAATTCACTATTGAAGAAATTAACTCTGTTCCTGCCTCTCCCGGATCAAACGAACAAGCAGGAATTCAGGGGAACACAGGAACGAATTCCAACACTAAGCATCTCTACATAAAGTCAGTAACACGATTTCTCTAGATTAAACCAGTCTGAGATGCTATATCTAAAGACAGTAACGTGATTTTCTAAATCAAACCAGCCTGATCAGCTCTATCTACAGGCAGTAACACGATTTTTCGAGATTAAACCAGCCTGAGCAGCACGTGATTTTCTAGATTAAACCAGCAAGATCAGCTCTATATAAAGACAGTAACACGATTTGTCTAGATTAAACCAGCCTGAGCAGCTCTATCTTAAGAAAATAACATGATTTTTTTCCCAATTAAACCAGCCTGAGCAGCTCTATCTTAAAGGTGTACAGTAGGATTTTCCCGAATTTTAGGAAAGAACCGCCCTCTCCACCTTTTGAAAAATGCACATGCGCAAAGCTCTACCTGCTCCCGAGATGGAACGCCTACTAAAACGTGTGCGAGAGACATGAACGAGCCCAGTTCTCCTCGTGCACGCCCTGTTTACAAGTCACAAGTCGGCATCGCTTACACAAGCTCACATTACAAGAAGATTTGAACTTTTCCCACTAATCAACCCTGGAAAGTTACAATATAGACATAGATAACTTTTACTGGAAGTGATTTGAAATGGATTTCTCCAAATAGAATGCCAAACTTTACCTGTCGAGTAGAAACTTCGCAACTGAAGCATCAGTGGGAAGCCCAACCTGGGCTTTCAGCGCACGCCATCGTGTGAAAGAATCTCCCAAAAACACTCTGGTCTTGTTTCTCTCTTCCGAAGCCTTTCTCTTCTTCTCATACACTTCGAAGACACTTTTTCTCTTTTGCGACCCTCTGCCATTTTCAAAGTACCCGGTGAGAACTGCGAGCTCGCTGAAGGTGTAGCTCACCATATACACCTGAAAGCGCGCATGCGCAGAAAGTGAAAACTAATAGATCCACGCTACCTGGGGACGAGCACGTACGATGGCCTTACGTAATATATCACCAGAATGATTGACAGTTGGGAGTACCAATAGTCTTGATGATCCACCCGGAAAAAGAAAATCCTCCTGTACACCTTTAAGACAGTAACATGATTTTACTTGATTAAACCAGCCTGAGAAGCTCTATCTTAAAAAAGTACACTCAAAAATGAAATGACAGAATTGTTTTTTCAGTGTGACATGATTTTCCTCGATTAAACCATGGTCCAAGTGGAGGAACGTGGGAGCAGCGCTTCAAAGGGTTGAGTGGAAATCTCCACCAACGGCTGATCCCACGTTTCATCGGGTTCATCCATCCCTCCGGACAGGGCCTCACAGCCAGAGACAGGTGAGCCGTTTAGGGACTATTCAGTAACAAGAACTTAGAGCTGTGATTTCACTTGTATATAAGTTAAAGATGTAAAGCAAAGTTGGACTCTTCAGGTGATGAAACATACATTAAATGTCCACCAATGACTGTTGAGATGGTTGATCATTTAGTTTTAAACGTAGTAAACATAGAAAATACTTTGGCTGGTTATTGTGATTAAATTAAATTACATCTCACAACAAAACATGCTTATAAAATAACAAAGACATTTGATCCAAATTACATTGAATTTAATACAAGAGACCCATTCTACAAAACAAACCTTTCCTCCTGCAATTAGCCTTTCAATACCACCTCACTCCGTGTGTGTTGTCCTCACAATCAATCAAAGTGATCTGGTGTCTCCTGGTGTTGATCTTAAGAGTCTCTCAACTTGTGGAACCTGTGCATTTAACACTTTTCTTTTGTCTACAGTGTGTTGTGGGAATCTCCCAGAACCTGTATCTCGCCCACCTTGCTGCTCCTCCTGTCACCTGCAGTACAAGGTGATTTCGTCTGTCCACTTCTGGCTCTAAAGACTCTTCTGGCTGTTTGTACCTACATGAACATCATTACATGCAGCTTGTTTACCAGAGCTTTACTTCAAGTCATTGCACAGCTAGAAAACTTTAGTTTATTAAGTCTCAGTAAGGTCTGAGTGTGTATTACATGTTTAGGTGCAACCAGGGTTGGGTAGTAATGGAATACATGTAACAGTGTTACATAATTAGGATACAAAAAACATATAACTGTAATCTGCTACAGTACATAAAAAAATGTGTAATCTCGTTTCAGGTACATTCGATAAAAACTGGGATTACTGAGCAGGATTACAGTAGAAATCAGATGGAATAAACTAGAAATGCAGCTGTCACATGTGCCATGCACTGGCATTGCGACACTTCCCGACGCTTTCAGGCTGACAATCCATGCTTTGCCATGGATTCTGCAGACAGTTGCTTTCATCACTATGTTTTAAAGTCGGAGAAATCTCTGAACCTCTCTTTACAATGCAAACTATGTCTCCCAGCCGTGAAAGTGCTGTGAACGTCCAGGAACTGGACATCTCACCTGAAGAAACATAGAAACATAAAACCCGCTCACTTTCACTGATACACACATGGACTCTGTTTACTAGTTTTATTAGCTCGTAACATGCTTCCTACCTGTTCTCAATACGTTTAGAGGCTCTTGTGTTTTAGGGATTAATTGGGGCGACACGTGCCATCACTTTTTTCTTTTTACTCAATGAGTGATTCATGCTGCTAGATACAGCCTCTCATCAAACATTCACATTTATTCCGGAAAAAAAACAACATTAAAACTAGTGAGGAAACGGGGCGGGCGAGAGAGAGAGAGAGAGAGAGAGAGAGAGAGAGAGAGAGAGAGAGACAGAGAGAGAGAGAGAGAGAGAGAGAGAGAGAGAGAGAGTTTTAGAAAAGATGGGCACATTTTCTTGAATAGAAATTGAAAGCTTTATTTGTATTGTGGTTTTGATTCTCTAAAAAAAAAAAAATCAATGTTAGACACCTGATTGGTTACTGAGTTTTGATAGTTCAAAACTTGTTAAGTGCAATTTGTGTCTGCTGTGTATAAGATGTGTCAATACACTGAGCAGATGACACTTTCTATTCTTTCTTGTCATTTTTTTATGTTTTATTATGGCCAGGCAAGAGTAGAGGCACGGCTTTTCAGAGGTTGATGGATTCTGTGCTACGCGACCTCGCTTTCGTTTCTGTTTACCTGGACGACATCTTGGTGGCTAGTTCTTCAGTTGAGGAGCATTTTTCACACCAAAAGCAAGTTTTTCAGCGCTTTGAGAAGGGGTGGGCAATTATTTTTCCGAAAGGGCCAAATGAGAAGCAGAAAATATTGTGGAGGGCCGGGCCAAAAGTTTAAACTCTATTCTGCATATGAATTTTATTTCTACATTGAAAGCAGTAAATGGCATTGTTTACACATGCTGGTAAGTGTCTGTGTTATTATTAGGTAAAGAGAAAGTGAGGGTTATTTTAACAAAAAATGTTTTTATTCAGTGCAGTTATTCAAAACAATTGTAAACATGAAACATTTGTAACTCTTTTTTTAATTACATTAACCAAAAACACTTTTTTCTATTAAGACATCACAATGTCTTTGTATGCCAAATATCATTAACAAGATATGTCACATTATGATTGTCAAACTGCCAAGCTGTGCAGACAAAAAGTAATAGTGAACACACATTTGTGTATTTTCTTGTTCAGTGAGAGAAATCTAGCCTTTGCTGCCCTTTAACGAGTGCATCAAAGTCAGGTTGAATGTCTGAGGTGGAGATGCGAAGCACAGCTGACAGATGATCATCAGTAAGAGAGGATCTGAACCTGGATTTGGTAAACTTCATTACTGAGAATGTTTGTTCACATATGTAGGTAGATCCAAACAGAACCAACATCTTCTGAGCATGTCTCCTCATGTTTGGAAAGTTCTCCTCCTTAAGAGATGAGTAGAACTCCAGCAGTGATCCTGACTTAAAGTGCTCTGCCAGTACTGTGTCAGACTGCAGGTCAATGAGCTCCAGCTGAACATCACTGGGTGCATCATCTACTCTGCAGGCAAAGGGAGAGGAAACCAGGTGCATTTCATCCTCAATGTTTTTACAATCATCAAATCGCCTTAAAAACTCACCATGCAAATCTCCTAACATGGATGAGTACCTGCAGAGATGATTAGCTGATGGTCTGACTTCTTTAAGGGTTTGCATGTGAGTGAGAGTGTTGTTCTGTAGTTGACTTGAAAGAAACAGCAACTTTCTCATAAAAGCCTTCACCAGGTTAATGCATGTCATGAACGAAAAGGCCCTTGCCTTGCAGTTTAGTGCTCAGTTCATTCATCAGTGCCGTCACATCAACAGCAAATGCAAAATCTGCCATCCAGTTCATATCTGAAAGCTCGGGGATGTTTTTGCCTTTCATCTCACAAAACTCTTGAATCTCTGTTTTCAGGTCCCAAAATCTTTTGAGCACTTTGCCCAGACTGAGCCATCTGACAGCTGTGTGGTACATGATGTCACCATGTTCATTCTCATGCTCCTCTAAAAGTGCAACAAACTGCCTGTGATTTAATGCTCGTGCCCTGATAAAGTTAACCGTTTTTGTTACAACATCAATAACATAGTTAAGTTTTAGCACAGACCTGCACAGTACATGCATTGTATAATACAATGTATCAACACTAAATGATGCTCTGTGCCGAGTTCAGTCACTTTATCTTGGATCTGTTTCAAAAGTCCGACATGTTTTCCTGTCATATTCGGACAACCATCAGTAGTGATGCCTACCAGTTTGTCCCATTTCAGTCCAAGCTTGACCATGCATGCATCGACCTCCTTGAACAGATCGCTTCCCGTTGTCGTTCCTTTTATTGACCTCAATGCTGCCAGCTCCTCCGTAATCTTGAAGTCCTGCCTTGTTCCCCGGAGAAACACCAGTAACTGGGCAGTGTCACGGACATCACAGCTCTCATCCAAAGCCAAAGAGAAAAAGTCAAAACTTTCAACTCCACTTTTGAGCTGACATTCGAGATTCTCCGCGATTCCTTCCACCCTTCTGGTGACGGTTCGCCTGGACAGCGGGACTTTTTCAAATGCTTCTTTATTCTCAGGGCATATTAGCGTGGCAGAGTCCACCAAGCACTCTTTCACAAACTTGCCATCCGAGAACGGCTTGCTGTTTTTAGCGATTTTGTGGGATATGACGAAGCTGGTCTTGGTCGCTGCATCCCGGGCTGTGTGTAGTTTGCTAAAACAGCCTTGTTGTTTTGGTAGCTTTGCTAGCAAGTCTTATGATATTCGCGCTCTCTCAGCCTCCGCCAAGTGTCTGTATTTCTCCGCGTGTTTTGTCTCATAATGCCGACTCACATTATACTCCTTAAACACGGCGACGTGCTCACCACAAACTAAACAGACGGGTTTACCACCGACTTCAGTAAACAAATATTTAGTGCTCCAAATCTTCTTGAAATTTCGGCCTTCAGCATCCAACTTTCTTTTCTTGACGTGCCCGTACATCATTGAGGGGCGACAATGACCGCAAATCACATGCACTGCTTGACTTGTTTTACGGGTCACGTATACGACGTACGTAGGTTACGTACACTGTACATAAATAAACAGGCTTCAAAGTAAAAGCATTTCCGTTTTAGTTTATACAGCCGATGGTTTTAGTCCACGCATTAAAATTTGAAAGAAGCTTTTGTTTTCTTAATTCTAAGCAACCTTTCGCGGGCCGGTCAGAATCAGGTCACGGGCCGTATTTGGCCCGCGGGCCTTAAAATTCCCAGGTCTGGCCTTGAGGAACATGGCCTAATTGTCAACCCTGCTAAGTGCCAGTTTGGTCTGCCTGTGATTGACTTTTTGGGTCATCGTATTTCAACTCAGGGTGCCATTCCATTTCCTTCTAAGGTGCAAGCGGTGACAGATTTCCCTCGTCCAGCCTCGGTTAAGGCCCTGCAGGAGTTTTTGGGCATGATTAATTTCTACAACCTTTCATATTGAGATTACAACTATATACCAAATAAATGTTTTATCAGCTCTATCAATTACAATGGTCAAATTGTCTCAATGGCTACATACAGAAAATCGTGGGTTTAAATCCACCTGGAGGTGTTTGTGGAATTAACTTGTGTGTGCATGTGTTTCCTCAGGGTTCTCTGGTTTTCTTCCACAGTCCAATTAAATGCATGCTAATGGTAATACTAAACTGACTCTCTGTGTATGTCCCGTGGTAGACTGATGACGTGTTCTGTTTCTTTTGAAACGTATTTTCAGCGACGTCCAGACAAGACGTCAATATAATGTTCAAGAAAGACGTCTCAAAAAACTTTCATTCAGGCTCTTCTGAGGAAGTCTTCTGGATGTCTAGAGACATCGTCTTTAGTTGTGTTCTGGACCTACATGTTGACACAAAGAACAGTGGCTGTGTAAAACACATTGGTTACTGTGGAACTGTGCTGTGTATTCATCAACAACATCTCACATGTTGGAAGATAAACAAGAGCATGGAGCAACATTTTATCAAAAATAATTTATTTATGAAAAATTATTAATTAGAATAAATTGGTTATTTATCAAATAATAATGACATTGGGCCACCACCAGCCAAACTGGAAATAGTTAATGCCAAAAAAAAGTGTTATTTAAATTGATTAATGTTTCTCTTTAGATATAACAATCTTGGATAACAGGGAAGGTGTGAGATTCGAGCGCAGGCTGTTTCAAACCAGTGAATTCAGGCCCAGGACCGCTTGACCCCGTCAGCTAGAAAGGGTATGTACTGGGTTTCAGAAGATGGCAGTGCCTCGAGGTCAGTGGGGACTGGGTGGATGTCTGTGACTCCCCCCCCCCCTTTTGTGCGAGTCTCTTGCGAAGATCGTGTGATAATCGCGGGAGACCTCCTCATACAAATGCATCTCCTTGTTTCTGTTGTGGTAAAGCGCGAGCCTCAGCAGAGCGCTGCTCGGTCTTTGACTCGAAGCCTGAATAAGGTTCTTCTGGTACAGACATGGTCTGTTTACCTGAAATGTCTGTATTCTCTGGTTGAGTCATTGGAGCGTGCACAACCATGTCACCTTCGGTGCTCGGTTTTGTACCCTGAAGAACCTGTTCAAGGTTAACATGGTGAGCGCTGGAGATGGTTTTGGTTGTGGAAATGAGGAGAGTTGTGTCATGCGTGTCGTCGCTGGTGAGGGACGAAGGCAGATTGTCAATGAGATGACAATTAGTTCAAGATTGTGGAATGAACTGTCAGTTACCATCTCTAAAGGTGGAAAGGCAGTCACTTTAATCTGACCAGGTGTCAGAATTTGGACCTGTGGGTTGGCTGAACGATTGCTGTTAGAAGCTGGGTGGCCTAGTTCTTAGCCAATGGGAGTCGGGGTGACGACTTGGGACCAAAGGCGCCGTTTGGTGGCAGCGAGTCGGTTTAGGATGTCCTGACCAATAAGCAGTTCTTCTGTGTCCAGATCAGTGATGTGGATGGGATGCGTCGCTGACATGTCCTAGAAAGCTGTTGATCCAGACACATTGAGTGATGTGGTGAAGTGCTGAGTGAAGCCTCGGATGTTTATGCTACACTCTTCCACCTGAAGTGGCTTTCCTTAAGTGGCATGCGCAAGCGTGGTTGTAGCAACCCGTGCGAAGGTGTCTGAACACATGAGGGGGATTTCTGACCCAGTACCAAGCAGTGAGAGAGTGTCAACAACCCCTACCACCACTGAAGTGTATCTGTGGTTGGCATAGCCAAGATTACCCAAGAATGTCAAATGGGCCTCTTTCACCTCCTGGATCTCCTCCTCCTGCCAAAATGAACTTTGTGTGCGGAGGGGAGGGGCCAAGTCATGCGGTCAGGGGGAGCCAGGTCCCTTCTTACCAGGCGGGTTCAGGTGCTGCTTCACCTCTCTGATGCAGGTTTTAATCCACTGTGGGACATCTGCATCCCAGTTGTTTTGAGTCTGACCTCAGCCTCGGTTTTTAGACTTACCTCTCCTCACCTGAGACCTCAAGACACCTGCACCACCATCATAGTTTTCAACTGAACGATGGTGCAGCTCCCACACCATCTGCGCATGTTTGCGGAGGTCTTTCATGGTGGGGTTTTTGGTCCTGCAGAAAAGGGCGACATCGATCCGCACACTGTTGTGGAGGTTGTTAACGAAGAGGGACTTAAAAGTCTGGTCTTTGTCCAATCCTGGTGCATTGTGGCCTTGGAAGTAGGCAGCCCTTAGACACCTATAAATACTATCTGGGAGTCTCCGCCCCCTTTTGACTGATTGTAAATGCACCAAAGTTTGCCGAGGCAGGATCATTGTGCAGATGATCCTGCTTCCCTAAGTGCATGACAGAGGGCTGAGTAATGGTCTCTGATGGCAGATGGGAGGGACTCTATGTATACATGGACACTCCTGGATGTCATCTTCCAGAGAAGCGTAAGCTTCTCTCGGGACGAAGGATGAGGCAGGTTGAAGAGGCAGCGTTCAACCTCCACCAGGTTGTCCGCTACACGAATCTCCGGGTTGTTTGGTTCGAACTGCTCTATGTCCTCTGCAAGGGACTCAAGCTGGCTGGTCCAAAGACCAGGTACCCTTGGGATATCGGAATGGTCAGAGTCATCTGAGCTAGAACATCCTGGTTCTCTCCAGTGGAGAGAGTGAGGGAGCTGATAGCACTGTGAGGTGCTGGAAAATGACAATGTTCCTTCTCCTGAAAAGGAGTGAAAGAGCTGCGAGACCACGTGGTGGTGCGGCTGAGAGCACTGATGGATGTGTGTCATAGCAACTCGCTGTTGAGGTTTCTTCTCTCCTGTGTAGACAGGCATAGAAGACCGGCGACAACAGTCTTCAACTGGGTCATGTAGCTCCCGAGGTATCTTTGCTCTGAGCACGCAGTGTCTCTGACGACTCATGGTAGGAGTCACGAAAAAACTGTGTTTCGAAAAGTGCGAAAATGTTGTTAATGCACAGGTGATGGTTACACCTGTGGCTTTCACTTCTGTAGTCTATACAAATTGTAACCTCGCAACTGCAACACAGTGTTTTTATCACCTTGGGTGAGCAATAGTTGTGTTAGTGTACATTTTTCTGGGTAGATACTTGAATAGTGAAAGTACGAGTTTGTCCTAATGAAATTAAAACTTTATTCTAAAAACATACTCAGTATCTCGTCTGAAGCATCTTTTCGGCCACAACTGATGAAAAGACCATAACAGTCAAATCCAGCATAATAAAAGAGGTTGAAACTGCTTTAACCTGATAAACACATCATTTAAACTTGAATTGAGAAAGTACTAGTTTGTTCTAATGAAATAAAAACTTTATTCCAAAATCACTCTATATCCCGTGAGGAGCATCATTTCGGCCACTACTGATGAAATGAAAATAGCAGTTACTCCACTAAATAAAACTGGTTGAAACTGCTTGAACCTGATAAACACATCATTTAACCTTGAATTGAGAAAGTACTAGTTTGTTCTAATGAAATAAAAACTTTCTTCCAAAATCACTCTATATCTCGTGTGGAGCATCATTTCGGCCACTCCTGATGAAATGAAAATAGCAGTTACTCCACTAAATAAAACTGGTTGAAACTGCTTGAACCTGATAAACACATCATTTTAACTTGAATTGAGAAAGTACTAGTTTGTTCTAATGAAATAAAAACTTTCTTCCAAAATCACTCTATATCTCGTGTGGAGCATCATTTCGGCCACTCCTGATGAAATGAAAATAGCAGTTACACCACTAAATAAAACTGGTTGAAACTGCTTGAACCTGATAAACACATCATTTAACCTTGAATTGAGAAAGTACTAGTTTGTTCTAATGAAATAAAAACTTTATTCCAAAATCACTCTATATCTCGTGTGGAGCATCATTTCGGCCACTACTCATGAAATGAAAATAGCAGTTACTTCACTAAATATAATTGGTTGAAAGTACTTGCAACTGCTAAGTCCATCATGTTTAAACTTGAATTGAGAAAGTACTAGTTTGTTCTAATGAAATAAAAACTTTATTCCAAAATCACTCTATATCCCATGAAGAGCATCATTTCGGCCACTACTGATGAAATGAAAATAGCAGTTACTCCACTAAATAAAACTGGTTGAAACTGCTTGAACCTGATAAACACATCATTTAACCTTGAATTGAGAAAGTACTAGTTTGTTCTAATGAAATAAAAACTTTATTCCAAAATCACTCTATATCTCGTGTGGAGCATCATTTCGGGCCACTACTCATGAAATGAAAATAGCAGTTACTCCACTAAATAAAACTGGTTGAAACTGCTTGAACCTGATAAACACATCATTTAAACTTGAATTGAGAAAGTACTAGTTTGTTCTAATGAAATAAAAACTTTATTCCAAAATCACTCTATATCCCGTGAGGAGCATCATTTCGGCCACTACTGATGAAATGAAAATAGCAGTTACTCCACTAAATAAAACTGGTTGAAACTGCTTGAACCTGATAAACACATCATTTTAACTTGAATTGAGAAAGTACTAGTTTGTTCTAATGAAATAAAAACTTTCTTCCAAAATCACTCTATATCTCGTGTGGAGCATCATTTCGGCCACTCCTGATGAAATGAAAATAGCAGTTACACCACTAAATAAAACTGGTTGAAACTGCTTGAACCTGATAAACACATCATTTAACCTTGAATTGAGAAAGTACTAGTTTGTTCTAATGAAATAAAAACTTTATTCCAAAATCACTCTATATCTCGTGTGGAGCATCATTTCGGCCACTACTCATGAAATGAAAATAGCAGTTACTCCACTAAATAAAACTGGTTGAAACTGCTTGAACCTGATAAACACATCATTTAAACTTGAATTGAGAAAGTACTAGTTTGTTCTACTGAAATAAAAACTTTCTTCCAAAATTACTCTATATCCCGTGTGGAGCATCATTTCGGCCACTCCTAATGAAATGAAAATAGCAGTTACTCCACTAAATATAATTGGTTGAAAGTGCTTGCAACTGCTAAGTCCATCATGTTTAAATTTGAATTGAGAAAGTACTAGTTTGTTCTAATGAAATAAAAACTTTCTTCCAAAATTACTCTATATCCCGTGTGGAGCATCATTTCGGCCACTCCTAATGAAATGAAAATAGCAGTTACTCCACTAAATATAATTGGTTGAAAGTGCTTGCAACTGCTAAGTCCATCATGTTTAAATTTGAATTGAGAAAGTACTAGTTTGTTCTAATGAAATAAAAACTTTATTCCAAAATCACTCTATATCCCGTGAGGAGCATCATTTCGGCCACTACTGATGAAATGAAAATAGCAGTTACTCCACTAAATAAAACTGGTTGAAACTGCTTGAACCTGATAAACACATCATTTTAACTTGAATTGAGAAAGTACTAGTTTGTTCAAAGGAAATAAAAACTTTATTCCAAAATCACTCTATATCCCGTGAGGAGCATCATTTCGGCCACTACTGATGAAATGAAAATAGCAGTTACTCCACTAAATAAAACTGGTTGAAACTGCTTGAACCTGATAAACACATCATTTAACCTTGAATTGAGAAAGTACTAGTTTGTTCTAATGAAATAAAAACTTTATTCCAAAATCACTCTATATCTCGTGTGGAGCATCATTTCGGCCACTACTCATGAAATGAAAATAGCAGTTACTCCACTAAATAAAACTGGTTGAAACTGCTTGAACCTGATAAACACATCATTTTAACTTGAATTGAGAAAGTACTAGTTTGTTCTAATGAAATAAAAACTTTCTTCCAAAATCACTCTATATCTCGTGTGGAGCATCATTTCGGCCACTCCTGATGAAATGAAAATAGCAGTTACTCCACTAAATAAAACTGGTTGAAACTGCTTGAACCTGATAAACACATCATTTTAACTTGAATTGAGAAAGTACTAGTTTGTTCTAAGGAAATAAAAACTTTATTCCAAAATCACTCTATATCCCGTGAGGAGCATCATTTCGGCCTCTACTGATGAAGTGAAAATAGCAGTTACTCCACTAAATAAAACTGGTTGAAACTGCTTGAACCTGATAAACACATCATTTAAACTTGAATTGAGAAAGTACTAGTTTGTTCTACTGAAATAAAAACTTTCTTCCAAAATTACTCTATATCCCGTGTGGAGCATCATTTCGGCCACTCCTAATGAAATGAAAATAGCAGTTACTCCACTAAATATAAATGGTTGAAAGTACTTGCAACTGCTAAGTCCATCATGTTTAAACTTGAATTGAGAAAGTACTAGTTTGTTCTAATGAAATAAAAACTTTATTCCAAAATCACTCTATATCCCGTGAGGAGCATCATTTCGGCCACTACTGATGAAATGAAAATAGCAGTTACTCCACTAAATAAAACTGGTTGAAACTGCTTGAACCTGATAAACACATCATTTAACATTGAATTGAGAAAGTACTAGTTTGTTCTAATGAAATAAAAACTTTATTCCAAAATCACTCTATATCCCGTGAGGAGCATCATTTCGGCCACTACTGATGAAATGAAAATAGCAGTTACTCTACTAAATAAAACTGGTTGAAACTGCTTGAACCTGATAAACACTTCATGTTTAAACTTGAATTGAAAAGTACCAGTTTGCTCTAAGGAAATAAAAACTTTATTCCAAAATTACACTATATCCCGTGTGGAGCATCATTTCGGCCACTCCTGATGAAATGAAAATAGCAGTTACTCCACTAAATAAAACTGGTTGAAACTGCTTGAACCTGATAAACACATAATTTAAACTTGAATTGAGAAAGTACGAGTTTGTCCTAATGTAATAAAAACTTTATTCCAAAATCACTCTATACCCCGTGTGGAGCATCATTTCGGCCAGTCCTGATGAAATGAAAATAGCAGTTACTCCACTAAATAAAACTGGTTGAAACTGCTTGAACCTGATAAACACATCATTTTAACTTGAATTGAGAAAGTACTAGTTTGTTCTAATGAAATAAAAACATTCTTCCAAAATCACTCTATATCCCGTGAGGAGCATCATTTCGGCCACTACTGATGAAATGAAAAGAGCAATTACTCCACTAAATATAATTGGTTGAAAGTACTTGCAACTGCTAAGTCCATCATGTTTAAACTTGAATTGAGAAAGTACTAGTTTGTCCTAATGAAATAAAAACTTTATTCCAAAATCACTCTATATCCCGTGAGGAGCATCATTTCGGCCACTACTGATGAAATGAAAATAGCAGTTACTCCACTAAATAAAACTGGTTGAAACTGCTTGAACCTGATAAACACATCATTTTAACTTGAATTGAGAAAGTACGAGTTTGTCCTAATGCAATAAAAACTTTATTCCAAAATTACTCTATACCCCGTGTGGAGCATCATTTCGGCCACTCCTAATGAAATGAAAATAGCAGTTACTCCACTAAATAAAACTGGTTGAAACTGCTTGAACCTGATAAACACATCATTTTAACTTGAATTGAGAAAGTACTAGTTTGTTCTAAGGAAATAAAAACTTTATTCCAAAATCACTCTATATCTCGTGTGGAGCATCATTTTGGCCACTCCTGATGAAATGAAAATAGCAGTTACTCCACTAAATAAAACTGGTTGAAACTGCTTGAACCTGATAAACACATCATTTTAACTTAAATTGATAAAGTACTAGTTTGTTCAAAGGAAATAAAAACTTTATTCCAAAATCACTCTATATCCCGTGAGGAGCATCATTTCGGCCACTACTGATGAAATGAAAATAGCAGTTACTCCACTAAATAAAACTGGTTGAAACTGCTTGAACCTGATAAACACATCATTTAACCTTGAATTGAGAAAGTACTAGTTTGTTCTAATGAAATAAAAACTTTCTTCCAAAATCACTCTATATCTCGTGTGGAGCATCATTTCGGCCACTCCTGATGAAATGAAAATAGCAGTTACTCCACTAAATAAAACTGGTTGAAACTGCTTGAACCTGATAAACACATCATTTTAACTTGAATTGAGAAAGTACTAGTTTGTTCTAAGGAAATAAAAACTTTATTCCAAAATCACTCCATATCCCGTGAGGAGCATCATTTCGGCCTCTACTGATGAAATGAAAATAGCAATTACTCCACTAAATATAATTGGTTGAAAGTACTTGCAACTGCTAAGTCCATCATGTTTAAACTTGAATTGAGAAAGTACTAGTTTGTTCTAATGAAATAAAAACTTTCTTCCAAAATCACTCTATATCTCGTGTGGAGCATAATTTCGGCCACTCCTGATGAAATGACAATAGCAGTCAAATCCAGCATAATAAAACAGGTTGAAACTGCTTAAAGCTGATAAACACTTCATGTTTAAACTTGAATAGTGAAAGTACGACTATGTTCTAGTAAAATACAAACTTTATTCTAAAAACCAACTCTCAAGCTCCTCATCCTATCTGTAAGGGTGCGCTCAGCCACCCTACGCAGGAAGCTCACTTCAACCGCTTGTATCCGGGATCTCGTTCTTTCGGTCATGACCCATGGTTCATGGCTGTGGTGGAGGCAATAACTCGGGTCTGGGAGGAGTTTGGAGAGGCCATGGAAGAGGACTTTCGGTCTGCCCCGAGGAAATTCTGGCAAACCGTCTCCATGCTCCGGGAGCATGGAGTCCGGTGCACTTCATCCCTGCAACATCGCGTGACGCGGGGACGGTACCTCTGGACAGGCAGAATGGGGTGGTGGTCCCTCTCTTCAAGGACGGGGATCGGAGGGTGTGTTCCAACTACAGAGGGATCACACTCCTCAGCCTCCCCAGGAAAGTCTATTCCAGTGTACTGGAGTGGAGGGTCCGGCCGTTAGTCAAACCTTGGATCCAAGAGGAATAATGCGGTTTTCGTTCTGGTCGTGGAACACTGGACCAGCTCTATACCCTCCACCAGCTGCTCGAGGGTTCATGGGAGTTTGCCCAACTAGTCCACATGTGTTTTCTGGATCTGGAGAAGGCGTTCGACCGCGTCCCCCGAGACATCCTGTGGGGGGTGCTCCGGGAGCATGTAGTCCGGGGCCCTTTGTTAAGGGCTGTTCGGTCTTTGTATTCCCGGAAAGGAGTTTTGTTTGCATTGGCGGCAATAAGTCGGACCTGTTCGCAGTGGTTTCATCTGATCCGCCAGTGGCAGACAGAAAAAAGCAATAGCCAAATCTATACAAGAGAAAAATCTATGTTCAGGTGAGAGATGTGACAACGCAGTTTTGAGATGTTTTGAGATGTCTGAGATGTCTGGCACAGGTTGCCGGGACCGGCAGCCAGGGGGGACTCGGCTGAGAAGGTGAGAAGCTCTCCCAGAGGTGGGAGTTGAAAACTGCGCGGATGGAGGGCTCGGCCAGATGTTCCCAGCAGACCCTCATAACACGTTTGGGCCTGTCGAGTCTATCCGGCTTCCTCCCGGTCCAGCGCATCCAACTCACCACCAGGTGGTGATCAGTTGACAGCTCTGCCCTTCTCTTTACCCTAGTGTCAAAGACACATGGCCAGAGATCAGATGAAATGACCACAAAGTCTATCATTGACCTAGGGTGTCCTGGTGCCACGTGCACTTATGGACACCCCTGTGCTCGAACATGGTGTTCGTTATGGACAAGCTGTGACTGGCACAGAAGTCCAATAACAGAACACCTCTCGGGTTCAGATCGGGGAGGCCGTTCCTCCCAATCACCCCCTTCCAGGTCTCACTGTCATTGGCCACGTGCGCGTTGAAGTCCCCCAGGAGAACAATGGAGTCCCCAGTTGGGGCACTATCCAGCACCCCTCCCAGGGACTCCAAGAAGGTTAGGTACTCTGAGCTGCTGTTCGGTGCATTGGCCGAGACAACAGTCAGAGACCTGTCCCCTACTCGAAGGCGTAGGCACGCAACCCTCTCGTTCACTGGGGTGAACTCCAACACATGACGGCTGAGCTGCGGGGCAATCAGCAAGCCCACTCCAGCCCGCCGCCTTACACTGCGGGCAACTCCAGAGCAGTGGAGTATCCAGCCCCTGTCGAGGAGCTGGGTTCCAGAGTCCAAGCTGTGAGTGGAGGCGAGCCCGACTATATCTAGACGGTATCTCTCAGCCTCCCTCACAAGCTCGGGCTCCTTCCCCCTCAGCGAGGTCACAATCCATGTCCCAATAGCCAGATTCTGTGGCCGGGGATCGGGTCGTCGAGGCCCCTGCCGTCGACTACCCCCCAATCCACAATGCACCCGACCCCTACGGCAGCCTCTGTAGGTGGTGGACCCACAGGAGGGGCAAGTCCCCTGACAACATAGCATAGTTGGTTGCGAAGGGTCATTCGGGTGCTCAAACTCCCCCACCACGACAAGGTTGCAGTTCAAGGGGGAGTCACCACCGTTTAAAAGTTTTGTATGTTGCTATTTGAGGATATGATTGTTGATTTTGCTAACATATGACCTCTATTATACGAAGAGTGCCTCATACTGTATTGACACTAATTATTGACCTCTGGGGTCAGAGGTCAAAAGGAGAATTGAAGGAATATAGTGGTTAAACATTTGTTTTCTGTGTGACAACTGGACATATTGTATTCAGTTGTGTTTCTACACTACTGGGGTTTCTCCCACTGCCCAAGTTGGGAAAACACAGCTATAAATCCATGTTCAGGGACATTCCAAGTTGGTTGGCGATGTCTCCTCAGTGCTCTACTTGCAAAAACATGGTCAAGGTAAGATTGGATCAACAGTTAAGAGGTCAGAGGTCACTTTGTCCCACAGAACGTCAAGCTCTGAGAAGAACCAGTTTGAAGCAGTTTCGGGAACAAAGGAATAGCAAATTCACCATAGCAACGCATATATCACGAGAAACCGACCAATGTGAGGTTGAGGTGGTGTATGCAAATGTATAAATATGAACCACGTGTTGCAGTTGTGCCCTTCTTCATTGTAAACCTGGCCTGCACACTTGGGTCTGCAAGGAAGAACGGTCTGAGCTCGTATTATGTAATCTGATATATGTATTTTTATAATCTCTTGTTTGTGTGATTATTAAATTCACTATTGAAGAAATTAACTCTGTTCCTGCCTCTCCCGGATCAAACGAACAAGCAGGAATTCAGGGGAACACAGGAACGAATTCCAACACTAAGCATCTCTACATAAAGTCAGTAACACGATTTCTCTAGATTAAACCAGTCTGAGATGCTATATCTAAAGACAGTAACGTGATTTTCTAAATCAAACCAGCCTGATCAGCTCTATCTACAGGCAGTAACACGATTTTTCGAGATTAAACCAGCCTGAGCAGCACGTGATTTTCTAGATTAAACCAGCAAGATCAGCTCTATATAAAGACAGTAACACGATTTGTCTAGATTAAACCAGCCTGAGCAGCTCTATCTTAAGAAAATAACATGATTTTTTTCCCAATTAAACCAGCCTGAGCAGCTCTATCTTAAAGGTGTACAGTAGGATTTTCCCGAATTTTAGGAAAGAACCGCCCTCTCCACCTTTTGAAAAATGCACATGCGCAAAGCTCTACCTGCTCCCGAGATGGAACGCCTACTAAAACGTGTGCGAGAGACATGAACGAGCCCAGTTCTCCTCGTGCACGCCCTGTTTACAAGTCACAAGTCGGCATCGCTTACACAAGCTCACATTACAAGAAGATTTGAACTTTTCCCACTAATCAACCCTGGAAAGTTACAATATAGACATAGATAACTTTTACTGGAAGTGATTTGAAATGGATTTCTCCAAATAGAATGCCAAACTTTACCTGTCGAGTAGAAACTTCGCAACTGAAGCATCAGTGGGAAGCCCAACCTGGGCTTTCAGCGCACGCCATCGTGTGAAAGAATCTCCCAAAAACACTCTGGTCTTGTTTCTCTCTTCCGAAGCCTTTCTCTTCTTCTCATACACTTCGAAGACACTTTTTCTCTTTTGCGACCCTCTGCCATTTTCAAAGTACCCGGTGAGAACTGCGAGCTCGCTGAAGGTGTAGCTCACCATATACACCTGAAAGCGCGCATGCGCAGAAAGTGAAAACTAATAGATCCACGCTACCTGGGGACGAGCACGTACGATGGCCTTACGTAATATATCACCAGAATGATTGACAGTTGGGAGTACCAATAGTCTTGATGATCCACCCGGAAAAAGAAAATCCTCCTGTACACCTTTAAGACAGTAACATGATTTTACTTGATTAAACCAGCCTGAGAAGCTCTATCTTAAAAAAGTACACTCAAAAATGAAATGACAGAATTGTTTTTTCAGTGTGACATGATTTTCCTCGATTAAACCATGGTCCAAGTGGAGGAACGTGGGAGCAGCGCTTCAAAGGGTTGAGTGGAAATCTCCACCAACGGCTGATCCCACGTTTCATCGGGTTCATCCATCCCTCCGGACAGGGCCTCACAGCCAGAGACAGGTGAGCCGTTTAGGGACTATTCAGTAACAAGAACTTAGAGCTGTGATTTCACTTGTATATAAGTTAAAGATGTAAAGCAAAGTTGGACTCTTCAGGTGATGAAACATACATTAAATGTCCACCAATGACTGTTGAGATGGTTGATCATTTAGTTTTAAACGTAGTAAACATAGAAAATACTTTGGCTGGTTATTGTGATTAAATTAAATTACATCTCACAACAAAACATGCTTATAAAATAACAAAGACATTTGATCCAAATTACATTGAATTTAATACAAGAGACCCATTCTACAAAACAAACCTTTCCTCCTGCAATTAGCCTTTCAATACCACCTCACTCCGTGTGTGTTGTCCTCACAATCAATCAAAGTGATCTGGTGTCTCCTGGTGTTGATCTTAAGAGTCTCTCAACTTGTGGAACCTGTGCATTTAACACTTTTCTTTTGTCTACAGTGTGTTGTGGGAATCTCCCAGAACCTGTATCTCGCCCACCTTGCTGCTCCTCCTGTCACCTGCAGTACAAGGTGATTTCGTCTGTCCACTTCTGGCTCTAAAGACTCTTCTGGCTGTTTGTACCTACATGAACATCATTACATGCAGCTTGTTTACCAGAGCTTTACTTCAAGTCATTGCACAGCTAGAAAACTTTAGTTTATTAAGTCTCAGTAAGGTCTGAGTGTGTATTACATGTTTAGGTGCAACCAGGGTTGGGTAGTAATGGAATACATGTAACAGTGTTACATAATTAGGATACAAAAAACATATAACTGTAATCTGCTACAGTACATAAAAAAATGTGTAATCTCGTTTCAGGTACATTCGATAAAAACTGGGATTACTGAGCAGGATTACAGTAGAAATCAGATGGAATAAACTAGAAATGCAGCTGTCACATGTGCCATGCACTGGCATTGCGACACTTCCCGACGCTTTCAGGCTGACAATCCATGCTTTGCCATGGATTCTGCAGACAGTTGCTTTCATCACTATGTTTTAAAGTCGGAGAAATCTCTGAACCTCTCTTTACAATGCAAACTATGTCTCCCAGCCGTGAAAGTGCTGTGAACGTCCAGGAACTGGACATCTCACCTGAAGAAACATAGAAACATAAAACCCGCTCACTTTCACTGATACACACATGGACTCTGTTTACTAGTTTTATTAGCTCGTAACATGCTTCCTACCTGTTCTCAATACGTTTAGAGGCTCTTGTGTTTTAGGGATTAATTGGGGCGACACGTGCCATCACTTTTTTCTTTTTACTCAATGAGTGATTCATGCTGCTAGATACAGCCTCTCATCAAACATTCACATTTATTCCGGAAAAAAAACAACATTAAAACTAGTGAGGAAACGGGGCGGGCGAGAGAGAGAGAGAGAGAGAGAGAGAGAGAGAGAGAGAGACAGAGAGAGAGAGAGAGAGAGAGAGAGAGAGAGAGAGAGTTTTAGAAAAGATGGGCACATTTTCTTGAATAGAAATTGAAAGCTTTATTTGTATTGTGGTTTTGATTCTCTAAAAAAAAAAAAATCAATGTTAGACACCTGATTGGTTACTGAGTTTTGATAGTTCAAAACTTGTTAAGTGCAATTTGTGTCTGCTGTGTATAAGATGTGTCAATACACTGAGCAGATGACACTTTCTATTCTTTCTTGTCATTTTTTTATGTTTTATTATGGCCAGGCAAGAGTAGAGGCACGGCTTTTCAGAGGTTGATGGACTCTGTGCTACGCGACCTCGCTTTCGTTTCTGTTTACCTGGACGACATCTTGGTGGCTAGTTCTTCAGTTGAGGAGCATTTTTCACACCAAAAGCAAGTTTTTCAGCGCTTTGAGAAGGGGTGGGCAATTATTTTTCCGAAAGGGCCAAATGAGAAGCAGAAAATATTGTGGAGGGCCGGGCCAAAAGTTTAAACTCTATTCTGCATATGAATTTTATTTCTACATTGAAAGCAGTAAATGGCATTGTTTACACATGCTGGTAAGTGTCTGTGTTATTATTAGGTAAAGAGAAAGTGAGGGTTATTTTAACAAAAAATGTTTTTATTCAGTGCAGTTATTCAAAACAATTGTAAACATGAAACATTTGTAACTCTTTTTTTAATTACATTAACCAAAAACACTTTTTTCTATTAAGACATCACAATGTCTTTGTATGCCAAATATCATTAACAAGATATGTCACATTATGATTGTCAAACTGCCAAGCTGTGCAGACAAAAAGTAATAGTGAACACACATTTGTGTATTTTCTTGTTCAGTGAGAGAAATCTAGCCTTTGCTGCCCTTTAACGAGTGCATCAAAGTCAGGTTGAATGTCTGAGGTGGAGATGCGAAGCACAGCTGACAGATGATCATCAGTAAGAGAGGATCTGAACCTGGATTTGGTAAACTTCATTACTGAGAATGTTTGTTCACATATGTAGGTAGATCCAAACAGAACCAACATCTTCTGAGCATGTCTCCTCATGTTTGGAAAGTTCTCCTCCTTAAGAGATGAGTAGAACTCCAGCAGTGATCCTGACTTAAAGTGCTCTGCCAGTACTGTGTCAGACTGCAGGTCAATGAGCTCCAGCTGAACATCACTGGGTGCATCATCTACTCTGCAGGCAAAGGGAGAGGAAACCAGGTGCATTTCATCCTCAATGTTTTTACAATCATCAAATCGCCTTAAAAACTCACCATGCAAATCTCCTAACATGGATGAGTACCTGCAGAGATGATTAGCTGATGGTCTGACTTCTTTAAGGGTTTGCATGTGAGTGAGAGTGTTGTTCTGTAGTTGACTTGAAAGAAACAGCAACTTTCTCATAAAAGCCTTCACCAGGTTAATGCATGTCATGAACGAAAAGGCCCTTGCCTTGCAGTTTAGTGCTCAGTTCATTCATCAGTGCCGTCACATCAACAGCAAATGCAAAATCTGCCATCCAGTTCATATCTGAAAGCTCGGGGATGTTTTTGCCTTTCATCTCACAAAACTCTTGAATCTCTGTTTTCAGGTCCCAAAATCTTTTGAGCACTTTGCCCAGACTGAGCCATCTGACAGCTGTGTGGTACATGATGTCACCATGTTCATTCTCATGCTCCTCTAAAAGTGCAACAAACTGCCTGTGATTTAATGCTCGTGCCCTGATAAAGTTAACCGTTTTTGTTACAACATCAATAACATAGTTAAGTTTTAGCACAGACCTGCACAGTACATGCATTGTATAATACAATGTATCAACACTAAATGATGCTCTGTGCCGAGTTCAGTCACTTTATCTTGGATCTGTTTCAAAAGTCCGACATGTTTTCCTGTCATATTCGGACAACCATCAGTAGTGATGCCTACCAGTTTGTCCCATTTCAGTCCAAGCTTGACCATGCATGCATCGACCTCCTTGAACAGATCGCTTCCCGTTGTCGTTCCTTTTATTGACCTCAATGCTGCCAGCTCCTCCGTAATCTTGAAGTCCTGCCTTGTTCCCCGGAGAAACACCAGTAACTGGGCAGTGTCACGGACATCACAGCTCTCATCCAAAGCCAAAGAGAAAAAGTCAAAACTTTCAACTCCACTTTTGAGCTGACATTCGAGATTCTCCGCGATTCCTTCCACCCTTCTGGTGACGGTTCGCCTGGACAGCGGGACTTTTTCAAATGCTTCTTTATTCTCAGGGCATATTAGCGTGGCAGAGTCCACCAAGCACTCTTTCACAAACTTGCCATCCGAGAACGGCTTGCTGTTTTTAGCGATTTTGTGGGATATGACGAAGCTGGTCTTGGTCGCTGCATCCCGGGCTGTGTGTAGTTTGCTAAAACAGCCTTGTTGTTTTGGTAGCTTTGCTAGCAAGTCTTATGATATTCGCGCTCTCTCAGCCTCCGCCAAGTGTCTGTATTTCTCCGCGTGTTTTGTCTCATAATGCCGACTCACATTATACTCCTTAAACACGGCGACGTGCTCACCACAAACTAAACAGACGGGTTTACCACCGACTTCAGTAAACAAATATTTAGTGCTCCAAATCTTCTTGAAATTTCGGCCTTCAGCATCCAACTTTCTTTTCTTGACGTGCCCGTACATCATTGAGGGGCGACAATGACCGCAAATCACATGCACTGCTTGACTTGTTTTACGGGTCACGTATACGACGTACGTAGGTTACGTACACTGTACATAAATAAACAGGCTTCAAAGTAAAAGCATTTCCGTTTTAGTTTATACAGCCGATGGTTTTAGTCCACGCATTAAAATTTGAAAGAAGCTTTTGTTTTCTTAATTCTAAGCAACCTTTCGCGGGCCGGTCAGAATCAGGTCACGGGCCGTATTTGGCCCGCGGGCCTTAAAATTCCCAGGTCTGGCCTTGAGGAACATGGCCTAATTGTCAACCCTGCTAAGTGCCAGTTTGGTCTGCCTGTGATTGACTTTTTGGGTCATCGTATTTCAACTCAGGGTGCCATTCCATTTCCTTCTAAGGTGCAAGCGGTGACAGATTTCCCTCGTCCAGCCTCGGTTAAGGCCCTGCAGGAGTTTTTGGGCATGATTAATTTCTACAACCTTTCATATTGAGATTACAACTATATACCAAATAAATGTTTTATCAGCTCTATCAATTACAATGGTCAAATTGTCTCAATGGCTACATACAGAAAATCGTGGGTTTAAATCCACCTGGAGGTGTTTGTGGAATTAACTTGTGTGTGCATGTGTTTCCTCAGGGTTCTCTGGTTTTCTTCCACAGTCCAATTAAATGCATGCTAATGGTAATACTAAACTGACTCTCTGTGTATGTCCCGTGGTAGACTGATGACGTGTTCTGTTTCTTTTGAAACGTATTTTCAGCGACGTCCAGACAAGACGTCAATATAATGTTCAAGAAAGACGTCTCAAAAAACTTTCATTCAGGCTCTTCTGAGGAAGTCTTCTGGATGTCTAGAGACATCGTCTTTAGTTGTGTTCTGGACCTACATGTTGACACAAAGAACAGTGGCTGTGTAAAACACATTGGTTACTGTGGAACTGTGCTGTGTATTCATCAACAACATCTCACATGTTGGAAGATAAACAAGAGCATGGAGCAACATTTTATCAAAAATAATTTATTTATGAAAAATTATTAATTAGAATAAATTGGTTATTTATCAAATAATAATGACATTGGGCCACCACCAGCCAAACTGGAAATAGTTAATGCCAAAAAAAAGTGTTATTTAAATTGATTAATGTTTCTCTTTAGATATAACAATCTTGGATAACAGGGAAGGTGTGAGATTCGAGCGCAGGCTGTTTCAAACCAGTGAATTCAGGCCCAGGACCGCTTGACCCCGTCAGCTAGAAAGGGTATGTACTGGGTTTCAGAAGATGGCAGTGCCTCGAGGTCAGTGGGGACTGGGTGGATGTCTGTGACTCCCCCCCCCCCTTTTGTGCGAGTCTCTTGCGAAGATCGTGTGATAATCGCGGGAGACCTCCTCATACAAATGCATCTCCTTGTTTCTGTTGTGGTAAAGCGCGAGCCTCAGCAGAGCGCTGCTCGGTCTTTGACTCGAAGCCTGAATAAGGTTCTTCTGGTACAGACATGGTCTGTTTACCTGAAATGTCTGTATTCTCTGGTTGAGTCATTGGAGCGTGCACAACCATGTCACCTTCGGTGCTCGGTTTTGTACCCTGAAGAACCTGTTCAAGGTTAACATGGTGAGCGCTGGAGATGGTTTTGGTTGTGGAAATGAGGAGAGTTGTGTCATGCGTGTCGTCGCTGGTGAGGGACGAAGGCAGATTGTCAATGAGATGACAATTAGTTCAAGATTGTGGAATGAACTGTCAGTTACCATCTCTAAAGGTGGAAAGGCAGTCACTTTAATCTGACCAGGTGTCAGAATTTGGACCTGTGGGTTGGCTGAACGATTGCTGTTAGAAGCTGGGTGGCCTAGTTCTTAGCCAATGGGAGTCGGGGTGACGACTTGGGACCAAAGGCGCCGTTTGGTGGCAGCGAGTCGGTTTAGGATGTCCTGACCAATAAGCAGTTCTTCTGTGTCCAGATCAGTGATGTGGATGGGATGCGTCGCTGACATGTCCTAGAAAGCTGTTGATCCAGACACATTGAGTGATGTGGTGAAGTGCTGAGTGAAGCCTCGGATGTTTATGCTACACTCTTCCACCTGAAGTGGCTTTCCTTAAGTGGCATGCGCAAGCGTGGTTGTAGCAACCCGTGCGAAGGTGTCTGAACACATGAGGGGGATTTCTGACCCAGTACCAAGCAGTGAGAGAGTGTCAACAACCCCTACCACCACTGAAGTGTATCTGTGGTTGGCATAGCCAAGATTACCCAAGAATGTCAAATGGGCCTCTTTCACCTCCTGGATCTCCTCCTCCTGCCAAAATGAACTTTGTGTGCGGAGGGGAGGGGCCAAGTCATGCGGTCAGGGGGAGCCAGGTCCCTTCTTACCAGGCGGGTTCAGGTGCTGCTTCACCTCTCTGATGCAGGTTTTAATCCACTGTGGGACATCTGCATCCCAGTTGTTTTGAGTCTGACCTCAGCCTCGGTTTTTAGACTTACCTCTCCTCACCTGAGACCTCAAGACACCTGCACCACCATCATAGTTTTCAACTGAACGATGGTGCAGCTCCCACACCATCTGCGCATGTTTGCGGAGGTCTTTCATGGTGGGGTTTTTGGTCCTGCAGAAAAGGGCGACATCGATCCGCACACTGTTGTGGAGGTTGTTAACGAAGAGGGACTTAAAAGTCTGGTCTTTGTCCAATCCTGGTGCATTGTGGCCTTGGAAGTAGGCAGCCCTTAGACACCTATAAATACTATCTGGGAGTCTCCGCCCCCTTTTGACTGATTGTAAATGCACCAAAGTTTGCCGAGGCAGGATCATTGTGCAGATGATCCTGCTTCCCTAAGTGCATGACAGAGGGCTGAGTAATGGTCTCTGATGGCAGATGGGAGGGACTCTATGTATACATGGACACTCCTGGATGTCATCTTCCAGAGAAGCGTAAGCTTCTCTCGGGACGAAGGATGAGGCAGGTTGAAGAGGCAGCGTTCAACCTCCACCAGGTTGTCCGCTACACGAATCTCCGGGTTGTTTGGTTCGAACTGCTCTATGTCCTCTGCAAGGGACTCAAGCTGGCTGGTCCAAAGACCAGGTACCCTTGGGATATCGGAATGGTCAGAGTCATCTGAGCTAGAACATCCTGGTTCTCTCCAGTGGAGAGAGTGAGGGAGCTGATAGCACTGTGAGGTGCTGGAAAATGACAATGTTCCTTCTCCTGAAAAGGAGTGAAAGAGCTGCGAGACCACGTGGTGGTGCGGCTGAGAGCACTGATGGATGTGTGTCATAGCAACTCGCTGTTGAGGTTTCTTCTCTCCTGTGTAGACAGGCATAGAAGACCGGCGACAACAGTCTTCAACTGGGTCATGTAGCTCCCGAGGTATCTTTGCTCTGAGCACGCAGTGTCTCTGACGACTCATGGTAGGAGTCACGAAAAAACTGTGTTTCGAAAAGTGCGAAAATGTTGTTAATGCACAGGTGATGGTTACACCTGTGGCTTTCACTTCTGTAGTCTATACAAATTGTAACCTCGCAACTGCAACACAGTGTTTTTATCACCTTGGGTGAGCAATAGTTGTGTTAGTGTACATTTTTCTGGGTAGATACTTGAATAGTGAAAGTACGAGTTTGTCCTAATGAAATTAAAACTTTATTCTAAAAACATACTCAGTATCTCGTCTGAAGCATCTTTTCGGCCACAACTGATGAAAAGACCATAACAGTCAAATCCAGCATAATAAAAGAGGTTGAAACTGCTTTAACCTGATAAACACATCATTTAAACTTGAATTGAGAAAGTACTAGTTTGTTCTAATGAAATAAAAACTTTATTCCAAAATCACTCTATATCCCGTGAGGAGCATCATTTCGGCCACTACTGATGAAATGAAAATAGCAGTTACTCCACTAAATAAAACTGGTTGAAACTGCTTGAACCTGATAAACACATCATTTAACCTTGAATTGAGAAAGTACTAGTTTGTTCTAATGAAATAAAAACTTTCTTCCAAAATCACTCTATATCTCGTGTGGAGCATCATTTCGGCCACTCCTGATGAAATGAAAATAGCAGTTACTCCACTAAATAAAACTGGTTGAAACTGCTTGAACCTGATAAACACATCATTTTAACTTGAATTGAGAAAGTACTAGTTTGTTCTAATGAAATAAAAACTTTCTTCCAAAATCACTCTATATCTCGTGTGGAGCATCATTTCGGCCACTCCTGATGAAATGAAAATAGCAGTTACACCACTAAATAAAACTGGTTGAAACTGCTTGAACCTGATAAACACATCATTTAACCTTGAATTGAGAAAGTACTAGTTTGTTCTAATGAAATAAAAACTTTATTCCAAAATCACTCTATATCTCGTGTGGAGCATCATTTCGGCCACTACTCATGAAATGAAAATAGCAGTTACTTCACTAAATATAATTGGTTGAAAGTACTTGCAACTGCTAAGTCCATCATGTTTAAACTTGAATTGAGAAAGTACTAGTTTGTTCTAATGAAATAAAAACTTTATTCCAAAATCACTCTATATCCCATGAAGAGCATCATTTCGGCCACTACTGATGAAATGAAAATAGCAGTTACTCCACTAAATAAAACTGGTTGAAACTGCTTGAACCTGATAAACACATCATTTAACCTTGAATTGAGAAAGTACTAGTTTGTTCTAATGAAATAAAAACTTTATTCCAAAATCACTCTATATCTCGTGTGGAGCATCATTTCGGGCCACTACTCATGAAATGAAAATAGCAGTTACTCCACTAAATAAAACTGGTTGAAACTGCTTGAACCTGATAAACACATCATTTAAACTTGAATTGAGAAAGTACTAGTTTGTTCTAATGAAATAAAAACTTTATTCCAAAATCACTCTATATCCCGTGAGGAGCATCATTTCGGCCACTACTGATGAAATGAAAATAGCAGTTACTCCACTAAATAAAACTGGTTGAAACTGCTTGAACCTGATAAACACATCATTTTAACTTGAATTGAGAAAGTACTAGTTTGTTCTAATGAAATAAAAACTTTCTTCCAAAATCACTCTATATCTCGTGTGGAGCATCATTTCGGCCACTCCTGATGAAATGAAAATAGCAGTTACACCACTAAATAAAACTGGTTGAAACTGCTTGAACCTGATAAACACATCATTTAACCTTGAATTGAGAAAGTACTAGTTTGTTCTAATGAAATAAAAACTTTATTCCAAAATCACTCTATATCTCGTGTGGAGCATCATTTCGGCCACTACTCATGAAATGAAAATAGCAGTTACTCCACTAAATAAAACTGGTTGAAACTGCTTGAACCTGATAAACACATCATTTAAACTTGAATTGAGAAAGTACTAGTTTGTTCTACTGAAATAAAAACTTTCTTCCAAAATTACTCTATATCCCGTGTGGAGCATCATTTCGGCCACTCCTAATGAAATGAAAATAGCAGTTACTCCACTAAATATAATTGGTTGAAAGTGCTTGCAACTGCTAAGTCCATCATGTTTAAATTTGAATTGAGAAAGTACTAGTTTGTTCTAATGAAATAAAAACTTTCTTCCAAAATTACTCTATATCCCGTGTGGAGCATCATTTCGGCCACTCCTAATGAAATGAAAATAGCAGTTACTCCACTAAATATAATTGGTTGAAAGTGCTTGCAACTGCTAAGTCCATCATGTTTAAATTTGAATTGAGAAAGTACTAGTTTGTTCTAATGAAATAAAAACTTTATTCCAAAATCACTCTATATCCCGTGAGGAGCATCATTTCGGCCACTACTGATGAAATGAAAATAGCAGTTACTCCACTAAATAAAACTGGTTGAAACTGCTTGAACCTGATAAACACATCATTTTAACTTGAATTGAGAAAGTACTAGTTTGTTCAAAGGAAATAAAAACTTTATTCCAAAATCACTCTATATCCCGTGAGGAGCATCATTTCGGCCACTACTGATGAAATGAAAATAGCAGTTACTCCACTAAATAAAACTGGTTGAAACTGCTTGAACCTGATAAACACATCATTTAACCTTGAATTGAGAAAGTACTAGTTTGTTCTAATGAAATAAAAACTTTATTCCAAAATCACTCTATATCTCGTGTGGAGCATCATTTCGGCCACTACTCATGAAATGAAAATAGCAGTTACTCCACTAAATAAAACTGGTTGAAACTGCTTGAACCTGATAAACACATCATTTTAACTTGAATTGAGAAAGTACTAGTTTGTTCTAATGAAATAAAAACTTTCTTCCAAAATCACTCTATATCTCGTGTGGAGCATCATTTCGGCCACTCCTGATGAAATGAAAATAGCAGTTACTCCACTAAATAAAACTGGTTGAAACTGCTTGAACCTGATAAACACATCATTTTAACTTGAATTGAGAAAGTACTAGTTTGTTCTAAGGAAATAAAAACTTTATTCCAAAATCACTCTATATCCCGTGAGGAGCATCATTTCGGCCTCTACTGATGAAGTGAAAATAGCAGTTACTCCACTAAATAAAACTGGTTGAAACTGCTTGAACCTGATAAACACATCATTTAAACTTGAATTGAGAAAGTACTAGTTTGTTCTACTGAAATAAAAACTTTCTTCCAAAATTACTCTATATCCCGTGTGGAGCATCATTTCGGCCACTCCTAATGAAATGAAAATAGCAGTTACTCCACTAAATATAAATGGTTGAAAGTACTTGCAACTGCTAAGTCCATCATGTTTAAACTTGAATTGAGAAAGTACTAGTTTGTTCTAATGAAATAAAAACTTTATTCCAAAATCACTCTATATCCCGTGAGGAGCATCATTTCGGCCACTACTGATGAAATGAAAATAGCAGTTACTCCACTAAATAAAACTGGTTGAAACTGCTTGAACCTGATAAACACATCATTTAACATTGAATTGAGAAAGTACTAGTTTGTTCTAATGAAATAAAAACTTTATTCCAAAATCACTCTATATCCCGTGAGGAGCATCATTTCGGCCACTACTGATGAAATGAAAATAGCAGTTACTCTACTAAATAAAACTGGTTGAAACTGCTTGAACCTGATAAACACTTCATGTTTAAACTTGAATTGAAAAGTACCAGTTTGCTCTAAGGAAATAAAAACTTTATTCCAAAATTACACTATATCCCGTGTGGAGCATCATTTCGGCCACTCCTGATGAAATGAAAATAGCAGTTACTCCACTAAATAAAACTGGTTGAAACTGCTTGAACCTGATAAACACATAATTTAAACTTGAATTGAGAAAGTACGAGTTTGTCCTAATGTAATAAAAACTTTATTCCAAAATCACTCTATACCCCGTGTGGAGCATCATTTCGGCCAGTCCTGATGAAATGAAAATAGCAGTTACTCCACTAAATAAAACTGGTTGAAACTGCTTGAACCTGATAAACACATCATTTTAACTTGAATTGAGAAAGTACTAGTTTGTTCTAATGAAATAAAAACATTCTTCCAAAATCACTCTATATCCCGTGAGGAGCATCATTTCGGCCACTACTGATGAAATGAAAATAGCAGTTACTCCACTAAATAAAACTGGTTGAAACTGCTTGAACCTGATAAACACATCATTTTAACTTGAATTGAGAAAGTACGAGTTTGTCCTAATGCAATAAAAACTTTATTCCAAAATTACTCTATACCCCGTGTGGAGCATCATTTCGGCCACTCCTAATGAAATGAAAATAGCAGTTACTCCACTAAATAAAACTGGTTGAAACTGCTTGAACCTGATAAACACATCATTTTAACTTGAATTGAGAAAGTACTAGTTTGTTCTAAGGAAATAAAAACTTTATTCCAAAATCACTCTATATCCCGTGAGGAGCATCATTTCGGCCACTACTGATGAAATGAAAATAGCAGTTACTCCACTAAATAAAACTGGTTGAAACTGCTTGAACCTGATAAACACATCATTTAACCTTGAATTGAGAAAGTACTAGTTTGTTCTAATGAAATAAAAACTTTCTTCCAAAATCACTCTATATCTCGTGTGGAGCATCATTTCGGCCACTCCTGATGAAATGAAAATAGCAGTTACTCCACTAAATAAAACTGGTTGAAACTGCTTGAACCTGATAAACACATCATTTTAACTTGAATTGAGAAAGTACTAGTTTGTTCTAAGGAAATAAAAACTTTATTCCAAAATCACTCCATATCCCGTGAGGAGCATCATTTCGGCCTCTACTGATGAAATGAAAATAGCAATTACTCCACTAAATATAATTGGTTGAAAGTACTTGCAACTGCTAAGTCCATCATGTTTAAACTTGAATTGAGAAAGTACTAGTTTGTTCTAATGAAATAAAAACTTTATTCCAAAATCACTCTATATCTCGTGTGGAGCATAATTTCGGCCACTCCTGATGAAATGACAATAGCAGTCAAATCCAGCATAATAAAACAGGTTGAAACTGCTTAAAGCTGATAAACACTTCATGTTTAAACTTGAATAGTGAAAGTACGACTATGTTCTAGTAAAATACAAACTTTATTCTAAAAACCAACTCTCAAGCTCCTCATCCTATCTGTAAGGGTGCGCTCAGCCACCCTACGCAGGAAGCTCACTTCAACCGCTTGTATCCGGGATCTCGTTCTTTCGGTCATGACCCATGGTTCATGGCTGTGGTGGAGGCAATAACTCGGGTCTGGGAGGAGTTTGGAGAGGCCATGGAAGAGGACTTTCGGTCTGCCCCGAGGAAATTCTGGCAAACCGTCTCCATGCTCCGGGAGCATGGAGTCCGGTGCACTTCATCCCTGCAACATCGCGTGACGCGGGGACGGTACCTCTGGACAGGCAGAATGGGGTGGTGGTCCCTCTCTTCAAGGACGGGGATCGGAGGGTGTGTTCCAACTACAGAGGGATCACACTCCTCAGCCTCCCCAGGAAAGTCTATTCCAGTGTACTGGAGTGGAGGGTCCGGCCGTTAGTCAAACCTTGGATCCAAGAGGAATAATGCGGTTTTCGTTCTGGTCGTGGAACACTGGACCAGCTCTATACCCTCCACCAGCTGCTCGAGGGTTCATGGGAGTTTGCCCAACTAGTCCACATGTGTTTTCTGGATCTGGAGAAGGCGTTCGACCGCGTCCCCCGAGACATCCTGTGGGGGGTGCTCCGGGAGCATGTAGTCCGGGGCCCTTTGTTAAGGGCTGTTCGGTCTTTGTATTCCCGGAAAGGAGTTTTGTTTGCATTGGCGGCAATAAGTCGGACCTGTTCGCAGTGGTTTCATCTGATCCGCCAGTGGCAGACAGAAAAAAGCATTAGCCAAATCTATACAAGAGAAAAATCTATGTTCAGGTGAGAGATGTGACAACGCAGTTTTGAGATGTTTTGAGATGTCTGAGATGTCTGGCACAGGTTGCCGGGACCGGCAGCCAGGGGGGACTCGGCTGAGAAGGTGAGAAGCTCTCCCAAAGGGGGGAGTTGAAAACTGCGCGGATGGAGGGCTCGGCCAGATGTTCCCAGCAGACCCTCATAACACGTTTGGGCCTGTCGAGTCTATCCGGCTTCCTCCCGGTCCAGCGCATCCAACTCACCACCAGGTGGTGATCAGTTGACAGCTCTGCCCTTCTCTTTACCCTAGTGTCAAAGACACATGGCCAGAGATCAGATGAAACGACCACAAAGTCTATCATTGACCTAGGGTGTCCTGGTGCCACGTGCACTTATGGACACCCCTGTGCTCGAACATGGTGTTCGTTATGGACAAGCTGTGACTGGCACAGAAGTCCAATAACAGAACACCTCTCGGGTTCAGATCGGGGAGGCCGTTCCTCCCAATCACCCCCTTCCAGGTCTCACTGTCATTGGCCACGTGCGCGTTGAAGTCCCCCAGGAGAACAATGGAGTCCCCAGTTGGGGCACTATCCAGCACCCCTCCCAGGGACTCCAAGAAGGTTAGGTACTCTGAGCTGCTGTTCGGTGCATTGGCCGAGACAACAGTCAGAGACCTGTCCCCTACTCGAAGGCGTAGGCACGCAACCCTCTCGTTCACTGGGGTGAACTCCAACACATGACGGCTGAGCTGCGGGGCAATCAGCAAGCCCACTCCAGCCCGCCGCCTTACACTGCGGGCAACTCCAGAGCAGTGGAGTATCCAGCCCCTGTCGAGGAGCTGGGTTCCAGAGTCCAAGCTGTGAGTGGAGGCGAGCCCGACTATATCTAGACGGTATCTCTCAGCCTCCCTCACAAGCTCGGGCTCCTTCCCCCTCAGCGAGGTCACAATCCATGTCCCAATAGCCAGATTCTGTGGCCGGGGATCGGGTCGTCGAGGCCCCTGCCGTCGACTACCCCCCAATCCACAATGCACCCGACCCCTACGGCAGCCTCTGTAGGTGGTGGACCCACAGGAGGGGCAAGTCCCCTGACAACATAGCATAGTTGGTTGCGAAGGGTCATTCGGGTGCTCAAACTCCCCCACCACGACAAGGTTGCAGTTCAAGGGGGAGTCACCACCGTTTAAAAGTTTTGTATGTTGCTATTTGAGGATATGATTGTTGATTTTGCTAACATATGACCTCTATTATACGAAGAGTGCCTCATACTGTATTGACACTAATTATTGACCTCTGGGGTCAGAGGTCAAAAGGAGAATTGAAGGAATATAGTGGTTAAACATTTGTTTTCTGTGTGACAACTGGACATATTGTATTCAGTTGTGTTTCTACACTACTGGGGTTTCTCCCACTGCCCAAGTTGGGAAAACACAGCTATAAATCCATGTTCAGGGACATTCCAAGTTGGTTGGCGATGTCTCCTCAGTGCTCTACTTGCAAAAACATGGTCAAGGTAAGATTGGATCAACAGATAAGAGGTCAGAGGTCACTTTGTCCCCTCTCAAGCTCTGAGAAGAACCAGTTTGAAGCAGTTTTGGGAACAAAGGAATAGCAAATTCACCATAGCAACGCATATATCACGAGAAACCGACCAATGTGAGGTTGAAGTGGTGTATGCAAATGTATAAATATGAACCACGTGTTGCAGTTGTGCCCTTCTTCATTGTAAACCTGGCCTGCACACTTGGGTCTGCAAGGAAGAACGGTCTGAGCTCGTATTATGTAATCTGATATATGTATTTTTATAATCTCTTGTTTGTGTGATTATTAAATTCACTATTGAAGAAATTAACTCTGTTCCTGCCTCTCCCGGATCAAACGAACAAGCAGGAATTCAGGGGAACACAGGAACGAATTCCAACACTAAGCATCTCTACATAAAGTCAGTAACACGATTTCTCTAGATTAAACCAGTCTGAGATGCTATATCTAAAGACAGTAACGTGATTTTCTAAATCAAACCAGCCTGATCAGCTCTATCTACAGGCAGCAACACGATTTTTCGAGATTAAACCAGCCTGAGCAGCACGTGATTTTCTAGATTAAACCAGCAAGATCAGCTCTATATAAAGACAGTAACACGATTTGTCTAGATTAAACCAGCCTGAGCAGCTCTATCTTAAGAAAATAACATGATTTTTTTCCCAATTAAACCAGCCTGAGCAGCTCTATCTTAAAGGTGTACAGTAGGATTTTCCCGAATTTTAGGAAAGAACCGCCCTCTCCACCTTTTGAAAAATGCACATGCGCAAAGCTCTACCTGCTCCCGAGATGGAACGCCTACTAAAACGTGTGCGAGAGACATGAACGAGCCCAGTTCTCCTCGTGCACGCCCTGTTTACAAGTCACAAGTCGGCATCGCTTACACAAGCTCACTTTACAAGAAGATTTGAACTTTTCCCACTAATCAACCCTGGAAAGTTACAATATAGACATAGATAACTTTTACTGGAAGTGATTTGAAATGGATTTCTCCAAATAGAATGCCAAACTTTACCTGTCGAGTAGAAACTTCGCAACTGAAGCATCAGTGGGAAGCCCAACCTGGGCTTTCAGCGCACGCCATCGTGTGAAAGAATCTCCCAAAAACACTCTGGTCTTGTTTCTCTCTTCCGAAGCCTTTCTCTTCTTCTCATACACTTCGAAGACACTTTTTCTCTTTTGCGACCCTCTGCCATTTTCAAAGTACCCGGTGAGAACTGCGAGCTCGCTGAAGGCGTAGCTCACCATATACACCTGAAAGCGCGCATGCGCAGAAAGTGAAAACTAATAGATCCACGCTACCTGGGGACGAGCACGTACGACGGCCTTACGTAATATATCACCAGAATGATTGACAGTTGGGAGTACCAATAGTCTTGATGATCCACCCGGAAAAAGAAAATCCTCCTGTACACCTTTAAGACAGTAACATGATTTTACTTGATTAAACCAGCCTGAGAAGCTCTATCTTAAAAAAGTACACTCAAAAATGAAATGACAGAATTGTTTTTTCAGTGTGACATGATTTTCCTCGATTAAACCATGGTCCAAGTGGAGGAACGTGGGAGCAGCGCTTCAAAGGGTTGAGTGGAAATCTCCACCAACGGCTGATCCCACGTTTCATCGGGCTCATCCATCCCTCCGGACAGGGCCTCACAGCCAGAGACAGGTGAGCCGTTTAGGGACTATTCAGTAACAAGAACTTAGAGCTGTGATTTCACTTGTATATAAGTTAAAGATGTAAAGCAAAGTTGGACTCTTCAGGTGATGAAACATACATTAAATGTCCACCAATGACTGTTGAGATGGTTGATCATTTAGTTTTAAACGTAGTAAACATAGAAAATACTTTGGCTGGTTATTGTGATTAAATTAAATTACATCTCACAACAAAACATGCTTTTAAAATAACAAAGACATTTGATCCAAATTACATTGAATTTAATACAAGAGACCCATTCTACAAAACAAACCTTTCCTCCTGCAATTAGCCTTTCAATACCACCTCACTCCGTGTGTGTTGTCCTCACAATCAATCAAAGTGATCTGGTGTCTCCTGGTGTTGATCTTAAGAGTCTCTCAACTTGTGGAACCTGTGCATTTAACACTTTTCTTTTGTCTACAGTGTGTTGTGGGAATCTCCCAGAACCTGTATCTCGCCCACCTTGCTGCTCCTCCTGTCACCTGCAGTACAAGGTGATTTCGTCTGTCCACTTCTGGCTCTAAAGACTCTTCTGGCTGTTTGTACCTAGATGAACATCATTACATGCAGCTTGTTTACCAGAGCTTTACTTCAAGTCATTGCACAGCTAGAAAACTTTAGTTTATTAAGTCTCAGTAAGGTCTGAGTGTGTATCACATGTTTACGTGCAACCAGGATTGGGTAGTAATGGAATACATGTAACAGTGTTACATAATTAGGATACAAAAAACATATAACTGTAATCTGCTACAGTACATAAAAAAATGTGTAATCTCGTTACAGGTATATTCGATAAAAACTGGGATTACTGAGCAGGATTACAGTAGAAATCAGATGGAATAAACTAGAAATGCAGCTGTCACATGCGCCATGCACTGGCATTGCGACACTTCCCGACGCTTTCAGGCTGACAATCCATGCTTTGCCATGGATTCTGCAGACAGTTGCTTTCATCACTATGTTTTAAAGTCGGAGAAATCTCTGAACCTCTCTTTACAATGCAAACTATGTCTCCCAGCCGTGAAAGTGCTGTGAACGTCCAGGAACTGGACATCTCACCTAAAGAAACATAGAAACATAAAACCCGCTCACTTTCACTGATACACACATGGACTCTGTTTACTAGTTTTATTAGCTCGTAACATGCTTCCTACCTGTTCTCAATACGTTTAGAGGCTCTTGTGTTTTAGGGATTAATTGGGGCGACACGTGCCATCACTTTTTTCTTTTTACTCAATGAGTGATTCATGCTGCTAGATACAGCCTCTCATCAAACATTCACATTTATTCCGGAAAAAAAACAACATTAAAACTAATGAGGAAACGGGGCGGGCGAGAGAGAGAGAGAGAGAGAGAGTTTTAGAAAAGATGGGCACATTTTCTTGAATAGAAATTGAAAGCTTTATTTGTATTGTGGTTTTGATTCTCTAAAAAAAAAAAATCAATGTTAGACACCTGATTGGTTACTGAGTTTTGATAGTTCAAAACTTGTTAAGTGCAATTTGTGTCTGCTGTGTATAAGATGTGTCAATACACTGAGCAGATGACACTTTCTATTCTTTCTTGTCATTTTTTTATGTTTTATTATGGCCAGGCAAGAGTAGAGGCACGGCTTTTCAGAGGTTGATGGACTCTGTGCTGCGCGACCTCGCTTTCGTTTCTGTTTACCTGGACGACATCTTGGTGGCTAGTTCTTCAGTTGAGGAGCATTTTTCACACCAAAAGCAAGTTTTTCAGCGCTTTGAGAAGGGGTGGGCAATTATTTTTCCGAAAGGGCCAAATGAGAAGCAGAAAATATTGTGGAGGGCCGGGCCAAAAGTTTAAACTCTATTCTGCATATGAATTTTATTTCTACATTGAAAGCAGTAAATGGCATTGTTTACACATGCTGGTAAGTGTCTGTGTTATTATTAGGTAAAGAGAAAGTGAGGGTTATTTTAACAAAAAATGTTTTTATTCAGTGCAGTTATTCAAAACAATTGTAAACATGAAACATTTGTAACTCTTTTTTTAATTACATTAACCAAAAAGACTTTTTTCTATTAAGACATCACAATGTCTTTGTATGCCAAATATCATTAACAAGATATGTCACATTATGATTGTCAAACTGCCAAGCTGTGCAGACAAAAAGTAATAGTGAACACACATTTGTGTATTTTCTTGTTCAGTGAGAGAAATCTAGCCTTTGCTGCCCTTTAACGAGTGCATCAAAGTCAGGTTGAATGTCTGAGGTGGAGATGCGAAGCACAGATGACAGATGATCATCAGTAAGAGAGGATCTGAACCTGGATTTGGTAAACTTCATTACTGAGAATGTTTGTTCACATATGTAGGTAGATCCAAACAGAACCAACATCTTCTGAGCATGTCTCCTCATGTTTGGAAAGTTCTCCTCCTTAAGAGATGAGTAGAACTCCAGCAGTGATGCTGACTTAAAGTGCTCTGCCAGTACTGTGTCAGACTGCAGGTCAATGAGCTCCAGCTGAACATCACTGGGTGCATCATCTACTCTGCAGGCAAAGGGAGAGGAAACCAGGTGCATTTCATCCTCAATGTTTTTACAATCATCAAATCGCCTTAAAAACTCACCATGCAAATCTCCTAACATGGATGAGTACCTGCAGAGATGATTAGCTGATGGTCTGACTTCTTTAAGGGTTTGCATGTGAGTGAGAGTGTTGTTCTGTAGTTGACTTGAAAGAAACAGCAACTTTCTCATAAAAGCCTTCACCAGGTTAATGCATGTCATGAACGAAAAGGCCCTTGCCTTGCAGTTTAGTGCTCAGTTCATTCATCAGTGCCGTCACATCAACAGCAAATGCAAAATCTGCCATCCAGTTCATATCTGAAAGCTCGGGGATGTTTTTGCCTTTCATCTCACAAAACTCTTGAATCTCTGTTTTCAGGTCCCAAAATCTTTTGAGCACTTTGCCCAGACTGAGCCATCTGACAGCTGTGTGGTACATGATGTCACCATGTTCATTCTCATGCTCCTCTAAAAGTGCAACAAACTGCCTGTGATTTAATGCTCGTGCCCTGATAAAGTTAACCGTTTTTGTTACAACATCAATAACATGGTTAAGTTTTAGCACAGACCTGCACAGTACATGCTGATGTATAATACAATGTATCAACACTAAATGATGCTCTGTGCCGAGTTCAGTCACTTTATCTTGGATCTGTTTCAAAAGTCCGACATGTTTTCCTGTCATATTCGGACAACCATCAGTAGTGACGCCTACCAGTTTGTCCCATTTCAGTCCAAGCTTGACCATGCATGCATCGACCTCCTTGAACAGATCGCTTCCCGTTGTCGTTCCTTTTATTGACCTCAATGCTGCCAGCTCCTCCGTAATCTTGAAGTCCTGCCTTGTTCCCCGGAGAAACACCAGTAACTGGGCAGTGTCACGGACATCACAGCTCTCATCCAAAGCCAAAGAGAAAAAGTCAAAACTTTCAACTCCACTTTTGAGCTGACATTCGAGATTCTCCGCGATTCCTTCCACCCTTCTGGTGACGGTTCGCCTGGACAGCGGGACTTTTTCAAATGCTTCTTTATTCTCAGGGCATATTAGCGCGGCAGAGTCCACCAAGCACTCTTTCACAAACTCGCCATCCGAGAACGGCTTGCTGTTTTTAGCGATTTTGTGGGATATGACGAAGCTGGTCTTGGTCGCTGCATCCCGGGCTGTGTGTAGTTTGCTAAAACAGCCTTGTTGTTTTGGTAGCTTTGCTAGCAAGTCTTATGATATTCGCGCTCTCTCAGCCTCCGCCAAGTGTCTGTATTTCTCCGCGTGTTTTGTCTCATAATGCCGACTCACATTATACTCCTTAAACACGGCGACGTGCTCTCCACAAACTAAACAGACGGGTTTACCACCGACTTCAGTAAACAAATATTTAGTGCTCCAAATCTTCTTGAAATTTCGGCCTTCAGCATCCAACTTTCTTTTCTTGACGTGCCCGTACATCATTGAGGGGCGACAATGACCGCTAATCACATGCACTGATTGACTTGTTTTACGGGTCACGTATACGACGTACGTAGGTTACGTACACTGTACATAAATTAACAGGCTTCAAAGCAAAAGCATTTCCGTTTTAGTTTATACAGCCGATGGTTTTAGTCCACGCATTAAAATTCGAAAGAAGCTTTTGTTTTCTTAATTCTAAGCAACCTTTCGCGGGCCGGTCAGAATCAGGTCACGGGCCGTATTTGGCCCGCGGGCCTTAAAATGCCCAGGTCTGGCCTTGAGGAACATGGCCTAATTGTCAACCCTGCTAAGTGCCAGTTTGGTCTGCCTGTGATTGACTTTTTGGGTCATCGTATTTCAACTCAGGGTGCCATTCCATTGCCTTCTAAGGTGCAAGCGGTGACAGATTTCCCTCGTCCAGCCTCGGTTAAGGCCCTGCAGGAGTTTTTGGGCATGATTAATTTCTACAACCTTTCATATTGAGATTACAACTATATACCAAATAAATGTTTTATCAGCTCTATCAATTACAATGGTCAAATTGTCTCAATGGCTACATACAGAAAATCGTGGGTTTAAATCCACCTGGAGGTGTTTGTGGAATTAACTTGTGTGTGCATGTGTTTCCTCAGGGTTCTCTGGTTTTCTTCCACAGTCCAATTAAATGCATGCTAATGGTAATACTAAACTGACTCTCTGTGTATGTCCCGTGGTAGACTGATGACGTGTTCTGTTTCTTTTGAAACGTATTTTCAGCGACGTCCAGACAAGACGTCAATATAATGTTCAAGAAAGACGTCTCAAAAAACTTTCATTCAGGCTCTTCTGAGGAAGTCTTCTGGATGTCTAGAGACATCGTCTTTAGTTGTGTTCTGGACCTACATGTTGACACAAAGAACAGTGGCTGTGTAAAACACTTGGTTACTGTGGAACTGTGCTGTGTATTCATCAACAACATCTCACATGTTGGAAGATAAACAAGAGCACGGAGCAACATTTTATCAAAAATAATTTATTTATGAAAAAGTATTAATTAGAATAAATTGGTTATTTATCAAATAATAATGACATTGGGCCACCACCAGCTAAACTGGAAATAGTTAATGCCAAAAAAAAGTGTTATTTAAATTGATTAATGTTTCTCTTTAGATATAACAATCTTGGATAACAGGGAAGGTGTGAGATTCGAGCGCAGGCTGTTTCAAACCAGTGAATTCAGGCCCAGGACCGCTTGACCCCGTCAGCTAGAAAGGGTATGTACTGGGTTTCAGAAGATGGCAGTGCCTCGAGGTCAGTGGGGACTGGGTGGATGTCTGTGACTCCCCCCCCCCCTTTTGTGCGAGTCCCTTGCGAAGATCGTGTGATAATCGCGGGAGACCTCCTCATACAAATGCATCTCCTTGTTTCTGTTGTGGTAAAGCGCGAGCCTCAGCAGAGCGTTGCTCGGTCTTTGACTCGAAGCCTGAATAAGGTTCTTCTGGTACAGACATGGTCTGTTTACCTGAAATGTCTGTATTCTCTGGTTGAGTCATTGGAGCGTGCACAACCATGTCACCTTCGGTGCTCGGTTTTGTACCCTGAAGAACCTGTTCAAGGTTAACATGGTGAGCGCTGGTGATGGTTTTGGTTGTGGAAATGAGGAGAGTTGTGTCATGCGTGTCGTCGCTGGTGAGGGACGAAGGCAGATTGTCAATGAGATGACAATTAGTTCAAGATTGTGGAATGAACTGTCAGTTAACATCTCTAAAGGTGGAAAGGCGGTCACTTTAATCTGACCAGGTGTCAGAATTTGGACCCGTGGGTTGGCTGAACGATTGCTGTTAGAAGCTGGGTGGCCTAGTTCTTAGCCAATGGGAGTCAGGCTGACGACTTGGGACCAAAGGCGCCGTTTGGTGGCAGCGAGTCGGTTTAGGATGTCCTGACCAATAAGCAGTTCTTCTGTGTCCAGATCAGTGATGTGGATGGGATGCGTCGCTGACATGTCCTAGAAAGCTGTTGACCCAGACACATTGAGTGATGTGGTGAAGTGCTGAGTGAAGCCTCGGATGTTTATGCTACACTCTTCCACCTGAAGTGGCTTTCCTTAAGTGGCATGCGCAAGCTTGGTTCTAGCAACCCGTGCGAAGGTGTCTGAACACATGAGGGGGATTTCTGACCCAGTACCAAGCAGTGAGAGAGTGTCAACAACCCCTACCACCACTGAAGTGTATCTGTGGTTGGCATAGCCAAGATTACCCAAGAATGTCAAATGGGCCTCTTTCACCTCCTGGATCTCCTCCTACTGCCAAAATGAACTTTGTGTGCGGAGGGGAGGGGCCAAGTCATGCGGTCAGGGGGAGCCAGGTCCCTTCTTACCAGGCGGGTTCAGGTGCTGCTTCACCTCTCTGGTGCAGGTTTTAATCCACTGTGGGACATCTGCATCCCCACACCATCTGCGCATGTTTGCGGAGGTCTTTCATGGTGGGGTTTTTGGTCCTGCAGAAAAGGGCGACATCGATCCGCACACTGTTGTGGAGGTTGTTAACGAAGAGGGACTTAAAAGTCTGGTCTTTGTCCAATCCTGGTGCATTGTGGCCTTGGAAGTAGGCAGCCCTTAGGCACTTATAAATACTATCTGGGAGTCTACGCCCCCTTTTGAGTGATTGTAAATGCACCAAAGTTTGCAGAGGCAGGATTTGGTGCATTTGATCCTGCAGATGATCCTGCTTCCCTAAGTGCATGACAGAGGGCTGAGTAATGGTCTCTGATGGCAGATGGGAGGGACTCTATGTATACATGGACACTCCTGGATGTCATCTTCCAGAGAAGCGTAAGCTTCTCTCGGAACGAAGGATGAGGCAGGTTGAAGAGGCAGCGTTCAATCTCCACCAGGTTGTCCGCTACACGAATCTCCGGGTTGTTTGGTTCGAACTGCTCTATGTCCTCTGCAAGGGACTCAAGCTGGCTGGTCCAAAGACCAGGAACCCTTGGGATATCGGAATGGTCAGAGTCATCTGAGCTAGAACATCCTGGTTCTCTCCAGTGGAGAGAGTGAGGGAGCTGATAGCACTGTGAGGTGCTGGAAAATGACAATGTTCCTTCTCCTGAAAAGGAGTGAAAGAGCTGCGAGACCACGTGGTGGTGCGGCTGAGAGCACTGATGGATGTGTGTCATAGCAACTCGCTGTTGAGGTTTCTTCTCTCCTCTGTAGACAGGCATAGAAGACCGGCGACAACAGTCTTCAACTGGGTCATGTAGCTCCCGAGGTATCTTTGCTCTGAGCACGCAGTGTCTCTGACGACTCATGAGAGGAGTCACGCAAAAGCTGTGTTTCGAAAAGTGCGAAAATGTTGTTAATGCACAGGTGATGGTTACACCTGTGGCTTTCACTTCTGTAGTCTATACAAATTGTAACCTCGCAACTGCAACACAGTGTTTTTAGCACCTTGGGTGAGCAATAGTTGTGTTAGTGTACATTTTTCTGGGTAGATACTTGAATAGTGAAAGTACGAGTTTGTCCTAATGAAATTAAAACTTTATTCTAAAAACATACTCAGTAGAAGATTACAGATAGACTGAAGCATCTTTTCGGCCACAACTGATGAAAAGACCATAACAGTCAAATCCAGCATAATAAAAGAGGTTGAAACTGCTTGAACCTGATAAACACATCATTTAAACTTGAATTGAGAAAGTACGAGTTTGTCCTAATGTAATAAAAACTTTATTCCAAAATTACTCTATACCCCGTGTGGAGCATCATTTCGGCCACTCCTAATGAAATGAAAATAGCAGTTACTCCACTAAATAAAACTGGTTGAAACTGCTTGAACCTGATAAACACATCATTTAAACTTGAATTGAGAAAGTACGAGTTTGTCCTAATGTAATAAAAACTTTATTCCAAAATTACTCTATACCCCGTGTGGAGCATCATTTCGGCCACTCCTGATGAAATGAAAATAGCAGTTACTCCACTAAATAAAACTGGTTGAAACTGCTTGAACCTGATAAACACATCATTTTAACTTGAATTGAGAAAGTACTAGTTTGTTCTAAGGAAATAAAAACTTTATTCCAAAATTACTCTATATCCCGTGTGGAGCATCATTTCGGCCACTCCTAATGAAATGAAAATAGCAGTTACTCCACTAAATATAATTGGTTGAAAGTACTTGCAACTGCTAAGTCCACCATGTTTAAACTTGAATTGAGAAAGTACTAGTTTGTTCTAATGAAATAAAAACTTTATTCCAAAATCACTCTTTATCCCGTGAGGAGCATCATTTCGGCCACTACTGATGAAATGAAAATAGCAGTTACTCCACTAAATAAAACTGGTTGAAACTGCTTGAACCTGATAAACACATCATTTAACCTTGAATTGAGAAAGTACTAGTTTGTTCTAATGAAATAAAAACTTTCTTCCAAAATCACTCTATATCTCGTGTGGAGCATCATTTCGGCCACTCCTAATGAAATGAAAATAGCAGTTACTCCACTAAATATAATTGGTTGAAAGTGCTTGCAACTGCTAAGTCCATCATGTTTAACCTTGAATTGAGAAAGTACGAGTTTGTTCTAATGAAATAAAAACTTTATTCCAAAATCACTCTTTATCCCGTGAGGAGCATCATTTCGGCCACTCCTAATGAAATGAAAATAGCAGTTACTCCACTAAATAAAACTGGTTGAAACTGCTTGAACCTGATAAACACATCATTTTAACTTGAATTGAGAAAGTACGAGTTTGTCCTAATGAAATAAAAACTTTATTCCAAAATCACTCTATATCCCGTGTGGAGCATCATTTCGGCCACTCCTAATGAAATGAAAATAGCAGTTACTCCACTAAATAAAACTGGTTGAAACTGCTTGAACCTGATAAACACATCATTTAAACTTGAATTGAGAAAGTATTAGTTTGTTCTAATGAAATAAAAACTTTCTTCCAAAATCACTCTATATCCCGTGAGGAGCATCATTTCGGCCACTACTGATGAAATGAAAATAGCAGTTACTCCACTAAATATAATTGGTTGAAAGTACTTGCAACTGCTAAGTCCATCATGTTTAAACTTGAATTGAGAAAGTACTAGTTTGTTCTAATGAAATAAAAACTTTATTCCAAAATCACTCTATATCCCGTGAGGAGCATCATTTCGGCCACTACTGATGAAATGAAAATAGCAGTTACTCTACTAAATAAAACTGGTTGAAACTGCTTGAACCTGATAAACACTTCATGTTTAAACTTGAATTGAAAAGTACCAGTTTGCTCTAAGGAAATAAAAACTTTATTCCAAAATTACACTATATCCCGTGTGGAGCATCATTTCGGCCACTCCTGATGAAATGAAAATAGCAGTTACTCCACTAAATAAAACTGGTTGAAACTGCTTGAACCTGATAAACACATCATTTTAACTTGAATTGAGAAAGTACTAGTTTGTTCTAATGAAATAAAAACATTCTTCCAAAATCACTCTATATCCCGTGAGGAGCATCATTTCGGCCACTACTGATGAAATGAAAAGAGCAATTACTCCACTAAATATAATTGGTTGAAAGTACTTGCAACTGCTAAGTCCATCATGTTTAAACTTGAATTGAGAAAGTACTAGTTTGTTCTAATGAAATAAAAACTTTCTTCCAAAATCACTCTATATCTCGTGTGGAGCATCATTTCGGCCACTACTGATGAAATGAAAATAGCAGTTACTCCACTAAATAAAACTGGTTGAAACTGCTTGAACCTGATAAACACATCATTTTAACTTGAATTGATAAAGTACTAGTTTGTTCAAAGGAAATAAAAACTTTATTCCAAAATCACTCTATATCCCGTGAGGAGCATCATTTCGGCCACTACTGATGAAATGAAAATAGCAGTTACTCCACTAAATAAAACTGGTTGAAACTGCTTGAACCTGATAAACACATCATTTTAACTTGAATTGAGAAAGTACTAGTTTGTTCTAATGAAATAAAAACATTCTTCCAAAATCACTCTATATCCCGTGAGGAGCATCATTTCGGCCACTACTGATGAAATGAAAAGAGCAATTACTCCACTAAATATAATTGGTTGAAAGTACTTGCAACTGCTAAGTCCATCATGTTTAAACTTGAATTGAATGAAAGTACTTGTTTGTTCTAATGAAATAAAAACTTTCTTCCAAAATCACTCTATATCTCGTGTGGAGCATCATTTCGGCCACTACTGATGAAATGAAAATAGCAGTTACTCCACTAAATAAAACTGGTTGAAACTGCTTGAACCTGATAAACACATCATTTTAACTTGAATTGATAAAGTACTAGTTTGTTCAAAGGAAATAAAAACTTTATTCCAAAATCACTCTATATCCCGTGAGGAGCATCATTTCGGCCACTACTGATGAAATGAAAATAGCAGTTACTCCACTAAATAAAACTGGTTGAAACTGCTTGAACCTGATAAACACATCATTTAAACTTGAATTGAGAAAGTACTAAGTTTGTTCTACTGGAATAAAAACTTTCTTCCAAAATTACTCTATATCCCGTGTGGAGTATCATTTCAGCCACTCCTAATGAAATGAAAATAGCAGTTACTCCACTAAATATAATTGGTTGAAAGTGCTTGCAACTGCTAAGTCCATCATGTTTAACCTTGAATTGAGAAAGTACGAGATTGTCCTAATGAAATAAAAACTTTATTCCAAAATTACTCTATACCCCGTGTGGAGCATCATTTCGGCCACTCCTACTGAAATGAAAATAGCAGTTACTCCACTAAATAAAACTGGTTGAAACTGCTTGAACCTGATAAACACATAATTTAAACTTGAATTGAGAAAGTACTAGTTTGTTCTAAGGAAAAAAAAACTTTATTCCAAAATCACTCTATATCCCGTGAGGAGCATCATTTCGGCCACTACTGATGAAATGAAAATAGCAGTTACTCCACTAAATAAAACTGGTTGAAACTGCTTGAACCTGATAAACACATCATTTTAACTTGAATTGATAAAGTACTAGTTTGTTCAAAGGAAATAAAAACTTTATTCCAAAATCACTCTATATCCCGTGAGGAGCATCATTTCGGCCACTACTGATGAAATGAAAATAGCAGTTACTCCACTAAATAAAACTGGTTGAAACTGCTTGAACCTGATAAACACATCATTTAAACTTGAATTGAGAAAGTACTAAGTTTGTTCTACTGGAATAAAAACTTTCTTCCAAAATTACTCTATATCCCGTGTGGAGTATCATTTCAGCCACTCCTAATGAAATGAAAATAGCAGTTACTCCACTAAATATAATTGGTTGAAAGTGCTTGCAACTGCTAAGTCCATCATGTTTAACCTTGAATTGAGAAAGTACGAGATTGTCCTAATGAAATAAAAACTTTATTCCAAAATTACTCTATACCCCGTGTGGAGCATCATTTCGGCCACTCCTACTGAAATGAAAATAGCAGTTACTCCACTAAATAAAACTGGTTGAAACTGCTTGAACCTGATAAACACATAATTTAAACTTGAATTGAGAAAGTACTAGTTTGTTCTAAGGAAAAAAAAACTTTATTCCAAAATCACTCTATATCCCGTGAGGAGCATCATTTCGGCCACTACTGATGAAATGAAAATAGCAGTTACTCCACTAAATAAAACTGGTTGAAACTGCTTGAACCTGATAAACACATCATTTAACCTTGAATTGAGAAAGTACTAGTTTGTTCTAATTAAATAAAAACTTTATTCCAAAATTACTCTATACCCCGTGTGGAGCATCATTTCGGCCACTCCTAATGAAATGAAAATAGCAGTTACTCCACTAAATAAAACTGGTTGAAACTGCTTGAACCTGATAAACACATCATTTTAACTTGAATTGAGAAAGTACTAGTTTGTTCAAAGGAAATAAAAACTTTATTCCAAAATCACTCTATATCCCGTGAGGAGCATCATTTCGGCCACTACTGATGAAATGAAAATAGCAATTACTCCACTAAATATAATTGGTTGAAAGTAATTGCAACGCTAAGTCCATCATGTTTAAACTTGAATTGAGAAAGTACTAGTTTGTTCTAATGAAATAAAAACTTTATTCCAAAATCACTCTATATCTCGTGTGGAGCATAATTTCGGCCACTCCTGATGAAATGACAATAGCAGTCAAATCCAGCATAATAAAACAGGTTGAAACTGCTTAAAGCTGATAAACACTTCATGTTTAAACTTGAATAGTGAAAGTACGACTATGTTCTAGTAAAATACAAACTTTATTCTAAAAACCAACTCTCAAGCTCCTCATCCTATCTGTAAGGGTGCACTCAGCCACCCTACGCAGGAAGCTCACTTCAACCGCTTGTATCCGGGATCTCGTTCTTTTGGTCATGACCCATAGTTCATGGCTGTGGTGGAGGCAATAACTCGGGTCTGGGAGGAGTTTGGAGAGGCCATGGAAGAGGACTTTCGGTCTGCCCCGAGGAAATTCTGGAAAACCGTCTCCATGCTCCGGGAGCATGGAGTCCGGTGCACTTCATCCCTGCAACATCGCGTGACGCGGGGACGGTACCTCTGGACAGGCAGAATGGGGTGGTGGTCCCTCTCTTCAAGGACGGGGATCGGAGGGTGTGTTCCAACTACAGAGGGATCACACTCCTCAGCCTCCCCAGGAAAGTCTATTCCAGTGTACTGGAGTGGAGGGTCCGGCCGTTAGTCAAACCTTGGATCCAAGAGGAATAATGCGGTTTTCGTTCTGGTCGTGGAACACTGGACCAGCTCTATACCCTCCACCAGCTGCTCGAGGGTTCATGGGAGTTTGCCCAACTAGTCCACATGTGTTTTCTGGATCTGGAGAAGGCGTTCGACCGCGTCCCCCGAGACATCCTGTGGGGGGTGCTCCGGGAGCATGTAGTCCGGGGCCCTTTGTTAAGGGCTGTTCGGTCTTTGTATTCCCGGAAAGGAGTTTGGTTTGCATTGGCGGCAATAAGTCGGACCTGTTCGCAGTGGTTTTATCTGATCCGCCAGTGGCAGACAGAAAAAAGCATTAGCCAACTATACAAGAGAAAAATCTATGTTCAGGTGAGAGATGTGACAACGCAGTTTTGAGATGTCTGGAATCTCGTTTCTCTGCACAGGTTGCCGGGACCGGCAGCCAGGGGGGACTCGGCTGAGAAGGTGAGAAGCTCTCCCAGAGGTGGGAGTTGAAAACTGCGCGGATGGAGGGCTCGGCCAGATGTTCCCAGCAGACCCTCATAACACGTTTGGGCCTGTCGAGTCTATCCGGCTTCCTCCCGGTCCAGCGCATCCAACTCACCACCAGGTGGTGATCAGTTGACAGCTCTGCCCTTCTCTTTACCCTAGTGTCAAAGACACATGGCCAGAGATCAGATGAAACGACCACAAAGTCTATCATTGACCTAGGGTGTCCTGGTGCCACGTGCACTTATGGACACCCCTGTGCTCGAACATTGTGTTCGTTATGGACAAGCTGTGACTGGCACAGAAGTCCAATAACAGAACACCTCTCGGGTTCAGATCGGGGAGGCCGTTCCTCCCAATCACCCCCTTCCAGGTCTCACTGTCATTGGCCACGTGCGCGTTGAAGTCCCCCAGGAGAACAATGGAGTCCCCAGTTGGGGCACTATCCAGCACCCCTCCCACGGACTCCAAGAAGGTTAGGTACTCTGAGCTGCTGTTCGGTGCATTGGCCGAGACAACAGTCAGAGACCTGTCCCCTACTCGAAGGCGTAGGCACGCAACCCTCTCGTTCACTGGGGTGAACTCCAACACATGACGGCTGAGCTGCGGGGCAATCAGCAAGCCCACTCCAGCCCGCCGCCTTACACTGCGGGCAACTCCAGAGCAGTGGAGTATCCAGCCCCTGTCGAGGAGCTGGGTTCCAGAGTCCAAGCTGTGAGTGGAGGCGAGCCCGACTATATCTAGACGGTATCTCTCAGCCTCCCTCACAAGCTCGGGCTCCTTCCCCCTCAGCGAGGTCACAATCCATGTCCCAATAGCCAGATTCTGTGGCCGGGGATCGGGTCGTCGAGGCCCCTGCCGTCGACTACCCCCCAATCCACAATGCACCCGACCCCTACGGCAGCCTCTGTAGGTGGTGGACCCACAGGAGGGGCAAGTCCCCTGACAACATAGCATAGTTGGTTGCAAAGGGTCATTCGGGTGCTCAAACTCCCCCACCACGACAAGGTTGCAGTTCAAGGGGGAGTCACCACCGTTTAAAAGTTTTGTATGTTTGCTATTTGAGTATATGATTGTTGATTTTGCTTACATATGACCTCTATTATACGAAGAGTGCCTCATACTGTATTGACACTAATTATTGACCTCTGGGGTCAGAGGTCAAAAGGAGAATTGAAGGAATATAGTGGTTAAACATTTGTTTTCTGTGTGACAACTGGACATATTGTATTCAGTTGTGTTTCTACACTACTGGGGTTTCTCCCACTGCCCAAGTTGGGAAAACACAGCTATAAATCCATGTTCAGGGACATTCCAAGTTGGTTGGCGATGTCTCCTCAGTGCTCTACTTGCAAAAACATGGTCAAGGTAAGATTGGATCAACAGATAAGAGGTCAGAGGTCACTTTGTCCCACAGAACGTCAAGCTCTGAGAAGAACCAGTTTGAAGCAGTTTCGGGAACAAAGGAATAGCAAATTCACCATAGCAACGCATATATCACGAGAAACCGACCAATGTGAGGTTGAGGTGGTGTATGCAAATGTATAAATATGAACCACGTGTTGCAGTTGTGCCCTTCTTCATTGTAAACCTGGCCTGCACACTTGGGTCTGCAAGGAAGAACGGTCTGAGCTCGTATTATGTAATCTGATATATGTATTTTTATAATCTCTTGTTTGTGTGATTATTAAATTCACTATTGAAGAAATTAACTCTGTTCCTGCCTCTCCCGGATCAAACGAACAAGCAGGAATTCAGGGGAACACAGGAACGAATTCCAACACTAAGCATCTCTACATAAAGTCAGTAACACGATTTCTCTAGATTAAACCAGTCTGAGATGCTATATCTAAAGACAGTAACGTGATTTTCTAAATCAAACCAGCCTGATCAGCTCTATCTACAGGCAGTAACACGATTTTTCGAGATTAAACCAGCCTGAGCAGCACGTGATTTTCTAGATTAAACCAGCAAGATCAGCTCTATATAAAGACAGTAACACGATTTGTCTAGATTAAACCAGCCTGAGCAGCTCTATCTTAAGAAAATAACATGATTTTTTTCCCAATTAAACCAGCCTGAGCAGCTCTATCTTAAAGGTGTACAGTAGGATTTTCCCGAATTTTAGGAAAGAACCGCCCTCTCCACCTTTTGAAAAATGCACATGCGCAAAGCTCTACCTGCTCCCGAGATGGAACGCCTACTAAAACGTGTGCGAGAGACATGAACGAGCCCAGTTCTCCTCGTGCACGCCCTGTTTACAAGTCACAAGTCGGCATCGCTTACACAAGTTCACTTTACAAGAAGATTTGAACTTTTCCCACTAATCAACCCTGGAAAGTTACAATATAGACGTAGATAACTTTTACTGGAAGTGATTTGAAATGGATTTCTCCAAATAGAATGCCAAACTTTACCTGTCGAGTAGAAACTTCGCGACTGAAGCATCAGTGGGAAGCCCAACCTGGGCTTTCAGCGCACGCCATCGTGTGAAAGAATCTCCCAAAAACACTCTGGTCTTGTTTCTCTCTTCCGAAGCCTTTCTCTTCTTCTCATACACTTCGAAGACACTTTTTCTCTTTTGCGACCCTCTGCCATTTTCAAAGTACCCGGTGAGAACTGCGAGCTCGCTGAAGGTGTAGCTCACCATATACACCTGAAAGCGCGCATGCGCAGAAAGTGAAAACTAATAGATCCACGCTACCTGGGGACGAGCACGTACGACGGCCTTACGTAATATATCACCAGAATGATTGACAGTTGGGAGTACCAATAGTCTTGATGATCCACCCGGAAAAAGAAAATCCTCCTGTACACCTTTAAGACAGTAACATGATTTTACTTGATTAAACCAGCCTGAGAAGCTCTATCTTAAAAAAGTACACTCAAAAATGAAATGACAGAATTGTTTTTTCAGTGTGACATGATTTTCCTCGATTAAACCATGGTCCAAGTGGAGGAACGTGGGAGCAGCGCTTCAAAGGGTTGAGTGGAAATCTCCACCAACGGCTGATCCCACGTTTCATCGGGTTCATCCATCCCTCCGGACAGGGCCTCACAGCCAGAGACAGGTGAGCCGTTTAGGGACTATTCAGTAACAAGAACTTAGAGCTGTGATTTCACTTGTATATAAGTTAAAGATGTAAAGCAAAGTTGGACTCTTCAGGTGATGAAACATACATTAAATGTCCACCAATGACTGTTGAGATGGTTGATCATTTAGTTTTAAACGTAGTAAACATAGAAAATACTTTGGCTGGTTATTGTGATTAAATTAAATTACATCTCACAACAAAACATGCTTATAAAATAACAAAGACATTTGATCCAAATTACATTGAATTTAATACAAGAGACCCATTCTACAAAACAAACCTTTCCTCCTGCAATTAGCCTTTCAATACCACCTCACTCCGTGTGTGTTGTCCTCACAATCAATCAAAGTGATCTGGTGTCTCCTGGTGTTGATCTTAAGAGTCTCTCAACTTGTGGAACCTGTGCATTTAACACTTTTCTTTTGTCTACAGTGTGTTGTGGGAATCTCCCAGAACCTGTATCTCGCCCACCTTGCTGCTCCTCCTGTCACCTGCAGTACAAGGTGATTTCGTCTGTCCACTTCTGGCTCTAAAGACTCTTCTGGCTGTTTGTACCTACATGAACATCATTACATGCAGCTTGTTTACCAGAGCTTTACTTCAAGTCATTGCACAGCTAGAAAACTTTAGTTTATTAAGTCTCAGTAAGGTCTGAGTGTGTATTACATGTTTAGGTGCAACCAGGGTTGGGTAGTAATGGAATACATGTAACAGTGTTACATAATTAGGATACAAAAAACATATAACTGTAATCTGCTACAGTACATAAAAAAATGTGTAATCTCGTTTCAGGTACATTCGATAAAAACTGGGATTACTGAGCAGGATTACAGTAGAAATCAGATGGAATAAACTAGAAATGCAGCTGTCACATGTGCCATGCACTGGCATTGCGACACTTCCCGACGCTTTCAGGCTGACAATCCATGCTTTGCCATGGATTCTGCAGACAGTTGCTTTCATCACTATGTTTTAAAGTCGGAGAAATCTCTGAACCTCTCTTTACAATGCAAACTATGTCTCCCAGCCGTGAAAGTGCTGTGAACGTCCAGGAACTGGACATCTCACCTGAAGAAACATAGAAACATAAAACCCGCTCACTTTCACTGATACACACATGGACTCTGTTTACTAGTTTTATTAGCTCGTAACATGCTTCCTACCTGTTCTCAATACGTTTAGAGGCTCTTGTGTTTTAGGGATTAATTGGGGCGACACGTGCCATCACTTTTTTCTTTTTACTCAATGAGTGATTCATGCTGCTAGATACAGCCTCTCATCAAACATTCACATTTATTCCGGAAAAAAAACAACATTAAAACTAGTGAGGAAACGGGGCGGGCGAGAGAGAGAGAGAGAGAGAGAGAGAGAGAGAGAGAGAGAGAGAGAGAGAGAGAGAGAGAGAGTTTTAGAAAAGATGGGCACATTTTCTTGAATAGAAATTGAAAGCTTTATTTGTATTGTGGTTTTGATTCTCTAAAAAAAAAAAAATCAATGTTAGACACCTGATTGGTTACTGAGTTTTGATAGTTCAAAACTTGTTAAGTGCAATTTGTGTCTGCTGTGTATAAGATGTGTCAATACACTGAGCAGATGACACTTTCTATTCTTTCTTGTCATTTTTTTATGTTTTATTATGGCCAGGCAAGAGTAGAGGCACGGCTTTTCAGAGGTTGATGGACTCTGTGCTGCGCGACCTCGCTTTCGTTTCTGTTTACCTGGACGACATCTTGGTGGCTAGTTCTTCAGTTGAGGAGCATTTTTCACACCAAAAGCAAGTTTTTCAGCGCTTTGAGAAGGGGTGGGCAATTATTTTTCCGAAAGGGCCAAATGAGAAGCAGAAAATATTGTGGAGGGCCGGGCCAAAAGTTTAAACTCTATTCTGCATATGAATTTTATTTCTACATTGAAAGCAGTAAATGGCATTGTTTACACATGCTGGTAAGTGTCTGTGTTATTATTAGGTAAAGAGAAAGTGAGGGTTATTTTAACAAAAAATGTTTTTATTCAGTGCAGTTATTCAAAACAATTGTAAACATGAAACATTTGTAACTCTTTTTTTAATTACATTAACCAAAAACACTTTTTTCTATTAAGACATCACAATGTCTTTGTATGCCAAATATCATTAACAAGATATGTCACATTATGATTGTCAAACTGCCAAGCTGTGCAGACAAAAAGTAATAGTGAACACACATTTGTGTATTTTCTTGTTCAGTGAGAGAAATCTAGCCTTTGCTGCCCTTTAACGAGTGCATCAAAGTCAGGTTGAATGTCTGAGGTGGAGATGCGAAGCACAGCTGACAGATGATCATCAGTAAGAGAGGATCTGAACCTGGATTTGGTAAACTTCATTACTGAGAATGTTTGTTCACATATGTAGGTAGATCCAAACAGAACCAACATCTTCTGAGCATGTCTCCTCATGTTTGGAAAGTTCTCCTCCTTAAGAGATGAGTAGAACTCCAGCAGTGATCCTGACTTAAAGTGCTCTGCCAGTACTGTGTCAGACTGCAGGTCAATGAGCTCCAGCTGAACATCACTGGGTGCATCATCTACTCTGCAGGCAAAGGGAGAGGAAACCAGGTGCATTTCATCCTCAATGTTTTTACAATCATCAAATCGCCTTAAAAACTCACCATGCAAATCTCCTAACATGGATGAGTACCTGCAGAGATGATTAGCTGATGGTCTGACTTCTTTAAGGGTTTGCATGTGAGTGAGAGTGTTGTTCTGTAGTTGACTTGAAAGAAACAGCAACTTTCTCATAAAAGCCTTCACCAGGTTAATGCATGTCATGAACGAAAAGGCCCTTGCCTTGCAGTTTAGTGCTCAGTTCATTCATCAGTGCCGTCACATCAACAGCAAATGCAAAATCTGCCATCCAGTTCATATCTGAAAGCTCGGGGATGTTTTTGCCTTTCATCTCACAAAACTCTTGAATCTCTGTTTTCAGGTCCCAAAATCTTTTGAGCACTTTGCCCAGACTGAGCCATCTGACAGCTGTGTGGTACATGATGTCACCATGTTCATTCTCATGCTCCTCTAAAAGTGCAACAAACTGCCTGTGATTTAATGCTCGTGCCCTGATAAAGTTAACCGTTTTTGTTACAACATCAATAACATAGTTAAGTTTTAGCACAGACCTGCACAGTACATGCATTGTATAATACAATGTATCAACACTAAATGATGCTCTGTGCCGAGTTCAGTCACTTTATCTTGGATCTGTTTCAAAAGTCCGACATGTTTTCCTGTCATATTCGGACAACCATCAGTAGTGATGCCTACCAGTTTGTCCCATTTCAGTCCAAGCTTGACCATGCATGCATCGACCTCCTTGAACAGATCGCTTCCCGTTGTCGTTCCTTTTATTGACCTCAATGCTGCCAGCTCCTCCGTAATCTTGAAGTCCTGCCTTGTTCCCCGGAGAAACACCAGTAACTGGGCAGTGTCACGGACATCACAGCTCTCATCCAAAGCCAAAGAGAAAAAGTCAAAACTTTCAACTCCACTTTTGAGCTGACATTCGAGATTCTCCGCGATTCCTTCCACCCTTCTGGTGACGGTTCGCCTGGACAGCGGGACTTTTTCAAATGCTTCTTTATTCTCAGGGCATATTAGCGTGGCAGAGTCCACCAAGCACTCTTTCACAAACTTGCCATCCGAGAACGGCTTGCTGTTTTTAGCGATTTTGTGGGATATGACGAAGCTGGTCTTGGTCGCTGCATCCCGGGCTGTGTGTAGTTTGCTAAAACAGCCTTGTTGTTTTGGTAGCTTTGCTAGCAAGTCTTATGATATTCGCGCTCTCTCAGCCTCCGCCAAGTGTCTGTATTTCTCCGCGTGTTTTGTCTCATAATGCCTACTCACATTATACTCCTTAAACACGGCGACGTGCTCACCACAAACTAAACAGACGGGTTTACCACCGACTTCAGTAAACAAATATTTAGTGCTCCAAATCTTCTTGAAATTTCGGCCTTCAGCATCCAACTTTCTTTTCTTGACGTGCCCGTACATCATTGAGGGGCGACAATGACCGCTAATCACATGCACTGATTGACTTGTTTTACGGGTCACGTATACGACGTACGTAGGTTACGTACACTGTACATAAATAAACAGGCTTCAAAGTAAAAGCATTTCCGTTTTAGTTTATACAGCCGATGGTTTTAGTCCACGCATTAAAATTTGAAAGAAGCTTTTGTTTTCTTAATTCTAAGCAACCTTTCGCGGGCCGGTCAGAATCAGGTCACGGGCCGTATTTGGCCCGCGGGCCTTAAAATTCCCAGGTCTGGCCTTGAGGAACATGGCCTAATTGTCAACCCTGCTAAGTGCCAGTTTGGTCTGCCTGTGATTGACTTTTTGGGTCATCGTATTTCAACTCAGGGTGCCATTCCATTGCCTTCTAAGGTGCAAGCGGTGACAGATTTCCCTCGTCCAGCCTCGGTTAAGGCCCTGCAGGAGTTTTTGGGCATGATTAATTTCTACAACCTTTCATATTGAGATTACAACTATATACCAAATAAATGTTTTATCAGCTCTATCAATTACAATGGTCAAATTGTCTCAATGGCTACATACAGAAAATCGTGGGTTTAAATCCACCTGGAGGTGTTTGTGGAATTAACTTGTGTGTGCATGTGTTTCCTCAGGGTTCTCTGGTTTTCTTCCACAGTCCAATTAAATGCATGCTAATGGTAATACTAATCTGACTCTCTGTGTATGTCCCGTGGTAGACTGATGACGTGTTCTGTTTCTTTTGAAACGTATTTTCAGCGACGTCCAGACAAGACGTCAATATAATGTTCAAGAAAGACGTCTCAAAAAACTTTCATTCAGGCTCTTCTGAGGAAGTCTTCTGGATGTCTAGAGACATCGTCTTTAGTTGTGTTCTGGACCTACATGTTGACACAAAGAACAGTGGCTGTGTAAAACACATTGGTTACTGTGGAACTGTGCTGTGTATTCATCAACAACATCTCACATGTTGGAAGATAAACAAGAGCATGGAGCAACATTTTATCAAAAATAATTTATTTATGAAAAATTATTAATTAGAATAAATTGGTTATTTATCAAATAATAATGACATTGGGCCACCACCAGCCAAACTGGAAATAGTTAATGCCAAAAAAAAGTGTTATTTAAATTGATTAATGTTTCTCTTTAGATATAACAATCTTGGATAACAGGGAAGGTGTGAGATTCGAGCGCAGGCTGTTTCAAACCAGTGAATTCAGGCCCAGGACCGCTTGACCCCGTCAGCTAGAAAGGGTATGTACTGGGTTTCAGAAGATGGCAGTGCCTCGAGGTCAGTGGGGACTGGGTGGATGTCTGTGACTCCCCCCCCCCCTTTTGTGCGAGTCTCTTGCGAAGATCGTGTGATAATCGCGGGAGACCTCCTCATACAAATGCATCTCCTTGTTTCTGTTGTGGTAAAGCGCGAGCCTCAGCAGAGCGCTGCTCGGTCTTTGACTCGAAGCCTGAATAAGGTTCTTCTGGTACAGACATGGTCTGTTTACCTGAAATGTCTGTATTCTCTGGTTGAGTCATTGGAGCGTGCACAACCATGTCACCTTCGGTGCTCGGTTTTGTACCCTGAAGAACCTGTTCAAGGTTAACATGGTGAGCGCTGGAGATGGTTTTGGTTGTGGAAATGAGGAGAGTTGTGTCATGCGTGTCGTCGCTGGTGAGGGACGAAGGCAGATTGTCAATGAGATGACAATTAGTTCAAGATTGTGGAATGAACTGTCAGTTACCATCTCTAAAGGTGGAAAGGCAGTCACTTTAATCTGACCAGGTGTCAGAATTTGGACCTGTGGGTTGGCTGAACGATTGCTGTTAGAAGCTGGGTGGCCTAGTTCTTAGCCAATGGGAGTCGGGGTGACGACTTGGGACCAAAGGCGCCGTTTGGTGGCAGCGAGTCGGTTTAGGATGTCCTGACCAATAAGCAGTTCTTCTGTGTCCAGATCAGTGATGTGGATGGGATGCGTCGCTGACATGTCCTAGAAAGCTGTTGATCCAGACACATTGAGTGATGTGGTGAAGTGCTGAGTGAAGCCTCGGATGTTTATGCTACACTCTTCCACCTGAAGTGGCTTTCCTTAAGTGGCATGCGCAAGCGTGGTTGTAGCAACCCGTGCGAAGGTGTCTGAACACATGAGGGGGATTTCTGACCCAGTACCAAGCAGTGAGAGAGTGTCAACAACCCCTACCACCACTGAAGTGTATCTGTGGTTGGCATAGCCAAGATTACCCAAGAATGTCAAATGGGCCTCTTTCACCTCCTGGATCTCCTCCTCCTGCCAAAATGAACTTTGTGTGCGGAGGGGAGGGGCCAAGTCATGCGGTCAGGGGGAGCCAGGTCCCTTCTTACCAGGCGGGTTCAGGTGCTGCTTCACCTCTCTGATGCAGGTTTTAATCCACTGTGGGACATCTGCATCCCAGTTGTTTTGAGTCTGACCTCAGCCTCGGTTTTTAGACTTACCTCTCCTCACCTGAGACCTCAAGACACCTGCACCACCATCATAGTTTTCAACTGAACGATGGTGCAGCTCCCACACCATCTGCGCATGTTTGCGGAGGTCTTTCATGGTGGGGTTTTTGGTCCTGCAGAAAAGGGCGACATCGATCCGCACACTGTTGTGGAGGTTGTTAACGAAGAGGGACTTAAAAGTCTGGTCTTTGTCCAATCCTGGTGCATTGTGGCCTTGGAAGTAGGCAGCCCTTAGACACCTATAAATACTATCTGGGAGTCTCCGCCCCCTTTTGACTGATTGTAAATGCACCAAAGTTTGCCGAGGCAGGATCATTGTGCAGATGATCCTGCTTCCCTAAGTGCATGACAGAGGGCTGAGTAATGGTCTCTGATGGCAGATGGGAGGGACTCTATGTATACATGGACACTCCTGGATGTCATCTTCCAGAGAAGCGTAAGCTTCTCTCGGGACGAAGGATGAGGCAGGTTGAAGAGGCAGCGTTCAACCTCCACCAGGTTGTCCGCTACACGAATCTCCGGGTTGTTTGGTTCGAACTGCTCTATGTCCTCTGCAAGGGACTCAAGCTGGCTGGTCCAAAGACCAGGTACCCTTGGGATATCGGAATGGTCAGAGTCATCTGAGCTAGAACATCCTGGTTCTCTCCAGTGGAGAGAGTGAGGGAGCTGATAGCACTGTGAGGTGCTGGAAAATGACAATGTTCCTTCTCCTGAAAAGGAGTGAAAGAGCTGCGAGACCACGTGGTGGTGCGGCTGAGAGCACTGATGGATGTGTGTCATAGCAACTCGCTGTTGAGGTTTCTTCTCTCCTGTGTAGACAGGCATAGAAGACCGGCGACAACAGTCTTCAACTGGGTCATGTAGCTCCCGAGGTATCTTTGCTCTGAGCACGCAGTGTCTCTGACGACTCATGGTAGGAGTCACGAAAAAACTGTGTTTCGAAAAGTGCGAAAATGTTGTTAATGCACAGGTGATGGTTACACCTGTGGCTTTCACTTCTGTAGTCTATACAAATTGTAACCTCGCAACTGCAACACAGTGTTTTTATCACCTTGGGTGAGCAATAGTTGTGTTAGTGTACATTTTTCTGGGTAGATACTTGAATAGTGAAAGTACGAGTTTGTCCTAATGAAATTAAAACTTTATTCTAAAAACATACTCAGTATCTCGTCTGAAGCATCTTTTCGGCCACAACTGATGAAAAGACCATAACAGTCAAATCCAGCATAATAAAAGAGGTTGAAACTGCTTTAACCTGATAAACACATCATTTAAACTTGAATTGAGAAAGTACTAGTTTGTTCTAATGAAATAAAAACTTTATTCCAAAATCACTCTATATCCCGTGAGGAGCATCATTTCGGCCACTACTGATGAAATGAAAATAGCAGTTACTCCACTAAATAAAACTGGTTGAAACTGCTTGAACCTGATAAACACATCATTTAACCTTGAATTGAGAAAGTACTAGTTTGTTCTAATGAAATAAAAACTTTCTTCCAAAATCACTCTATATCTCGTGTGGAGCATCATTTCGGCCACTCCTGATGAAATGAAAATAGCAGTTACTCCACTAAATAAAACTGGTTGAAACTGCTTGAACCTGATAAACACATCATTTTAACTTGAATTGAGAAAGTACTAGTTTGTTCTAATGAAATAAAAACTTTCTTCCAAAATCACTCTATATCTCGTGTGGAGCATCATTTCGGCCACTCCTGATGAAATGAAAATAGCAGTTACACCACTAAATAAAACTGGTTGAAACTGCTTGAACCTGATAAACACATCATTTAACCTTGAATTGAGAAAGTACTAGTTTGTTCTAATGAAATAAAAACTTTATTCCAAAATCACTCTATATCTCGTGTGGAGCATCATTTCGGCCACTACTCATGAAATGAAAATAGCAGTTACTTCACTAAATATAATTGGTTGAAAGTACTTGCAACTGCTAAGTCCATCATGTTTAAACTTGAATTGAGAAAGTACTAGTTTGTTCTAATGAAATAAAAACTTTATTCCAAAATCACTCTATATCTCGTGTGGAGCATCATTTCGGGCCACTACTCATGAAATGAAAATAGCAGTTACTCCACTAAATAAAACTGGTTGAAACTGCTTGAACCTGATAAACACATCATTTAAACTTGAATTGAGAAAGTACTAGTTTGTTCTAATGAAATAAAAACTTTATTCCAAAATCACTCTATATCCCGTGAGGAGCATCATTTCGGCCACTACTGATGAAATGAAAATAGCAGTTACTCCACTAAATAAAACTGGTTGAAACTGCTTGAACCTGATAAACACATCATTTTAACTTGAATTGAGAAAGTACTAGTTTGTTCTAATGAAATAAAAACTTTCTTCCAAAATCACTCTATATCTCGTGTGGAGCATCATTTCGGCCACTCCTGATGAAATGAAAATAGCAGTTACACCACTAAATAAAACTGGTTGAAACTGCTTGAACCTGATAAACACATCATTTAACCTTGAATTGAGAAAGTACTAGTTTGTTCTAATGAAATAAAAACTTTATTCCAAAATCACTCTATATCTCGTGTGGAGCATCATTTCGGCCACTACTCATGAAATGAAAATAGCAGTTACTCCACTAAATAAAACTGGTTGAAACTGCTTGAACCTGATAAACACATCATTTAAACTTGAATTGAGAAAGTACTAGTTTGTTCTAATGAAATAAAAACTTTCTTCCAAAATTACTCTATATCCCGTGTGGAGCATCATTTCGGCCACTCCTAATGAAATGAAAATAGCAGTTACTCCACTAAATATAATTGGTTGAAAGTGCTTGCAACTGCTAAGTCCATCATGTTTAAATTTGAATTGAGAAAGTACTAGTTTGTTCTAATGAAATAAAAACTTTCTTCCAAAATTACTCTATATCCCGTGTGGAGCATCATTTCGGCCACTCCTAATGAAATGAAAATAGCAGTTACTCCACTAAATATAATTGGTTGAAAGTGCTTGCAACTGCTAAGTCCATCATGTTTAAATTTGAATTGAGAAAGTACTAGTTTGTTCTAATGAAATAAAAACTTTATTCCAAAATCACTCTATATCCCGTGAGGAGCATCATTTCGGCCACTACTCATGAAATGAAAATAGCAGTTACTCCACTAAATAAAACTGGTTGAAACTGCTTGAACCTGATAAACACATCATTTTAACTTGAATTGAGAAAGTACTAGTTTGTTCTAATGAAATAAAAACTTTCTTCCAAAATCACTCTATATCTCGTGTGGAGCATCATTTCGGCCACTCCTGATGAAATGAAAATAGCAGTTACTCCACTAAATAAAACTGGTTGAAACTGCTTGAACCTGATAAACACATCATTTTAACTTGAATTGAGAAAGTACTAGTTTGTTCTAAGGAAATAAAAACTTTATTCCAAAATCACTCTATATCCCGTGAGGAGCATCATTTCGGCCTCTACTGATGAAGTGAAAATAGCAGTTACTCCACTAAATAAAACTGGTTGAAACTGCTTGAACCTGATAAACACATCATTTAAACTTGAATTGAGAAAGTACTAGTTTGTTCTACTGAAATAAAAACTTTCTTCCAAAATTACTCTATATCCCGTGTGGAGCATCATTTCGGCCACTCCTAATGAAATGAAAATAGCAGTTACTCCACTAAATATAAATGGTTGAAAGTACTTGCAACTGCTAAGTCCATCATGTTTAAACTTGAATTGAGAAAGTACTAGTTTGTTCTAATGAAATAAAAACTTTATTCCAAAATCACTCTATATCCCGTGAGGAGCATCATTTCGGCCACTACTGATGAAATGAAAATAGCAGTTACTCCACTAAATAAAACTGGTTGAAACTGCTTGAACCTGATAAACACATCATTTAACATTGAATTGAGAAAGTACTAGTTTGTTCTAATGAAATAAAAACTTTCTTCCAAAATCACTCTATATCCCGTGAGGAGCATCATTTCGGCCTCTACTGATGAAATGAAAATAGCAATTACTCCACTAAATATAATTGGTTGAAAGTACTTGCAACTGCTAAGTCCATCATGTTTAAACTTGAATTGAGAAAGTACTAGTTTGTTCTAATGAAATAAAAACTTTCTTCCAAAATCACTCTATATCTCGTGTGGAGCATCATTTCGGCCACTCCTGATGAAATGACAATAGCAGTCAAATCCAGCATAATAAAACAGGTTGAAACTGCTTAAAGCTGATAAACACTTCATGTTTAAACTTGAATAGTGAAAGTACGACTATGTTCTAGTAAAATACAAACTTTATTCTAAAAACCAACTCTCAAGCTCCTCATCCTATCTGTAAGGGTGCGCTCAGCCACCCTACGCAGGAAGCTCACTTCAACCGCTTGTATCCGGGATCTCGTTCTTTCGGTCATGACCCATGGTTCATGGCTGTGGTGGAGGCAATAACTCGGGTCTGGGAGGAGTTTGGAGAGGCCATGGAAGAGGACTTTCGGTCTGCCCCGAGGAAATTCTGGCAAACCGTCTCCATGCTCCGGGAGCATGGAGTCCGGTGCACTTCATCCCTGCAACATCGCGTGACGCGGGGACGGTACCTCTGGACAGGCAGAATGGGGTGGTGGTCCCTCTCTTCAAGGACGGGGATCGGAGGGTGTGTTCCAACTACAGAGGGATTACACTCCTCAGCCTCCCCAGGAAAGTCTATTCCAGTGTACTGGAGTGGAGGGTCCGGCCGTTAGTCAAACCTTGGATCCAAGAGGAATAATGCGGTTTTCGTTCTGGTCGTGGAACACTGGACCAGCTCTATACCCTCCACCAGCTGCTCGAGGGTTCATGGGAGTTTGCCCAACTAGTCCACATGTGTTTTCTGGATCTGGAGAAGGCGTTCGACCGCGTCCCCCGAGACATCCTGTGGGGGGTGCTCCGGGAGCATGTAGTCCGGGGCCCTTTGTTAAGGGCTGTTCGGTCTTTGTATTCCCGGAAAATAGTTTGGTTTGCATTGGCGGCAATAAGTCGGACCTGTTCACAGTGGTTTCATCTGATCCGCCAGTGGCAGACAGAAAAAAGCATTAGCCAAATCTATACAAGAGAAAAATCTATGTTCAGGTGAGAGATGTGACAACGCAGTTTTGAGATGTCTGGAATCTCGTTTCTCTGCACAGGTTGCCGGGACCGGCAGCTAGGGGGGACTCGGCTGAGAAGGTGAGAAGCTCTCCCAGAGGTGGGAGTTGAAAACTGCGCGGATGGAGGGCTCGGCCAGATGTTCCCAGCAGACCCTCATAACACGTTTGGGCCTGTCGAGTCTATCCGGCTTCCTCCCGGTCCAGCGCATCCAACTCACCACCAGGTGGTGATCAGTTGACAGCTCTGCCCTTCTCTTTACCCTAGTGTCAAAGACACATGGCCAGAGATCAGATGAAACGACCACAAAGTCTATCATTGACCTAGGGTGTCCTGGTGCCACGTGCACTTATGGACACCCCTGTGCTCGAACATGGTGTTCGTTATGGACAAGCTGTGACTGGCACAGAAGTCCAATAACAGAACACCTCTCGGGTTCAGATCGGGGAGGCCGTTCCTCCCAATCACCCCCTTCCAGGTCTCACTGTCATTGGCCACGTGCGCGTTGAAGTCCCCCAGGAGAACAATGGAGTCCCCAGTTGGGGCACTATCCAGCACCCAGGGACTCCAAGAAGGTTAGGTACTCTGAGCTGCTGTTCGGTGCATTGGCCGAGACAACAGTCAGAGACCTGTCCCCTACTCGAAGGCGTAGGCACGCAACCCTCTCGTTCACTGGGGTGAACTCCAACACATGATGGCTGAGCTGCGGGGCAATCAGCAAGCCCACTCCAGCCCGCCGCCTTACACTGCGGGCAACTCCAGAGCAGTGGAGTATCCAGCCCCTGTCGAGGAGCTGGGTTCCAGAGTCCAAGCTGTGAGTGGAGGCGAGCCCGACTATATCTAGACGGTATCTCTCAGCCTCCCTCACAAGCTCGGGCTCCTTCCCCCTCAGCGAGGTCACAATCCATGTCCCAATAGCCAGATTCTGTGGCCGGGGATCGGGTCGTCGAGGCCTCTGCCGTCGACTACCCCCCAATCCACAATGCACCCGACCCCTACGGCAGCCTCTGTAGGTGGTGGACCCACAGGAGGGGCAAGTCCCCTGACAACATAGCATAGTTGGTTGCGAAGGGTCATTCGGGTGCTCAAACTCCCCCACCACGACAAGGTTGCAGTTCAAGGGGGAGTCACCACCGTTTAAAAGTTTTGTATGTTGCTATTTGAGGATATGATTGTTGATTTTGCTAACATATGACCTCTATTATACGAAGAGTGCCTCATACTGTATTGACACTAATTATTGACCTCTGGGGTCAGAGGTCAAAAGGAGAATTGAAGGAATATAGTGGTTAAACATTTGTTTTCTGTGTGACAACTGGACATATTGTATTCAGTTGTGTTTCTACACTACTGGGGTTTCTCCCACTGCCCAAGTTGGGAAAACACAGCTATAAATCCATGTTCAGGGACATTCCAAGTTGGTTGGCGATGTCTCCTCAGTGCTCTACTTGCAAAAACATGGTCAAGGTAAGATTGGATCAACAGATAAGAGGTCAGAGGTCACTTTGTCCCCTCTCAAGCTCTGAGAAGAACCAGTTTGAAGCAGTTTCGGGAACAAAGGAATAGCAAATTCACCATAGCAACGCATATATCACGAGAAACCGACCAATGTGAGGTTGAGGTGGTGTATGCAAATGTATAAATATGAACCACGTGTTGCAGTTGTGCCCTTCTTCATTGTAAACCTGGCCTGCACACTTGGGTCTGCAAGGAAGAACGGTCTGAGCTCGTATTATGTAATCTGATATATGTATTTTTATAATCTCTTGTTTGTGTGATTATTAAATTCACTATTGAAGAAATTAACTCTGTTCCTGCCTCTCCCGGATCAAACGAACAAGCAGGAATTCAGGGGAACACAGGAACGAATTCCAACACTACGCATCTCTACATAAAGTCAGTAACACGATTTCTCTAAATCAAACCAGCCTGATCAGCTCTATCTACAGGCAGCAACACGATTTTTCGAGATTAAACCAGCCTGAGCAGCACGTGATTTTCTAGATTAAACCAGCAAGATCAGCTCTATATAAAGACAGTAACACGATTTGTCTAGATTAAACCAGCCTGAGCAGCTCTATCTTAAGAAAATAACATGATTTTTTTCCCAATTAAACCAGCCTGAGCAGCTCTATCTTAAAGGTGTACAGTAGGATTTTCCCGAATTTTAGGAAAGAACCGCCCTCTCCACCTTTTGAAAAATGCACATGCGCAAAGCTCTACCTGCTCCCGAGATGGAACGCCTACTAAAACGTGTGCGAGAGACATGAACGAGCCCAGTTCTCCTCGTGCACGCCCTGTTTACAAGTCACAAGTCGGCATCGCTTACACAAGCTCACATTACAAGAAGATTTGAACTTTTCCCACTAATCAACCCTGGAAAGTTACAATATAGACGTAGATAACTTTTACTGGAAGTGATTTGAAATGGATTTCTCCAAATAGAATGCCAAACTTTACCTGTCGAGTAGAAACTTCGCGACTGAAGCATCAGTGGGAAGCCCAACCTGGGCTTTCAGCGCACGCCATCGTGTGAAAGAATCTCCCAAAAACACTCTGGTCTTGTTTCTCTCTTCCGAAGCCTTTCTCTTCTTCTCATACACTTCGAAGACACTTTTTCTCTTTTGCGACCCTCTGCCATTTTCAAAGTACCCGGTGAGAACTGCGAGCTCGCTGAAGGCGTAGCTCACCATATACACCTGAAAGCGCGCATGCGCAGAAAGGGAAAACTAATAGATCCACGCTACCTGGGGACGAGCACGTACGACGGCCTTACGTAATATATCACCAGAATGATTGACAGTTGGGAGGACCAATAGTCTTGATGATCCACCCGGAAAAAGAAAATCCTCCTGTACACCTTTAAGACAGTAACATGATTTTACTTGATTAAACCAGCCTGAGAAGCTCTATCTTAAAAAAGTACACTCAAAAATGAAATGACAGAATTGTTTTTTCAGTGTGACATGATTTTCCTCGATTAAACCATGGTCCAAGTGGAGGAACGTGGGAGCAGCGCTTCAAAGGGTTGAGTGGAAATCTCCACCAACGGCTGATCCCACGTTTCATCGGGTTCATCCATCCCTCCGGACAGGGCCTCACAGCCAGAGACAGGTGAGCCGTTTAGGGACTATTCAGTAACAAGAACTTAGAGCTGTGATTTCACTTGTATATAAGTTAAAGATGTAAAGCAAAGTTGGACTCTTCAGGTGATGAAACATACATTAAATGTCCACCAATGACTGTTGAGATGGTTGATCATTTAGTTTTAAACGTAGTAAACATAGAAAATACTTTGGCTGGTTATTGTGATTAAATTAAATTACATCTCACAACAAAACATGCTTTTAAAATAACAAAGACATTTGATCCAAATTACATTGAATTTAATACAAGAGACCCATTCTACAAAACAAACCTTTCCTCCTGCAATTAGCCTTTCAATACCACCTCACTCCGTGTGTGTTGTCCTCACAATCAATCAAAGTGATCTGGTGTCTCCTGGTGTTGATCTTAAGAGTCTCTCAACTTGTGGAACCTGTGCATTTAACACTTTTCTTTTGTCTACAGTGTTGTGGGAATCTCCCAGAACCTGTATCTCGCCCACCTTGCTGCTCCTCCTGTCACCTGCAGTACAAGGTGATTTCGTCTGTCCACTTCTGGCTCTAAAGACTCTTCTGGCTGTTTGTACCTACATGAACATCATTACATGCAGCTTGTTTACCAGAGCTTTACTTCAAGTCATTGCACAGCTAGAAAACTTTAGTTTATTAAGTCTCAGTAAGGTCTGAGTGTGTATCACATGTTTAGGTGCAACCAGGGTTGGGTAGTAATGGAATACATGTAACAGTGTTACATAATTAGGATACAAAAAACATATAACTGTAATCTGCTACAGTACATAAAAAAATGTGTAATCTCGTTACAGGTATATTCGATAAAAACTGGGATTACTGAGCAGGATTACAGTAGAAATCAGATGGAATAAACTAGAAATGCAGCTGTCACATGCGCCATGCACTGGCATTGCGACACTTCCCGACGCTTTCAGGCTGACAATCCATGCTTTGCCATGGATTCTGCAGACAGTTGCTTTCATCACTATGTTTTAAAGTCGGAGAAATCTCTGAACCTCTCTTTACAATGCAAACTATGTCTCCCAGCCGTGAAAGTGCTGTGAACGTCCAGGAACTGGACATCTCACCTGAAGAAACATAGAAACATAAAACCCGCTCACTTTCACTGATACACACATGGACTCTGTTTACTAGTTTTATTAGCTCGTAACATGCTTCCTACCTGTTCTCAATACGTTTAGAGGCTCTTGTGTTTTAGGGATTAATTGGGGCGACACGTGCCATCACTTTTTTCTTTTTACTCAATGAGTGATTCATGCTGCTAGATACAGCCTCTCATCAAACATTCACATTTATTCCGGGAAAAAAACAACATTAAAACTAATGAGGAAACGGGGCGGGCGAGAGAGAGAGAGAGAGAGAGAGAGAGAGAGAGAGAGAGAGAGAGAGAGAGAGAGAGAGAGAGAGAGAGAGAGAGAGAGTTTTAGAAAAGATGGGCACATTTTCTTGAATAGAAATTGAAAGCTTTATTTGTATTGTGGTTTTGATTCTCTAAAAAAAAAAAAATCAATGTTAGACACCTGATTGGTTACTGAGCTTTGATAGTTCAAAACTTGTTAAGTGCAATTTGTGTCTGCTGTGTATAAGATGTGTCAATACACTGAGCAGATGACACTTTCTATTCTTTCTTGTCATTTTTTTATGTTTTATTATGGCCAGGCAAGAGTAGAGGCACGGCTTTTCAGAGGTTGATGGACTCTGTGCTGCGCGACCTCGCTTTCGTTTCTGTTTACCTGGGCGACATCTTGGTGGCTAGTTCTTCAGTTGAGGAGCATTTTTCACACCAAAAGCAAGTTTTTCAGCGCTTTGAGAAGGGGTGGGCAATTATTTTTCCGAAAGGGCCAAATGAGAAGCAGAAAATATTGTGGAGGGCCGGGCCAAAAGTTTAAACTCTATTCTGCATATGAATTTTATTTCTACATTGAAAGCAGTAAATGGCATTGTTTACACATGCTGGTAAGTGTCTGTGTTATTATTAGGTAAAGAGAAAGTGAGGGTTATTTTAACAAAAAATGTTTTTATTCAGTGCAGTTATTCAAAACAATTGTAAACATGAAACATTTGTAACTCTTTTTTTAATTACATTAACCAAAAAGGCTTTTTTCTATTAAGACATCACAATGTCTTTGTATGCCAAATATCATTAACAAGATATGTCACATTATGATTGTCAAACTGCCAAGCTGTGCAGACAAAAAGTAATAGTGAACACACATTTGTGTATTTTCTTGTTCAGTGAGAGAAATCTAGCCTTTACTGCCCTTTAACGAGTGCATCAAAGTCAGGTTGAATGTCTGAGGTGGAGATGCGAAGCACAGATGACAGATGATCATCAGTAAGAGAGGATCTGAACCTGGATTTGGTAAACTTCATTACTGAGAATGTTTGTTCACATATGTAGGTAGATCCAAACAGAACCAACATCTTCTGAGCATGTCTCCTCATGTTTGGAAAGTTCTCCTCCTTAAGAGATGAGTAGAACTCCAGCAGTGATCCTGACTTAAAGTGCTCTGCCAGTACTGTGTCAGACTGCAGGTCAATGAGCTCCATCTGAACATCACTGGGTGCATCATCTACTCTGCAGGCAAAGGGAGAGGAAACCAGGTGCATTTCATCCTCAATGTTTTTACAATCATCAAATCGCCTTAAAAACTCACCATGCAAATCTCCTAACATGGATGAGTACCTGCAGAGATGATTAGCTGATGGTCTGACTTCTTTAAGGGTTTGCATGTGAGTGAGAGTGTTGTTCTGTAGTTGACTTGAAAGAAACAGCAACTTTCTCATAAAAGCCTTCACCAGGTTAATGCATGTCATGAACGAAAAGGCCCTTGCCTTGCAGTTTAGTGCTCAGTTCATTCATCAGTGCCGTCACATCAACAGCAAATGCAAAATCTGCCATCCAGTTCATATCTGAAAGCTCGGGGATGTTTTTGCCTTTCATCTCACAAAACTCTTGAATCTCTGTTTTCAGGTCCCAAAATCTTTTGAGCACTTTGCCCAGACTGAGCCATCTGACAGCTGTGTGGTACATGATGTCACCATGTTCATTCTCATGCTCCTCTAAAAGTGCAACAAACTGCCTGTGATTTAATGCTCGTGCCCTGATAAAGTTAACCGTTTTTGTTACAACATCAATAACATGGTTAAGTTTTAGCACAGACCTGCACAGTACATGCTGATGTATAATACAATGTATCAACACTAAATGATGCTCTGTGCCGAGTTCAGTCACTTTATCTTGGATCTGTTTCAAAAGTCCGACATGTTTTCCTGTCATATTCGGACAACCATCAGTAGTGACGCCTACCAGTTTGTCCCATTTCAGTCCAAGCTTGACCATGCATGCATCGACCTCCTTGAACAGATCGCTTCCCGTTGTCGTTCCTTTTATTGACCTCAATGCTGCCAGCTCCTCCGTAATCTTGAAGTCCTGCCTTGTTCCCCGGAGAAACACCAGTAACTGGGCAGTGTCACGGACATCACAGCTCTCATCCAAAGCCAAAGAGAAAAAGTCAAAACTTTCAACTCCACTTTTGAGCTGACATTCGAGATTCTCCGCGATTCCTTCCACCCTTCTGGTGACGGTTCGCCTGGACAGCGGGACTTTTTCAAATGCTTCTTTATTCTCAGGGCATATTAGCGCGGCAGAGTCCACCAAGCACTCTTTCACAAACTCGCCATCCGAGAACGGCTTGCTGTTTTTAGCGATTTTGTGGGATATGACGAAGCTGGTCTTGGTCGCTGCATCCCGGGCTGTGTGTAGTTTGCTAAAACAGCCTTGTTGTTTTGGTAGCTTTGCTAGCAAGTCTTATGATATTCGCGCTCTCTCAGCCTCCGTCAAGTGTCTGTATTTCTCCGCGTGTTTTGTCTCATAATGCCGACTCACATTATACTCCTTAAACACGGCGACGTGCTCTCCACAAACTAAACAGACGGGTTTACCACCTACTTCAGTAAACAAATATTTAGTGCTCCAAATCTTCTTGAAATTTCGGCCTTCAGCATCCAACTTTCTTTTCTTGACGTGCCCGTACATCATTGAGGGGCGACAATGACCGCTAATCACATGCACTGCTTGACTTGTTTTACGGGTCACGTATACGACGTACGTAGGTTACGTACACTGTACATAAATTAACAGGCTTCAAAGTAAAAGCATTTCCGTTTTAGTTTATACAGCCGATGGTTTTAGTCCACGCATTAAAATTCGAAAGAAGCTTTTGTTTTCTTAATTCTAAGCAACCTTTCGCGGGCCGGTCAGAATCAGGTCACGGGCCGTATTTGGCCCGCGGGCCTTAAAATGCCCAGGTCTGGCCTTGAGGAACATGGCCTAATTGTCAACCCTGCTAAGTGCCAGTTTGGTCTGCCTGTGATTGACTTTGTGGGTCATCGTATTTCAACTCAGGGTGCCATTCCATTGCCTTCTAAGGTGCAAGCGGTGACAGATTTCCCTCGTCCAGCCTCGGTTAAGGCCCTGCAGGAGTTTTTGGGCATGATTAATTTCTACAACCTTTCATATTGAGATTACAACTATATACCAAATAAATGTTTTATCAGCTCTATCAATTACAATGGTCAAATTGTCTCAATGGCTACATACAGAAAATCGTGGGTTTAAATCCACCTGGAGGTGTTTGTGGAATTAACTTGTGTGTGCATGTGTTTCCTCAGGGTTCTCTGGTTTTCTTCCACAGTCCAATTAAATGCATGCTAATGGTAATACTAAACTGACTCTCTGTGTATGTCCCGTGGTAGACTGATGACGTGTTCTGTTTCTTTTGAAACGTATTTTCAGCGACGTCCAGACAAGACGTCAATATAATGTTCAAGAAAGACGTCTCAAAAAACTTTCATTCAGGCTCTTCTGAGGAAGTCTTCTGGATGTCTAGAGACATCGTCTTTAGTTGTGTTCTGGACCTACATGTTGACACAAAGAACAGTGGCTGTGTAAAACACATTGGTTACTGTGGAACTGTGCTGTGTATTCATCAACAACATCTCACATGTTGGAAGATAAACAAGAGCACGGAGCAACATTTTATCAAAAATAATTTATTTATGAAACAGTATTAATTAGAATAAATTGGTTATTTATCAAATAATAATGACATTGGGCCACCACCAGCTAAACTGGAAATAGTTAATGCCAAAAAAAAGTGTTATTTAAATTGATTAATGTTTCTCTTTAGATATAACAATCTTGGATAACAGGGAAGGTGTGAGATTCGAGCGCAGGCTGTTTCAAACCAGTGAATTCAGGCCCAGGACCGCTTGACCCCGTCAGCTAGAAAGGGTATGTACTGGGTTTCAGAAGATGGCAGTGCCTCGAGGTCAGTGGGGACTGGGTGGATGTCTGTGACCCCCCCCCCCCCCCCTTTTGTGCGAGTCCCTTGCGAAGATCGTGTGATAATCGCGGGAGACCTCCTCATACAAATGCATCTCCTTGTTTCTGTTGTGGTAAAGCGCGAGCCTCAGCAGAGCGTTGCTCGGTCTTTGACTCGAAGCCTGAATAAAGTTCTTCTTGTACAGACATGGTCTGTTTACCTGAAATGTCTGTATTCTCTGGTTGAGTCATTGGAGCGTGCACAACCATGTCACCTTCGGTGCTCGGTTTTGTACCCTGAAGAACCTGTTCAAGGTTAACATGGTGAGCGCTGGAGATGGTTTTGGTTGTGGAAATGAGGAGAGTTGTGTCATGCGTGTCGTCGCTGGTGAGGGACGAAGGCAGATTGTCAATGAGATGACAATTAGTTCAAGATTGTGGAATGAACTGTCAGTTAACATCTCTAAAGGTGGAAAGGCAGTCACTTTAATCTGACCAGGTGTCAGAATTTGGACCCGTGGGTTGGCTGAACGATTGCTGTTAGAAGCTGGGTGGCCTAGTTCTTAGCCAATGTGAGTCGGGCTGACGACTTGGGACCAAAGGCGCCGTTTGGTGGCAGCGAGTCGGTTTAGGATGTCCTGACCAATAAGCAGTTCTTCTGTGTCCAGATCAGTGATGTGGATGGGATGCGTCGCTGACATGTCCTAGAAAGCTGTTGATCCAGACACATTGAGTGATGTGGTGAAGTGCTGAGTGAAGCCTCGGATGTTTATGCTACACTCTTCCACCTGAAGTGGCTTTCCTTAAGTGGCATGCGCAAGCGTGGTTGTAGCAACCCGTGCGAAGGTGTCTGAACACATGAGGGGGATTTCTGACCCAGTACCAAGCAGTGAGAGAGTGTCAACAACCCCTACCACCACTGAAGTGTATCTGTGGTTGGCATAGCCAAGATTACCCAAGAATGTCAAATGGGCCTCTTTCACCTCCTGGATCTCCTCCTCCTGCCAAAATGAACTTTGTGTGCGGAGGGGAGGGGCCAAGTCATGTGGTCAGGGGGAGCCAGGTCCCTTCTTACCAGGCGGGTTCAGGTGCTGCTTCACCTCTCTGATGCAGGTTTTAATCCACTGTGGGACATCTGCATCCCAGTTGTTTTGAGTCTGACCTCAGCCTCGGTTTTTAGACTTACCTCTCCTCACCTGAGACCTCAAGACACCTGCACCACCATCATAGTTTTCACCTGAACGGTGGTGCAGCTCCCACACCATCTGCGCATGTTTGCGGAGGTCTTTCATGGTGGGGTTTTTGGTCCTGCAGAAAAGGGCGACATCGATCCGCACACTGTTGTGGAGGTTGTTAACGAAGAGGGACTTAAAAGTCTGGTCTTTGTCCAATCCTGGTGCATTGTGGCCTTGGAAGTAGGCAGCCCTTAGACACCTATAAATACTATCTGGGAGTCTCCGCCCCCTTTTGACTGATTGTAAATGCACCAAAGTTTGCCGAGGCAGGATCATTGTGCAGATGATCCTGCTTCCCTAAGTGCATGACAGAGGGCTGAGTAATGGTCTCTGATGGCAGATGGGAGGGACTCTATGTATACATGGACACTCCTGGATGTCATCTTCCAGAGAAGCGTAAGCTTCTCTCGGGACGAAGGATGAGGCAGGTTGAAGAGGCAGCGTTCAACCTCCACCAGGTTGTCCGCTACACGAATCTCCGGGTTGTTTGGTTCGAACTGCTGTATGTCCTCTGCAAGGGACTCAAGCTGGCTGGTCCAAAGACCAGGTACCCTTGGGATATCGGAATGGTCAGAGTCATCTGAGCTAGAACATCCTGGTTCTCTCCAGTGGAGAGAGTGAGGGAGCTGATAGCACTGTGAGGTTCTGGAAAATGACAATGTTCCTTCTCCTGAAAAGGAGTGAAAGAGCTGCGAGACCACGTGGTGGTGCGGCTGAGAGCACTGATGGATATGTGTCATAGCAACTCGCTGTTGAGGTTTCTTCTCTCCTGTGTAGACAGGCATAGAAGACCGGCGACAACAGTCTTCAACTGGGTCATGTATCTCCCGAGGTATCTTTGCTCTGAGCACGCAGTGTCTCTGACGACTCATGGTAGGAGTCACGAAAAAACTGTGTTTCGAAAAGTGCGAAAATGTTGTTAATGCACAGGTGATGGTTACACCTGTGGCTTTCACTTCTGTAGTCTATACAAATTGTAACCTCGCAACTGCAACACAGTGTTTTTATCACCTTGGGTGAGCAATAGTTGTGTTAGTGTACATTTTTCTGGGTAGATACTTGAATAGTGAAAGTACGAGTTTGTCCTAATGAAATTAAAACTTTATTCTAAAAACATACTCAGTATCTCGTCTGAAGCATCTTTTCGGCCACAACTGATGAAAAGACCATAACAGTCAAATCCAGCATAATAAAAGAGGTTGAAACTGCTTTAACCTGATAAACACATCATTTAAACTTGAATTGAGAAAGTACTAGTTTGTTCTAATGAAATAAAAACTTTATTCCAAAATCACTCTATATCCCGTGAGGAGCATCATTTCGGCCACTACTGATGAAATGAAAATAGCAGTTACTCCACTAAATAAAACTGGTTGAAACTGCTTGAACCTGATAAACACATCATTTAACCTTGAATTGAGAAAGTACTAGTTTGTTCTAATGAAATAAAAACTTTCTTCCAAAATCACTCTATATCTCGTGTGGAGCATCATTTCGGCCACTCCTGATGAAATGAAAATAGCAGTTACTCCACTAAATATAATTGGTTGAAAGTGCATGCAACTGCTAAGTCCATCATGTTTAACCTTGAATTGAGAAAGTACGAGTTTGTTCTAATGAAATAAAAACTTTATTCCAAAATCACTCTATATCCCGTGTGGAGCATCATTTCGGCCACTACTGATGAAATGAAAATAGCAGTTACTCCACTAAATAAAACTGGTTGAAACTGCTTGAACCTGATAAACACATCATTTAACCTTGAATTGAGAAAGTACTAGTTTGTTCTAATGAAATAAAAACTTTATTCCAAAATCACTCTATATCCCGTGAGGAGCATCATTTCGGCCACTACTGATGAAATGAAAATAGCAGTTACTCCACTAAATAAAACTGGTTGAAACTGCTTGAACCTGATAAACACATCATTTTAACTTGAATTGAGAAAGTACTAGTTTGTTCTAATGAAATAAAAACTTTCTTCCAAAATCACTCTATATCTCGTGTGGAGCATCATTTCGGCCACTCCTGATGAAATGAAAATAGCAGTTACTCCACTAAATAAAACTGGTTGAAACTGCTTGAACCTGATAAACACATCATTTAACCTTGAATTGAGAAAGTACTAGTTTGTTCTAATGAAATAAAAACTTTCTTCCAAAATCACTCTATATCTCGTGTGGAGCATCATTTCGGCCACTCCTAATGAAATGAAAATAGCAGTTACTCCACTAAATATAATTGGTTGAAAGTGCTTGCAACTGCTAAGTCCATCATGTTTAAACTTGAATTGAGAAAGTACTAGTTTGTTCTAATGAAATAAAAACTTTATTCCAAAATCACTCTATATCTCGTGTGGAGCATAATTTCGGCCACTCCTGATGAAATGACAATAGCAGTCAAATCCAGCATAATAAAACAGGTTGAAACTGCTTAAAGCTGATAAACACTTCATGTTTAAACTTGAATAGTGAAAGTACGACTATGTTCTAGTAAAATACAAACTTTATTCTAAAAACCAACTCTCAAGCTCCTCATCCTATCTGTAAGGGTGCGCTCAGCCACCCTACGCAGGAAGCTCACTTCAACCGCTTGTATCCGGGATCTCGTTCTTTCGGTCATGACCCATGGTTCATGGCTGTGGTGGAGGCAATAACTCGGGTCTGGGAGGAGTTTGGAGAGGCCATGGAAGAGGACTTTCGGTCTTTCACCTTCGGACTTTCTGGCAAACCGTCTCCATGCTCCGGGAGCATGGAGTCCGGTGCACTTCATCCCTGCAACATCGCGTGACGCGGGGACGGTACCTCTGGACAGGCAGAATGGGGTGGTGGTCCCTCTCTTCAAGGACGGGGATCGGAGGGTGTGTTCCAACTACAGAGGGATCACACTCCTCAGCCTCCCCAGGAAAGTCTATTCCAGTGTACTGGAGTGGAGGGTCCGGCCGTTAGTCAAACCTTGGATCCAAGAGGAATAATGCGGTTTTCGTTCTGGTCGTGGAACACTGGACCAGCTCTATACCCTCCACCAGCTGCTCGAGGGTTCATGGGAGTTTGCCCAACTAGTCCACATGTGTTTTCTGGATCTGGAGAAGGCGTTCGACCGCGTCCCCCGAGACATCCTGTGGGGGGTGCTCCGGGAGCATGTAGTCCGGGGCCCTTTGTTAAGGGCTGTTCGGTCTTTGTATTCCCGGAAAGGAGTTTGGTTTGCATTGGCGGCAATAAGTCGGACCTGTTCGCAGTGGTTTCATCTGATCCGCCAGTGGCAGACAGAAAAAAGCATTAGCCAAATCTATACAAGAGAAAAATCTATGTTCAGGTGAGAGATGTGACAACGCAGTTTTGAGATGTTTTGAGATGTCTGAGATGTCTGGCACAGGTTGCCGGGACCGGCAGCCAGGGGGGACTCGGCTGAGAAGGTGAGAAGCTCTCCCAGAGGTGGGAGTTGAAAACTGCGCGGATGGAGGGCTCGGCCAGATGTTCCCAGCAGACCCTCATAACACGTTTGGGCCTGTCGAGTCTATCCGGCTTCCTCCCGGTCCAGCGCATCCAACTCACCACCAGGTGGTGATCAGTTGACAGCTCTGCCCTTCTCTTTACCCTAGTGTCAAAGACACATGGCCAGAGATCAGATGAAATGACCACAAAGTCTATCATTGACCTAGGGTGTCCTGGTGCCACGTGCACTTATGGACACCCCTGTGCTCGAACATGGTGTTCGTTATGGACAAGCTGTGACTGGCACAGAAGTCCAATAACAGAACACCTCTCGGGTTCAGATCGGGGAGGCCGTTCCTCCCAATCACCCCCTTCCAGGTCTCACTGTCATTGGCCACGTGCGCGTTGAAGTCCCCCAGGAGAACAATGGAGTCCCCAGTTGGGGCACTATCCAGCACCCCTCCCACGGACTCCAAGAAGGTTAGGTACTCTGAGCTGCTGTTCGGTGCATTGGCCGAGACAACAGTCAGAGACCTGTCCCCTACTCGAAGGCGTAGGCACGCAACCCTCTCGTTCACTGGGGTGAACTCCAACACATGACGGCTGAGCTGCGGGGCAATCAGCAAGCCCACTCCAGCCCGCCGCCTTACACTGCGGGCAACTCCAGAGCAGTGGAGTATCCAGCCCCTGTGGAGGAGCTGGGTTCCAGAGTCCAAGCTGTGAGTAGAGGCGAGCCCGACTATATCTAGACGGTATCTCTCAGCCTCCCTCACAAGCTCGGGCTCCTTCCCCCTCAGCGAGGTCACAATCCATGTCCCAATAGCCAGATTCTGTGGCCGGGGATCGGGTCGTCGAGGCCCCTGCCGTCGACTACCCCCCAATCCACAATGCACCCGACCCCTACGGCAGCCTCTGTAGGTGGTGGACCCACAGGAGGGGCAAGTCCCCTGACAACATAGCATAGTTGGTTGCGAAGGGTCATTCGGGTGCTCAAACTCCCCCACCACGACAAGGTTGCAGTTCAAGGGGGAGTCACCACCGTTTAAAAGTTTTGTATGTTGCTATTTGAGGATATGATTGTTGATTTTGCTAACATATGACCTCTATTATACGAAGAGTGCCTCATACTGTATTGACACTAATTATTGACCTCTGGGGTCAGAGGTCAAAAGGAGAATTGAAGGAATATAGTGGTTAAACATTTGTTTTCTGTGTGACAACTGGACATATTGTATTCAGTTGTGTTTCTACACTACTGGGGTTTCTCCCACTGCCCAAGTTGGGAAAACACAGCTATAAATCCATGTTCAGGGACATGCCAAGTTGGTTGGCGATGTCTCCTCAGTGCTCTACTTGCAAAAACATGGTCAAGGTAAGATTGGATCAACAGATAAGAGGTCAGAGGTCACTTTGTCCCCTCTCAAGCTCTGAGAAGAACCAGTTTGAAGCAGTTTTGGGAACAAAGGAATAGCAAATTCACCAAAGCAACGCATATATCACGAGAAACCGACCAATGTGAGGTTGAAGTGGTGTATGCAAATGTATAAATATGAACCACGTGTTGCAGTTGTGCCCTTCTTCATTGTAAACCTGGCCTGCACACTTGGGTCTGCAAGGAAGAACGGTCTGAGCTCGTATTATGTAATCTGATATATGTATTTTTATAATCTCTTGTTTGTGTGATTATTAAATTCACTATTGAAGAAATTAACTCTGTTCCTGCCTCTCCCGGATCAAACGAACGAGCAGGAATTCAGGGGAACACAGGAACGAATTCCAACACTAAGCATCTCTACATAAAGTCAGTAACACGATTTCTCTAGATTAAACCAGTCTGAGATGCTATATCTAAAGACAGTAACGTGATTTTCTAAATCAAACCAGCCTGATCAGCTCTATCTACAGGCAGCAACACGATTTTTCGAGATTAAACCAGCCTGAGCAGCACGTGATTTTCTAGATTAAACCAGCAAGATCAGCTCTATATAAAGACAGTAACACGATTTGTCTAGATTAAACCAGCCTGAGCAGCTCTATCTTAAAAAAGTACACTCAAAAATGAAATGACAGAATTGTTTTTTCAGTGTGACATGATTTTCCTCGATTAAACCATGGTCCAAGTGAAGGAACGTGGGAGCAGCGCTTCAAAGGGTTGAGTGGAAATCTCCACCAACGGCTGATCCCACGTTTCATCGGGCTCATCCATCCCTCCGGACAGGGCCTCACAGCCAGAGACAGGTGAGCCGTTTAGGGACTATTCAGTAACAAGAACTTAGAGCTGTGATTTCACTTGTATATAAGTTAAAGATGTAAAGCAAAGTTGGACTCTTCAGGTGATGAAACATACATTAAATGTCCACCAATGACTGTTGAGATGGTTGATCATTTAGTTTTAAACGTAGTAAACATAGAAAATACTTTGGCTGGTTATTGTGATTAAATTAAATTACATCTCACAACAAAACATGCTTTTAAAATAACAAAGACATTTGATCCAAATTACATTGAATTTAATACAAGAGACCCATTCTACAAAACAAACCTTTCCTCCTGCAATTAGCCTTTCAATACCACCTCACTCCGTGTGTGTTGTCCTCACAATCAATCAAAGTGATCTGGTGTCTCCTGGTGTTGATCTTAAGAGTCTCTCAACTTGTGGAACCTGTGCATTTAACACTTTTCTTTTGTCTACAGTGTGTTGTGGGAATCTCCCAGAACCTGTATCTCGCCCACCTTGCTGCTCCTCCTGTCACCTGCAGTACAAGGTGATTTCGTCTGTCCACTTCTGGCTCTAAAGACTCTTCTGGCTGTTTGTACCTACATGATCATTACATGCAGCTTGTTTACCAGAGCTTTACTTCAAGTCATTGCACAGCTAGAAAACTTTAGTTTATTAAGTCTCAGTAAGGTCTGAGTGTGTATCACATGTTTAGGTGCAACCAGGGTTGGGTAGTAATGGAATACATGTAACAGTGTTACATAATTAGGATACAAAAAACATATAACTGTAATCTGCTACAGTACATAAAAAAATGTGTAATCTCGTTACAGGTATATTCGATAAAAACTGGGATTACTGAGCAGGATTACAGTAGAAATCAGATGGAATAAACTAGAAATGCAGCTGTCACATGCGCCATGCACTGGCATTGCGACACTTCCCGACGCTTTCAGGCTGACAATCCATGCTTTGCCATGGATTCTGCAGACAGTTGCTTTCATCACTATGTTTTAAAGTCGGAGAAATCTCTGAACCTCTCTTTACAATGCAAACTATGTCTCCCAGCCGTGAAAGTGCTGTGAACGTCCAGGAACTGGACATCTCACCTGAAGAAACATAGAAACATAAAACCCGCTCACTTTCACTGATACACACATGGACTCTGTTTACTAGTTTTATTAGCTCGTAACATGCTTCCTACCTGTTCTCAATACGTTTAGAGGCTCTTGTGTTTTAGGGATTAATTGGGGCGACACGTGCCATCACTTTTTTCTTTTTACTCAATGAGTGATTCATGCTGCCAGATACAGCCTCTCATCAAACATTCACATTTATTCCGGAAAAAAACCAACATTAAAACTAATGAGGAAATGGGGCGGGCGAGAGAGAGAGAGAGAGAGAGAGAGAGAGAGAGAGAGAGAGAGAGAGAGAGAGAGAGAGAGAGAGAGAGAGAGAGAGAGAGAGTTTTAGAAAAGATGGGCACATTTTCTTGAATAGAAATTGAAAGCTTTATTTGTATTGTGGTTTTGATTCTCTAAAAAAAAAAAAATCAATGTTAGACACCTGATTGGTTACTGAGTTTTGATAGTTCAAAACTTGTTAAGTGCAATTTGTGTCTGCTGTGTATAAGATGTGTCAATACACTGAGCAGATGACACTTTCTATTCTTTCTTGTCATTTTTTTATGTTTTATTATGGCCAGGCAAGAGTAGAGGCACGGCTTTTCAGAGGTTGATGGACTCTGTGCTGCGCGACCTCGCTTTCGTTTCTGTTTACCTGGACGACATCTTGGTGGCTAGTTCTTCAGTTGAGGAGCATTTTTCACACCAAAAGCAAGTTTTTCAGCGCTTTGAGAAGGGGTGGGCAATTATTTTTCCGAAAGGGCCAAATGAGAAGCAGAAAATATTGTGGAGGGCCGGGCCAAAAGTTTAAACTCTATTCTGCATATGAATTTTATTTCTACATTGAAAGCAGTAAATGGCATTGTTTACACATGCTGGTAAGTGTCTGTGTTATTATTAGGTAAAGAGAAAGTGAGGGTTATTTTAACAAAAAATGTTTTTATTCAGTGCAGTTATTCAAAACAATTGTAAACATGAAACATTTGTAACTCTTTTTTTAATTACATTAACCAAAAACACTTTTTTCTATTAAGACATCACAATGTCTTTGTATGCCAAATATCATTAACAAGATATGTCACATTATGATTGTCAAACTGCCAAGCTGTGCAGACAAAAAGTAATAGTGAACACACATTTGTGTATTTTCTTGTTCAGTGAGAGAAATCTAGCCTTTGCTGCCCTTTAACGAGTGCATCAAAGTCAGGTTGAATGTCTGAGGTGGAGATGCGAAGCACAGCTGACAGATGATCATCAGTAAGAGAGGATCTGAACCTGGATTTGGTAAACTTCATTACTGAGAATGTTTGTTCACATATGTAGGTAGATCCAAACAGAACCAACATCTTCTGAGCATGTCTCCTCATGTTTGGAAAGTTCTCCTCCTTAAGAGATGAGTAGAACTCCAGCAGTGATGCTGACTTAAAGTGCTCTGCCAGTACTGTGTCAGACTGCAGGTCAATGAGCTCCAGCTGAACATCACTGGGTGCATCATCTACTCTGCAGGCAAAGGGAGAGGAAACCAGGTGCATTTCATCCTCAATGTTTTTACAATCATCAAATCACCTTAAAAACTCACCATGCAAATCTCCTAACATGGATGAGTACCTGCAGAGATGATTAGCTGATGGTCTGACTTCTTTAAGGGTTGAGCATGTGGGTGAGAGTGTTGTTCTGTAGTTGACTTGAAAGAAACAGCAACTTTCTCATAAAAGCCTTCACCAGGTTAATGCATGTCATGAACGAAAAGGCCCTTGCCTTGCAGTTTAGTGCTCAGTTCATTCATCAGTGCCGTCACATCAACAGCAAATGCAAAATCTGCCATCCAGTTCATATCTGAAAGCTCGGGGATGTTTTTGCCTTTCATCTCACAAAACTCTTGAATCTCTGTTTTCAGGTCCCAAAATCTTTTGAGCACTTTGCCCAGACTGAGCCGTCTGACAGCTGTGTGGTCCATGATGTCACCATGTTCATTCTCATGCTCCTCTAAAAGTGCAACAAACTGCCTGTGATTTAATGCTCGTGCCCTGATAAAGTTAACCGTTTTTGTTACAACATCAATAACATGGTTAAGTTTTAGCACAGACCTGCACAGTACATGCTGATGTATAATACAATGTATCAACACTAAATAATGCTCTGTGCCGAGTTCAGTCACTTTATCTTGGATCTGTTTCAAAAGTCCGACATGTTTTCCTGTCATATTCGGACAACCATCAGTAGTGATGCCTACCAGTTTGTCCCATTTCAGTCCAAGCTTGACCATGCATGCATCGACCTCCTTGAACAGATCGCTTCCCGTTGTCGTTCCTTTTATTGACCTCAATGCTGCCAGCTCCTCCGTAATCTTGAAGTCCTGCCTTGTTCCCCGGAGAAACACCAGTAACTGGGCAGTGTCACGGACATCACAGCTCTCATCCAAAGCCAAAGAGAAAAAGTCAAAACTTTCAACTCCACTTTTGAGCTGACATTCGAGATTCTCCGCGATTCCTTCCACCCTTCTGGTGACGGTTCGCCTGGACAGCGGGACTTTTTCAAATGCTTCTTTATTCTCAGGGCATATTAGCGCGGCAGAGTCCACCAAGCACTCTTTCACAAACTCGCCATCCGAGAACGGCTTGCTGTTTTTAGCGATTTTGTGGGATATGACGAAGCTGGTCTTGGTCGCTGCATCCCGGGCTGTGTGTAGTTTGCTAAAACAGCCTTGTTGTTTTGGTAGCTTTGCTAGCAAGTCTTATGATATTCGCGCTCTCTCAGCCTCCGCCAAGTGTCTGTATTTCTCCGCGTGTTTTGTCTCATAATGCCGACTCACATTATACTCCTTAAACACGGCGACGTGCTCTCCACAAACTAAACAGACGGGTTTACCACCGACTTCAGTAAACAAATATTTAGTGCTCCAAATCTTCTTGAAATTTCGGCCTTCAGCATCCAACTTTCTTTTCTTGACGTGCCCGTACATCATTGAGGGGCGACAATGACCGCTAATCACATGCACTGATTGACTTGTTTTACGGGTCACGTATACGACGTACGTAGGTTACGTACACTGTACATAAATTAACAGGCTTCAAAGCAAAAGCATTTCCGTTTTAGTTTATACAGCCGATGGTTTTAGTCCACGCATTAAAATTCGAAAGAAGCTTTTGTTTTCTTAATTCTAAGCAACCTTTCGCGGGCCGGTCAGAATCAGGTCACGGGCCGTATTTGGCCCGCGGGCCTTAAAATGCCCAGGTCTGGCCTTGAGGAACATGGCCTAATTGTCAACCCTGCTAAGTGCCAGTTTGGTCTGCCTGTGATTGACTTTTTGGGTCATCGTATTTCAACTCAGGGTGCCATTCCATTGCCTTCTAAGGTGCAAGCGGTGACAGATTTCCCTCGTCCAGCCTCGGTTAAGGCCCTGCAGGAGTTTTTGGGCATGATTAATTTCTACAACCTTTCATATTGAGATTACAACTATATACCAAATAAATGTTTTATCAGCTCTATCAATTACAATGGTCAAATTGTCTCAATGGCTACATACAGAAAATCGTGGGTTTAAATCCACCTGGAGGTGTTTGTGGAATTAACTTGTGTGTGCATGTGTTTCCTCAGGGTTCTCTGGTTTTCTTCCACAGTCCAATTAAATGCATGCTAATGGTAATACTAAACTGACTCTCTGTGTATGTCCCGTGGTAGACTGATGACGTGTTCTGTTTCTTTTGAAACGTATTTTCAGCGACGTCCAGACAAGACGTCAATATAATGTTCAAGAAAGACGTCTCAAAAAACTTTCATTCAGGCTCTTCTGAGGAAGTCTTCTGGATGTCTAGAGACATCGTCTTTAGTTGTGTTCTGGACCTACATGTTGACACAAAGAACAGTGGCTGTGTAAAACACATTGGTTACTGTGGAACTGTGCTGTGTATTCATCAACAACATCTCACATGTTGGAAGATAAACAAGAGCACGGAGCAACATTTGATCAAAAATAATTTATTTATGAAAAATTATTAATTAGAATAAATTGGTTATTTATCAAATAATAATGACATTGGGCCACCACCAGCTAAACTGGAAATAGTTAATGCCAAAAAAAAGTGTTATTTAAATTGATTAATGTTTCTCTTTAGATATAACAATCTTGGATAACAGGGAAGGTGTGAGATTCGAGCGCAGGCTGTTTCAAACCAGTGAATTCAGGCCCAGGACCGCTTGACCCCGTCAGCTAGAAAGGGTATGTACTGGGTTTCAGAAGATGGCAGTGCCTCGAGGTCAGTGGGGACTGGGTGGATGTCTGTGACTCCCCCCCCCCCTTTTGTGCGAGTCCCTTGCGAAGATCGTGTGATAATCGCGGGAGACCTCCTCATACAAATGCATCTCCTTGTTTCTGTTGTGGTAAAGCGCGAGCCTCAGCAGAGCGTTGCTCGGTCTTTGACTCGAAGCCTGAATAAGGTTCTTCTGGTACAGACATGGTCTGTTTACCTGAAATGTCTGTATTCTCTGGTTGAGTCATTGGAGCGTGCACAACCATGTCACCTTCGGTGCTCGGTTTTGTACCCTGAAGAACCTGTTCAAGGTTAACATGGTGAGCGCTGGTGATGGTTTTGGTTGTGGAAATGAGGACAGTTGTGTCATGCGTGTCGTCGCTGGTGAGGGACGAAGGCAGATTGTCAATGAGATGACAATTAGTTCAAGATTGTGGAATGAACTGTCAGTTAACATCTCTAAAGGTGGAAAGGCGGTCACTTTAATCTGACCAGGTGTCAGAATTTGGACCCGTGGGTTGGCTGAACGATTGCTGTTAGAAGCTGGGTGGCCTAGTTCTTAGCCAATGGGAGTCGGGCTGACGACTTGGGACCAAAGGCGCCGTTTGGTGGCAGCGAGTCGGTTTAGGATGTCCTGACCAATAAGCAGTTCTTCTGTGTCCAGATCAGTGATGTGGATGGGATGCGTCGCTGACATGTCCTAGAAAGCTGTTGACCCAGACACATTGAGTGATGTGGTGAAGTGCTGAGTGAAGCCTCGGATGTTTATGCTACACTCTTCCACCTGAAGTGGCTTTCCTTAAGTGGCATGCGCAAGCGTGGTTCTAGCAACCCGTGCGAAGGTGTCTGAACACATGAGGGGGATTTCTGACCCAGTACCAAGCAGTGAGAGAGTGTCAACAACCCCTACCACCACTGAAGTGTATCTGTGGTTGGCATAGCCAAGATTACCCAAGAATGTCAAATGGGCCTCTTTCACCTCCTGGATCTCCTCCTACTGCCAAAATGAACTTTGTGTGCGGAGGGGAGGGGCCAAGTCATGTGGTCAGGGGGAGCCAGGTCCCTTCTTACCAGGCGGGTTCAGGTGCTGCTTCACCTCTCTGGTGCAGGTTTTAATCCACTGTGGGACATCTGCATCCCAGTTGTTTTGAGTCTGACCTCAGCCTCGGTTTTTAGACTTACCTCTCCTCACCTGAGACCTCAGGACACCTGCATCACCATCATAGTTTTCACCTGAATGGTGGTGCAGCTCCCACACCATCTGCGCATGTTTGCGGAGGTCTTTCATGGTGGGGTTTTTGGTCCTGCAGAAAAGGGCGACATCGATCCGCACACTGTTGTGGAGGTTGTTAACGAAGAGGGACTTAAAAGTCTGGTCTTTGTCCAATCCTGGTGCATTGTGGCCTTGGAAGTAGGCAGCCCTTAGGCACTTATAAATACTATCTGGGAGTCTACGCCCCCTTTTGAGTGATTGTAAATGCACCAAAGTTTGCAGAGGCAGGATTTGGTGCATTTGATCCTGCAGATGATCCTGCTTCCCTAAGTGCATGACAGAGGGCTGAGTAATGGTCTCTGATGGCAGATGGGAGGGACTCTATGTATACATGGACACTCCTGGATGTCATCTTCCAGAGAAGCGTAAGCTTCTCTCGGGACGAAGGATGAGGCAGGTTGAAGAGGCAGCGTTCAACCTCCACCAGGTTGTCCGCTACACGAATCTCCGGGTTGTTTGGTTCGAACTGCTCTATGTCCTCTGCAAGGGACTCAAGCTGGCTGGTCCAAAGACCAGGTACCCTTGGGATATCGGAATAGTCAGAGTCATCTGAGCTAGAACATCCTGGTTCTCTCCGGTGGAGAGAGTGAGGGAGCTGATAGCACTGTGAGGTGCTGGAAAATGACAATGTTCCTTCTCCTGAAAAGGAGTGAAAGAGCTGCGAGACCACGTGGTGGTGCGGCTGAGAGCACTGATGGATGTGTGTCATAGCAACTCGCTGTTGAGGTTTCTTCTCTCCTGTGTAGACAGGCATAGAAGACCGGCGGCAACAGTCTTCAACTGAGTCATGTAGCTCCCGAGGTATCTTTGCTCTGAGTACGCAGTGTCTCTGACGACTCATGAGAGGAGTCACGCAAAAGCTGTGTTTCGAAAAGTGCGAAAATGTTGTTAATGCACAGGTGATGGTTACACCTGTGGCTTTCACTTCTGTAGTCTATACAAATTGTAACCTCGCAACTGCAACACAGTGTTTTTAGCACCTTGGGTGAGCAATAGTTGTGTTAGTGTACATTTTTCTGGGTAGATACTTGAATAGTGAAAGTACGAGTTTGTCCTAATGAAATTAAAACTTTATTCTAAAAACATACTCAGTAGAAGATTGCAGATAGACTGAAGCATCTTTTCGGCCACAACTGATGAAAAGACCATAACAGTCAAATCCAGCATAATAAAAGAGGTTGAAACTGCTTTAACCTAATAAACACTTCATGTTTAAACTTGAATTGAGAAAGTACTAGTTTGTTCTAATGAAATAAAAACTTTCTTCCAAAATCACTCTATATCCCGTGAGGAGCATCATTTCGGCCACTACTGATGAAATGAAAATAGCAGTTACTCCACTAAATAAAACTGGTTGAAACTGCTTGAACCTGAAAAACACATCATTTAACCTTGAATTGAGAAAGTACTAGTTTGTTCTAATGAAATAAAAACATTCATCCAAAATCACTCTATATCCCGTGAGGAGCATCATTTCGGCCACTCCTGATGAAATGAAAATAGCAGTTACTCCACTAAATAAAACTGGTTGAAACTGCTTGAACCTGATAAACACATCATTTAAACTTGAATTGAGAAAGTACTAGTTTGTTCTAAGGAAAAAAAAAACTTTATTCCAAAATCACTCTATATCCCGTGAGGAGCATCATTTCGGCCACTACTGATGAAATGAAAATAGCGGTTACTCCACTAAATAAAACTGGTTGAAACTACTTGAACCTGATAAACACATCATTTAACCTTGAATTGAGAAAGTACTAGTTTGTTCTAATGAAATAAAAACTTTATTCCAAAATCACTCTATATCTCGTGTGGAGCATCATTTCGGCCACTACTGATGAAATGAAAATAGCAGTTACTCCACTAAATATAATTGGTTGAAAGTACTTGCAACTGCTAAGTCCATCATGTTTAAACGTGAATTGAGAAAGTACTAGTTTGTTCTAATTAAATAAAAACTTTATTCCAAAATCACTCTATATCCCGTGAGGAGCATCATTTCGGCCACTACTGATGAAATGAAAATAGCAGTTGCTCCACTAAATAAAACTGGTTGAAACTGCTTGAACCTGATAAACACATCATTTAACCTTGAATTGAGAAAGTACTAGTTTGTTCTAATGAAATAAAAACTTTATTCCAAAATCACTCTATATCTCGTGTGGAGCATCATTTCGGCCACTACTCATGAAATGAAAATAGCAGTTACTCCACTAAATAAAACTGGTTGAAACTGCTTGAACCTGATAAACACATCATTTAAACTTGAATTGAGAAAGTACTAGTTGGTTCTACTGAAATAAAAACTTTCTTCCAAAATTACTCTATATCCCGTGTGGAGCATCATTTCGGCCACTACTGATGAAATGAAAATAGCAGTTACTCCACTAAATAAAACTGGTTGAAACTGCTTGAACCTGATAAACACATCATTTAACCTTGAATTGAGAAAGTACTAGTTTGTTCTAATGAAATAAAAACTTTATTCCAAAATCACTCTATATCTCGTGTGGAGCATCATTTCGGCCACTACTGATGAAATGAAAATAGCAGTTACTCCACTAAATATAATTGGTTGAAAGTACTTGCAACTGCTAAGTCCATCATGTTTAAACGTGAATTGAGAAAGTACTAGTTTGTTCTAATTAAATAAAAACTTTATTCCAAAATCACTCTATATCCCGTGAGGAGCATCATTTCGGCCACTACTGATGAAATGAAAATAGCAGTTGCTCCACTAAATAAAACTGGTTGAAACTGCTTGAACCTGATAAACACATCATTTAACCTTGAATTGAGAAAGTACTAGTTTGTTCTAATGAAATAAAAACTTTATTCCAAAATCACTCTATATCTCGTGTGGAGCATCATTTCGGCCACTACTCATGAAATGAAAATAGCAGTTACTCCACTAAATAAAACTGGTTGAAACTGCTTGAACCTGATAAACACATCATTTAAACTTGAATTGAGAAAGTACTAGTTGGTTCTACTGAAATAAAAACTTTCTTCCAAAATTACTCTATATCCCGTGTGGAGCATCATTTCGGCCACTACTGATGAAATGAAAATAGCAGTTACTCCACTAAATAAAACTGGTTGAAACTGCTTGAACCTGATAAACACATCATTTAACCTTGAATTGAGAAAGTACTAGTTTGTTCTAATGAAATAAAAACTTTATTCCAAAATCACTCTATATCTCGTGTGGAGCATCATTTCGGCCACTACTCATGAAATGAAAATAGCAGTTACTCCACTAAATATATTTGGTTTAAAGTGCTTGCAACTGCTAAGTCCATCATGTTTAACCTTGAATTGAGAAAGTACGAGTTTGTCCTAATGAAATAAAAACTTTATTCCAAAATCACTCTATACCCCGTGTGGAGCATCATTTCGGCCACTCCTAATGAAATGAAAATAGCAGTTACTCCACTAAATAAAACTGGTTGAAACTGCTTGAACCTGATAAACACATCATTTAAACTTGAATTGAGAAAGTACTAGTTTGTTCTAATGAAATAAAAACTTTCTTCCAAAATCACTCTATATCTCGTGTGGAGCATCATTTTGGCCACTCCTGATGAAATGAAAATAGCAGTTACTCCACTAAATAAAACTGGTTGAAACTGCTTGAACCTGATAAACACATCATTTTAACTTGAATTGATAAAGTACTAGTTTGTTCAAAGGAAATAAAAACTTTATTCCAAAATCACTCTATATCCCGTGAGGAGCATCATTTCGGCCACTACTGATGAAATGAAAATAGCAGTTACTCCACTAAATAAAACTGGTTGAAACTGCTTGAACCTGATAAACACATCATTTAACCTTGAATTGAGAAAGTACTAGTTTGTTCTAATGAAATAAAAACTTTCTTCCAAAATCACTCTATATCTCGTGTGGAGCATCATTTCGGCCACTCCTGATGAAATGAAAATAGCAGTTACTCCACTAAATAAAACTGGTTGAAACTGCTTGAACCTGATAAACACATCATTTAAACTTGAATTGAGAAAGTACTAGTTTGTTCTAAGGAAAAAAAAAACTTTATTCCAAAATCACTCTATATCCCGTGAGGAGCATCATTTCGGCCACTACTGATGAAATGAAAATAGCAGTTACTCCACTAAATAAAACTGGTTGAAACTACTTGAACCTGATAAACACATCATTTAACCTTGAATTGAGAAAGTACTAGTTTGTTCTAATGAAATAAAAACTTTATTCCAAAATCACTCTATATCTCGTGTGGAGCATAATTTCGGCCACTCCTGATGAAATGACAATAGCAGTCAAATCCAGCATAATAAAACAGGTTGAAACTGCTTAAAGCTGATAAACACTTCATGTTTAAACTTGAATAGTGAAAGTACGACTATGTTCTAGTAAAATACAAACTTTATTCTAAAAACCAACTCTCAAGCTCCTCATCCTATCTGTAAGGGTGCGCTCAGCCACCCTACGCAGGAAGCTCACTTCAACCGCTTGTATCCGGGATCTCGTTCTTTCGGTCATGACCCATGGTTCATGGCTGTGGTGGAGGCAATAACTCGGGTCTGGGAGGAGTTTGGAGAGGCCATGGAAGAGGACTTTCGGTCTTTCACCTTCGGACTTTCTGGCAAACCGTCTCCATGCTCCGGGAGCATGGAGTCCGGTGCACTTCATCCCTGCAACATCGCGTGACGCGGGGACGGTACCTCTGGACAGGCAGAATGGGGTGGTGGTCCCTCTCTTCAAGGACGGGGATCGGAGGGTGTGTTCCAACTACAGAGGGATCACACTCCTCAGCCTCCCCAGGAAAGTCTATTCCAGTGTACTGGAGTGGAGGGTCCGGCCGTTAGTCAAACCTTGGATCCAAGAGGAATAATGCGGTTTTCGTTCTGGTCGTGGAACACTGGACCAGCTCTATACCCTCCACCAGCTGCTCGAGGGTTCATGGGAGTTTGCCCAACTAGTCCACATGTGTTTTCTGGATCTGGAGAAGGCGTTCGACCGCGTCCCCCGAGACATCCTGTGGGGGGTGCTCCGGGAGCATGTAGTCCGGGGCCCTTTGTTAAGGGCTGTTCGGTCTTTGTATTCCCGGAAAGGAGTTTGGTTTGCATTGGCGGCAATAAGTCGGACCTGTTCGCAGTGGTTTCATCTGATCCGCCAGTGGCAGACAGAAAAAAGCATTAGCCAAATCTATACAAGAGAAAAATCTATGTTCAGGTGAGAGATGTGACAACGCAGTTTTGAGATGTTTTGAGATGTCTGAGATGTCTGGCACAGGTTGCCGGGACCGGCAGCCAGGGGGGACTCGGCTGAGAAGGTGAGAAGCTCTCCCAGAGGTGGGAGTTGAAAACTGCGCGGATGGAGGGCTCGGCCAGATGTTCCCAGCAGACCCTCATAACACGTTTGGGCCTGTCGAGTCTATCCGGCTTCCTCCCGGTCCAGCGCATCCAACTCACCACCAGGTGGTGATCAGTTGACAGCTCTGCCCTTCTCTTTACCCTAGTGTCAAAGACACATGGCCAGAGATCAGATGAAATGACCACAAAGTCTATCATTGACCTAGGGTGTCCTGGTGCCACGTGCACTTATGGACACCCCTGTGCTCGAACATGGTGTTCGTTATGGACAAGCTGTGACTGGCACAGAAGTCCAATAACAGAACACCTCTCGGGTTCAGATCGGGGAGGCCGTTCCTCCCAATCACCCCCTTCCAGGTCTCACTGTCATTGGCCACGTGCGCGTTGAAGTCCCCCAGGAGAACAATGGAGTCCCCAGTTGGGGCACTATCCAGCACCCCTCCCACGGACTCCAAGAAGGTTAGGTACTCTGAGCTGCTGTTCGGTGCATTGGCCGAGACAACAGTCAGAGACCTGTCCCCTACTCGAAGGCGTAGGCACGCAACCCTCTCGTTCACTGGGGTGAACTCCAACACATGACGGCTGAGCTGCGGGGCAATCAGCAAGCCCACTCCAGCCCGCCGCCTTACACTGCGGGCAACTCCAGAGCAGTGGAGTATCCAGCCCCTGTGGAGGAGCTGGGTTCCAGAGTCCAAGCTGTGAGTAGAGGCGAGCCCGACTATATCTAGACGGTATCTCTCAGCCTCCCTCACAAGCTCGGGCTCCTTCCCCCTCAGCGAGGTCACAATCCATGTCCCAATAGCCAGATTCTGTGGCCGGGGATCGGGTCGTCGAGGCCCCTGCCGTCGACTACCCCCCAATCCACAATGCACCCGACCCCTACGGCAGCCTCTGTAGGTGGTGGACCCACAGGAGGGGCAAGTCCCCTGACAACATAGCATAGTTGGTTGCGAAGGGTCATTCGGGTGCTCAAACTCCCCCACCACGACAAGGTTGCAGTTCAAGGGGGAGTCACCACCGTTTAAAAGTTTTGTATGTTGCTATTTGAGGATATGATTGTTGATTTTGCTAACATATGACCTCTATTATACGAAGAGTGCCTCATACTGTATTGACACTAATTATTGACCTCTGGGGTCAGAGGTCAAAAGGAGAATTGAAGGAATATAGTGGTTAAACATTTGTTTTCTGTGTGACAACTGGACATATTGTATTCAGTTGTGTTTCTACACTACTGGGGTTTCTCCCACTGCCCAAGTTGGGAAAACACAGCTATAAATCCATGTTCAGGGACATGCCAAGTTGGTTGGCGATGTCTCCTCAGTGCTCTACTTGCAAAAACATGGTCAAGGTAAGATTGGATCAACAGATAAGAGGTCAGAGGTCACTTTGTCCCCTCTCAAGCTCTGAGAAGAACCAGTTTGAAGCAGTTTTGGGAACAAAGGAATAGCAAATTCACCAAAGCAACGCATATATCACGAGAAACCGACCAATGTGAGGTTGAAGTGGTGTATGCAAATGTATAAATATGAACCACGTGTTGCAGTTGTGCCCTTCTTCATTGTAAACCTGGCCTGCACACTTGGGTCTGCAAGGAAGAACGGTCTGAGCTCGTATTATGTAATCTGATATATGTATTTTTATAATCTCTTGTTTGTGTGATTATTAAATTCACTATTGAAGAAATTAACTCTGTTCCTGCCTCTCCCGGATCAAACGAACGAGCAGGAATTCAGGGGAACACAGGAACGAATTCCAACACTAAGCATCTCTACATAAAGTCAGTAACACGATTTCTCTAGATTAAACCAGTCTGAGATGCTATATCTAAAGACAGTAACGTGATTTTCTAAATCAAACCAGCCTGATCAGCTCTATCTACAGGCAGCAACACGATTTTTCGAGATTAAACCAGCCTGAGCAGCACGTGATTTTCTAGATTAAACCAGCAAGATCAGCTCTATATAAAGACAGTAACACGATTTGTCTAGATTAAACCAGCCTGAGCAGCTCTATCTTAAAAAAGTACACTCAAAAATGAAATGACAGAATTGTTTTTTCAGTGTGACATGATTTTCCTCGATTAAACCATGGTCCAAGTGAAGGAACGTGGGAGCAGCGCTTCAAAGGGTTGAGTGGAAATCTCCACCAACGGCTGATCCCACGTTTCATCGGGCTCATCCATCCCTCCGGACAGGGCCTCACAGCCAGAGACAGGTGAGCCGTTTAGGGACTATTCAGTAACAAGAACTTAGAGCTGTGATTTCACTTGTATATAAGTTAAAGATGTAAAGCAAAGTTGGACTCTTCAGGTGATGAAACATACATTAAATGTCCACCAATGACTGTTGAGATGGTTGATCATTTAGTTTTAAACGTAGTAAACATAGAAAATACTTTGGCTGGTTATTGTGATTAAATTAAATTACATCTCACAACAAAACATGCTTTTAAAATAACAAAGACATTTGATCCAAATTACATTGAATTTAATACAAGAGACCCATTCTACAAAACAAACCTTTCCTCCTGCAATTAGCCTTTCAATACCACCTCACTCCGTGTGTGTTGTCCTCACAATCAATCAAAGTGATCTGGTGTCTCCTGGTGTTGATCTTAAGAGTCTCTCAACTTGTGGAACCTGTGCATTTAACACTTTTCTTTTGTCTACAGTGTGTTGTGGGAATCTCCCAGAACCTGTATCTCGCCCACCTTGCTGCTCCTCCTGTCACCTGCAGTACAAGGTGATTTCGTCTGTCCACTTCTGGCTCTAAAGACTCTTCTGGCTGTTTGTACCTACATGATCATTACATGCAGCTTGTTTACCAGAGCTTTACTTCAAGTCATTGCACAGCTAGAAAACTTTAGTTTATTAAGTCTCAGTAAGGTCTGAGTGTGTATCACATGTTTAGGTGCAACCAGGGTTGGGTAGTAATGGAATACATGTAACAGTGTTACATAATTAGGATACAAAAAACATATAACTGTAATCTGCTACAGTACATAAAAAAATGTGTAATCTCGTTACAGGTATATTCGATAAAAACTGGGATTACTGAGCAGGATTACAGTAGAAATCAGATGGAATAAACTAGAAATGCAGCTGTCACATGCGCCATGCACTGGCATTGCGACACTTCCCGACGCTTTCAGGCTGACAATCCATGCTTTGCCATGGATTCTGCAGACAGTTGCTTTCATCACTATGTTTTAAAGTCGGAGAAATCTCTGAACCTCTCTTTACAATGCAAACTATGTCTCCCAGCCGTGAAAGTGCTGTGAACGTCCAGGAACTGGACATCTCACCTGAAGAAACATAGAAACATAAAACCCGCTCACTTTCACTGATACACACATGGACTCTGTTTACTAGTTTTATTAGCTCGTAACATGCTTCCTACCTGTTCTCAATACGTTTAGAGGCTCTTGTGTTTTAGGGATTAATTGGGGCGACACGTGCCATCACTTTTTTCTTTTTACTCAATGAGTGATTCATGCTGCCAGATACAGCCTCTCATCAAACATTCACATTTATTCCGGAAAAAAACCAACATTAAAACTAATGAGGAAATGGGGCGGGCGAGAGAGAGAGAGAGAGAGAGAGAGAGAGAGAGAGAGAGAGAGAGAGAGAGAGAGAGAGAGAGAGAGAGAGTTTTAGAAAAGATGGGCACATTTTCTTGAATAGAAATTGAAAGCTTTATTTGTATTGTGGTTTTGATTCTCTAAAAAAAAAAAAATCAATGTTAGACACCTGATTGGTTACTGAGTTTTGATAGTTCAAAACTTGTTAAGTGCAATTTGTGTCTGCTGTGTATAAGATGTGTCAATACACTGAGCAGATGACACTTTCTATTCTTTCTTGTCATTTTTTTATGTTTTATTATGGCCAGGCAAGAGTAGAGGCACGGCTTTTCAGAGGTTGATGGACTCTGTGCTGCGCGACCTCGCTTTCGTTTCTGTTTACCTGGACGACATCTTGGTGGCTAGTTCTTCAGTTGAGGAGCATTTTTCACACCAAAAGCAAGTTTTTCAGCGCTTTGAGAAGGGGTGGGCAATTATTTTTCCGAAAGGGCCAAATGAGAAGCAGAAAATATTGTGGAGGGCCGGGCCAAAAGTTTAAACTCTATTCTGCATATGAATTTTATTTCTACATTGAAAGCAGTAAATGGCATTGTTTACACATGCTGGTAAGTGTCTGTGTTATTATTAGGTAAAGAGAAAGTGAGGGTTATTTTAACAAAAAATGTTTTTATTCAGTGCAGTTATTCAAAACAATTGTAAACATGAAACATTTGTAACTCTTTTTTTAATTACATTAACCAAAAAGACTTTTTTCTATTAAGACATCACAATGTCTTTGTATGCCAAATATCATTAACAAGATATGTCACATTATGATTGTCAAACTGCCAAGCTGTGCAGACAAAAAGTAATAGTGAACACACATTTGTGTATTTTCTTGTTCAGTGAGAGAAATCTAGCCTTTGCTGCCCTTTAACGAGTGCATCAAAGTCAGGTTGAATGTCTGAGGTGGAGATGCGAAGCACAGCTGACAGATGATCATCAGTAAGAGAGGATCTGAACCTGGATTTGGTAAACTTCATTACTGAGAATGTTTGTTCACATATGTAGGTAGATCCAAACAGAACCAACATCTTCTGAGCATGTCTCCTCATGTTTGGAAAGTTCTCCTCCTTAAGAGATGAGTAGAACTCCAGCAGTGATCCTGACTTAAAGTGCTCTGCCAGTACTGTGTCAGACTGCAGGTCAATGAGCTCCAGCTGAACATCACTGGGTGCATCATCTACTCTGCAGGCAAAGGGAGAGGAAACCAGGTGCATTTCATCCTCAATGTTTTTACAATCATCAAATCGCCTTAAAAACTCACCATGCAAATCTCCTAACATGGATGAGTACCTGCAGAGATGATTAGCTGATGGTCTGACTTCTTTAAGGGTTTGCATGTGAGTGAGAGTGTTGTTCTGTAGTTGACTTGAAAGAAACAGCAACTTTCTCATAAAAGCCTTCACAAGGTTATGCATGCCATGAACGAAAAGGCCCTTGCCTTGCAGTTTAGTGCTCAGTTCATTCATCAGTGCCGTCACATCAACAGCAAATGTAAAATCTGCCATCCAGTTCATATCTGAAAGCTCGGGGATGTTTTTGCCTTTCATCTCACAAAACTCTTGAATCTCTGTTTTCAGGTCCCAAAATCTTTTGAGCACTTTGCCCAGACTGAGCCGTCTGACAGCTGTGTGGTCCATGATGTCACCATGTTCATTCTCATGCTCCTCTAAAAGTGCAACAAACTGCCTGTGATTTAATGCTCGTGCCCTGATAAAGTTAACCGTTTTTGTTACAACATCAATAACATGGTTAAGTTTTAGCACAGACCTGCACAGTACATGCTGATGTATAATACAATGTATCAACACTAAATGATGCTCTGTGCCGAGTTCAGTCACTTTATCTTGGATCTGTTTCAAAAGTCCGACATGTTTTCCTGTCATATTCGGACAACCATCAGTAGTGACGCCTACCAGTTTGTCCCATTTCAGTCCAAGCTTGACCATGCATGCATCGACCTCCTTGAACAGATCGCTTCCCGTTGTCGTTCCTTTTATTGACCTCAATGCTGCCAGCTCCTCCGTAATCTTGAAGTCCTGCCTTGTTCCCCGGAGAAACACCAGTAACTGGGCAGTGTCACGGACATCACAGCTCTCATCCAAAGCCAAAGAGAAAAAGTCAAAACTTTCAACTCCACTTTTGAGCTGACATTCGAGATTCTCCGCGATTCCTTCCACCCTTCTGGTGACGGTTCGCCTGGACAGCGGGACTTTTTCAAATGCTTCTTTATTCTCAGGGCATATTAGCGCGGCAGAGTCCACCAAGCACTCTTTCACAAACTCGCCATCCGAGAACGGCTTGCTGTTTTTAGCGATTTTGTGGGATATGACGAAGCTGGTCTTGGTCGCTGCATCCCGGGCTGTGTGTAGTTTGCTAAAACAGCCTTGTTGTTTTGGTAGCTTTGCTAGCAAGTCTTATGATATTCGCGCTCTCTCAGCCTCCGCCAAGTGTCTGTATTTCTCCGCGTGTTTTGTCTCATAATGCCGACTCACATTATACTCCTTAAACACGGCGACGTGCTCTCCACAAACTAAACAGACGGGTTTACCACCGACTTCAGTAAACAAATATTTAGTGCTCCAAATCTTCTTGAAATTTCGGCCTTCAGCATCCAACTTTCTTTTCTTGACGTGCCCGTACATCATTGAGGGGCGACAATGACCGCTAATCACATGCACTGATTGACTTGTTTTACGGGTCACGTATACGACGTACGTAGGTTACGTACACTGTACATAAATTAACAGGCTTCAAAGCAAAAGCATTTCCGTTTTAGTTTATACAGCCGATGGTTTTAGTCCACGCATTAAAATTCGAAAGAAGCTTTTGTTTTCTTAATTCTAAGCAACCTTTCGCGGGCCGGTCAGAATCAGGTCACGGGCCGTATTTGGCCCGCGGGCCTTAAAATGCCCAGGTCTGGCCTTGAGGAACATGGCCTAATTGTCAACCCTGCTAAGTGCCAGTTTGGTCTGCCTGTGATTGACTTTTTGGGTCATCGTATTTCAACTCAGGGTGCCATTCCATTGCCTTCTAAGGTGCAAGCGGTGACAGATTTCCCTCGTCCAGCCTCGGTTAAGGCCCTGCAGGAGTTTTTGGGCATGATTAATTTCTACAACCTTTCATATTGAGATTACAACTATATACCAAATAAATGTTTTATCAGCTCTATCAATTACAATGGTCAAATTGTCTCAATGGCTACATACAGAAAATCGTGGGTTTAAATCCACCTGGAGGTGTTTGTGGAATTAACTTGTGTGTGCATGTGTTTCCTCAGGGTTCTCTGGTTTTCTTCCACAGTCCAATTAAATGCATGCTAATGGTAATACTAAACTGACTCTCTGTGTATGTCCCGTGGTAGACTGATGACGTGTTCTGTTTCTTTTGAAACGTATTTTCAGCGACGTCCAGACAAGACGTCAATATAATGTTCAAGAAAGACGTCTCAAAAAACTTTCATTCAGGCTCTTCTGAGGAAGTCTTCTGGATGTCTAGAGACATCGTCTTTAGTTGTGTTCTGGACCTACATGTTGACACAAAGAACAGTGGCTGTGTAAAACACATTGGTTACTGTGGAACTGTGCTGTGTATTCATCAACAACATCTCACATGTTGGAAGATAAACAAGAGCACGGAGCAACATTTTATCAAAAATAATTTATTTATGAAAAAGTATTAATTAGAATAAATTGGTTATTTATCAAATAATAATGACATTGGGCCACCACCAGCTAAACTGGAAATAGTTAATGCCAAAAAAAAGTGTTATTTAAATTGATTAATGTTTCTCTTTAGATATAACAATCTTGGATAACAGGGAAGGTGTGAGATTCGAGCGCAGGCTGTTTCAAACCAGTGAATTCAGGCCCAGGACCGCTTGACCCCGTCAGCTAGAAAGGGTATGTACTGGGTTTCAGAAGATGGCAGTGCCTCGAGGTCAGTGGGGACTGGGTGGATGTCTGTGACTCCCCCCCCCCTTTTGTGCGAGTCCCTTGCGAAGATCGTGTGATAATCGCGGGAGACCTCCTCATACAAATGCATCTCCTTGTTTCTGTTGTGGTAAAGCGCGAGCCTCAGCAGAGCGTTGCTCGGTCTTTGACTCGAAGCCTGAATAAGGTTCTTCTGGTACAGACATGGTCTGTTTACCTGAAATGTCTGTATTCTCTGGTTGAGTCATTGGAGCGTGCACAACCATGTCACCTTCGGTGCTCGGTTTTGTACCCTGAAGAACCTGTTCAAGGTCAACATGGTGAGCGCTGGTGATGGTTTTGGTTGTGGAAATGAGGACAGTTGTGTCATGCGTGTCGTCGCTGGTGAGGGACGAAGGCAGATTGTCAATGAGATGACAATTAGTTCAAGATTGTGGAATGAACTGTCAGTTAACATCTCTAAAGGTGGAAAGGCGGTCACTTTAATCTGACCAGGTGTCAGAATTTGGACCCGTGGGTTGGCTGAACGATTGCTGTTAGAAGCTGGGTGGCCTAGTTCTTAGCCAATGGGAGTCGGGCTGACGACTTGGGACCAAAGGCGCCGTTTGGTGGCAGCGAGTCGGTTTAGGATGTCCTGACCAATAAGCAGTTCTTCTGTGTCCAGATCAGTGATGTGGATGGGATGCGTCGCTGACATGTCCTAGAAAGCTGTTGACCCAGACACATTGAGTGATGTGGTGAAGTGCTGAGTGAAGCCTCGGATGTTTATGCTACACTCTTCCACCTGAAGTGGCTTTCCTTAAGTGGCATGCGCAAGCGTGGTTCTAGCAACCCGTGCGAAGGTGTCTGAACACATGAGGGGGATTTCTGACCCAGTACCAAGCAGTGAGAGAGTGTCAACAACCCCTACCACCACTGAAGTGTATCTGTGGTTGGCATAGCCAAGATTACCCAAGAATGTCAAATGGGCCTCTTTCACCTCCTGGATCTCCTCCTACTGCCAAAATGAACTTTGTGTGCGGAGGGGAGGGGCCAAGTCATGTGGTCAGGGGGAGCCAGGTCCCTTCTTACCAGGCGGGTTCAGGTGCTGCTTCACCTCTCTGGTGCAGGTTTTAATCCACTGTGGGACATCTGCATCCCAGTTGTTTTGAGTCTGACCTCAGCCTCGGTTTTTAGACTTACCTCTCCTCACCTGAGACCTCAGGACACCTGCATCACCATCATAGTTTTCACCTGAATGGTGGTGCAGCTCCCACACCATCTGCGCATGTTTGCGGAGGTCTTTCATGGTGGGGTTTTTGGTCCTGCAGAAAAGGGCGACATCGATCCGCACACTGTTGTGGAGGTTGTTAACGAAGAGGGACTTAAAAGTCTGGTCTTTGTCCAATCCTGGTGCATTGTGGCCTTGGAAGTAGGCAGCCCTTAGGCACCTATAAATACTATCTGGGAGTCTCCGCCCCCTTTTGAGTGATTGTAAATGCACCAAAGTTTGCAGAGGCAGGATTTGGTGCATTTGATCCTGCAGATGATCCTGCTTCCCTAAGTGCATGACAGAGGGCTGAGTAATGGTCTCTGATGGCAGATGGGAGGGACTCTATGTATACATGGACACTCCTGGATGTCATCTTCCAGAGAAGCGTAAGCTTCTCTCGGGACGAAGGATGAGGCAGGTTGAAGAGGCAGCGTTCAACCTCCACCAGGTTGTCCGCTACACGAATCTCCGGGTTGTTTGGTTCGAACTGCTCTATGTCCTCTGCAAGGGACTCAAGCTGGCTGGTCCAAAGACCAGGTACCCTTGGGATATCGGAATGGTCAGAGTCATCTGAGCTAGAACATCCTGGTTCTCTCCGGTGGAGAGAGTGAGGGAGCTGATAGCACTGTGAGGTGCTGGAAAATGACAATGTTCCTTCTCCTGAAAAGGAGTGAAAGAGCTGCGAGACCACGTGGTGGTGCGGCTGAGAGCACTGATGGATGTGTGTCATAGCAACTCGCTGTTGAGGTTTCTTCTCTCCTGTGTAGACAGGCATAGAAGACCGGCGGCAACAGTCTTCAACTGGGTCATGTAGCTCCCGAGGTATCTTTGCTCTGAGCACGCAGTGTCTCTGACGACTCATGAGAGGAGTCACGCAAAAGCTGTGTTTCGAAAAGTGCGAAAATGTTGTTAATGCACAGGTGATGGTTACACCTGTGGCTTTCACTTCTGTAGTCTATACAAATTGTAACCTCGCAACTGCAACACAGTGTTTTTAGCACCTTGGGTGAGCAATAGTTGTGTTAGTGTACATTTTTCTGGGTAGATACTTGAATAGTGAAAGTACGAGTTTGTCCTAATGAAATTGAAACTTTATTCTAAAAACATACTCAGTAGAAGATTACAGATAGACTGAAGCATCTTTTCGGCCACAACTGATGAAAAGACCATAACAGTCAAATCCAGCATAATAAAAGAGGTTGAAACTGCTTTAACCTAATAAACACTTCATGTTTAAACTTGAATTGAAAAGTACCAGTTTGCTCTAAGGAAATAAAAACTTTATTCCAAAATTACACTATATCCCGTGTGGAGCATCATTTCGGCCACTACTGATGAAATGAAAATAGCAGTTACTCCACTAAATAAAACTGGTTGAAACTGCTTGAACCTGATAAACACATCATTTAAACTTGAATTGAGAAAGTACGAGTTTGTCCTAATGTAATAAAAACTTTATTCCAAAATTACTCTATACCCCGTGTGGAGCATCATTTCGGCCACTCCTAATGAAATGAAAATAGCAGTTACTCCACTAAATAAAACTGGTTGAAACTGCTTGAACCTGATAAACACATCATTTAAACTTGAATTGAGAAAGTACGAGTTTGTCCTAATGTAATAAAAACTTTATTCCAAAATTACTCTATACCCCGTGTGGAGCATCATTTCGGCCACTCCTGATGAAATGAAAATAGCAGTTACTCCACTAAATAAAACTGGTTGAAACTGCTTGAACCTGATAAACACATCATTTAAACTTGAATAGAGAAAGTACTAGTTTGTTCTAATGAAATAAAAACTTTCTTCCAAAATTACTCTATATCCCGTGTGGAGCATCATTTCGGCCACTCCTAATGAAATGAAAATAGCAGTTACTCCACTAAATATAATTGGTTGAAAGTACTTGCAACTGCTAAGTCCATCATGTTTAAACTTGAATTGAGAAAGTACTAGTTTGTTCTAATGAAATAAAAACTTTATTCCAAAATCACTCTATATCCCGTGAGGAGCATCATTTCGGCCACTACTGATGAAATGAAAATAGCAGTGACTCCACTAAATAAAACTGGTTGAAACTGCTTGAACCTGATAAACACTTCATGTTTAAACTTGAATTGAAAAGTACCAGTTTGCTCTAAGGAAATAAAAACTTTATTCCAAAATTACACTATATCCCGTGTGGAGCATCATTTCGGCCACTCCTAATGAAATGAAAATAGCAGTTACTCCACTAAATAAAACTGGTTGAAACTGCTTGAACCTGATAAACACATCATTTAAACTTGAATTGAGAAAGTACGAGTTTGTCCTAATGTAATAAAAACTTTATTCCAAAATTACTCTATACCCCGTGTGGAGCATCATTTCGGCCACTCCTGATGAAATGAAAATAGCAGTTACTCCACTAAATAAAACTGGTTGAAACTGCTTGAACCTGATAAACACATCATTTTAACTTGAATTGAGAAAGTACTAGTTTGTTCTAAGGAAATAAAAACTTTATTCTAAAATCACTCTATATCCCGTGAGGAGCATCATTTCGGCCACTACTGATGAAATGAAAATAGCAATTACTCCACTAAATATAATTGGTTGAAAGTACTTGCAACTGCTAAGTCCATCATGTTTAAACTTGAATTGAGAAAGTACTAGTTTGTTCTAATGAAATAAAAACTTTATTCCAAAATCACTCTATATCCCGTGAGGAGCATCATTTCGGCCACTACTGATGAAATGAAAATAGCAGTTACTCCACTAAATAAAACTGGTTGAAACTGCTTGAACCTGATAAACACATCATTTAACCTTGAATTGAGAAAGTACTAGTTTGTTCTAATGAAATAAAAACTTTCTTCCAAAATCACTCTATATCTCGTGTGGAGCATCATTTCGGCCACTCCTGATGAAATGAAAATAGCAGTTACTCCACTAAATAAAACTGGTTGAAACTGCTTGAACCTGATAAACACATCATTTTAACTTGAATTGAGAAAGTACTAGTTTGTTCAAAGGAAATAAAAACTTTATTCCAAAATCACTCTATATCCCGTGAGGAGCATCATTTCGGCCACTACTGATGAAATGAAAATAGCAGTTACTCCACTAAATAAAACTGGTTGAAACTGCTTGAACCTGATAAACACATCATTTAACCTTGAATTGAGAAAGTACTAGTTTGTTCTATTGAAATAAAAACTTTCTTCCAAAATCACTCTATATCTCGTGTGGAGCATCATTTCGGCCACTCCTGATGAAATGAAAATAGCAGTTACTCCACTAAATAAAACTGGTTGAAACTGCTTGAACCTGATAAACACATCATTTTAACTTGAATTGAGAAAGTATTAGTTTGTTCTAAGGAAATAAAAACTTTATTCCAAAATCACTCTATATCCCGTGAGGAGCATCATTTCGGCCTCTACTGATGAAATGAAAATAGCAATTACTCCACTAAATATAATTGGTTTAAAGTACTTGCAACTGCTAAGTCCATCATGTTTAAACTTGAATTGAGAAAGTACTAGTTTGTTCTAATGAAATAAAAACTTTATTCCAAAATCACTCTATATCCCGTGAGGAGCATCATTTCGGCCACTACTGATGAAATGAAAATAGCAGTGACTCCACTAAATAAAACTGGTTGAAACTGCTTGAACCTGATAAACACTTCATGTTTAAACTTGAATTGAAAAGTACCAGTTTGCTCTAAGGAAATAAAAACTTTATTCCAAAATTACACTATATCCCGTGTGGAGCATCATTTCGGCCACTCCTGATGAAATGAAAATAGCAGTTACTCCACTAAATAAAACTGGTTGAAACTGCTTGAACCTGATAAACACATAATTTAAACTTGAATTGAGAAAGTACGAGTTTGTCCTAATGTAATAAAAACTTTATTCCAAAATTACTCTATACCCCGTGTGGAGCATCATTTCGGCCACTCCTAATGAAATGAAAATAGCAGTTACTCCACTAAATAAAACTGGTTGAAACTGCTTGAACCTGATAAACACATCATTTAAACTTGAATTGAGAAAGTACGAGTTTGTCCTAATGTAATAAAAACTTTATTCCAAAATTACTCTATACCCCGTGTGGAGCATCATTTCGGCCACTCCTGATGAAATGAAAATAGCAGTTACTCCACTAAATAAAACTGGTTGAAACTGCTTGAACCTGATAAACACATCATTTAAACTTGAATTGAGAAAGTACTAGTTTGTTCTAAGGAAATAAAAACTTTATTCTAAAATCACTCTATATCCCGTGAGGAGCATCATTTCGGCCACTACTGATGAAATGAAAATAGCAATTACTCCACTAAATATAATTGGTTGAAAGTACTTGCAACTGCTAAGTCCATCATGTTTAAACTTGAATTGAGAAAGTACTAGTTTGTTCTAATGAAATAAAAACTTTATTCCAAAATCACTCTATATCCCGTGAGGAGCATCATTTCGGCCACTACTGATGAAATGAAAATAGCAGTTACTCCACTAAATAAAACTGGTTGAAACTGCTTGAACCTGATAAACACATCATTTAACCTTGAATTGAGAAAGTACTAGTTTGTTCTAATGAAATAAAAACTTTCTTCCAAAATCACTCTATATCTCGTGTGGAGCATCATTTCGGCCACTCCTGATGAAATGAAAATAGCAGTTACTCCACTAAATAAAACTGGTTGAAACTGCTTGAACCTGATAAACACATCATTTTAACTTGAATTGAGAAAGTACTAGTTTGTTCAAAGGAAATAAAAACTTTATTCCAAAATCACTCTATATCCCGTGAGGAGCATCATTTCGGCCACTACTGATGAAATGAAAATAGCAGTTACTCCACTAAATAAAACTGGTTGAAACTGCTTGAACCTGATAAACACATCATTTAACCTTGAATTGAGAAAGTACTAGTTTGTTCTATTGAAATAAAAACTTTCTTCCAAAATCACTCTATATCTCGTGTGGAGCATCATTTCGGCCACTCCTGATGAAATGAAAATAGCAGTTACTCCACTAAATAAAACTGGTTGAAACTGCTTGAACCTGATAAACACATCATTTTAACTTGAATTGAGAAAGTATTAGTTTGTTCTAAGGAAATAAAAACTTTATTCCAAAATCACTCTATATCCCGTGAGGAGCATCATTTCGGCCTCTACTGATGAAATGAAAATAGCAATTACTCCACTAAATATAATTGGTTTAAAGTACTTGCAACTGCTAAGTCCATCATGTTTAAACTTGAATTGAGAAAGTACTAGTTTGTTCTAATGAAATAAAAACTTTATTCCAAAATCACTCTATATCTCGTGTGGAGCATAATTTCGGCCACTCCTGATGAAATGACAATAGCAGTCAAATCCAGCATAATAAAACAGGTTGAAACTGCTTAAAGCTGATAAACACTTCATGTTTAAACTTGAATAGTGAAAGTACGACTATGTTCTAGTAAAATACAAACTTTATTCTAAAAACCAACTCTCAAGCTCCTCATCCTATCTGTAAGGGTGCGCTCAGCCACCCTACGCAGGAAGCTCACTTCAACCGCTTGTATCCGGGATCTCGTTCTTTCGGTCATGACCCATGGTTCATGGCTGTGGTGGAGGCAATAACTCGGGTCTGGGAGGAGTTTGGAGAGGCCATGGAAGAGGACTTTCGGTCTGCCCCGAGTAAATTCTGGCAAACCGTCTCCATGCTCCGGGAGCATGGAGTCCGGTGCACTTCATCCCTGCAACATCGCGTGACGCGGGGACGGTACCTCTGGACAGGCAGAATGGGGTGGTGGTCCCTCTCTTCAAGGACGGGGATCGGAGGGTGTGTTCCAACTACAGAGGGATCACACTCCTCAGCCTCCCCAGGAAAGTCTATTCCAGTGTACTGGAGTGGAGGGTCCGGCCGTTAGTCAAACCTTGGATCCAAGAGGAATAATGCGGTTTTCGTTCTGGTCGTGGAACACTGGACCAGCTCTATACCCTCCACCAGCTGCTCGAGGGTTCATGGGAGTTTGCCCAACTAGTCCACATGTGTTTTCTGGATCTGGAGAAGGCGTTCGACCGCGTCCCCCGAGACATCCTGTGGGGGGTGCTCCGGGAGCATGTAGTCCGGGGCCCTTTGTTAAGTGCTGTTCGGTCTTTGTATTCCCGGAAAGGAGTTTGGTTTGCATTGGCGGCAATAAGTCGGACCTGTTCGCAGTGGTTTCATCTGATCCGCCAGTGGCAGACAGAAAAAAGCATTAGCCAAATCTATACAAGAGAAAAATCTATGTTCAGGTGAGAGATGTGACAACGCAGTTTTGAGATGTTTTGAGATGTCTGAGATGTCTGGCACAGGTTGCCGGGACCGGCAGCCAGGGGGGACTCGGCTGAGAAGGTGAGAAGCTCTCCCAGAGGTGGGAGTTGAAAACTGCGCGGATGGAGGGCTCGGCCAGATGTTCCCAGCAGACCCTCATAACACGTTTGGGCCTGTCGAGTCTATCCGGCTTCCTCCCGGTCCAGCGCATCCAACTCACCACCAGGTGGTGATCAGTTGACAGCTCTGCCCTTCTCTTTACCCTAGTGTCAAAGACACATGGCCAGAGATCAGATGAAACGACCACAAAGTCTATCATTGACCTAGGGTGTCCTGGTGCCACGTGCACTTATGGACACCCCTGTGCTCGAACATGGTGTTCGTTATGGACAAGCTGTGACTGGCACAGAAGTCCAATAACAGAACACCTCTCGGGTTCAGATCGGGGAGGCCGTTCCTCCCAATCACCCCCTTCCAGGTCTCACTGTCATTGGCCACGTGCGCGTTGAAGTCCCCCAGGAGAACAATGGAGTCCCCAGTTGGGGCACTATCCAGCAAACCTCCCACGGACTCCAAGAAGGTTAGGTACTCTGAGCTGCTGTTCGGTGCATTGGCCGAGACAACAGCCAGAGACCTGTCCCCTACTCGAAGGCGTAGGCACGCAACCCTCTCATTCACTGGGGTGAACTCCAACACATGACGGCTGAGCTGCGGGGCAATCAGCAAGCCCACTCCAGCCCGCCGCCTTACACTGCGGGCAACTCCAGAGCAGTGGAGTATCCAGCCCCTGTCGAGGAGCTGGGTTCCAGAGTCCAAGCTGTGAGTGGAGGCGAGCCCGACTATATCTAGACGGCATCTCTCAGCCTCCCTCACAAGCTCGGGCTCCTTCCCCCTCAGCGAGGTCACAATCCATGTCCCAATAGCCAGATTCTGTGGCCGGGGATCGGGTCGTCGAGGCCCCTGCCGTCGACTACCCCCCAATCCACAATGCACCCGACCCCTACGGCAGCCTCTGTAGGTGGTGGACCCACAGGAGGGGCAAGTCCCCTGACAACATAGCATAGTTGGTTGCGAAGGGTCATTCGGGTGCTCAAACTCCCCCACCACGACAAGGTTGCAGTTCAAGGGGGAGTCACCACCGTTTAAAAGTTTTGTATGTTTGCTATTTGAGTATATGATTGTTGATTTTGCTAACATATGACCTCTATTATACGAAGAGTGCCTCATACTGTATTGACACTAATTATTGACCTCTGGGGTCAGAGGTCAAAAGGAGAATTGAAGGAATATAGTGGTTAAACATTTGTTTTCTGTGTGACAACTGGACATATTGTATTCAGTTGTGTTTCTACACTACTGGGGTTTCTCCCACTGCCCAAGTTGGGAAAACACAGCTATAAATCCATGTTCAGGGACATTCCAAGTTGGTTGGCGATGTCTCCTCAGTGCTCTACTTGCAAAAACATGGTCAAGGTAAGATTGGATCAACAGATAAGAGGTCAGAGGTCACTTTGTCCCCTCTCAAGCTCTGAGAAGAACCAGTTTGAAGCAGTTTTGGGAACAAAGGAATAGCAAATTCACCATAGCAACGCATATATCACGAGAAACCGACCAATGTGAGGTTGAAGTGGTGTATGCAAATGTATAAATATGAACCACGTGTTGCAGTTGTGCCCTTCTTCATTGTAAACCTGGCCTGCACACTTGGGTCTGCAAGGAAGAACGGTCTGAGCTCGTATTATGTAATCTGATATATGTATTTTTATAATCTCTTGTTTGTGTGATTATTAAATTCACTATTGAAGAAATTAACTCTGTTCCTGCCTCTCCCGGATCAAACGAACAAGCAGGAATTCAGGGGAACACAGGAACGAATTCCAACACTAAGCATCTCTACATAAAGTCAGTAACACGATTTCTCTAGATTAAACCAGTCTGAGATGCTATATCTAAAGACAGTAACGTGATTTTCTAAATCAAACCAGCCTGATCAGCTCTATCTACAGGCAGCAACACGATTTTTCGAGATTAAACCAGCCTGAGCAGCACGTGATTTTCTAGATTAAACCAGCAAGATCAGCTCTATATAAAGACAGTAACACGATTTGTCTAGATTAAACCAGCCTGAGCAGCTCTATCTTAAGAAAATAACATGATTTTTTTCCCAATTAAACCAGCCTGAGCAGCTCTATCTTAAAGGTGTACAGTAGGATTTTCCCGAATTTTAGGAAAGAACCGCCCTCTCCACCTTTTGAAAAATGCACATGCGCAAAGCTCTACCTGCTCCCGAGATGGAACGCCTACTAAAACGTGTGCGAGAGACATGAACGAGCCCAGTTCTCCTCGTGCACGCCCTGTTTACAAGTCACAAGTCGGCATCGCTTACACAAGCTCACTTTACACGAAGATTTGAACTTTTCCCACTAATCAACCCTGGAAAGTTACAATATAGACATAGATAACTTTTACTGGAAGTGATTTGAAATGGATTTCTCCAAATAGAATGCCAAACTTTACCTGTCGAGTAGAAACTTCGCAACTGAAGCATCAGTGGGAAGCCCAACCTGGGCTTTCAGCGCACGCCATCGTGTGAAAGAATCTCCCAAAAACACTCTGGTCTTGTTTCTCTCTTCCGAAGCCTTTCTCTTCTTCTCATACACTTCGAAGACACTTTTTCTCTTTTGCGACCCTCTGCCATTTTCAAAGTACCCGGTGAGAACTGCGAGCTCGCTGAAGGCGTAGCTCACCATATACACCTGAAAGCGCGCATGCGCAGAAAGTGAAAACTAATAGATCCACGCTACCTGGGGACGAGCACGTACGACGGCCTTACGTAATATATCACCAGAATGATTGACAGTTGGGAGTACCAATAGTCTTGATGATCCACCCGGAAAAAGAAAATCCTCCTGTACACCTTTAAGACAGTAACATGATTTTACTTGATTAAACCAGCCTGAGAAGCTCTATCTTAAAAAAGTACACTCAAAAATGAAATGACAGAATTGTTTTTTCAGTGTGACATGATTTTCCTCGATTAAACCATGGTCCAAGTGGAGGAACGTGGGAGCAGCGCTTCAAAGGGTTGAGTGGAAATCTCCACCAACGGCTGATCCCACGTTTCATCGGGCTCATCCATCCCTCCGGACAGGGCCTCACAGCCAGAGACAGGTGAGCCGTTTAGGGACTATTCAGTAACAAGAACTTAGAGCTGTGATTTCACTTGTATATAAGTTAAAGATGTAAAGCAAAGTTGGACTCTTCAGGTGATGAAACATACATTAAATGTCCACCAATGACTGTTGAGATGGTTGATCATTTAGTTTTAAACGTAGTAAACATAGAAAATACTTTGGCTGGTTATTGTGATTAAATTAAATTACATCTCACAACAAAACATGCTTTTAAAATAACAAAGACATTTGATCCAAATTACATTGAATTTAATACAAGAGACCCATTCTACAAAACAAACCTTTCCTCCTGCAATTAGCCTTTCAATACCACCTCACTCCGTGTGTGTTGTCCTCACAATCAATCAAAGTGATCTGGTGTCTCCTGGTGTTGATCTTAAGAGTCTCTCAACTTGTGGAACCTGTGCATTTAACACTTTTCTTTTGTCTACAGTGTGTTGTGGGAATCTCCCAGAACCTGTATCTCGCCCACCTTGCTGCTCCTCCTGTCACCTGCAGTACAAGGTGATTTCGTCTGTCCACTTCTGGCTCTAAAGACTCTTCTGGCTGTTTGTACCTAGATGAACATCATTACATGCAGCTTGTTTACCAGAGCTTTACTTCAAGTCATTGCACAGCTAGAAAACTTTAGTTTATTAAGTCTCAGTAAGGTCTGAGTGTGTATCACATGTTTACGTGCAACCAGGATTGGGTAGTAATGGAATACATGTAACAGTGTTACATAATTAGGATACAAAAAACATATAACTGTAATCTGCTACAGTACATAAAAAAATGTGTAATCTCGTTACAGGTATATTCGATAAAAACTGGGATTACTGAGCAGGATTACAGTAGAAATCAGATGTAATAAACTAGAAATGCAGCTGTCACATGCGCCATGCACTGGCATTGCGACACTTCCCGACGCTTTCAGGCTGACAATCCATGCTTTGCCATGGATTCTGCAGACAGTTGCTTTCATCACTATGTTTTAAAGTCGGAGAAATCTCTGAACCTCTCTTTACAATGCAAACTATGTCTCCCAGCCGTGAAAGTGCTGTGAACGTCCAGGAACTGGACATCTCACCTGAAGAAACATAGAAACATAAAACCCGCTCACTTTCACTGATACACACATGGACTCTGTTTACTAGTTTTATTAGCTCGTAACATGCTTCCTACCTGTTCTCAATACGTTTAGAGGCTCTTGTGTTTTAGGGATTAATTGGGGCGACACGTGCCATCACTTTTTTCTTTTTACTCAATGAGTGATTCATGCTGCCAGATACAGCCTGTCATCAAACATTCACATTTATTCCGGAAAAAAAACAACATTAAAACTAATGAGGAAACGGGGCGGGCGAGAGAGAGAGAGAGAGAGAGAGAGAGAGAGAGAGAGAGAGAGAGAGAGAGAGAGAGAGAGAGAGAGAGAGAGAGAGAGAGTTTTAGAAAAGATGGGCACATTTTCTTGAATAGAAATTGAAAGCTTTATTTGTATTGTGGTTTTGATTCTCTAAAAAAAAAAAAAATCAATGTTAGACACCTGATTGGTTACTGAGTTTTGATAGTTCAAAACTTGTTAAGTGCAATTTGTGTCTGCTGTGTATAAGATGTGTCAATACACTGAGCAGATGACACTTTCTATTCTTTCTTGTCATTTTTTTATGTTTTATTATGGCCAGGCAAGAGTAGAGGCACGGCTTTTCAGAGGTTGATGGACTCTGTGCTGCGCGACCTCGCTTTCGTTTCTGTTTACCTGGACGACATCTTGGTGGCTAGTTCTTCAGTTGAGGAGCATTTTTCACACCAAAAGCAAGTTTTTCAGCGCTTTGAGAAGGGGTGGGCAATTATTTTTCCGAAAGGGCCAAATGAGAAGCAGAAAATATTGTGGAGGGCCGGGCCAAAAGTTTAAACTCTATTCTGCATATGAATTTTATTTCTACATTGAAAGCAGTAAATGGCATTGTTTACACATGCTGGTAAGTGTCTGTGTTATTATTAGGTAAAGAGAAAGTGAGGGTTATTTTAACAAAAAATGTTTTTATTCAGTGCAGTTATTCAAAACAATTGACTTTGGTCCATGATGTCACCATGTTCATTCTCATGCTCCTCTAAAAGTGCAACAAACTGCCTGTGATTTAATGCTCGTGCCCTGATAAAGTTAACCGTTTTTGTTACAACATCAATAACATGGTTAAGTTTTAGCACAGACCTGCACAGTACATGCTGATGTATAATACAATGTATCAACACTAAATGATGCTCTGTGCCGAGTTCAGTCACTTTATCTTGGATCTGTTTCAAAAGTCCGACATGTTTTCCTGTCATATTCGGACAACCATCAGTAGTGACGCCTACCAGTTTGTCCCATTTCAGTCCAAGCTTGACCATGCATGCATCGACCTCCTTGAACAGATCGTTTCCCGTTGTCGTTCCTTTTATTGACCTCAATGCTGCCAGCTCCTCCGTAATCTTGAAGTCCTGCCTTGTTCCCCGGAGAAACACCAGTAACTGGGCAGTGTCACGGACATCACAGCTCTCATCCAAAGCCAAAGAGAAAAAGTCAAAACTTTCAACTCCACTTTTGAGCTGACATTCGAGATTCTCCGCGATTCCTTCCACCCTTCTGGTGACGGTTCGCCTGGACAGCGGGACTTTTTCAAATGCTTCTTTATTCTCAGGGCATATTAGCGCGGCAGAGTCCACCAAGCACTCTTTCACAAACTCGCCATCCGAGAACGGCTTGCTGTTTTTAGCGATTTTGTGGGATATAACGAAGCTGGTCTTGGTCGCTGCATCCCGGGCTGTTGTTTTGGTAGCTTTGCTAGCAAGTCTTATGATATTCGCGCTCTCTCAGCCTCCGCCAAGTGTCTGTATTTCTCCGCGTGTTTTGTCTCATAATGCCGACTCACATTATACTCCTTAAACACGGCGACGTGCTCTCCACAAACTAAACAGACGGGTTTACCACCGACTTCAGTAAACAAATATTTAGTGCTCCAAATCTTCTTGAAATTTCGGCCTTCAGCATCCAACTTTCTTTTCTTGACGTGCCCGTACATCATTGAGGGGCGACAATGACCGCTAATCACATGCACTGATTGACTTGTTTTACGGGTCACGTATACGACGTACGTAGGTTACGTACACTGTACATAAATTAACAGGCTTCAAAGCAAAAGCATTTCCGTTTTAGTTTATACAGCCGATGGTTTTAGTCCACGCATTAAAATTCGAAAGAAGCTTTTGTTTTCTTAATTCTAAGCAACCTTTCGCGGGCCGGTCAGAATCAGGTCACGGGCCGTATTTGGCCCGCGGGCCTTAAAATGCCCAGGTCTGGCCTTGAGGAACATGGCCTAATTGTCAACCCTGCTAAGTGCCAGTTTGGTTGAAATACGATGACCCAAAAAGTCAATCACAGGCAGCTGTGATTGACTTTTTGGGTCATCGTATTTCAACTCAGGGTGCCATTCCATTGCCTTCTAAGGTGCAAGCGGTGACAGATTTCCCTCGTCCAGCCTCGGTTAAGGCCCTGCAGGAGTTTTTGGGCATGATTAATTTCTACAACCTTTCATATTGAGATTACAACTATATACCAAATAAATGTTTTATCAGCTCTATCAATTACAATGGTCAAATTGTCTCAATGGCTACATACAGAAAATCGTGGGTTTAAATCCACCTGGAGGTGTTTGTGGAATTAACTTGTGTGTGCATGTGTTTCCTCAGGGTTCTCTGGTTTTCTTCCACAGTCCAATTAAATGCATGCTAATGGTAATACTAAACTGACTCTCTGTGTATGTCCCGTGGTAGACTGATGACGTGTTCTGTTTCTTTTGAAACGTATTTTCAGCGACGTCCAGACAAGACGTCAATATAATGTTCAAGAAAGACGTCTCAAAAAACTTTCATTCAGGCTCTTCTGAGGAAGTCTTCTGGATGTCTAGAGACATCGTCTTTAGTTGTGTTCTGGACCTACATGTTGACACAAAGAACAGTGGCTGTGTAAAACACATTGGTTACTGTGGAACTGTGCTGTGTATTCATCAACAACATCTCACATGTTGGAAGATAAACAAGAGCACGGAGCAACATTTTATCAAAAATAATTTATTTATGAAAAAGTATTAATTAGAATAAATTGGTTATTTATCAAATAATAATGACATTGGGCCACCACCAGCTAAACTGGAAATAGTTAATGCCAAAAAAAAGTGTTATTTAAATTGATTAATGTTTCTCTTTAGATATAACAATCTTGGATAACAGGGAAGGTGTGAGATTCGAGCGCAGGCTGTTTCAAACCAGTGAATTCAGGCCCAGGACCGCTTGACCCCGTCAGCTAGAAAGGGTATGTACTGGGTTTCAGAAGATGGCAGTGCCTCGAGGTCAGTGGGGACTGGGTGGATGTCTGTGACTCCCCCCCCCCTTTTGTGCGAGTCCCTTGCGAAGATCGTGTGATAATCGCGGGAGACCTCCTCATACAAATGCATCTCCTTGTTTCTGTTGTGGTAAAGCGCGAGCCTCAGCAGAGCGTTGCTCGGTCTTTGACTCGAAGCCTGAATAAGGTTCTTCTGGTACAGACATGGTCTGTTTACCTGAAATGTCTGTATTCTCTGGTTGAGTCATTGGAGCGTGCACAACCATGTCACCTTCGGTGCTCGGTTTTGTACACTGAAGAACCTGTTCAAGGTTAACATGGTGAGCGCTGGTGATGGTTTTGGTTGTGGAAATGAGGAGAGTTGTGTCATGCGTGTCGTCGCTGGTGAGGGACGAAGGCAGATTGTCAATGAGATGACAATTAGTTCAAGATTGTGGAATGAACTGTCAGTTAACATCTCTAAAGGTGGAAAGGCGGTCACTTTAATCTGACCAGGTGTCAGAATTTGGACCCGTGGGTTGGCTGAACGATTGCTGTTAGAAGCTGGGTGGCCTAGTTCTTAGCCAATGGGAGTCGGGCTGACGACTTGGGACCAAAGGCGCCGTTTGGTGGCAGCGAGTCGGTTTAGGATGTCCTGACCAATAAGCAGTTCTTCTGTGTCCAGATCAGTGATGTGGATGGGATGCGTCGCTGACATGTCCTAGAAAGCTGTTGACCCAGACACATTGAGTGATGTGGTGAAGTGCTGAGTGAAGCCTCGGATGTTTATGCTACACTCTTCCACCTGAAGTGGCTTTCCTTAAGTGGCATGCGCAAGCGTGGTTCTAGCAACCCGTGCGAAGGTGTCTGAACACATGAGGGGGATTTCTGACCCAGTACCAAGCAGTGAGAGAGTGTCAACAACCCCTACCACCACTGAAGTGTATCTGTGGTTGGCATAGCCAAGATTACCCAAGAATGTCAAATGGGCCTCTTTCACCTCCTGGATCTCCTCCTACTGCCAAAATGAACTTTGTGTGCGGAGGGGAGGGGCCAAGTCATGTGGTCAGGGGGAGCCAGGTCCCTTCTTACCAGGCGGGTTCAGGTGCTGCTTCACCTCTCTGGTGCAGGTTTTAATCCACTGTGGGACATCTGCATCCCAGTTGTTTTGAGTCTGACCTCAGCCTCGGTTTTTAGACTTACCTCTCCTCACCTGAGACCTCAGGACACCTGCATCACCATCATAGTTTTCACCTGAATGGTGGTGCAGCTCCCACACCATCTGCGCATGTTTGCGGAGGTCTTTCATGGTGGGGTTTTTGGTCCTGCAGAAAAGGGCGACATCGATCCGCACACTGTTGTGGAGGTTGTTAACGAAGAGGGACTTAAAAGTCTGGTCTTTGTCCAATCCTGGTGCATTGTGGCCTTGGAAGTAGGCAGCCCTTAGGCACCTATAAATACTATCTGGGAGTCTCCGCCCCCTTTTGAGTGATTGTAAATGCACCAAAGTTTGCAGAGGCAGGATCATTGTGCAGATGATCCTGCTTCCCTAAGTGCATGACAGAGGGCTGAGTAATGGTCTCTGATGGCAGATGGGAGGGACTCTATGTAAACATGGACACTCCTGGATGTCATCTTCCAGAGAAGCGTAAGCTTCTCTCGGGACGAAGGATGAGGCAGGTTGAAGAGGCAGCGTTCAACCTCCACCAGGTTGTCCGCTACACGAATCTCCGGGTTGTTTGGTTCGAACTGCTCTATGTCCTCTGCAAGGGACTCAAGCTGGCTGGTCCAAAGACCAGGTACCCTTGGGATATCGGAATGGTCAGAGTCATCTGAGCTAGAACATCCTGGTTCTCTCCGGTGGAGAGAGTGAGGGAGCTGATAGCACTGTGAGGTGCTGGAAAATGACAATGTTCCTTCTCCTGAAAAGGAGTGAAAGAGCTGCGAGACCACGTGGTGGTGCGGCTGAGAGCACTGATGGATGTGTGTCATAGCAACTCGCTGTTGAGGTTTCTTCTCTCCTCTGTAGACAGGCATAGAAGACCGGCGGCAACAGTCTTCAACTGGGTCATGTAGCTCCCGAGGTATCTTTGCTCTGAGCACGCAGTGTCTCTGACGACTCATGAGAGGAGTCACGCAAAAGCTGTGTTTCGAAAAGTGCGAAAATGTTGTTAATGCACAGGTGATGGTTACACCTGTGGCTTTCACTTCTGTAGTCTATACAAATTGTAACCTCGCAACTGCAACACAGTGTTTTTAGCACCTTGGGTGAGCAATAGTTGTGTTAGTGTACATTTTTCTGGGTAGATACTTGAATAGTGAAAGTACGAGTTTGTCCTAATGAAATTAAAACTTTATTCTAAAAACATACTCAGTAGAAGATTACAGATAGACTGAAGCATCTTTTCGGCCACAACTGATGAAAAGACCATAACAGTCAAATCCAGCATAATAAAAGAGGTTGAAACTGCTTTAACCTAATAAACACTTCATGTTTAAACTTGAATTGAAAAGTACCAGTTTGCTCTAAGGAAATAAAAACTTTATTCCAAAATTACACTATATCCCGTGTGGAGCATCATTTCGGCCACTCCTGATGAAATGAAAATAGCAGTTACTCCACTAAATAAAACTGGTTGAAACTGCTTGAACCTGATAAACACATCATTTAAACTTGAATTGAGAAAGTACTAGTTTGTTCTAATGAAATAAAAACTTTCTTCCAAAATTACTCTATATCCCGTGTGGAGCATCATTTCGGCCACTCCTAATGAAATGAAAATAGCAGTTACTCCACTAAATATAATTGGTTGAAAGTACTTGCAACTGCTAAGTCCATCATGTTTAAACTTGAATTGAGAAAGTACTAGTTTGTTCTAATGAAATAAAAACTTTCTTCCAAAATCACTCTATATCCCGTGTGGAGCATCATTTCGGCCACTCCTGATGAAATGAAAATAGCAGTTACTCCACTAAATAAAACTGGTTGAAACTGCTTGAACCTGATAAACACATAATTTAAACTTGAATTGAGAAAGTACTAGTTTGTTCTAATGAAATAAAAACTTTCTTCCAAAATCACTCTATATCCCGTGAGGAGCATCATTTCGGCCACTACTGATGAAATGAAAATAGCAGTTACTCCACTAAATAAAACTGGTTGAAACTGCTTGAACCTGATAAACACTTCATGTTTAAACTTGAATTGAAAAGTACCAGTTTGCTCTAAGGAAATAAAAACTTTATTCCAAAATCACTCTATATCCCGTGAGGAGCATCATTTCGGCCACTACTGATGAAATGAAAATAGCAATTACTCCACTAAATATAATTGGTTGAAAGTACTTGCAACTGCTAAGTCCATCATGTTTAAACTTGAATTGAGAAGGTACTAGTTTGTTCTAATGAAATAAAAACTTTATTCCAAAATCACTCTATATCCCGTGAGGAGCATCATTTCGGCCACTACTGATGAAATGAAAATAGCAGTTACTCCACTAAATAAAACTGGTTGAAACTGCTTGAACCTGATAAACACATCATTTAACCTTGAATTGAGAAAGTACTAGTTTGTTCTAATGAAATAAAAACTTTCTTCCAAAATCACTCTATATCCCGTGAGGAGCATCATTTCGGCCACTCCTAATGAAATGAAAATAGCAGTTACTCCACTAAATATAATTGGTTGAAAGTACTTGCAACTGCTAAGTCCATCATGTTTAAACTTGAATTGAGAAAGTACTAGTTTGTTCTAATGAAATAAAAACTTTCTTCCAAAATCACTCTATATCCCGTGTGGAGCATCATTTCGGCCACTCCTGATGAAATGAAAATAGCAGTTACTCCACTAAATAAAACTGGTTGAAACTGCTTGAACCTGATAAACACTTCATGTTTAAACTTGAATTGAAAAGTACCAGTTTGCTCTAAGGAAATAAAAACTTAATTCCAAAATTACACTATATCCCGTGTGGAGCATCATTTCGGCCACTCCTGATGAAATGAAAATAGCAGTTACTCCACTAAATAAAACTGGTTGAAACTGCTTGAACCTGATAAACACATCATTTTAACTTGAATTGAGAAAGTACTAGTTTGTTCTAATGAAATAAAAACTTTCTTCCAAAATCACTCTATATCCCGTGAGGAGCATCATTTCGGCCACTACTGATGAAATGAAAATAGCAGTTACTCCACTAAATAAAACTGGTTGAAACTGCTTGAACCTGATAAACACTTCATGTTTAAACTTGAATTGAAAAGTACCAGTTTGCTCTAAGGAAATAAAAACTTTATTCCAAAATCACTCTATATCCCGTGAGGAGCATCATTTCGGCCACTACTGATGAAATGAAAATAGCAATTACTCCACTAAATATAATTGGTTGAAAGTACTTGCAACTGCTAAGTCCATCATGTTTAAACTTGAATTGAGAAGGTACTAGTTTGTTCTAATGAAATAAAAACTTTATTCCAAAATCACTCTATATCCCGTGAGGAGCATCATTTCGGCCACTACTGATGAAATGAAAATAGCAGTTACTCCACTAAATAAAACTGGTTGAAACTGCTTGAACCTGATAAACACATCATTTAAACTTGAATTGAGAAAGTACGAGTTTGTCCTAATGTAATAAAAACTTTATTCCAAAATTACTCTATACCCCGTGTGGAGCATCATTTCGGCCACTCCTAATGAAATGAAAATAGCAGTTACTCCACTAAATAAAACTGGTTGAAACTGCTTGAACCTGATAAACACATCATTTAACCTTGAATTGAGAAAGTACTAGTTTGTTCTAATGAAATAAAAACTTTCTTCCAAAATCACTCTATATCTCGTGTGGAGCATCATTTCGGCCACTCCTGATGAAATGAAAATAGCAGTTACTCCACTAAATAAAACTGGTTGAAACTGCTTGAACCTGATAAACACATCATTTTAACTTGAATTGAGAAAGTACTAGTTTGTTCTAAGGAAATAAAAACTTTCTTCCAAAATTACTCTATATCCCGTGTGGAGCATCATTTCGGCCACTCCTAATGAAATGAAAATAGCAGTTACTCCACTAAATATAATTGGTTGAAAGTACTTGCAACTGCTAAGTCCATCATGTTTAAACTTGAATTGAGAAAGTACTAGTTTGTTCTAATGAAATAAAAACTTTCTTCCAAAATCACTCTATATCCCGTGAGGAGCATCATTTCGGCCACTCCTAATGAAATGAAAATAGCAGTTACTCCACTAAATATAATTGGTTGAAAGTACTTGCAACTGCTAAGTCCATCATGTTTAAACTTGAATTGAGAAAGTACTAGTTTGTTCTAATGAAATAAAAACTTTCTTCCAAAATCACTCTATATCCCGTGTGGAGCATCATTTCGGCCACTCCTGATGAAATGAAAATAGCAGTTACTCCACTAAATAAAACTGGTTGAAACTGCTTGAACCTGATAAACACTTCATGTTTAAACTTGAATTGAAAAGTACCAGTTTGCTCTAAGGAAATAAAAACTTAATTCCAAAATTACACTATATCCCGTGTGGAGCATCATTTCGGCCACTCCTGATGAAATGAAAATAGCAGTTACTCCACTAAATAAAACTGGTTGAAACTGCTTGAACCTGATAAACACATCATTTTAACTTGAATTGAGAAAGTACTAGTTTGTTCTAATGAAATAAAAACTTTCTTCCAAAATCACTCTATATCTCGTGTGGAGCATAATTTCGGCCACTCCTGATGAAATGACAATAGCAGTCAAATCCAGCATAATAAAACAGGTTGAAACTGCTTAAAGCTGATAAACACTTCATGTTTAAACTTGAATAGTGAAAGTACGACTATGTTCTAGTAAAATACAAACTTTATTCTAAAAACCAACTCTCAAGCTCCTCATCCTATCTGTAAGGGTGCGCTCAGCCACCCTACGCAGGAAGCTCACTTCAACCGCTTGTATCCGGGATCTCGTTCTTTCGGTCATGACCCATGGTTCATGGCTGTGGTGGAGGCAATAACTCGGGTCTGGGAGGAGTTTGGAGAGGCCATGGAAGAGGACTTTCGGTCTTTCACCTTCGGACTTTCTGGCAAACCGTCTCCATGCTCCGGGAGCATGGAGTCCGGTGCACTTCATCCCTGCAACATCGCGTGACGCGGGTCTGTACCTCTGGACAGGCAGAATGGGGTGGTGGTCCCTCTCTTCAAGGACGGGGATCGGAGGGTGTGTTCCAACTACAGAGGGATCACACTCCTCAGCCTCCCCAGGAAAGTCTATTCCAGTGTACTGGAGTGGAGGGTCCGGCCGTTAGTCAAACCTTGGATCCAAGAGGAATAATGCGGTTTTCGTTCTGGTCGTGGAACACTGGACCAGCTCTATACCCTCCACCAGCTGCTCGAGGGTTCATGGGAGTTTGCCCAACTAGTCCACATGTGTTTTCTGGATCTGGAGAAGGCGTTCGACCGCGTCCCCCGAGACATCCTGTGGGGGGTGCTCCGGGAGCATGTAGTCCGGGGCCCTTTGTTAAGGGCTGTTCGGTCTTTGTATTCCCGGAAAGGAGTTTGGTTTGCATTGGCGGCAATAAGTCGGACCTGTTCGCAGTGGTTTCATCTGATCCGCCAGTGGCAGACAGAAAAAAGCATTAGCCAAATCTATACAAGAGAAAAATCTATGTTCAGGTGAGAGATGTGACAACGCAGTTTTGAGATGTTTTGAGATGTCTGAGATGTCTGGCACAGGTTGCCGGGACCGGCAGCCAGGGGGGACTCGGCTGAGAAGGTGAGAAGCTCTCCCAGAGGTGGGAGTTGAAAACTGCGCGGATGGAGGGCTCGGCCAGATGTTCCCAGCAGACCCTCATAACACGTTTGGGCCTGTCGAGTCTATCCGGCTTCCTCCCGGTCCAGCGCATCCAACTCACCACCAGGTGGTGATCAGTTGACAGCTCTGCCCTTCTCTTTACCCTAGTGTCAAAGACACATGGCCAGAGATCAGATGAAATGACCACAAAGTCTATCATTGACCTAGGGTGTCCTGGTGCCACGTGCACTTATGGACACCCCTGTGCTCGAACATGGTGTTCGTTATGGACAAGCTGTGACTGGCACAGAAGTCCAATAACAGAACACCTCTCGGGTTCAGATCGGGGAGGCCGTTCCTCCCAATCACCCCCTTCCAGGTCTCACTGTCATTGGCCACGTGCGCGTTGAAGTCCCCCAGGAGAACAATGGAGTCCCCAGTTGGGGCACTATCCAGCACCCCTCCCAGGGACTCCAAGAAGGTTAGGTACTCTGAGCTGCTGTTCGGTGCATTGGCCGAGACAACAGTCAGAGACCTGTCCCCTACTCGAAGGCGTAGGCACGCAACCCTCTCGTTCACTGGGGTGAACTCCAACACATGACGGCTGAGCTGCGGGGCAATCAGCAAGCCCACTCCAGCCCGCCGCCTTACACTGCGGGCAACTCCAGAGCAGTGGAGTATCCAGCCCCTGTCGAGGAGCTGGGTTCCAGAGTCCAAGCTGTGAGTGGAGGCGAGCCCGACTATATCTAGACGGTATCTCTCAGCCTCCCTCACAAGCTCGGGCTCCTTCCCCCTCAGCGAGGTCACAATCCATGTCCCAATAGCCAGATTCTGTGGCCGGGGATCGGGTCGTCGAGGCCCCTGCCGTCGACTACCCCCCAATCCACAATGCACCCGACCCCTACGGCAGCCTCTGTAGGTGGTGGACCCACAGGAGGGGCAAGTCCCCTGACAACATAGCATAGTTGGTTGCGAAGGGTCATTCGGGTGCTCAAACTCCCCCACCACGACAAGGTTGCAGTTCAAGGGGGAGTCACCACCGTTTAAAAGTTTTGTATGTTGCTATTTGAGGATATGATTGTTGATTTTGCTAACATATGACCTCTATTATACGAAGAGTGCCTCATACTGTATTGACACTAATTATTGACCTCTGGGGTCAGAGGTCAAAAGGAGAATTGAAGGAATATAGTGGTTAAACATTTGTTTTCTGTGTGACAACTGGACATATTGTATTCAGTTGTGTTTCTACACTACTGGGGTTTCTCCAACTGCCCAAGTTGGGAAAACACAGCTATAAATCCATGTTCAGGGACATTCCAAGTTGGTTGGCGATGTCTCCTCAGTGCTCTACTTGCAAAAACATGGTCAAGGTAAGATTGGATCAACAGATAAGAGGTCAGAGGTCACTTTGTCCCCTCTCAAGCTCTGAGAAGAACCAGTTTGAAGCAGTTTTGGGAACAAAGGAATAGCAAATTCACCATAGCAACGCATATATCACGAGAAACCGACCAATGTGAGGTTGAAGTGGTGTATGCAAATGTATAAATATGAACCACGTGTTGCAGTTGTGCCCTTCTTCATTGTAAACCTGGCCTGCACACTTGGGTCTGCAAGGAAGAACGGTCTGAGCTCGTATTATGTAATCTGATATATGTATTTTTATAATCTCTTGTTTGTGTGATTATTAAATTCACTATTGAAGAAATTAACTCTGTTCCTGCCTCTCCCGGATCAAACGAACAAGCAGGAATTCAGGGGAACACAGGAACGAATTCCAACACTAAGCATCTCTACATAAAGTCAGTAACACGATTTCTCTAGATTAAACCAGTCTGAGATGCTATATCTAAAGACAGTAACGTGATTTTCTAAATCAAACCAGCCTGATGAGCTCTATCTACAGGCAGCAACACGATTTTTCGAGATTAAACCAGCCTGAGCAGCACGTGATTTTCTAGATTAAACCAGCAAGATCAGCTCTATATAAAGACAGTAACACGATTTGTCTAGATTAAACCAGCCTGAGCAGCTCTATCTTAAGAAAATAACATGATTTTTTTCCCAATTAAACCAGCCTGAGCAGCTCTATCTTAAAGGTGTACAGTAGGATTTTCCCGAATTTTAGGAAAGAACCGCCCTCTCCACCTTTTGAAAAATGCACATGCGCAAAGCTCTACCTGCTCCCGAGATGGAACGCCTACTAAAACGTGTGCGAGAGACATGAACGAGCCCAGTTCTCCTCGTGCACGCCCTGTTTACAAGTCACAAGTCGGCATCGCTTACACAAGCTCACATTACAAGAAGATTTGAACTTTTCCCACTAATCAACCCTGGAAAGTTACAATATAGACGTAGATAACTTTTACTGGAAGTGATTTGAAATGGATTTCTCCAAATAGAATGCCAAACTTTACCTGTCGAGTAGAAACTTCGCGACTGAAGCATCAGTGGGAAGCCCAACCTGGGCTTTCAGCGCACGCCATCGTGTGAAAGAATCTCCCAAAAACACTCTGGTCTTGTTTCTCTCTTCCGAAGCCTTTCTCTTCTTCTCATACACTTCGAAGACACTTTTTCTCTTTTGCGACCCTCTGCCATTTTCAAAGTACCCGGTGAGAACTGCGAGCTCGCTGAAGGCGTAGCTCACCATATACACCTGAAAGCGCGCATGCGCAGAAAGTGAAAACTAATAGATCCACGCTACCTGGGGACGAGCACGTACGACGGCCTTACGTAATATATCACCAGAATGATTGACAGTTGGGAGTACCAATAGTCTTGATGATCCACCCGGAAAAAGAAAATCCTCCTGTACACCTTTAAGACAGTAACATGATTTTACTTGATTAAACCAGCCTGAGAAGCTCTATCTTAAAAAAGTACACTCAAAAATGAAATGACAGAATTGTTTTTTCAGTGTGACATGATTTTCCTCGATTAAACCATGGTCCAAGTGGAGGAACGTGGGAGCAGCGCTTCAAAGGGTTGAGTGGAAATCTCCACCAACGGCTGATCCCACGTTTCATCGGGCTCATCCATCCCTCCGGACAGGGCCTCACAGCCAGAGACAGGTGAGCCGTTTAGGGACTATTCAGTAACAAGAACTTAGAGCTGTGATTTCACTTGTATATAAGTTAAAGATGTAAAGCAAAGTTGGACTCTTCAGGTGATGAAACATACATTAAATGTCCACCAATGACTGTTGAGATGGTTGATCATTTAGTTTTAAACGTAGTAAACATAGAAAATACTTTGGCTGGTTATTGTGATTAAATTAAATTACATCTCACAACAAAACATGCTTTTAAAATAACAAAGACATTTGATCCAAATTACATTGAATTTAATACAAGAGACCCATTCTACAAAACAAACCTTTCCTCCTGCAATTAGCCTTTCAATACCACCTCACTCCGTGTGTGTTGTCCTCACAATCAATCAAAGTGATCTGGTGTCTCCTGGTGTTGATCTTAAGAGTCTCTCAACTTGTGGAACCTGTGCATTTAACAATTTTCTTTTGTCTACAGTGTGTTGTGGGAATCTCCCAGAACCTGTATCTCGCCCACCTTGCTGCTCCTCCTGTCACCTGCAGTACAAGGTGATTTCATCTGTCCACTTCTGGCTCTAAAGACTCTTCTGGCTGTTTGTACCTAGATGAACATCATTACATGCAGCTTGTTTACCAGAGCTTTACTTCAAGTCATTGCACAGCTAGAAAACTTTAGTTTATTAAGTCTCAGTAAGGTCTGAGTGTGTATCACATGTTTAGGTGCAACCAGGGTTGGGTAGTAATGGAATACATGTAACAGTGTTACATAATTAGGATACAAAAAACATATAACTGTAATCTGCTACAGTACATAAAAAAATGTGTAATCTCGTTACAGGTATATTCGATAAAAACTGGGATTACTGAGCAGGATTACAGTAGAAATCAGATGTAATAAACTAGAAATGCAGCTGTCACATGCGCCATGCACTGGCATTGCGACACTTCCAGACGCTTTCAGGCTGACAATCCATGCTTTGCCATGGATTCTGCAGACAGTTGCTTTCATCACTATGTTTTAAAGTCGGAGAAATCTCTGAACCTCTCTTTACAATGCAAACTATGTCTCCCAGCCGTGAAAGTGCTGTGAACGTCCAGGAACTGGACATCTCACCTGAAGAAACATAGAAACATAAAACCCGCTCACTTTCACTGATACACACATGGACTCTGTTTACTAGTTTTATTAGCTCGTAACATGCTTCCTACCTGTTCTCAATACGTTTAGAGGCTCTTGTGTTTTAGGGATTAATTGGGGCGACACGTGCCATCACTTTTTTCTTTTTACTCAATGAGTGATTCATGCTGCCAGATACAGCCTCTCATCAAACATTCACATTTATTCCGGAAAAAAAACAACATTAAAACTAATGAGGAAACGGGGCGGGCGAGAGAGAGAGAGAGAGAGAGAGAGAGAGAGAGAGAGATTTTTTTTTTGATTTTTAAAACACTTTTATTTACACTAGATTGTCAGAAGACGGTTACATTGTGTGTCAGACATTTTTGTTTACAATCATTTTTTTAAAAACCGTGCAAACTGCAAATCTTCGTTTTTTAAAAAGCACAGAATGTTCTTAAAACACCAGACCTCTTTAAAAGAATTCAGGTTATTGTTTTGCTTAAAAAAACGGTATTCAAGCCAGAGTCTGGATTTGACATTGACTCGCCACACTTCCATGACATCCTGCCCTTCTTTGTTCTCCATCATGTTCCTCCTGCTGACGTAGATTGCCATCTTGGCCTCACCTGAGAGGAAATTCAGGAGCTGCCATTTTTCTTTTGCGCTTTTTTTATAGCCAGCTCCCATGATAAAATTCCTCTCAGTAAAAACAATACTAAAAAGACTAAAAACCATTGTTAAAAGAGTGAAGAAACCTGTGAGTCTCTTGCACCCGATAAAAACATGGAAAACAGTCTCTCTCTGTGCACAAAATGGACAAGTGTTTAAAACAGCAGGGTTAATGATGGAGATAAAAGCGTTTGAGGCGATCGCACCATGTAAAATCCTCCACTGAAGGTCTCCAGTCCGTTTCTTTAAGGGGGGTTTGTAGAAGATCCTCCACTGTGGACCAGGTCCGCCCTGACCCAGTCTTTGTGACCACACAGTGGAGGGTCTGTTGCTCAGTCCACCCTTGTGGATGCTCTTCACACAGTTCTGATAAAATGTTCGTTTGTCTGCCTTGTGCAATGACAGTCTCTCAGGCTGTGTGGTTTCTAGGAGGGGGCCGGACAGTCCCCCCAGCTCCGGGCTCAACAGGACCTCGGGGAAGGGGTCTGCAGCGTCCGGGGAGAGTTCTCTCTGGTCGTACTTCCTCAGGAGGCTCCTGTCTCTGGCTGTGAGGACCCTCCTCCAGGTCTCCAGGAGCCTCTGGGACACCCGGACAGACTGCAGCTTCAGGAGAGAGCCCAGGGCCTTGATGTTGCTCAGGTCCGGCCCCACAGCATCCACAAGCTGACCCACGGTGAGGGTCCCAGACTGGATCAGCCTTGCCGTCAGCCCAGGAGTTGTCGCTCCGCTGATGTCCAGTCTGGCTCCGTGGATCAGGGGTTCTTTCAACAGCCAGTGCAGAGAGTCGGCTTTCAGGCACCTTCTATGGGTAAATAGAGCCCAGCATTTAAAAATACTTTGATAAAATGGAGGAAGCCCTTTGAGATTTAGTAATTTGGGATCAGTTAGGAACAGAACATTATCCAACCCCAACTTACTGGCACGCCTCAGGATGCAGCTGGCCACGCCTCTCCACACCAGATCTGCCGGGCCTGTGAGGAACCTCTGCAGGAACTGGAGTCTAAAAGTGGCAGTCCGGCTGGCCAAGTGGACAAGGCCCTGACCCCCCTCCTCTCTGTCTAAAAAGAGCACCCCCTGTGGCACCCAGTGCAGACCATCCCAGAAGAAATCTACTATTTTCTTTTGAATTTGAGCCAGGAGACCTGGAGGAGGGTCTACACAGGTGAGCCGATGCCACAGCTGAGATGCTACAAGATTGTTTAAAACAAGAACCCTGCCTCGGAGTGACATTTTTGGGAGGAGCCACCTCCACTTGGAGAGCTTACCCTCAATCTTTTCCGTGACGGTCTCCCAGTTCTTCTGAACAAATTGTTCTTCACCCACATGTATCCCTAAATATTTTATACCATCTCTTTTCCATGTTAAATTCTGGGGAAGAACTGGGAGATCGCCATGCCACCTGCCGACAGCGAGGGCTTCACTTTTTTCCCAGTTAACCCTCGCTGCTGATGTCACATTAAAATCTCTGATTATTTTATTTAAAAGGTCTATTTCTTCCTGGTTCTTGATAAAAACAATGAGGTCATCCGCATAGGCGGATAAAATCACGCCTTCACTAAAACCTGGTAAAAACACCCCCCCCACACTAGAACGTATCTTATTGAGGAGGGGTTCCAGAGAGAGTGCATAGAGCATCCCAGACAGAGCGCAGCCCTGTCTGACACCTCTGCACACTCTAAAAGGAGCACACAGACTGCCGTTGAACTTCAGCACACTCTCAATGTCCCTGTACAGCACCTTGATCTTGGCTATAAAACCAGCGCTGAAACCGAAGCTTTCCATGACCCTCCAAAGGAAGTCGTGTTCAACACGGTCAAAAGCCTTTTCCTGGTCTACTGAAATCAGACCAGCATCTATATCCAGAGAACTAGAGACTTCCAAAATACCCCGAATCAGGTGGATATTATCCACCATGGACCTGCCGGGGACACAGTAGGTCTGATCCCGGTGGATGACCTGTTCCATAGCTCTCCCCAGCCTGGAGGCCAGGACCTTGGAAAGGAGTTTGTAGTCCACACAGAGCAATGACACGGGGCGCCAGTTTTTGATGTCCTGCAGGTTCCCTTTCTTAGGGAGCAGAGTGAGGACTGCCCTCCTGCAGGACACTGGCATGGAACCAGAGGCCAGACATTCATTGAATACGTCCAGGACATCCTTGCCCAGGATGTCCCAGGACGTTTTATAAAATTCAGCGGTGAGCCCGTCAATCCCGGGAGACCTGCCCGTTGGCATTGCCTGCAGTGCTGCCCGCAGCTCCTGCATTTCTAGGCAGGCCTCCAGATGTTCGTTGGTCTCCTCGGAGACTTGAGGCAGTTCCCTCAGGAACCCCTCGAGGAGACCTTGCTCCTCCTTGTACTCGCTGTTGTACAGGGACGCGTAAAAACTCACCGCTCTCTTCCTCATCTGGCTTGGTTCCGAGATCTCCTGCCCCGTGTCTGAGAGCAGTGTGTGGACCACTTTCCCCTGGCCATTCTTTTTTTCCAGGCTGAAGAAGAAGCTAGAGGGAGCATCCATCTCATTGATATTTTGGTACCGGGACCGGACCAGTGCGCCCTGCACTTTAACGTTCAGCAGGTCGGCTAAAGCCATTTTTTTACTTTTGAGGCTTTCAAAATAGCCTCGATCTCCTGTGGACTCTCTTAGATGTTCTAGTTCCACTATCTCGGTCTCTAGTTTCTTCAAAGATCTGGTGATGTCACTTGTGACATTTAGGGTGTGCTGCTGACACAGGAGTTTGATTTGGGTCTTACCGTGGTCCCACCACTGCCTAAGACTGCTAAAATCACCTTTCCTCTGTCTAAAAACCTCCCAAAAAAATGCTAAAGCCTCTCTAAAACTTCTGTCTAAGGTTAAAACTGAGTTAAAATGCCAGTAGGCGCTTTTCGGTACAACATTCCGGACACAAATACTATTTAAAAGTAAACAATGATCAGTAAAACCAACAGGTAAAATGTCACATCTCTTAAAAACATTAAAATGATGTTTAAAACAATAAATACGATCTAACCTGGCTGAGGAGATCCTGCTCTCTCTAAAGTGGGACCAGGTATACTGACGGCAGTCTGGATGCATCCTTCTCCAAACGTCCACTATGCCCTGAGAGTGGACCAGCTGCTTCAAGGCGTGTTGAGAGGCTGGATGAGGCTCTGCATGGTTGCGGTCTAAAGCCGCGTTTTCCGTACAGTTAAAATCCCCACCCAGAAACAAATAGTCCTCCGACCCACACCCACTTACCACCTCAGTTAGCTTGAGGAAAAACTGCTTCCTCTCTGCACCGGCTGTTGGGGCATAACAATTAATAAAAACACATTTAAAATGGTGGAACTGAGCTTTAACTAAAAGCAACCTCCCCCCTACACAGTGCTGGACCTCCAGTGAGTTGGGGTTAAAAGCCCGGGAGAAGAGGAGGCCCACTCCTCCACTGAGAGGAGTGTGGTGGCTCAAAACGGCCTCCCCTTTCCACTCCTGCCTCCACTCAGCCTCATTGCTAAAATCGCTATGGGTTTCCTGAAGGAACAGGACGTCTATCTTTTTGAGTGTGGCTGTCTCATAGATTGTTTGTCTTTTCCTCAGATCTCTGGCTCCGTTTACATTTAAAGTACCTAGTTTAAAAACATCCATAATAAAGGAGATGTTTAAAACCAGGATAAAAACAATAACATTAGTTAAAATAAACTTGGCTGTCAGCTTCATCTCGTAGCTGTTTTTTTGTTTTCAGCACAAGTTTCCTGAGTCTAAAACCCTCCTGCTCTGTGAGGCCAAGACTCCTGTCTGCTGCTCATATGGAGTCTGGCCGAGAAAATAAAAAGACTGAGGTCTGGGAAATGCTCCTCTATTTTCACTCCGTGCTGATTTTTTGTCTGTTGTAAAAAGATTTTAAATTTTTCTGCACTGTATGGTATTTTTGTTGTTTTTTGAGAACTGTTAAAAGAAATATCACTGCTGTCTGACACACATTCACTTTCACCGTCTTCTGACACTCTGTTCTCTCCACAGCTTTTCTTTGCATCTGTGTTTTTGGTTTTTTTCCTCCTTTTTGTAGGTTTGTTTTTTGCACTCTTTTCCTCCTCCATTTCTGCCTCCTCCACCTGCTCAGCCCAGGCTGCACTCTTTCCTGGCTCCTCCACCTGTTCTGCCCTGCTGCTCCTTCCTGCCTCCTCTCCTTCCTCCTCCACCTGCTGCTCCTCAACAAGCTCACTTTTTTTGTTGTCTCCTACTTTTTCTCCTTTTCTTTTTTCTCCCTCCACCTCACCAGTGATATTTACAATTGTTTCATTCACGCTGCATTCAGTGCCATTCACTCTTTCTTCCTCCTCCCCAGCCCCACCCGACACACTCTCCTCACTCACGCTCACATTCACACATTCACCCGGTGTATTTACATCACTCACCCCGTGCTTGGTGCTCTCCTGGTCGGTCACAGCAGCGCGTCTCCTCGGTGAAGCCCGAGGAGCGGCGATCGGTCGCTCAGATCGAGCCCCGGCCACCGCATCTCCCGGGAGCCCGGACCGCGGAGTCACCGCCGGGGGGGGGGCCCCCCAGGCGGAGGTCCGCGGCCCCGGCACCGGGGTAGCGGCAGCCGCGGCGGCAGCCGCGGCGGCAGCGCCGGGGGTCTCCGCAGAGCCGGGCTGAGTCGACTCAGCTCGTAGCGGACAGGATTTCACCGTGTGTCCCTCCTCACCGCAGCCGAAACATTTCATTCCAGCTGAGCTCGCGAAAACAATGTAGTCATAATCATTTACTCTCACACGGAAACGGAGGCTGAGCTCCTCACACCGGTTATTGAGTATCATAAAGACTTGTCTCCTGAAACATGTCGTGTGTTTCAGCAGCGGAGACTTAATTCCAGAGGCGATGTCTTTGTAGCTGGAAACTACTTTGCCAAATCTGGAAAGCTCCTTAGTTAGGAGCTCGTCTGGCGCATAAGGAGGGACATTGGACAGGATGACCCGGACAGCCGGCTGAGACAGCGGCTGCACCTGGACGAACCTGTCCGACACGGTGATTCCCGTCTCCACTACGGAGTTGGCCTTCTCCACCTGGTCCACAAAGACCACCACGGCACCGTTCATCCGGGCCGCCGCCTTCACGCTGCTGTAACCAACCTTCTCCCCCACAGCCAGAGCAACCTGCTCCACGCTGCAGGGGAAAGGTGCAGAGATGCGCACCCCGTGTTTGCGGGTGAGCTTCCTGAGCTCCGACATGGCGGCAGCCAGTCCCCGGCAAACACGGACCACACAAACCCACCGAAACCCAAGAAAGATTGAAATAAAACAAAAGGTGCTCTGTGATTATTAAACTACAGTGATTGTGAACATTAACAAAGAACAGAACAAGAAAAAAAAAATCACATAAAACTGTGACAAACGCTCCCCGCTCACACACGCTCCCAGCCCTTCCGCACTCCCAGCATGCACCGAGAGAGAGAGAGAGAGAGAGAGAGAGAGAGAGAGAGAGAGAGAGAGAGAGAGAGTTTTAGAAAAGATGGGCACATTTTCTTGAATAGAAATTGAAAGCTTTATTTGTATTGTGGTTTTGATTCTCTAAAAAAAAAAAAAATCAATGTTAGACACCTGATTGGTTACTGAGTTTTGATAGTTCAAAACTTGTTAAGTGCAATTTGTGTCTGCTGTGTATAAGATGTGTCAATACACTGAGCAGATGACACTTTCTATTCTTTCTTGTCATTTTTTTATGTTTTATTATGGCCAGGCAAGAGTAGAGGCATGGCTTTTCAGAGGTTGATGGACTCTGTGCTGCGCGACCTCGCTTTCGTTTCTGTTTACCTGGACGACATCTTGGTGGCTAGTTCTTCAATTGAGGAGCATTTTTCACACCAAAAGCAAGTTTTTCAGCGCTTTGAGAAGGGGTGGGCAATTATTTTTCCGAAAGGGCCAAATGAGAAGCAGAAAATATTGTGGAGGGCCGGGCCAAAAGTTTAAACTCTATTCTGCATATGAATTTTATTTCTACATTGAAAGCAGTAAATGGCATTGTTTACACATGCTGGTAAGTGTCTGTGTTATTATTAGGTAAAGAGAAAGTGAGGGTTATTTTAACAAAAAATGTTTTTATTCAGTGCAGTTATTCAAAACAATTGTAAACATGAAACATTTGTAACTCTTTTTTAATTACATTAACCAAAAAGACTTTTTTCTATTAAGACATCACAATGTCTTTGTATGCCAAATATCATTAACAAGATATGTCACATTATGATTGTCAAACTGCCAAGCTGTGCAGACAAAAAGTAATAGTGAACACACATTTGTGTATTTTCTTGTTCAGTGAGAGAAATCTAGCCTTTGCTGCCCTTTAACGAGTGCATCAAAGTCAGGTTGAATGTCTGAGGTGGAGATGCGAAGCACAGCTGACAGATGATCATCAGTAAGAGAGGATCTGAACCTGGATTTGGTAAACTTCATTACTGAGAATGTTTGTTCACATATGTAGGTAGATCCAAACAGAACCAACATCTTCTGAGCATGTCTCCTCATGTTTGGAAAGTTCTCCTCCTTAAGAGATGAGTAGAACTCCAGCAGTGATCCTGACTTAAAGTGCTCTGCCAGTACTGTGTCAGACTGCAGGTCAATGAGTTCCAGCTGAACATCACTGGGTGCATCATCTACTCTGCAGGCAAAGGGAGAGGAAACCAGGTGCATTTCATCCTCAATGTTTTTACAATCATCAAATCGCCTTAAAAACTCACCATGCAAATCTCCTAACATGGATGAGTACCTGCAGAGATGATTAGCTGATGGTCTGACTTCTTTAAGGGTTTGCATGTGAGTGAGAGTGTTGTTCTGTAGTTGACTTGAAAGAAACAGCAACTTTCTCATAAAAGCCTTCACAAGGTTATGCATGTCATGAACGAAAAGGCCCTTGCCTTGCAGTTTAGTGCTCAGTTCATTCATCAGTGCCGTCACATCAACAGCAAATGTAAAATCTGCCATCCAGTTCATATCTGAAAGCTCGGGGATGTTTTTGCCTTTCATCTCACAAAACTCTTGAATCTCTGTTTTCAGGTCCCAAAATCTTTTGAGCACTTTGCCCAGACTGAGCCGTCTGACAGCTGTGTGGTCCATGATGTCACCATGTTCATTCTCATGCTCCTCTAAAAGTGCAACAAACTGCCTGTGATTTAATGCTCGTGCCCTGATAAAGTTAACCGTTTTTGTTACAACATCAATAACATGGTTAAGTTTTAGCACAGACCTGCACAGTACATGCTGATGTATAATACAATGTATCAACACTAAATGATGCTCTGTGCCGAGTTCAGTCACTTTATCTTGGATCTGTTTCAAAAGTCCGACATGTTTTCCTGTCATATTCGGACAACCATCAGTAGTGATGCCTACCAGTTTGTCCCATTTCAGTCCAAGCTTGACCATGCATGCATCGACCTCCTTGAACAGATCGCTTCCCGTTGTCGTTCCTTTTATTGACCTCAATGCTGCCAGCTCCTCCGTAATCTTGAAGTCCTGCCTTGTTCCCCGGAGAAACACCAGTAACTGGGCAGTGTCACGGACATCACAGCTCTCATCCAAAGCCAAAGAGAAAAAGTCAAAACTTTCAACTCCACTTTTGAGCTGACATTCGAGATTCTCCGCGATTCCTTCCACCCTTCTGGTGACGGTTCGCCTGGACAGCGGGACTTTTTCAAATGCTTCTTTATTCTCAGGGCATATTAGCGCGGCAGAGTCCACCAAGCACTCTTTCACAAACTCGCCATCCGAGAACGGCTTGCTGTTTTTAGCGATTTTGTGGGATATGACGAAGCTGGTCTTGGTCGCTGCATCCCGGGCTGTGTGTAGTTTGCTAAAACAGCCTTGTTGTTTTGGTAGCTTTGCTAGCAAGTCTTATGATATTCGCGCTCTCTCAGCCTCCGCCAAGTGTCTGTATTTCTCCGCGTGTTTTGTCTCATAATGCCGACTCACATTATACTCCTTAAACACGGCGACGTGCTCTCCACAAACTAAACAGACGGGTTTACCACCGACTTCAGTAAACAAATATTTAGTGCTCCAAATCTTCTTGAAATTTCGGCCTTCAGCATCCAACTTTCTTTTCTTGACGTGCCCGTACATCATTGAGGGGCGACAATGACCGCTAATCACATGCACTGATTGACTTGTTTTACGGGTCACGTATACGACGTACGTAGGTTACGTACACTGTACATAAATTAACAGGCTTCAAAGCAAAAGCATTTCCGTTTTAGTTTATACAGCCGATGGTTTTAGTCCACGCATTAAAATTCGAAAGAAGCTTTTGTTTTCTTAATTCTAAGCAACCTTTCGCGGGCCGGTCAGAATCAGGTCACGGGCCGTATTTGGCCCGCGGGCCTTAAAATGCCCAGGTCTGGCCTTGAGGAACATGGCCTAATTGTCAACCCTGCTAAGTGCCAGTTTGGTTGAAATACGATGACCCAAAAAGTCAATCACAGGCAGCTGTGATTGACTTTTTGGGTCATCGTATTTCAACTCAGGGTGCCATTCCATTGCCTTCTAAGGTGCAAGCGGTGACAGATTTCCCTCGTCCAGCCTCGGTTAAGGCCCTGCAGGAGTTTTTGGGCATGATTAATTTCTACAACCTTTCATATTGAGATTACAACTATATACCAAATAAATGTTTTATCAGCTCTATCAATTACAATGGTCAAATTGTCTCAATGGCTACATACAGAAAATCGTGGGTTTAAATCCACCTGGAGGTGTTTGTGGAATTAACTTGTGTGTGCATGTGTTTCCTCAGGGTTCTCTGGTTTTCTTCCACAGTCCAATTAAATGCATGCTAATGGTAATACTAAACTGACTCTCTGTGTATGTCCCGTGGTAGACTGATGACGTGTTCTGTTTCTTTTGAAACGTATTTTCAGCGACGTCCAGACAAGACGTCAATATAATGTTCAAGAAAGACGTCTCAAAAAACTTTCATTCAGGCTCTTCTGAGGAAGTCTTCTGGATGTCTAGAGACATCGTCTTTAGTTGTGTTCTGGACCTACATGTTGACACAAAGAACAGTGGCTGTGTAAAACACATTGGTTACTGTGGAACTGTGCTGTGTATTCATCAACAACATCTCACATGTTGGAAGATAAACAAGAGCACGGAGCAACATTTTATCAAAAATAATTTATTTATGAAAAAGTATTAATTAGAATAAATTGGTTATTTATCAAATAATAATGACATTGGGCCACCACCAGCTAAACTGGAAATAGTTAATGCCAAAAAAAAGTGTTATTTAAATTGATTAATGTTTCTCTTTAGATATAACAATCTTGGATAACAGGGAAGGTGTGAGATTCGAGCGCAGGCTGTTTCAAACCAGTGAATTCAGGCCCAGGACCGCTTGACCCCGTCAGCTAGAAAGGGTATGTACTGGGTTTCAGAAGATGGCAGTGCCTCGAGGTCAGTGGGGACTGGGTGGATGTCTGTGACTCCCCCCCCCCTTTTGTGCGAGTCCCTTGCGAAGATCGTGTGATAATCGCGGGAGACCTCCTCATACAAATGCATCTCCTTGTTTCTGTTGTGGTAAAGCGCGAGCCTCAGCAGAGCGTTGCTCGGTCTTTGACTCGAAGCCTGAATAAGGTTCTTCTGGTACAGACATGGTCTGTTTACCTGAAATGTCTGTATTCTCTGGTTGAGTCATTGGAGCGTGCACAACCATGTCACCTTCGGTGCTCGGTTTTGTACCCTGAAGAACCTGTTCAAGGTTAACATGGTGAGCGCTGGTGATGGTTTTGGTTGTGGAAATGAGGAGAGTTGTGTCATGCGTGTCGTCGCTGGTGAGGGACGAAGGCAGATTGTCAATGAGATGACAATTAGTTCAAGATTGTGGAATGAACTGTCAGTTAACATCTCTAAAGGTGGAAAGGCGGTCACTTTAATCTGACCAGGTGTCAGAATTTGGACCCGTGGGTTGGCTGAACGATTGCTGTTAGAAGCTGGGTGGCCTAGTTCTTAGCCAATGGGAGTCGGGCTGACGACTTGGGACCAAAGGCGCCGTTTGGTGGCAGCGAGTCGGTTTAGGATGTCCTGACCAATAAGCAGTTCTTCTGTGTCCAGATCAGTGATGTGGATGGGATGCGTCGCTGACATGTCCTAGAAAGCTGTTGATCCAGACACATTGAGTGATGTGGTGAAGTGCTGAGTGAAGCCTCGGATGTTTATGCTACACTCTTCCACCTGAAGTGGCTTTCCTTAAGTGGCATGCGCAAGCGTGGTTCTAGCAACCCGTGCGAAGGTGTCTGAACACATGAGGGGGATTTCTGACCCAGTACCAAGCAGTGAGAGAGTGTCAACAACCCCTACCACCACTGAAGTGTATCTGTGGTTGGCATAGCCAAGATTACCCAAGAATGTCAAATGGGCCTCTTTCACCTCCTGGATCTCCTCCTACTGCCAAAATGAACTTTGTGTGCGGAGGGGAGGGGCCAAGTCATGTGGTCAGGGGGAGCCAGGTCCCTTCTTACCAGGCGGGTTCAGGTGCTGCTTCACCTCTCTGGTGCAGGTTTTAATCCACTGTGGGACATCTGCATCCCAGTTGTTTTGAGTCTGACCTCAGCCTCGGTTTTTAGACTTACCTCTCCTCACCTGAGACCTCAGGACACCTGCATCACCATCATAGTTTTCACCTGAATGGTGGTGCAGCTCCCACACCATCTGCGCATGTTTGCGGAGGTCTTTCATGGTGGGGTTTTTGGTCCTGCAGAAAAGGGCGACATCGATCCGCACACTGTTGTGGAGGTTGTTAACGAAGAGGGACTTAAAAGTCTGGTCTTTGTCCAATCCTGGTGCATTGTGGCCTTGGAAGTAGGCAGCCCTTAGGCACTTATAAATACTATCTGGGAGTCTCCGCCCCCTTTTGAGTGATTGTAAATGCACCAAAGTTTGCAGAGGCAGGATTTGGTGCATTTGATCCTGCAGATGATCCTGCTTCCCTAAGTGCATGACAGAGGGCTGAGTAATGGTCTCTGATGGCAGATGGGAGGGACTCTATGTATACATGGACACTCCTGGATGTCATCTTCCAGAGAAGCGTAAGCTTCTCTCGGAACGAAGGATGAGGCAGGTTGAAGAGGCAGCGTTCAATCTCCACCAGGTTGTCCGCTACACGAATCTCCGGGTTGTTTGGTTCGAACTGCTCTATGTCCTCTGCAAGGGACTCAAGCTGGCTGGTCCAAAGACCAGGAACCCTTGGGATATCGGAATGGTCAGAGTCATCTGAGCTAGAACATCCTGGTTCTCTCCAGTGGAGAGAGTGAGGGAGCTGATAGCACTGTGAGGTGCTGGAAAATGACAATGTTCCTTCTCCTGAAAAGGAGTGAAAGAGCTGCGAGACCACGTGGTGGTGCGGCTGAGAGCACTGATGGATGTGTGTCATAGCAACTCGCTGTTGAGGTTTCTTCTCTCCTCTGTAGACAGGCATAGAAGACCGGCGACAACAGTCTTCAACTGGGTCATGTAGCTCCCGAGGTATCTTTGCTCTGAGCACGCAGTGTCTCTGACGACTCATGAGAGGAGTCACGCAAAAGCTGTGTTTCGAAAAGTGCGAAAATGTTGTTAATGCACAGGTGATGGTTACACCTGTGGCTTTCACTTCTGTAGTCTATACAAATTGTAACCTCGCAACTGCAACACAGTGTTTTTAGCACCTTGGGTGAGCAATAGTTGTGTTAGTGTACATTTTTCTGGGTAGATACTTGAATAGTGAAAGTACGAGTTTGTCCTAATGAAATTAAAACTTTATTCTAAAAACATACTCAGTAGAAGATTACAGATAGACTGAAGCATCTTTTCGGCCACAACTGATGAAAAGACCATAACAGTCAAATCCAGCATAATAAAAGAGGTTGAAACTGCTTGAACCTGATAAACACATCATTTAAACTTGAATTGAGAAAGTACGAGTTTGTCCTAATGTAATAAAAACTTTATTCCAAAATTACTCTATACCCCGTGTGGAGCATCATTTCGGCCACTCCTAATGAAATGAAAATAGCAGTTACTCCACTAAATAAAACTGGTTGAAACTGCTTGAACCTGATAAACACATCATTTAAACTTGAATTGAGAAAGTACGAGTTTGTCCTAATGTAATAAAAACTTTATTCCAAAATTACTCTATACCCCGTGTGGAGCATCATTTCGGCCACTCCTGATGAAATGAAAATAGCAGTTACTCCACTAAATAAAACTGGTTGAAACTGCTTGAACCTGATAAACACATCATTTTAACTTGAATTGAGAAAGTACTAGTTTGTTCTAAGGAAATAAAAACTTTATTCCAAAATTACTCTATATCCCGTGTGGAGCATCATTTCGGCCACTCCTAATGAAATGAAAATAGCAGTTACTCCACTAAATATAATTGGTTGAAAGTACTTGCAACTGCTAAGTCCATCATGTTTAAACTTGAATTGAGAAAGTACTAGTTTGTTCTAATGAAATAAAAACTTTATTCCAAAATCACTCTATATCCCGTGAGGAGCATCATTTCGGCCACTACTGATGAAATGAAAATAGCAGTTACTCTACTAAATAAAACTGGTTGAAACTGCTTGAACCTGATAAACACTTCATGTTTAAACTTGAATTGAAAAGTACCAGTTTGCTCTAAGGAAATAAAAACTTTATTCCAAAATTACACTATATCCCGTGTGGAGCATCATTTCGGCCACTCCTGATGAAATGAAAATAGCAGTTACTCCACTAAATAAAACTGGTTGAAACTGCTTGAACCTGATAAACACATAATTTAAACTTGAATTGAGAAAGTACGAGTTTGTCCTAATGTAATAAAAACTTTATTCCAAAATCACTCTATACCCCGTGTGGAGCATCATTTCGGCCAGTCCTGATGAAATGAAAATAGCAGTTACTCCACTAAATAAAACTGGTTGAAACTGCTTGAACCTGATAAACACATCATTTTAACTTGAATTGAGAAAGTACTAGTTTGTTCTAATGAAATAAAAACATTCTTCCAAAATCACTCTATATCCCGTGAGGAGCATCATTTCGGCCACTACTGATGAAATGAAAAGAGCAATTACTCCACTAAATATAATTGGTTGAAAGTACTTGCAACTGCTAAGTCCATCATGTTTAAACTTGAATTGAGAAAGTACTAGTTTGTTCTAATGAAATAAAAACTTTATTCCAAAATCACTCTATATCCCGTGAGGAGCATCATTTCGGCCACTACTGATGAAATGAAAATAGCAGTTACTCCACTAAATAAAACTGGTTGAAACTGCTTGAACCTGATAAACACATCATTTTAACTTGAATTGAGAAAGTACGAGTTTGTCCTAATGCAATAAAAACTTTATTCCAAAATTACTCTATACCCCGTGTGGAGCATCATTTCGGCCACTCCTAATGAAATGAAAATAGCAGTTACTCCACTAAATAAAACTGGTTGAAACTGCTTGAACCTGATAAACACATCATTTTAACTTGAATTGAGAAAGTACTAGTTTGTTCTAAGGAAATAAAAACTTTATTCCAAAATCACTCTATATCTCGTGTGGAGCATCATTTTGGCCACTCCTGATGAAATGAAAATAGCAGTTACTCCACTAAATAAAACTGGTTGAAACTGCTTGAACCTGATAAACACATCATTTTAACTTGAATTGATAAAGTACTAGTTTGTTCAAAGGAAATAAAAACTTTATTCCAAAATCACTCTATATCCCGTGAGGAGCATCATTTCGGCCACTACTGATGAAATGAAAATAGCAGTTACTCCACTAAATAAAACTGGTTGAAACTGCTTGAACCTGATAAACACATCATTTAACCTTGAATTGAGAAAGTACTAGTTTGTTCTAATGAAATAAAAACTTTCTTCCAAAATCACTCTATATCTCGTGTGGAGCATCATTTTGGCCACTCCTGATGAAATGAAAATAGCAGTTACTCCACTAAATAAAACTGGTTGAAACTGCTTGAACCTGATAAACACATCATTTTAACTTGAATTGAGAAAGTACTAGTTTGTTCTAAGGAAATAAAAACTTTATTCCAAAATCACTCCATATCCCGTGAGGAGCATCATTTCGGCCTCTACTGATGAAATGAAAATAGCAATTACTCCACTAAATATAATTGGTTGAAAGTACTTGCAACTGCTAAGTCCATCATGTTTAAACTTGAATTGAGAAAGTACTAGTTTGTTCTAATGAAATAAAAACTTTATTCCAAAATCACTCTATATCTCGTGTGGAGCATAATTTCGGCCACTCCTGATGAAATGACAATAGCAGTCAAATCCAGCATAATAAAACAGGTTGAAACTGCTTAAAGCTGATAAACACTTCATGTTTAAACTTGAATAGTGAAAGTACGACTATGTTCTAGTAAAATACAAACTTTATTCTAAAAACCAACTCTCAAGCTCCTCATCCTATCTGTAAGGGTGCGCTCAGCCACCCTACGCAGGAAGCTCACTTCAACCGCTTGTATCCGGGATCTCGTTCTTTCGGTCATGACCCATGGTTCATGGCTGTGGTGGAGGCAATAACTCGGGTCTGGGAGGAGTTTGGAGAGGCCATGGAAGAGGACTTTCGGTCTGCCCCGAGGAAATTCTGGCAAACCGTCTCCATGCTCCGGGAGCATGGAGTCCGGTGCACTTCATCCCTGCAACATCGCGTGACGCGGGTCGGTACCTCTGGACAGGCAGAATGGGGTGGTGGTCCCTCTCTTCAAGGACGGGGATCGGAGGGTGTGTTCCAACTACAGAGGGATCACACTCCTCAGCCTCCCCAGGAAAGTCTATTCCAGTGTACTGGAGTGGAGGGTCCGGCCGTTAGTCAAACCTTGGATCCAAGAGGAATAATGCGGTTTTCGTTCTGGTCGTGGAACACTGGACCAGCTCTATACCCTCCACCAGCTGCTCGAGGGTTCATGGGAGTTTGCCCAACTAGTCCACATGTGTTTTCTGGATCTGGAGAAGGCGTTCGACCGCGTCCCCCGAGACATCCTGTGGGGGGTGCTCCGGGAGCATGTAGTCCGGGGCCCTTTGTTAAGGGCTGTTCGGTCTTTGTATTCCCGGAAAGGAGTTTGGTTTGCATTGGCGGCAATAAGTCGGACCTGTTCGCAGTGGTTTCATCTGATCCGCCAGTGGCAGACAGAAAAAAGCATTAGCCAAATCTAGACAAGAGAAAAATCTATGTTCAGGTGAGAGATGTGACAACGCAGTTTTGAGATGTTTTGAGATGTCTGAGATGTCTGGCACAGGTTGCCGGGACCGGCAGCCAGGGGGGACTCGGCTGAGAAGGTGAGAAGCTCTCCCAGAGGTGGGAGTTGAAAACTGCGCGGATGGAGGGCTCGGCCAGATGTTCCCAGCAGACCCTCATAACACGTTTGGGCCTGTCGAGTCTATCCGGCTTCCTCCCGGTCCAGCGCATCCAACTCACCACCAGGTGGTGATCAGTTGACAGCTCTGCCCTTCTCTTTACCCTAGTGTCAAAGACACATGGCCAGAGATCAGATGAAACGACCACAAAGTCTATCATTGACCTAGGGTGTCCTGGTGCCACGTGCACTTATGGACACCCCTGTGCTCGAACATGGTGTTCGTTATGGACAAGCTGTGACTGGCACAGAAGTCCAATAACAGAACACCTCTCGGGTTCAGATCGGGGAGGCCGTTCCTCCCAATCACCCCCTTCCAGGTCTCACTGTCATTGGCCACGTGCGCGTTGAAGTCCCCCAGGAGAACAATGGAGTCCCCAGTTGGGGCACTATCCAGCACCCCTCCCAGGGACTCCAAGAAGGTTAGGTACTCTGAGCTGCTGTTCGGTGCATTGGCCGAGACAACAGTCAGAGACCTGTCCCCTACTCGAAGGCGTAGGCACGCAACCCTCTCGTTCACTGGGGTGAACTCCAACACATGACGGCTGAGCTGCGGGGCAATCAGCAAGCCCACTCCAGCCCGCCGCCTTACACTGCGGGCAACTCCAGAGCAGTGGAGTATCCAGCCCCTGTCGAGGAGCTGGGTTCCAGAGTCCAAGCTGTGAGTGGAGGCGAGCCCGACTATATCTAGACGGTATCTCTCAGCCTCCCTCACAAGCTCGGGCTCCTTCCCCCTCAGCGAGGTCACAATCCATGTCCCAATAGCCAGATTCTGTGGCCGGGGATCGGGTCGTCGAGGCCCCTGCCGTCGACTACCCCCCAATCCACAATGCACCCGACCCCTACGGCAGCCTCTGTAGGTGGTGGACCCACAGGAGGGGCAAGTCCCCTGACAACATAGCATAGTTGGTTGCGAAGGGTCATTCGGGTGCTCAAACTCCCCCACCACGACAAGGTTGCAGTTCAAGGGGGAGTCACCACCGTTTAAAAGTTTTGTATGTTGCTATTTGAGGATATGATTGTTGATTTTGCTAACATATGACCTCTATTATACGAAGAGTGCCTCATACTGTATTGACACTAATTATTGACCTCTGGGGTCAGAGGTCAAAAGGAGAATTGAAGGAATATAGTGGTTAAACATTTGTTTTCTGTGTGACAACTGGACATATTGTATTCAGTTGTGTTTCTACACTACTGGGGTTTCTCCCACTGCCCAAGTTGGGAAAACACAGCTATAAATCCATGTTCAGGGACATTCCAAGTTGGTTGGCGATGTCTCCTCAGTGCTCTACTTGCAAAAACATGGTCAAGGTAAGATTGGATCAACAGATAAGAGGTCAGAGGTCACTTTGTCCCCTCTCAAGCTCTGAGAAGAACCAGTTTGAAGCAGTTTTGGGAACAAAGGAATAGCAAATTCACCATAGCAACGCATATATCACGAGAAACCGACCAATGTGAGGTTGAAGTGGTGTATGCAAATGTATAAATATGAACCACGTGTTGCAGTTGTGCCCTTCTTCATTGTAAATCTGGCCTGCACACTTGGGTCTGCAAGGAAGAACGGTCTGAGCTCGTATTATGTAATCTGATATATGTATTTTTATAATCTCTTGTTTGTGTGATTATTAAATTCACTATTGAAGAAATTAACTCTGTTCCTGCCTCTCCCGGATCAAACGAACAAGCAGGAATTCAGGGGAACACAGGAACGAATTCCAACACTAAGCATCTCTACATAAAGTCAGTAACACGATTTCTCTAGATTAAACCAGTCTGAGATGCTATATCTAAAGACAGTAACTTGATTTTCTAAATCAAACCAGCCTGATCAGCTCTATCTACAGGCAGCAACACGATTTTTCGAGATTAAACCAGCCTGAGCAGCACGTGATTTTCTAGATTAAACCAGCAAGATCAGCTCTATATAAAGACAGTAACACGATTTGTCTAGATTAAACCAGCCTGAGCAGCTCTATCTTAAGAAAATAACATGATTTTTTTCCCAATTAAACCAGCCTGAGCAGCTCTATCTTAAAGGTGTACAGTAGGATTTTCCCGAATTTTAGGAAAGAACCGCCCTCTCCACCTTTTGAAAAATGCACATGCGCAAAGCTCTACCTGCTCCCGAGATGGAACGCCTACTAAAACGTGTGCGAGAGACATGAACGAGCCCAGTTCTCCTCGTGCACGCCCTGTTTACAAGTCACAAGTCGGCATCGCTTACACAAGCTCACTTTACAAGAAGATTTGAACTTTTCCCACTAATCAACCCTGGAAAGTTACAATATAGACATAGATAACTTTTACTGGAAGTGATTTGAAATGGATTTCTCCAAATAGAATGCCAAACTTTACCTGTCGAGTAGAAACTTCGCAACTGAAGCATCAGTGGGAAGCCCAACCTGGGCTTTCAGCGCACGCCATCGTGTGAAAGAATCTCCCAAAAACACTCTGGTCTTGTTTCTCTCTTCCGAAGCCTTTCTCTTCTTCTCATACACTTCGAAGACACTTTTTCTCTTTTGCGACCCTCTGCCATTTTCAAAGTACCCGGTGAGAACTGCGAGCTCGCTGAAGGCGTAGCTCACCATATACACCTGAAAGCGCGCATGCGCAGAAAGTGAAAACTAATAGATCCACGCTACCTGGGGACGAGCACGTACGACGGCCTTACGTAATATATCACCAGAATGATTGACAGTTGGGAGTACCAATAGTCTTGATGATCCACCCGGAAAAAGAAAATCCTCCTGTACACCTTTAAGACAGTAACATGATTTTACTTGATTAAACCAGCCTGAGAAGCTCTATCTTAAAAAAGTACACTCAAAAATGAAATGACAGAATTGTTTTTTCAGTGTGACATGATTTTCCTCGATTAAACCATGGTCCAAGTGGAGGAACGTGGGAGCAGCGCTTCAAAGGGTTGAGTGGAAATCTCCACCAACGGCTGATCCCACGTTTCATCGGGCTCATCCATCCCTCCGGACAGGGCCTCACAGCCAGAGACAGGTGAGCCGTTTAGGGACTATTCAGTAACAAGAACTTAGAGCTGTGATTTCACTTGTATATAAGTTAAAGATGTAAAGCAAAGTTGGACTCTTCAGGTGATGAAACATACATTAAATGTCCACCAATGACTGTTGAGATGGTTGATCATTTAGTTTTAAACGTAGTAAACATAGAAAATACTTTGGCTGGTTATTGTGATTAAATTAAATTACATCTCACAACAAAACATGCTTTTAAAATAACAAAGACATTTGATCCAAATTACATTGAATTTAATACAAGAGACCCATTCTACAAAACAAACCTTTCCTCCTGCAATTAGCCTTTCAATACCACCTCACTCCGTGTGTGTTGTCCTCACAATCAATCAAAGTGATCTGGTGTCTCCTGGTGTTGATCTTAAGAGTCTCTCAACTTGTGGAACCTGTGCATTTAACACTTTTCTTTTGTCTACAGTGTGTTGTGGGAATCTCCCAGAACCTGTATCTCGCCCACCTTGCTGCTCCTCCTGTCACCTGCAGTACAAGGTGATTTCGTCTGTCCACTTCTGGCTCTAAAGACTCTTCTGGCTGTTTGTACCTAGATGAACATCATTACATGCAGCTTGTTTACCAGAGCTTTACTTCAAGTCATTGCACAGCTAGAAAACTTTAGTTTATTAAGTCTCAGTAAGGTCTGAGTGTGTATCACATGTTTAGGTGCAACCAGGGTTGGGTAGTAATGGAATACATGTAACAGTGTTACATAATTAGGATACAAAAAACATATAACTGTAATCTGCTACAGTACATAAAAAAATGTGTAATCTCGTTACAGGTATATTCGATAAAAACTGGGATTACTGAGCAGGATTACAGTAGAAATCAGATGGAATAAACTAGAAATGCAGCTGTCACATGCGCCATGCACTGGCATTGCGACACTTCCCGACGCTTTCAGGCTGACAATCCATGCTTTGCCATGGATTCTGCAGACAGTTGCTTTCATCACTATGTTTTAAAGTCGGAGAAATCTCTTAACCTCTCTGTACAATGCAAACTATGTCTCCCAGCCGTGAAAGTGCTGTGAACGTCCAGGAACTGGACATCTCACCTGAAGAAACATAGAAACATAAAACCCGCTCACTTTCACTGATACACACATGGACTCTGTTTACTAGTTTTATTAGCTCGTAACATGCTTCCTACCTGTTCTCAATACGTTTAGAGGCTCTTGTGTTTTAGGGATTAATTGGGGCGACACGTGCCATCACTTTTTTCTTTTTACTCAATGAGTGATTCATGCTGCCAGATACAGCCTCTCATCAAACATTCACGTTTATTCCGGAAAAAAAACAACATTAAAACTAATGAGGAAACGGGGCGGGCGAGAGAGAGAGAGAGAGAGAGAGAGAGAGAGAGAGAGAGAGAGAGAGAGAGAGAGAGAGAGAGAGAGAGAGAGAGAGAGTTTTAGAAAAGATGGGCACATTTTCTTGAATAGAAATTGAAAGCTTTATTTGTATTGTGGTTTTGATTCTCTAAAAAAAAAAAAATCAATGTTAGACACCTGATTGGTTACTGAGTTTTGATAGTTCAAAACTTGTTAAGTGCAATTTGTGTCTGCTGTGTATAAGATGTGTCAATACACTGAGCAGATGACACTTTCTATTCTTTCTTGTCATTTTTTTATGTTTTATTATGGCCAGGCAAGAGTAGAGGCACGGCTTTTCAGAGGTTGATGGACTCTGTGCTGCGCGACCTCGCTTTCGTTTCTGTTTACCTGGACGACATCTTGGTGGCTAGTTCTTCAGTTGAGGAGCATTTTTCACACCAAAAGCAAGTTTTTCAGCGCTTTGAGAAGGGGTGGGCAATTATTTTTCCGAAAGGGCCAAATGAGAAGCAGAAAATATTGTGGAGGGCCGGGCCAAAAGTTTAAACTCTATTCTGCATATGAATTTTATTTCTACATTGAAAGCAGTAAATGGCATTGTTTACACATGCTGGTAAGTGTCTGTGTTATTATTAGGTAAAGAGAAAGTGAGGGTTATTTTAACAAAAAATGTTTTTATTCAGTGCAGTTATTCAAAACAATTGTAAACATGAAACATTTGTAACTCTTTTTTTATTTACATTAACCAAAAAGACTTTTTTCTATTAAGACATCACAATGTCTTTGTATGCCAAATATCATTAACAAGATATGTCACATTATGATTGTCAAACTGCCAAGCTGTGCAGACAAAAAGTAATAGTGAACACACATTTGTGTATTTTCTTGTTCAGTGAGAGAAATCTAGCCTTTGCTGCCCTTTAACGAGTGCATCAAAGTCAGGTTGAATGTCTGAGGTGGAGATGCGAAGCACAGCTGACAGATGATCATCAGTAAGAGAGGATCTGAACCTGGATTTGGTAAACTTCATTACTGAGAATGTTTGTTCACATATGTAGGTAGATCCAAACAGAATCAACATCTTCTGAGCATGTCTCCTCATGTTTGGAAAGTTCTCCTCCTTAAGAGATGAGTAGAACTCCAGCAGTGATCCTGACTTAAAGTGCTCTGCCAGTACTGTGTCAGACTGCAGGTCAATGAGCTCCAGCTGAACATCACTGGGTGCATCATCTACTCTGCAGGCAAAGGGAGAGGAAACCAGGTGCATTTCATCCTCAATGTTTTTACAATCATCAAATCGCCTTAAAAACTCACCATGCAAATCTCCTAACATGGATGAGTACCTGCAGAGATGATTAGCTGATGGTCTGACTTCTTTAAGGGTTTGCATGTGAGTGAGAGTGTTGTTCTGTAGTTGACTTGAAAGAAACAGCAACTTTCTCATAAAAGCCTTCACAAGGTTATGCATGTCATGAACGAAAAGGCCCTTGCCTTGCAGTTTAGTGCTCAGTTCATTCATCAGTGCCGTCACATCAACAGCAAATGTAAAATCTGCCATCCAGTTCATATCTGAAAGCTCGGGGATGTTTTTGCCTTTCATCTCACAAAACTCTTGAATCTCTGTTTTCAGGTCCCAAAATCTTTTGAGCACTTTGCCCAGACTGAGCCGTCTGACAGCTGTGTGGTCCATGATGTCACCATGTTCATTCTCATGCTCCTCTAAAAGTGCAACAAACTGCCTGTGATTTAATGCTCGTGCCCTGATAAAGTTAACCGTTTTTGTTACAACATCAATAACATGGTTAAGTTTTAGCACAGACCTGCACAGTACATGCTGATGTATAATACAATGTATCAACACTAAATGATGCTCTGTGCCGAGTTCAGTCACTTTATCTTGGATCTGTTTCAAAAGTCCGACATGTTTTCCTGTCATATTCGGACAACCATCAGTAGTGACGCCTACCAGTTTGTCCCATTTCAGTCCAAGCTTGACCATGCATGCATCGACCTCCTTGAACAGATCGTTTCCCGTTGTCGTTCCTTTTATTGACCTCAATGCTGCCAGCTCCTCCGTAATCTTGAAGTCCTGCCTTGTTCCCCGGAGAAACACCAGTAACTGGGCAGTGTCACGGACATCACAGCTCTCATCCAAAGCCAAAGAGAAAAAGTCAAAACTTTCAACTCCACTTTTGAGCTGACATTCGAGATTCTCCGCGATTCCTTCCACCCTTCTGGTGACGGTTCGCCTGGACAGCGGGACTTTTTCAAATGCTTCTTTATTCTCAGGGCATATTAGCGCGGCAGAGTCCACCAAGCACTCTTTCACAAACTCGCCATCCGAGAACGGCTTGCTGTTTTTAGCGATTTTGTGGGATATGACGAAGCTGGTCTTGGTCGCTGCATCCCGGGCTGTGTGTAGTTTGCTAAAACAGCCTTGTTGTTTTGGTAGCTTTGCTAGCAAGTCTTATGATATTCGCGCTCTCTCAGCCTCCGCCAAGTGTCTGTATTTCTCCGCGTGTTTTGTCTCATAATGCCGACTCACATTATACTCCTTAAACACGGCGACGTGCTCTCCACAAACTAAACAGACGGGTTTACCACCGACTTCAGTAAACAAATATTTAGTGCTCCAAATCTTCTTGAAATTTCGGCCTTCAGCATCCAACTTTCTTTTCTTGACGTGCCCGTACATCATTGAGGGACGACAATGACCGCTAATCACATGCACTGATTGACTTGTTTTACGGGTCACGTATACGACGTACGTAGGTTACGTACACTGTACATAAATAAACAGGCTTCAAAGTAAAAGCATTTCCGTTTTAGTTTATACAGCCGATGGTTTTAGTCCACGCATTAAAATTCGAAAGAAGCTTTTGTTTTCTTAATTCTAAGCAACCTTTCGCGGGCCGGTCAGAATCAGGTCACGGGCCGTATTTGGCCCGCGGGCCTTAAAATGCCCAGGTCTGGCCTTGAGGAACATGGCCTAATTGTCAACCCTGCTAAGTGCCAGTTTGGTCTGCCTGTGATTGACTTTTTGGGTCATCGTATTTCAACTCAGGGTGCCATTCCATTGCCTTCTAAGGTGCAAGCGGTGACAGATTTCCCTCGTCCAGCCTCGGTTAAGGCCCTGCAGGAGTTTTTGGGCATGATTAATTTCTACAACCTTTCATATTGAGATTACAACTATATACCAAATAAATGTTTTATCAGCTCTATCAATTACAATGGTCAAATTGTCTCAATGGCTACATACAGAAAATCGTGGGTTTAAATCCACCTGGAGGTGTTTGTGGAATTAACTTGTGTGTGCATGTGTTTCCTCAGGGTTCTCTGGTTTTCTTCCACAGTCCAATTAAATGCATGCTAATGGTAATACTAAACTGACTCTCTGTGTATGTCCCGTGGTAGACTGATGACGTGTTCTGTTTCTTTTGAAACGTATTTTCAGCGACGTCCAGACAAGACGTCAATATAATGTTCAAGAAAGACGTCTCAAAAAACTTTCATTCAGGCTCTTCTGAGGAAGTCTTCTGGATGTCTAGAGACATCGTCTTTAGTTGTGTTCTGGACCTACATGTTGACACAAAGAACAGTGGCTGTGTAAAACACATTGGTTACTGTGGAACTGTGCTGTGTATTCATCAACAACATCTCACATGTTGGAAGATAAACAAGAGCACGGAGCAACATTTTATCAAAAATAATTTATTTATGAAAAAGTATTAATTAGAATAAATTGGTTATTTATCAAATAATAATGACATTGGGCCACCACCAGCTAAACTGGAAATAGTTAATGCCAAAAAAAAGTGTTATTTAAATTGATTAATGTTTCTCTTTAGATATAACAATCTTGGATAACAGGGAAGGTGTGAGATTCGAGCGCAGGCTGTTTCAAACCAGTGAATTCAGGCCCAGGACCGCTTGACCCCGTCAGCTAGAAAGGGTATGTACTGGGTTTCAGAAGATGGCAGTGCCTCGAGGTCAGTGGGGACTGGGTGGATGTCTGTGACTCCCCCCCCCCCCTTTTGTGCGAGTCCCTTGCGAAGATCGTGTGATAATCGCGGGAGACCTCCTCATACAAATGCATCTCCTTGTTTCTGTTGTGGTAAAGCGCGAGCCTCAGCAGAGCGTTGCTCGGTCTTTGACTCGAAGCCTGAATAAGGTTCTTCTGGTACAGACATGGTCTGTTTACCTGAAATGTCTGTATTCTCTGGTTGAGTCATTGGAGCGTGCACAACCATGTCACCTTCGGTGCTCGGTTTTGTACCCTGAAGAACCTGTTCAAGGTTAACATGGTGAGTGCTGGTGATGGTTTTGGTTGTGGAAATGAGGAGAGTTGTGTCATGCGTGTCGTCGCTGGTGAGGGACGAAGGCAGATTGTCAATGAGATGACAATTAGTTCAAGATTGTGGAATGAACTGTCAGTTAACATCTCTAAAGGTGGAAAGGCGGTCACTTTAATCTGACCAGGTGTCAGAATTTGGACCCGTGGGTTGGCTGAACGATTGCTGTTAGAAGCTGGGTGGCCTAGTTCTTAGCCAATGGGAGTCGGGCTGACGACTTGGGACCAAAGGCGCCGTTTGGTGGCAGCGAGTCGGTTTAGGATGTCCTGACCAATAAGCAGTTCTTCTGTGTCCAGATCAGTGATGTGGATGGGATGCGTCGCTGACATGTCCTAGAAAGCTGTTGATCCAGACACATTGAGTGATGTGGTGAAGTGCTGAGTGAAGCCTCGGATGTTTATGCTACACTCTTCCACCTGAAGTGGCTTTCCTTAAGTGGCATGCGCAAGCGTGGTTCTAGCAACCCGTGCGAAGGTGTCTGAACACATGAGGGGATTTCTGACCCAGTACCAAGCAGTGAGAGAGTGTCAACAACCCCTACCACCACTGAAGTGTATCTGTGGTTGGCATAGCCAAGATTACCCAAGAATGTCAAATGGGCCTCTTTCACCTCCTGGATCTCCTCCTACTGCCAAAATGAACTTTGTGTGCGGAGGGGAGGGGCCAAGTCATGTGGTCAGGGGGAGCCAGGTCCCTTCTTACCAGGCGGGTTCAGGTGCTGCTTCACCTCTCTGGTGCAGGTTTTAATCCACTGTGGGACATCTGCATCCCAGTTGTTTTGAGTCTGACCTCAGCCTCGGTTTTTAGACTTACCTCTCCTCACCTGAGACCTCAGGACACCTGCATCACCATCATAGTTTTCACCTGAATGGTGGTGCAGCTCCCACACCATCTGCGCATGTTTGCGGAGGTCTTTCATGGTGGGGTTTTTGGTCCTGCAGAAAAGGGCGACATCGATCCGCACACTGTTGTGGAGGTTGTTAACGAAGAGGGACTTAAAAGTCTGGTCTTTGTCCAATCCTGGTGCATTGTGGCCTTGGAAGTAGGCAGCCCTTAGGCACCTATAAATACTATCTGGGAGTCTCCGCCCCCTTTTGAGTGATTGTAAATGCACCAAAGTTTGCAGAGGCAGGATTTGGTGCATTTGATCCTGCAGATGATCCTGCTTCCCTAAGTGCATGACAGAGGGCTGAGTAATGGTCTCTGATGGCAGATGGGAGGGACTCTATGTATACATGGACACTCCTGGATGTCATCTTCCAGAGAAGCGTAAGCTTCTCTCGGGACGAAGGATGAGGCAGGTTGAAGAGGCAGCGTTCAACCTCCACCAGGTTGTCCGCTACACGAATCTCCGGGTTGTTTGGTTCGAACTGCTCTATGTCCTCTGCAAGGGACTCAAGCTGGCTGGTCCAAAGACCAGGTACCCTTGGGATATCGGAATGGTCAGAGTCATCTGAGCTAGAACATCCTGGTTCTCTCCGGTGGAGAGAGTGAGGGAGCTGATAGTGTGAGGTGCTGGAAAATGACAATGTTCCTTCTCCTGAAAAGGAGTGAAAGAGCTGCGAGACCACGTGGTGGTGCGGCTGAGAGCACTCAGAGAGTGTGTCATAGCAACTCGCTGTTGAGGTTTCTTCTCTCCTGTGTAGACAGGCATAGAAGACCGGCGGCAACAGTCTTCAACTGGGTCATGTAGCTCCCGAGGTATCTTTGCTCTGAGCACGCAGTGTCTCTGACGACTCATGAGAGGAGTCACGCAAAAGCTGTGTTTCGAAAAGTGCGAAAATGTTGTTAATGCACAGGTGATGGTTACACCTGTGGCTTTCACTTCTGTAGTCTATACAAATTGTTACCTCGCAACTGCAACACAGTGTTTTTAGCACCTTGGGTGAGCAATAGTTGTGTTAGTGTACATTTTTCTGGGTAGATACTTGAATAGTGAAAGTACGAGTTTGTCCTAATGAAATTAAAACTTTATTCTAAAAACATACTCAGTAGAAGATTACAGATAGACTGAAGCATCTTTTCGGCCACAACTGATGAAAAGACCATAACAGTCAAATCCAGCATAATAAAAGAGGTTGAAACTGCTTTAACCTAATAAACACTTCATGTTTAAACTTGAATTGAAAAGTACCAGTTTGCTCTAAGGAAATAAAAACTTTATTCCAAAATTACACTATATCCCGTGTGGAGCATCATTTCGGCCCCTCCTGATGAAATGAAAATAGCAGTTACTCCACTAAATAAAACTGGTTGAAACTGCTTGAACCTGATAAACACATCATTTAAACTTGAATTGAGAAAGTACTAGTTTGTTCTAATGAAATAAAAACTTTATTCCAAAATCACTCTATATCTCGTGTGGAGCATCATTTCGGCCACTCCTAATGAAATGAAAATAGCAGTTACTCCACTAAATAAAACTGGTTGAAACTGCTTGAACCTGATAAACACATCATTTAAACTTGAATTGAGAAAGTACTAGTTTGTTCTAATGAAATAAAAACTTTCTTCCAAAATTACTCTATATCCCGTGTGGAGCATCATTTCGGCCACTCCTAATGAAATGAAAATAGCAGTTACTCCACTAAATATAATTGGTTGAAAGTACTTGCAACTGCTAAGTCCATCATGTTTAAACTTGAATTGAGAAAGTACTAGTTTGTTCTAATGAAATAAAAACTTTCTTCCAAAATCACTCTATATCCCGTGTGGAGCATCATTTCGGCCACTCCTGATGAAATGAAAATAGCAGTTACTCCACTAAATAAAACTGGTTGAAACTGCTTGAACCTGATAAACACTTCATGTTTAAACTTGAATTGAAAAGTACCAGTTTGTCCTAATGTAATAAAAACTTTATTCCAAAATTACTCTATACCCCGTGTGAAGCATCATTTCGGCCACTCCTAATGAAATGAAAATAGCAATTACTCCACTAAATATAATTGGTTGAAAGTACTTGCAACTGCTAAGTCCATCATGTTTAAACTTGAATTGAGAAGGTACTAGTTTGTTCTAATGAAATAAAAACTTTATTCCAAAATCACTCTATATCCCGTGAGGAGCATCATTTCGGCCACTACTGATGAAATGAAAATAGCAGTTACTCCACTAAATAAAACTGGTTGAAACTGCTTGAACCTGATAAACACATCATTTCACCTTGAATTGAGAAAGTACTAGTTTGTTCTAATGAAATAAAAACTTTCTTCCAATATCACTCTATATCTCGTGTGGAGCATCATTTCGGCCACTCCTGATGAAATGAAAATAGCAGTTACTCCACTAAATAAAACTGGTTGAAACTGCTTGAACCTGATAAACACATCATTTTAACTTGAATTGAGAAAGTACTAGTTTGTTCAAAGGAAATAAAAACTTTATTCCAAAATCACTCTATATCCCGTGAGGAGCATCATTTCGGCCACTACTGATGAAATGAAAATAGCAGTTACTCCACTAAATAAAACTGGTTGAAACTGCTTGAACCTGATAAACATATCATTTAACCTCGAATTGAGAAGGTACTAGTTTGTTCTAATGAAATAAAAACTTTATTCCAAAATCACTCTATATCCCGTGAGGAGCATCATTTCGGCCACTACTGATGAAATGAAAATAGCAGTTACTCCACTAAATAAAACTGGTTGAAACTGCTTGAACCTGATAAACACATCATTTAACCTTGAATTGAGAAAGTACTAGTTTGTTCTAATGAAATAAAAACTTTCTTCCAAAATCACTCTATATCTCGTGTGGAGCATCATTTCGGCCACTCCTGATGAAATGAAAATAGCAGTTACTCCACTAAATAAAACTGGTTGAAACTGCTTGAACCTGATAAACACATCATTTTAACTTGAATTGAGAAAGTACTAGTTTGTTCAAAGGAAATAAAAACTTTATTCCAAAATCACTCTATATCCCGTGAGGAGCATCATTTCGGCCACTACTGATGAAATGAAAATAGCAGTTACTCCACTAAATAAAACTGGTTGAAACTGCTTGAACCTGATAAACATATCATTTAACCTCGAATTGAGAAAGTACTGGTTTGTTCTAATGAAATAAAAACTTTATTCCAAAATTACTCTATATCTCGTGTGGAGCATCATTTCGGCCACTCCTAATGAAATGAAAATAGCAGTTACTCCACTAAATAAAACTGGTTGAAACTGCTTGAACATGATAAACACATCATTTAAACTTGAATTGAGAAAGTACTAGTTTGTTCTAATGAAATAAAAACTTTCTTCCAAAATTACTCTATATCCCGTGTGGAGCATCATTTTGGCCACTCCTAATGAAATGAAAATAGCAGTTACTCCACTAAATATAATTGGTTGAAAGTACTTGCAACTGCTAAGTCCATCATGTTTAAACTTGAATTGAGAAGGTACTAGTTTGTTCTAATGAAATAAAAACTTTATTCCAAAATCACTCTATATCCCGTGAGGAGCATCATTTCGGCCACTACTGATGAAATGAAAATAGCAGTTACTCCACTAAATAAAACTGGTTGAAACTGCTTGAACCTGATAAACACATCATTTAACCTTGAATTGAGAAAGTACTAGTTTGTTCTAATGAAATAAAAACTTTCTTCCAAAATCACTCTATATCTCGTGTGGAGCATCATTTCGGCCACTCCTGATGAAATGAAAATAGCAGTTACTCCACTAAATAAAACTGGTTGAAACTGCTTGAACCTGATAAACACATCATTTTAACTTGAATTGAGAAAGTACTAGTTTGTTCAAAGGAAATAAAAACTTTATTCCAAAATCACTCTATATCCCGTGAGGAGCATCATTTCGGCCACTACTGATGAAATGAAAATAGCAGTTACTCGACTAAATAAAACTGGTTGAAACTGCTTGAACCTGATAAACATATCATTTAACCTCGAATTGAGAAAGTACTGGTTTGTTCTAATGAAATAAAAACTTTATTCCAAAATTACTCTATATCTCGTGTGGAGCATCATTTCGGCCACTCCTATAGAAATGAAAATAGCAGTTACTCCACTAAATAAAACTGGTTGAAACTGCTTGAACATGATAAACACATCATTTAAACTTGAATTGAGAAAGTACTAGTTTGTTCTAATGAAATAAAAACTTTCTTCCAAAATTACTCTATATCCCGTGTGGAGCATCATTTCGGCCACTCCTAATGAAATGAAAATAGCAGTTACTCCAATAAAACAGGTTGAAACTGCTTAAAGCTGATAAACACTTCATGTTTAAACTTGAATAGTGAAAGTACGACTATGTTCTAGTAAAATACAAACTTTATTCTAAAAACCAACTCTCAAGCTCCTCATCCTATCTGTAAGGGTGCGCTCAGCCACCCTACGCAGGAAGCTCACTTCAACCGCTTGTATCCGGGATCTCGTTCTTTCGGTCATGACCCATGGTTCATGGCTGTGGTGGAGGCAATAACTCGGGTCTGGGAGGAGTTTGGAGAGGCCATGGAAGAGGACTTTCGGTCTGCCCCGAGGAAATTCTGGCAAACCGTCTCCATGCTCCGGGAGCATGGAGTCCGGTGCACTTCATCCCTGCAACATCGCGTGACGCGGGTCGGTACCTCTGGACAGGCAGAATGGGGTGGTGGTCCCTCTCTTCAAGGACGGGGATCGGAGGGTGTGTTCCAACTACAGAGGGATCACACTCCTCAGCCTCCCCAGGAAAGTCTATTCCAGTGTACTGGAGTGGAGGGTCCGGCCGTTAGTCAAACCTTGGATCCAAGAGGAATAATGCGGTTTTCGTTCTGGTCGTGGAACACTGGACCAGCTCTATACCCTCCACCAGCTGCTCGAGGGTTCATGGGAGTTTGCCCAACTAGTCCACATGTGTTTTCTGGATCTGGAGAAGGCGTTCGACCGCGTCCCCCGAGACATCCTGTGGGGGGTGCTCCGGGAGCATGTAGTCCGGGGCCCTTTGTTAAGGGCTGTTCGGTCTTTGTATTCCCGGAAAGGAGTTTGGTTTGCATTGGCGGCAATAAGTCGGACCTGTTCGCAGTGGTTTCATCTGATCCGCCAGTGGCAGACAGAAAAAAGCATTAGCCAAATCTAGACAAGAGAAAAATCTATGTTCAGGTGAGAGATGTGACAACGCAGTTTTGAGATGTTTTGAGATGTCTGAGATGTCTGGCACAGGTTGCCGGGACCGGCAGCCAGGGGGGACTCGGCTGAGAAGGTGAGAAGCTCTCCCAGAGGTGGGAGTTGAAAACTGCGCGGATGGAGGGCTCGGCCAGATGTTCCCAGCAGACCCTCATAACACGTTTGGGCCTGTCGAGTCTATCCGGCTTCCTCCCGGTCCAGCGCATCCAACTCACCACCAGGTGGTGATCAGTTGACAGCTCTGCCCTTCTCTTTACCCTAGTGTCAAAGACACATGGCCAGAGATCAGATGAAACGACCACAAAGTCTATCATTGACCTAGGGTGTCCTGGTGCCACGTGCACTTATGGACACCCCTGTGCTCGAACATGGTGTTCGTTATGGACAAGCTGTGACTGGCACAGAAGTCCAATAACAGAACACCTCTCGGGTTCAGATCGGGGAGGCCGTTCCTCCCAATCACCCCCTTCCAGGTCTCACTGTCATTGGCCACGTGCGCGTTGAAGTCCCCCAGGAGAACAATGGAGTCCCCAGTTGGGGCACTATCCAGCACCCCTCCCAGGGACTCCAAGAAGGTTAGGTACTCTGAGCTGCTGTTCGGTGCATTGGCCGAGACAACAGTCAGAGACCTGTCCCCTACTCGAAGGCGTAGGCACGCAACCCTCTCGTTCACTGGGGTGAACTCCAACACATGACGGCTGAGCTGCGGGGCAATCAGCAAGCCCACTCCAGCCCGCCGCCTTACACTGCGGGCAACTCCAGAGCAGTGGAGTATCCAGCCCCTGTCGAGGAGCTGGGTTCCAGAGTCCAAGCTGTGAGTGGAGGCGAGCCCGACTATATCTAGACGGTATCTCTCAGCCTCCCTCACAAGCTCGGGCTCCTTCCCCCTCAGCGAGGTCACAATCCATGTCCCAATAGCCAGATTCTGTGGCCGGGGATCGGGTCGTCGAGGCCCCTGCCGTCGACTACCCCCCAATCCACAATGCACCCGACCCCTACGGCAGCCTCTGTAGGTGGTGGACCCACAGGAGGGGCAAGTCCCCTGACAACATAGCATAGTTGGTTGCGAAGGGTCATTCGGGTGCTCAAACTCCCCCACCACGACAAGGTTGCAGTTCAAGGGGGAGTCACCACCGTTTAAAAGTTTTGTATGTTGCTATTTGAGGATATGATTGTTGATTTTGCTAACATATGACCTCTATTATACGAAGAGTGCCTCATACTGTATTGACACTAATTATTGACCTCTGGGGTCAGAGGTCAAAAGGAGAATTGAAGGAATATAGTGGTTAAACATTTGTTTTCTGTGTGACAACTGGACATATTGTATTCAGTTGTGTTTCTACACTACTGGGGTTTCTCCCACTGCCCAAGTTGGGAAAACACAGCTATAAATCCATGTTCAGGGACATTCCAAGTTGGTTGGCGATGTCTCCTCAGTGCTCTACTTGCAAAAACATGGTCAAGGTAAGATTGGATCAACAGATAAGAGGTCAGAGGTCACTTTGTCCCCTCTCAAGCTCTGAGAAGAACCAGTTTGAAGCAGTTTTGGGAACAAAGGAATAGCAAATTCACCATAGCAACGCATATATCACGAGAAACCGACCAATGTGAGGTTGAAGTGGTGTATGCAAATGTATAAATATGAACCACGTGTTGCAGTTGTGCCCTTCTTCATTGTAAATCTGGCCTGCACACTTGGGTCTGCAAGGAAGAACGGTCTGAGCTCGTATTATGTAATCTGATATATGTATTTTTATAATCTCTTGTTTGTGTGATTATTAAATTCACTATTGAAGAAATTAACTCTGTTCCTGCCTCTCCCGGATCAAACGAACAAGCAGGAATTCAGGGGAACACAGGAACGAATTCCAACACTAAGCATCTCTACATAAAGTCAGTAACACGATTTCTCTAGATTAAACCAGTCTGAGATGCTATATCTAAAGACAGTAACTTGATTTTCTAAATCAAACCAGCCTGATCAGCTCTATCTACAGGCAGCAACACGATTTTTCGAGATCAAACCAGCCTGAGCAGCACGTGATTTTCTAGATTAAACCAGCAAGATCAGCTCTATATAAAGACAGTAACACGATTTGTCTAGATTAAACCAGCCTGAGCAGCTCTATCTTAAGAAAATAACATGATTTTTTTCCCAATTAAACCAGCCTGAGCAGCTCTATCTTAAAGGTGTACAGTAGGATTTTCCCGAATTTTAGGAAAGAACCGCCCTCTCCACCTTTTGAAAAATGCACATGCGCAAAGCTCTACCTGCTCCCGAGATGGAACGCCTACTAAAACGTGTGCGAGAGACATGAACGAGCCCAGTTCTCCTCGTGCACGCCCTGTTTACAAGTCACAAGTCGGCATCGCTTACACAAGCTCACTTTACAAGAAGATTTGAACTTTTCCCACTAATCAACCCTGGAAAGTTACAATATAGACGTAGATAACTTTTACTGGAAGTGATTTGAAATGGATTTCTCCAAATAGAATGCCAAACTTTACCTGTCGAGTAGAAACTTCGCGACTGAAGCATCAGTGGGAAGCCCAACCTGGGCTTTCAGCGCACGCCATCGTGTGAAAGAATCTCCCAAAAACACTCTGGTCTTGTTTCTCTCTTCCGAAGCCTTTCTCTTCTTCTCATACACTTCGAAGACACTTTTTCTCTTTTGCGACCCTCTGCCATTTTCAAAGTACCCGGTGAGAACTGCGAGCTCGCTGAAGGCGTAGCTCACCATATACACCTGAAAGCGCGCATGCGCAGAAAGTGAAAACTAATGGATCCACGCTACCTGGGGACGAGCACGTACGACGGCCTTACGTAATATATCACCAGAATGATTGACAGTTGGGAGTACCAATAGTCTTGATGATCCACCCGGAAAAAGAAAATCCACCTGTACACCTTTAAGACAGTAACATGATTTTACTTGATTAAACCAGCCTGAGAAGCTCTATCTTAAAAAAGTACACTCAAAAATGAAATGACAGAATTGTTTTTTCAGTGTGACATGATTTTCCTCGATTAAACCATGGTCCAAGTGGAGGAACGTGGGAGCAGCGCTTCAAAGGGTTGAGTGGAAATCTCCACCAACGGCTGATCCCACGTTTCATCGGGCTCATCCATCCCTCCGGACAGGGCCTCACAGCCAGAGACAGGTGAGCCGTTTAGGGACTATTCAGTAACAAGAACTTAGAGCTGTGATTTCACTTGTATATAAGTTAAAGATGTAAAGCAAAGTTGGACTCTTCAGGTGATGAAACATACATTAAATGTCCACCAATGACTGTTGAGATGGTTGATCATTTAGTTTTAAACGTAGTAAACATAGAAAATACTTTGGCTGGTTATTGTGATTAAATTAAATTACATCTCACAACAAAACATGCTTTTAAAATAACAAAGACATTTGATCCAAATTACATTGAATTTAATACAAGAGACCCATTCTACAAAACAAACCTTTCCTACTGCAATTAGCCTTTCAATACCACCTCACTCCGTGTGTGTTGTCCTCACAATCAATCAAAGTGATCTGGTGTCTCCTGGTGTTGATCTTAAGAGTCTCTCAACTTGTGGAACCTGTGCATTTAACAATTTTCTTTTGTCTACAGTGTGTTGTGGGAATCTCCCAGAACCTGTATCTCGCCCACCTTGCTGCTCCTCCTGTCACCTGCAGTACAAGGTGATTTCGTCTGTCCACTTCTGGCTCTAAAGACTCTTCTGGCTGTTTGTACCTAGATGAACATCATTACATGCAGCTTGTTTACCAGAGCTTTACTTCAAGTCATTGCACAGCTAGAAAACTTTAGTTTATTAAGTCTCAGTAAGGTCTGAGTGTGTATCACATGTTTAGGTGCAACCAGGGTTGGGTAGTAATGGAATACATGTAACAGTGTTACATAATTAGGATACAAAAAACATATAACTGTAATCTGCTACAGTACATAAAAAAATGTGTAATCTCGTTACAGGTATATTCGATAAAAACTGGGATTACTGAGCAGGATTACAGTAGAAATCAGATGTAATAAACTAGAAATGCAGCTGTCACATGCGCCATGCACTGGCATTGCGACACTTCCCGACGCTTTCAGGCTGACAATCCATGCTTTGCCATGGATTCTGCAGACAGTTGCTTTCATCACTATGTTTTAAAGTCGGAGAAATCTCTGAACCTCTCTTTACAACGCAAACTATGTCTCCCAGCCGTGAAAGTGTTGTGAACGTCCAGGAACTGGACATCTCACCTGAAGAAACATAGAAACATAAAACCCGCTCACTTTCACTGATACACACATGGACTCTGTTTACTAGTTTTATTAGCTCGTAACATGCTTCCTACCTGTTCTCAATACGTTTAGAGGCTCTTGTGTTTTAGGGATTAATTGGGGCGACACGTGCCATCACTTTTTTCTTTTTACTCAATGAGTGATTCATGCTGCCAGATACAGCCTCTCATCAAACATTCACATTTATTCCGGAAAAAAAACAACATTAAAACTAATGAGGAAACGGGGCGGGCGAGAGAGAGAGAGAGAGAGAGAGAGAGAGAGAGAGAGAGAGAGAGAGAGAGAGAGAGAGAGAGAGAGAGAGAGAGAGAGAGTTTTAGAAAAGATGGGCACATTTTCTTGAATAGAAATTGAAAGCTTTATTTGTATTGTGGTTTTGATTCTCTAAAAAAAAAAAAATCAATGTTAGACACCTGATTGGTTACTGAGTTTTGATAGTTCAAAACTTGTTAAGTGCAATTTGTGTCTGCTGTGTATAAGATGTGTCAATACACTGAGCAGATGACACTTTCTATTCTTTCTTGTCATTTTTTTATGTTTTATTATGGCCAGGCAAGAGTAGAGGCACGGCTTTTCAGAGGTTGATGGACTCTGTGCTGCGCGACCTCGCTTTCGTTTCTGTTTACCTGGACGACATCTTGGTGGCTAGTTCTTCAGTTGAGGAGCATTTTTCACACCAAAAGCAAGTTTTTCAGCGCTTTGAGAAGGGGTGGGCAATTATTTTTCCGAAAGGGCCAAATGAGAAGCAGAAAATATTGTGGAGGGCCGGGCCAAAAGTTTAAACTCTATTCTGCATATGAATTTTATTTCTACATTGAAAGCAGTAAATGGCATTGTTTACACATGCTGGTAAGTGTCTGTGTTATTATTAGGTAAAGAGAAAGTGAGGGTTATTTTAACAAAAAATGTTTTTATTCAGTGCAGTTATTCAAAACAATTGTAAACATGAAACATTTGTAACTCTTTTTTAATTACATTAACCAAAAAGACTTTTTTCTATTAAGACATCACAATGTCTTTGTATGCCAAATATCATTAACAAGATATGTCACATTATGATTGTCAAACTGCCAAGCTGTGCAGACAAAAAGTAATAGTGAACACACATTTGTGTATTTTCTTGTTCAGTGAGAGAAATCTAGCCTTTGCTGCCCTTTAACGAGTGCATCAAAGTCAGGTTGAATGTCTGAGGTGGAGATGCGAAGCACAGATGACAGATGATCATCAGTAAGAAAGGATCTGAACCTGGATTTGGTAAACTTCATTACTGAGAATGTTTGTTCACATATGTAGGTAGATCCAAACAGAACCAACATCTTCTGAGCATGTCTCCTCATGTTTGGAAAGTTCTCCTCCTTAAGAGATGAGTAGAACTCCAGCAGTGATCCTGACTTAAAGTGCTCTGCCAGTACTGTGTCAGACTGCAGGTCAATGAGCTCCAGCTGAACATCACCAGGTGCATTTCATCCTCAATGTTTTTACAATCATCAAATCGCCTTAAAAACTCACCATGCAAATCTCCTAACATGGATGAGTACCTGCAGAGATGATTAGCTGATGGTCTGACTTCTTTAAGGGTTTGCATGTGAGTGAGAGTGTTGTTCTGTAGTTGACTTGAAAGAAACAGCAACTTTCTCATAAAAGCCTTCACAAGGTTATGCATGTCATGAACGAAAAGGCCCTTGCCTTGCAGTTTAGTGCTCAGTTCATTCATCAGTGCCGTCACATCAACAGCAAATGTAAAATCTGCCATCCAGTTCATATCTGAAAGCTCGGGGATGTTTTTGCCTTTCATCTCACAAAACTCTTGAATCTCTGTTTTCAGGTCCCAAAATCTTTTGAGCACTTTGCCCAGACTGAGCCGTCTGACAGCTGTGTGGTCCATGATGTCACCATGTTCATTCTCATGCTCCTCTAAAAGTGCAACAAACTGCCTGTGATTTAATGCTCGTGCCCTGATAAAGTTAACCGTTTTTGTTACAACATCAATAACATGGTTAAGTTTTAGCACAGACCTGCACAGTACATGCTGATGTATAATACAATGTATCAACACTAAATGATGCTCTGTGCCGAGTTCAGTCACTTTATCTTGGATCTGTTTCAAAAGTCCGACATGTTTTCCTGTCATATTCGGACAACCATCAGTAGTGACGCCTACCAGTTTGTCCCATTTCAGTCCAAGCTTGACCATGCATGCATCGACCTCCTTGAACAGATCGTTTCCCGTTGTCGTTCCTTTTATTGACCTCAATGCTGCCAGCTCCTCCGTAATCTTGAAGTCCTGCCTTGTTCCCCGGAGAAACACCAGTAACTGGGCAGTGTCACGGACATCACAGCTCTCATCCAAAGCCAAAGAGAAAAAGTCAAAACTTTCAACTCCACTTTTGAGCTGACATTCGAGATTCTCCGCGATTCCTTCCACCCTTCTGGTGACGGTTCGCCTGGACAGCGGGACTTTTTCAAATGCTTCTTTATTCTCAGGGCATATTAGCGCGGCAGAGTCCACCAAGCACTCTTTCACAAACTCGCCATCCGAGAACGGCTTGCTGTTTTTAGCGATTTTGTGGGATATGACGAAGCTGGTCTTGGTCGCTGCATCCCGGGCTGTGTGTAGTTTGCTAAAACAGCCTTGTTGTTTTGGTAGCTTTGCTAGCAAGTCTTATGATATTCGCGCTCTCTCAGCCTCCGCCAAGTGTCTGTATTTCTCCGCGTGTTTTGTCTCATAATGCCGACTCACATTATACTCCTTAAACACGGCGACGTGCTCTCCACAAACTAAACAGACGGGTTTACCACCGACTTCAGTAAACAAATATTTAGTGCTCCAAATCTTCTTGAAATTTCGGCCTTCAGCATCCAACTTTCTTTTCTTGACGTGCCCGTACATCATTGAGGGGCGACAATGACCGCTAATCACATGCACTGATTGACTTGTTTTACGGGTCACGTATACGACGTACGTAGGTTACGTACACTGTACATAAATTAACAGGCTTCAAAGCAAAAGCATTTCCGTTTTAGTTTATACAGCCGATGGTTTTAGTCCACGCATTAAAATTCGAAAGAAGCTTTTGTTTTCTTAATTCTAAGCAACCTTTCGCGGGCCGGTCAGAATCAGGTCACGGGCCGTATTTGGCCCGCGGGCCTTAAAATGCCCAGGTCTGGCCTTGAGGAACATGGCCTAATTGTCAACCCTGCTAAGTGCCAGTTTGGTCTGCCTGTGATTGACTTTTTGGGTCATCGTATTTCAACTCAGGGTGCCATTCCATTGCCTTCTAAGGTGCAAGCGGTGACAGATTTCCCTCGTCCAGCCTCGGTTAAGGCCCTGCAGGAGTTTTTGGGCATGATTAATTTCTACAACCTTTCATATTGAGATTACAACTATATACCAAATAAATGTTTTATCAGCTCTATCAATTACAATGGTCAAATTGTCTCAATGGCTACATACAGAAAATCGTGGGTTTAAATCCACCTGGAGGTGTTTGTGGAATTAACTTGTGTGTGCATGTGTTTCCTCAGGGTTCTCTGGTTTTCTTCCACAGTCCAATTAAATGCATGCTAATGGTAATACTAAACTGACTCTCTGTGTATGTCCCGTGGTAGACTGATGACGTGTTCTGTTTCTTTTGAAACGTATTTTCAGCGACGTCCAGACAAGACGTCAATATAATGTTCAAGAAAGACGTCTCAAAAAACTTTCATTCAGGCTCTTCTGAGGAAGTCTTCTGGATGTCTAGAGACATCGTCTTTAGTTGTGTTCTGGACCTACATGTTGACACAAAGAACAGTGGCTGTGTAAAACACTTGGTTACTGTGGAACTGTGCTGTGTATTCATCAACAACATCTCACATGTTGGAAGATAAACAAGAGCACGGAGCAACATTTTATCAAAAATAATTTATTTATGAAAAAGTATTAATTAGAATAAATTGGTTATTTATCAAATAATAATGACATTGGGCCACCACCAGCTAAACTGGAAATAGTTAATGCCAAAAAAAAGTGTTATTTAAATTGATTAATGTTTCTCTTTAGATATAACAATCTTGGATAACAGGGAAGGTGTGAGATTCGAGCGCAGGCTGTTTCAAACCAGTGAATTCAGGCCCAGGACCGCTTGACCCCGTCAGCTAGAAAGGGTATGTACTGGGTTTCAGAAGATGGCAGTGCCTCGAGGTCAGTGGGGACTGGGTGGATGTCTGTGACTCCCCCCCCCCCTTTTGTGCGAGTCCCTTGCGAAGATCGTGTGATAATCGCGGGAGACCTCCTCATACAAATGCATCTCCTTGTTTCTGTTGTGGTAAAGCGCGAGCCTCAGCAGAGCGTTGCTCGGTCTTTGACTCGAAGCCTGAATAAGGTTCTTCTGGTACAGACATGGTCTGTTTACCTGAAATGTCTGTATTCTCTGGTTGAGTCATTGGAGCGTGCACAACCATGTCACCTTCGGTGCTCGGTTTTGTACCCTGAAGAACCTGTTCAAGGTTAACATGGTGAGCGCTGGTCATGGTTTTGGTTGTGGAAATGAGGAGAGTTGTGTCATGCGTGTCGTCGCTGGTGAGGGACGAAGGCAGATTGTCAATGAGATGACAATTAGTTCAAGATTGTGGAATGAACTGTCAGTTAACATCTCTAAAGGTGGAAAGGCGGTCACTTTAATCTGACCAGGTGTCAGAATTTGGACCCGTGGGTTGGCTGAACGATTGCTGTTAGAAGCTGGGTGGCCTAGTTCTTAGCCAATGGGAGTCGGGCTGACGACTTGGGACCAAAGGCGCCGTTTGGTGGCAGCGAGTCGGTTTAGGATGTCCTGACCAATAAGCAGTTCTTCTGTGTCCAGATCAGTGATGTGGATGGGATGCGTCGCTGACATGTCCTAGAAAGCTGTTGACCCAGACACATTGAGTGATGTGGTGAAGTGCTGAGTGAAGCCTCGGATGTTTATGCTACACTCTTCCACCTGAAGTGGCTTTCCTTAAGTGGCATGCGCAAGCTTGGTTCTAGCAACCCGTGCGAAGGTGTCTGAACACATGAGGGGGATTTCTGACCCAGTACCAAGCAGTGAGAGAGTGTCAACAACCCCTACCACCACTGAAGTGTATCTGTGGTTGGCATAGCCAAGATTACCCAAGAATGTCAAATGGGCCTCTTTCACCTCCTGGATCTCCTCCTACTGCCAAAATGAACTTTGTGTGCGGAGGGGAGGGGCCAAGTCATGCGGTCAGGGGGAGCCAGGTCCCTTCTTACCAGGCGGGTTCAGGTGCTGCTTCACCTCTCTGGTGCAGGTTTTAATCCACTGTGGGACATCTGCATCCCCACACCATCTGCGCATGTTTGCGGAGGTCTTTCATGGTGGGGTTTTTGGTCCTGCAGAAAAGGGCGACATCGATCCGCACACTGTTGTGGAGGTTGTTAACGAAGAGGGACTTAAAAGTCTGGTCTTTGTCCAATCCTGGTGCATTGTGGCCTTGGAAGTAGGCAGCCCTTAGGCACTTATAAATACTATCTGGGAGTCTCCGCCCCCTTTTGAGTGATTGTAAATGCACCAAAGTTTGCAGAGGCAGGATTTGGTGCATTTGATCCTGCAGATGATCCTGCTTCCCTAAGTGCATGACAGAGGGCTGAGTAATGGTCTCTGATGGCAGATGGGAGGGACTCTATGTATACATGGACACTCCTGGATGTCATCTTCCAGAGAAGCGTAAGCTTCTCTCGGAACGAAGGATGAGGCAGGTTGAAGAGGCAGCGTTCAATCTCCACCAGGTTGTCCGCTACACGAATCTCCGGGTTGTTTGGTTCGAACTGCTCTATGTCCTCTGCAAGGGACTCAAGCTGGCTGGTCCAAAGACCAGGAACCCTTGGGATATCGGAATGGTCAGAGTCATCTGAGCTAGAACATCCTGGTTCTCTCCAGTGGAGAGAGTGAGGGAGCTGATAGCACTGTGAGGTGCTGGAAAATGACAATGTTCCTTCTCCTGAAAAGGAGTGAAAGAGCTGCGAGACCACGTGGTGGTGCGGCTGAGAGCACTGATGGATGTGTGTCATAGCAACTCGCTGTTGAGGTTTCTTCTCTCCTCTGTAGACAGGCATAGAAGACCGGCGACAACAGTCTTCAACTGGGTCATGTAGCTCCCGAGGTATCTTTGCTCTGAGCACGCAGTGTCTCTGACGACTCATGAGAGGAGTCACGCAAAAGCTGTGTTTCGAAAAGTGCGAAAATGTTGTTAATGCACAGGTGATGGTTACACCTGTGGCTTTCACTTCTGTAGTCTATACAAATTGTAACCTCGCAACTGCAACACAGTGTTTTTAGCACCTTGGGTGAGCAATAGTTGTGTTAGTGTACATTTTTCTGGGTAGATACTTGAATAGTGAAAGTACGAGTTTGTCCTAATGAAATTAAAACTTTATTCTAAAAACATACTCAGTAGAAGATTACAGATAGACTGAAGCATCTTTTCGGCCACAACTGATGAAAAGACCATAACAGTCAAATCCAGCATAATAAAAGAGGTTGAAACTGCTTGAACCTGATAAACACATCATTTAAACTTGAATTGAGAAAGTACGAGTTTGTCCTAATGTAATAAAAACTTTATTCCAAAATTACTCTATACCCCGTGTGGAGCATCATTTCGGCCACTCCTGATGAAATGAAAATAGCAGTTACTCCACTAAATAAAACTGGTTGAAACTGCTTGAACCTGATAAACACATCATTTTAACTTGAATTGAGAAAGTACTAGTTTGTTCTAAGGAAATAAAAACTTTATTCCAAAATTACTCTATATCCCGTGTGGAGCATCATTTCGGCCACTCCTAATGAAATGAAAATAGCAGTTACTCCACTAAATATAATTGGTTGAAAGTACTTGCAACTGCTAAGTCCATCATGTTTAAACTTGAATTGAGAAAGTACTAGTTTGTTCTAATGAAATAAAAACTTTATTCCAAAATCACTCTTTATCCCGTGAGGAGCATCATTTCGGCCACTACTGATGAAATGAAAATAGCAGTTACTCCACTAAATAAAACTGGTTGAAACTGCTTGAACCTGATAAACACATCATTTAACCTTGAATTGAGAAAGTACTAGTTTGTTCTAATGAAATAAAAACTTTCTTCCAAAATCACTCTATATCTCGTGTGGAGCATCATTTCGGCCACTCCTAATGAAATGAAAATAGCAGTTACTCCACTAAATATAATTGGTTGAAAGTGCTTGCAACTGCTAAGTCCATCATGTTTAACCTTGAATTGAGAAAGTACGAGTTTGTTCTAATGAAATAAAAACTTTCTTCCAAAATCACTCTATATCTCGTGTGGAGCATCATTTCGGCCACTACTGATGAAATGAAAATAGCAGTTACTCCACTAAATAAAACTGGTTGAAACTGCTTGAACCTGATAAACACATCATTTTAACTTGAATTGAGAAAGTACGAGTTTGTCCTAATGAAATAAAAACTTTATTCCAAAATCACTCTATATCCCGTGTGGAGCATCATTTCGGCCACTCCTAATGAAATGAAAATAGCAGTTACTCCACTAAATAAAACTGGTTGAAACTGCTTGAACCTGATAAACACATCATTTAAACTTGAATTGAGAAAGTATTAGTTTGTTCTAATGAAATAAAAACATTCTTCCAAAATCACTCTATATCCCGTGAGGAGCATCATTTCGGGCCACTACTGATGAAATGAAAATAGCAGTTACTCCACTAAATAAAACTGGTTGAAACTGCTTGAACCTGAAAAACACATCATTTAACCTTGAATTGAGAAAGTACTAGTTTGTTCTAATGAAATAAAAACATTCTTCCAAAATCACTCTATATCCCGTGAGGAGCATCATTTCGGCCACTACTGATGAAATGAAAATAGCAGTTACTCCACTAAATATAATTGGTTGAAAGTACTTGCAACTGCTAAGTCCATCATGTTTAAACTTGAATTGAGAAAGTACTAGTTTGTTCTAATGAAATAAAAACTTTATTCCAAAATCACTCTATATCCCGTGAGGAGCATCATTTCGGCCACTACTGATGAAATGAAAATAGCAGTTACTCTACTAAATAAAACTGGTTGAAACTGCTTGAACCTGATAAACACTTCATGTTTAAACTTGAATTGAAAAGTACCAGTTTGCTCTAAGGAAATAAAAACTTTATTCCAAAATTACACTATATCCCGTGTGGAGCATCATTTCGGCCACTCCTGATGAAATGAAAATAGCAGTTACTCCACTAAATAAAACTGGTTGAAACTGCTTGAACCTGATAAACACATAATTTAAACTTGAATTGAGAAAGTACGAGTTTGTCCTAATGTAATAAAAACTTTATTCCAAAATCACTCTATACCCCGTGTGGAGCATCATTTCGGCCAGTCCTGATGAAATGAAAATAGCAGTTACTCCACTAAATAAAACTGGTTGAAACTGCTTGAACCTGATAAACACATCATTTTAACTTGAATTGAGAAAGTACTAGTTTGTTCTAATGAAATAAAAACATTCTTCCAAAATCACTCTATATCCCGTGAGGAGCATCATTTCGGCCACTACTGATGAAATGAAAAGAGCAATTACTCCACTAAATATAATTGGTTGAAAGTACTTGCAACTGCTAAGTCCATCATGTTTAAACTTGAATTGAGAAAGTACTAGTTTGTTCTAATGAAATAAAAACTTTATTCCAAAATCACTCTATATCCCGTGAGGAGCATCATTTCGACCACTACTGATGAAATGAAAATAGCAGTTACTCCACTAAATAAAACTGGTTGAAACTGCTTGAACCTGATAAACACATCATTTTAACTTGAATTGAGAAAGTACGAGTTTGTCCTAATGCAATAAAAACGTTATTCCAAAATTACTCTATACCCCGTGTGGAGCATCATTTCGGCCACTCCTAATGAAATGAAAATAGCAGTTACTCCACTAAATAAAACTGGTTGAAACTGCTTGAACCTGATAAACACATCATTTTAACTTGAATTGAGAAAGTACTAGTTTGTTCTAAGGAAATAAAAACTTTATTCCAAAATCACTCTATATCCCGTGAGGAGCATCATTTCGGCCACTACTGATGAAATGAAAATAGCAATTACTCCACTAAATATAATTGGTTGAAAGTACTTGCAACTGCTAAGTCCATCATGTTTAAACTTGAATTGAGAAAGTACTAGTTTGTTCTAATGAAATAAAAACTTTATTCCAAAATCACTCTATATCCCGTGAGGAGCATCATTTCGGCCACTCCTGATGAAATGAAAATAGCAGTTACTCCACTAAATAAAACTGGTTGAAACTGCTTGAACCTGATAAACACATCATTTAACCTTGAATTGAGAAAGTACTAGTTTGTTCTAATGAAATAAAAACTTTCTTCCAAAATCACTCTATATCTCGTGTGGAGCATCATTTTGGCCACTCCTGATGAAATGAAAATAGCAGTTACTCCACTAAATAAAACTGGTTGAAACTGCTTGAACCTGATAAACACATCATTTAACCTTGAATTGAGAAAGTACTAGTTTGTTCTAATGAAATAAAAACTTTCTTCCAAAATCACTCTATATCTCGTGTGGAGCATCATTTCGGCCACTCCTGATGAAATGAAAATAGCAGTTACTCCACTAAATAAAACTGGTTGAAACTGCTTGAACCTGATAAACACATCATTTTAACTTGAATTGAGAAAGTACTAGTTTGTTCTAAGGAAATAAAAACTTTATTCCAAAATCACTCCATATCCCGTGAGGAGCATCATTTCGGCCTCTACTGATGAAATGAAAATAGCAATTACTCCACTAAATATAATTGGTTGAAAGTACTTGCAACTGCTAAGTCCATCATGTTTAAACTTGAATTGAGAAAGTACTAGTTTGTTCTAATGAAATAAAAACTTTCTTCCAAAATCACTCTATATCTCGTGTGGAGCATAATTTCGGCCACTCCTGATGAAATGACAATAGCAGTCAAATCCAGCATAATAAAACAGGTTGAAACTGCTTAAAGCTGATAAACACTTCATGTTTAAACTTGAATAGTGAAAGTACGACTATGTTCTAGTAAAATACAAACTTTATTCTAAAAACCAACTCTCAAGCTCCTCATCCTATCTGTAAGGGTGCGCTCAGCCACCCTACGCAGGAAGCTCACTTCAACCGCTTGTATCCGGGATCTCGTTCTTTCGGTCATGACCCATGGTTCATGGCTGTGGTGGAGGCAATAACTCGGGTCTGGGAGGAGTTTGGAGAGGCCATGGAAGAGGACTTTCGGTCTGCCCCGAGGAAATTCTGGCAAACCGTCTCCATGCTCCGGGAGCATGGAGTCCGGTGCACTTCATCCCTGCAACATCGCGTGACGCGGGGACGGTACCTCTGGACAGGCAGAATGGGGTGGTGGTCCCTCTCTTCAAGGACGGGGATCGGAGGGTGTGTTCCAACTACAGAGGGATCACACTCCTCAGCCTCCCCAGGAAAGTCTATTCCAGTGTACTGGAGTGGAGGGTCCGGCCGTTAGTCAAACCTTGGATCCAAGAGGAATAATGCGGTTTTCGTTCTGGTCGTGGAACACTGGACCAGCTCTATACCCTCCACCAGCTGCTCGAGGGTTCATGGGAGTTTGCCCAACTAGTCCACATGTGTTTTCTGGATCTGGAGAAGGCGTTCGACCGCGTCCCCCGAGACATCCTGTGGGGGGTGCTCCGGGAGCATGTAGTCCGGGGCCCTTTGTTAAGGGCTGTTCGGTCTTTGTATTCCCGGAAAGGAGTTTTGTTTGCATTGGCGGCAATAAGTCGGACCTGTTCGCAGTGGTTTCATCTGATCCGCCAGTGGCAGACAGAAAAAAGCATTAGCCAAATCTATACAAGAGAAAAATCTATGTTCAGGTGAGAGATGTGACAACGCAGTTTTGAGATGTTTTGAGATGTCTGAGATGTCTGGCACAGGTTGCCGGGACCGGCAGCCAGGGGGGACTCGGCTGAGAAGGTGAGAAGCTCTCCCAAAGGGGGGAGTTGAAAACTGCGCGGATGGAGGGCTCGGCCAGATGTTCCCAGCAGACCCTCATAACACGTTTGGGCCTGTCGAGTCTATCCGGCTTCCTCCCGGTCCAGCGCATCCAACTCACCACCAGGTGGTGATCAGTTGACAGCTCTGCCCTTCTCTTTACCCTAGTGTCAAAGACACATGGCCAGAGATCAGATGAAACGACCACAAAGTCTATCATTGACCTAGGGTGTCCTGGTGCCACGTGCACTTATGGACACCCCTGTGCTCGAACATGGTGTTCGTTATGGACAAGCTGTGACTGGCACAGAAGTCCAATAACAGAACACCTCTCGGGTTCAGATCGGGGAGGCCGTTCCTCCCAATCACCCCCTTCCAGGTCTCACTGTCATTGGCCACGTGCGCGTTGAAGTCCCCCAGGAGAACAATGGAGTCCCCAGTTGGGGCACTATCCAGCACCCCTCCCAGGGACTCCAAGAAGGTTAGGTACTCTGAGCTGCTGTTCGGTGCATTGGCCGAGACAACAGTCAGAGACCTGTCCCCTACTCGAAGGCGTAGGCACGCAACCCTCTCGTTCACTGGGGTGAACTCCAACACATGACGGCTGAGCTGCGGGGCAATCAGCAAGCCCACTCCAGCCCGCCGCCTTACACTGCGGGCAACTCCAGAGCAGTGGAGTATCCAGCCCCTGTCGAGGAGCTGGGTTCCAGAGTCCAAGCTGTGAGTGGAGGCGAGCCCGACTATATCTAGACGGTATCTCTCAGCCTCCCTCACAAGCTCGGGCTCCTTCCCCCTCAGCGAGGTCACAATCCATGTCCCAATAGCCAGATTCTGTGGCCGGGGATCGGGTCGTCGAGGCCCCTGCCGTCGACTACCCCCCAATCCACAATGCACCCGACCCCTACGGCAGCCTCTGTAGGTGGTGGACCCACAGGAGGGGCAAGTCCCCTGACAACATAGCATAGTTGGTTGCGAAGGGTCATTCGGGTGCTCAAACTCCCCCACCACGACAAGGTTGCAGTTCAAGGGGGAGTCACCACCGTTTAAAAGTTTTGTATGTTGCTATTTGAGGATATGATTGTTGATTTTGCTAACATATGACCTCTATTATACGAAGAGTGCCTCATACTGTATTGACACTAATTATTGACCTCTGGGGTCAGAGGTCAAAAGGAGAATTGAAGGAATATAGTGGTTAAACATTTGTTTTCTGTGTGACAACTGGACATATTGTATTCAGTTGTGTTTCTACACTACTGGGGTTTCTCCCACTGCCCAAGTTGGGAAAACACAGCTATAAATCCATGTTCAGGGACATTCCAAGTTGGTTGGCGATGTCTCCTCAGTGCTCTACTTGCAAAAACATGGTCAAGGTAAGATTGGATCAACAGATAAGAGGTCAGAGGTCACTTTGTCCCCTCTCAAGCTCTGAGAAGAACCAGTTTGAAGCAGTTTTGGGAACAAAGGAATAGCAAATTCACCATAGCAACGCATATATCACGAGAAACCGACCAATGTGAGGTTGAAGTGGTGTATGCAAATGTATAAATATGAACCACGTGTTGCAGTTGTGCCCTTCTTCATTGTAAACCTGGCCTGCACACTTGGGTCTGCAAGGAAGAACGGTCTGAGCTCGTATTATGTAATCTGATATATGTATTTTTATAATCTCTTGTTTGTGTGATTATTAAATTCACTATTGAAGAAATTAACTCTGTTCCTGCCTCTCCCGGATCAAACGAACAAGCAGGAATTCAGGGGAACACAGGAACGAATTCCAACACTAAGCATCTCTACATAAAGTCAGTAACACGATTTCTCTAGATTAAACCAGTCTGAGATGCTATATCTAAAGACAGTAACGTGATTTTCTAAATCAAACCAGCCTGATCAGCTCTATCTACAGGCAGCAACACGATTTTTCGAGATTAAACCAGCCTGAGCAGCACGTGATTTTCTAGATTAAACCAGCAAGATCAGCTCTATATAAAGACAGTAACACGATTTGTCTAGATTAAACCAGCCTGAGCAGCTCTATCTTAAGAAAATAACATGATTTTTTTCCCAATTAAACCAGCCTGAGCAGCTCTATCTTAAAGGTGTACAGTAGGATTTTCCCGAATTTTAGGAAAGAACCGCCCTCTCCACCTTTTGAAAAATGCACATGCGCAAAGCTCTACCTGCTCCCGAGATGGAACGCCTACTAAAACGTGTGCGAGAGACATGAACGAGCCCAGTTCTCCTCGTGCACGCCCTGTTTACAAGTCACAAGTCGGCATCGCTTACACAAGCTCACTTTACAAGAAGATTTGAACTTTTCCCACTAATCAACCCTGGAAAGTTACAATATAGACATAGATAACTTTTACTGGAAGTGATTTGAAATGGATTTCTCCAAATAGAATGCCAAACTTTACCTGTCGAGTAGAAACTTCGCAACTGAAGCATCAGTGGGAAGCCCAACCTGGGCTTTCAGCGCACGCCATCGTGTGAAAGAATCTCCCAAAAACACTCTGGTCTTGTTTCTCTCTTCCGAAGCCTTTCTCTTCTTCTCATACACTTCGAAGACACTTTTTCTCTTTTGCGACCCTCTGCCATTTTCAAAGTACCCGGTGAGAACTGCGAGCTCGCTGAAGGCGTAGCTCACCATATACACCTGAAAGCGCGCATGCGCAGAAAGTGAAAACTAATAGATCCACGCTACCTGGGGACGAGCACGTACGACGGCCTTACGTAATATATCACCAGAATGATTGACAGTTGGGAGTACCAATAGTCTTGATGATCCACCCGGAAAAAGAAAATCCTCCTGTACACCTTTAAGACAGTAACATGATTTTACTTGATTAAACCAGCCTGAGAAGCTCTATCTTAAAAAAGTACACTCAAAAATGAAATGACAGAATTGTTTTTTCAGTGTGACATGATTTTCCTCGATTAAACCATGGTCCAAGTGGAGGAACGTGGGAGCAGCGCTTCAAAGGGTTGAGTGGAAATCTCCACCAACGGCTGATCCCACGTTTCATCGGGCTCATCCATCCCTCCGGACAGGGCCTCACAGCCAGAGACAGGTGAGCCGTTTAGGGACTATTCAGTAACAAGAACTTAGAGCTGTGATTTCACTTGTATATAAGTTAAAGATGTAAAGCAAAGTTGGACTCTTCAGGTGATGAAACATACATTAAATGTCCACCAATGACTGTTGAGATGGTTGATCATTTAGTTTTAAACGTAGTAAACATAGAAAATACTTTGGCTGGTTATTGTGATTAAATTAAATTACATCTCACAACAAAACATGCTTTTAAAATAACAAAGACATTTGATCCAAATTACATTGAATTTAATACAAGAGACCCATTCTACAAAACAAACCTTTCCTCCTGCAATTAGCCTTTCAATACCACCTCACTCCGTGTGTGTTGTCCTCACAATCAATCAAAGTGATCTGGTGTCTCCTGGTGTTGATCTTAAGAGTCTCTCAACTTGTGGAACCTGTGCATTTAACACTTTTCTTTTGTCTACAGTGTGTTGTGGGAATCTCCCAGAACCTGTATCTCGCCCACCTTGCTGCTCCTCCTGTCACCTGCAGTACAAGGTGATTTCGTCTGTCCACTTCTGGCTCTAAAGACTCTTCTGGCTGTTTGTACCTAGATGAACATCATTACATGCAGCTTGTTTACCAGAGCTTTACTTCAAGTCATTGCACAGCTAGAAAACTTTAGTTTATTAAGTCTCAGTAAGGTCTGAGTGTGTATCACATGTTTAGGTGCAACCAGGGTTGGGTAGTAATGGAATACATGTAACAGTGTTACATAATTAGGATACAAAAAACATATAACTGTAATCTGCTACAGTACATAAAAAAATGTGTAATCTCGTTACAGGTATATTCGATAAAAACTGGGATTACTGAGCAGGATTACAGTAGAAATCAGATGGAATAAACTAGAAATGCAGCTGTCACATGCGCCATGCACTGGCATTGCGACACTTCCCGACGCTTTCAGGCTGACAATCCATGCTTTGCCATGGATTCTGCAGACAGTTGCTTTCATCACTATGTTTTAAAGTCGGAGAAATCTCTTAACCTCTCTGTACAATGCAAACTATGTCTCCCAGCCGTGAAAGTGCTGTGAACGTCCAGGAACTGGACATCTCACCTGAAGAAACATAGAAACATAAAACCCGCTCACTTTCACTGATACACACATGGACTCTGTTTACTAGTTTTATTAGCTCGTAACATGCTTCCTACCTGTTCTCAATACGTTTAGAGGCTCTTGTGTTTTAGGGATTAATTGGGGCGACACGTGCCATCACTTTTTTCTTTTTACTCAATGAGTGATTCATGCTGCCAGATACAGCCTCTCATCAAACATTCACGTTTATTCCGGAAAAAAAACAACATTAAAACTAATGAGGAAACGGGGCGGGCGAGAGAGAGAGAGAGAGAGAGAGAGAGAGAGAGAGAGAGAGAGAGAGAGAGAGAGAGAGAGAGAGAGAGAGAGAGAGAGAGAGTTTTAGAAAAGATGGGCACATTTTCTTGAATAGAAATTGAAAGCTTTATTTGTATTGTGGTTTTGATTCTCTAAAAAAAAAAAAATCAATGTTAGACACCTGATTGGTTACTGAGTTTTGATAGTTCAAAACTTGTTAAGTGCAATTTGTGTCTGCTGTGTATAAGATGTGTCAATACACTGAGCAGATGACACTTTCTATTCTTTCTTGTCATTTTTTTATGTTTTATTATGGCCAGGCAAGAGTAGAGGCACGGCTTTTCAGAGGTTGATGGACTCTGTGCTGCGCGACCTCGCTTTCGTTTCTGTTTACCTGGACGACATCTTGGTGGCTAGTTCTTCAGTTGAGGAGCATTTTTCACACCAAAAGCAAGTTTTTCAGCGCTTTGAGAAGGGGTGGGCAATTATTTTTCCGAAAGGGCCAAATGAGAAGCAGAAAATATTGTGGAGGGCCGGGCCAAAAGTTTAAACTCTATTCTGCATATGAATTTTATTTCTACATTGAAAGCAGTAAATGGCATTGTTTACACATGCTGGTAAGTGTCTGTGTTATTATTAGGTAAAGAGAAAGTGAGGGTTATTTTAACAAAAAATGTTTTTATTCAGTGCAGTTATTCAAAACAATTGTAAACATGAAACATTTGTAACTCTTTTTTTATTTACATTAACCAAAAAGACTTTTTTCTATTAAGACATCACAATGTCTTTGTATGCCAAATATCATTAACAAGATATGTCACATTATGATTGTCAAACTGCCAAGCTGTGCAGACAAAAAGTAATAGTGAACACACATTTGTGTATTTTCTTGTTCAGTGAGAGAAATCTAGCCTTTGCTGCCCTTTAACGAGTGCATCAAAGTCAGGTTGAATGTCTGAGGTGGAGATGCGAAGCACAGCTGACAGATGATCATCAGTAAGAGAGGATCTGAACCTGGATTTGGTAAACTTCATTACTGAGAATGTTTGTTCACATATGTAGGTAGATCCAAACAGAATCAACATCTTCTGAGCATGTCTCCTCATGTTTGGAAAGTTCTCCTCCTTAAGAGATGAGTAGAACTCCAGCAGTGATCCTGACTTAAAGTGCTCTGCCAGTACTGTGTCAGACTGCAGGTCAATGAGCTCCAGCTGAACATCACTGGGTGCATCATCTACTCTGCAGGCAAAGGGAGAGGAAACCAGGTGCATTTCATCCTCAATGTTTTTACAATCATCAAATCGCCTTAAAAACTCACCATGCAAATCTCCTAACATGGATGAGTACCTGCAGAGATGATTAGCTGATGGTCTGACTTCTTTAAGGGTTTGCATGTGAGTGAGAGTGTTGTTCTGTAGTTGACTTGAAAGAAACAGCAACTTTCTCATAAAAGCCTTCACAAGGTTATGCATGTCATGAACGAAAAGGCCCTTGCCTTGCAGTTTAGTGCTCAGTTCATTCATCAGTGCCGTCACATCAACAGCAAATGTAAAATCTGCCATCCAGTTCATATCTGAAAGCTCGGGGATGTTTTTGCCTTTCATCTCACAAAACTCTTGAATCTCTGTTTTCAGGTCCCAAAATCTTTTGAGCACTTTGCCCAGACTGAGCCGTCTGACAGCTGTGTGGTCCATGATGTCACCATGTTCATTCTCATGCTCCTCTAAAAGTGCAACAAACTGCCTGTGATTTAATGCTCGTGCCCTGATAAAGTTAACCGTTTTTGTTACAACATCAATAACATGGTTAAGTTTTAGCACAGACCTGCACAGTACATGCTGATGTATAATACAATGTATCAACACTAAATGATGCTCTGTGCCGAGTTCAGTCACTTTATCTTGGATCTGTTTCAAAAGTCCGACATGTTTTCCTGTCATATTCGGACAACCATCAGTAGTGACGCCTACCAGTTTGTCCCATTTCAGTCCAAGCTTGACCATGCATGCATCGACCTCCTTGAACAGATCGTTTCCCGTTGTCGTTCCTTTTATTGACCTCAATGCTGCCAGCTCCTCCGTAATCTTGAAGTCCTGCCTTGTTCCCCGGAGAAACACCAGTAACTGGGCAGTGTCACGGACATCACAGCTCTCATCCAAAGCCAAAGAGAAAAAGTCAAAACTTTCAACTCCACTTTTGAGCTGACATTCGAGATTCTCCGCGATTCCTTCCACCCTTCTGGTGACGGTTCGCCTGGACAGCGGGACTTTTTCAAATGCTTCTTTATTCTCAGGGCATATTAGCGCGGCAGAGTCCACCAAGCACTCTTTCACAAACTCGCCATCCGAGAACGGCTTGCTGTTTTTAGCGATTTTGTGGGATATGACGAAGCTGGTCTTGGTCGCTGCATCCCGGGCTGTGTGTAGTTTGCTAAAACAGCCTTGTTGTTTTGGTAGCTTTGCTAGCAAGTCTTATGATATTCGCGCTCTCTCAGCCTCCGCCAAGTGTCTGTATTTCTCCGCGTGTTTTGTCTCATAATGCCGACTCACATTATACTCCTTAAACACGGCGACGTGCTCTCCACAAACTAAACAGACGGGTTTACCACCGACTTCAGTAAACAAATATTTAGTGCTCCAAATCTTCTTGAAATTTCGGCCTTCAGCATCCAACTTTCTTTTCTTGACGTGCCCGTACATCATTGAGGGACGACAATGACCGCTAATCACATGCACTGATTGACTTGTTTTACGGGTCACGTATACGACGTACGTAGGTTACGTACACTGTACATAAATAAACAGGCTTCAAAGTAAAAGCATTTCCGTTTTAGTTTATACAGCCGATGGTTTTAGTCCACGCATTAAAATTCGAAAGAAGCTTTTGTTTTCTTAATTCTAAGCAACCTTTCGCGGGCCGGTCAGAATCAGGTCACGGGCCGTATTTGGCCCGCGGGCCTTAAAATGCCCAGGTCTGGCCTTGAGGAACATGGCCTAATTGTCAACCCTGCTAAGTGCCAGTTTGGTCTGCCTGTGATTGACTTTTTGGGTCATCGTATTTCAACTCAGGGTGCCATTCCATTGCCTTCTAAGGTGCAAGCGGTGACAGATTTCCCTCGTCCAGCCTCGGTTAAGGCCCTGCAGGAGTTTTTGGGCATGATTAATTTCTACAACCTTTCATATTGAGATTACAACTATATACCAAATAAATGTTTTATCAGCTCTATCAATTACAATGGTCAAATTGTCTCAATGGCTACATACAGAAAATCGTGGGTTTAAATCCACCTGGAGGTGTTTGTGGAATTAACTTGTGTGTGCATGTGTTTCCTCAGGGTTCTCTGGTTTTCTTCCACAGTCCAATTAAATGCATGCTAATGGTAATACTAAACTGACTCTCTGTGTATGTCCCGTGGTAGACTGATGACGTGTTCTGTTTCTTTTGAAACGTATTTTCAGCGACGTCCAGACAAGACGTCAATATAATGTTCAAGAAAGACGTCTCAAAAAACTTTCATTCAGGCTCTTCTGAGGAAGTCTTCTGGATGTCTAGAGACATCGTCTTTAGTTGTGTTCTGGACCTACATGTTGACACAAAGAACAGTGGCTGTGTAAAACACATTGGTTACTGTGGAACTGTGCTGTGTATTCATCAACAACATCTCACATGTTGGAAGATAAACAAGAGCACGGAGCAACATTTTATCAAAAATAATTTATTTATGAAAAAGTATTAATTAGAATAAATTGGTTATTTATCAAATAATAATGACATTGGGCCACCACCAGCTAAACTGGAAATAGTTAATGCCAAAAAAAAGTGTTATTTAAATTGATTAATGTTTCTCTTTAGATATAACAATCTTGGATAACAGGGAAGGTGTGAGATTCGAGCGCAGGCTGTTTCAAACCAGTGAATTCAGGCCCAGGACCGCTTGACCCCGTCAGCTAGAAAGGGTATGTACTGGGTTTCAGAAGATGGCAGTGCCTCGAGGTCAGTGGGGACTGGGTGGATGTCTGTGACTCCCCCCCCCCCCTTTTGTGCGAGTCCCTTGCGAAGATCGTGTGATAATCGCGGGAGACCTCCTCATACAAATGCATCTCCTTGTTTCTGTTGTGGTAAAGCGCGAGCCTCAGCAGAGCGTTGCTCGGTCTTTGACTCGAAGCCTGAATAAGGTTCTTCTGGTACAGACATGGTCTGTTTACCTGAAATGTCTGTATTCTCTGGTTGAGTCATTGGAGCGTGCACAACCATGTCACCTTCGGTGCTCGGTTTTGTACCCTGAAGAACCTGTTCAAGGTTAACATGGTGAGTGCTGGTGATGGTTTTGGTTGTGGAAATGAGGAGAGTTGTGTCATGCGTGTCGTCGCTGGTGAGGGACGAAGGCAGATTGTCAATGAGATGACAATTAGTTCAAGATTGTGGAATGAACTGTCAGTTAACATCTCTAAAGGTGGAAAGGCGGTCACTTTAATCTGACCAGGTGTCAGAATTTGGACCCGTGGGTTGGCTGAACGATTGCTGTTAGAAGCTGGGTGGCCTAGTTCTTAGCCAATGGGAGTCGGGCTGACGACTTGGGACCAAAGGCGCCGTTTGGTGGCAGCGAGTCGGTTTAGGATGTCCTGACCAATAAGCAGTTCTTCTGTGTCCAGATCAGTGATGTGGATGGGATGCGTCGCTGACATGTCCTAGAAAGCTGTTGATCCAGACACATTGAGTGATGTGGTGAAGTGCTGAGTGAAGCCTCGGATGTTTATGCTACACTCTTCCACCTGAAGTGGCTTTCCTTAAGTGGCATGCGCAAGCGTGGTTCTAGCAACCCGTGCGAAGGTGTCTGAACACATGAGGGGATTTCTGACCCAGTACCAAGCAGTGAGAGAGTGTCAACAACCCCTACCACCACTGAAGTGTATCTGTGGTTGGCATAGCCAAGATTACCCAAGAATGTCAAATGGGCCTCTTTCACCTCCTGGATCTCCTCCTACTGCCAAAATGAACTTTGTGTGCGGAGGGGAGGGGCCAAGTCATGTGGTCAGGGGGAGCCAGGTCCCTTCTTACCAGGCGGGTTCAGGTGCTGCTTCACCTCTCTGGTGCAGGTTTTAATCCACTGTGGGACATCTGCATCCCAGTTGTTTTGAGTCTGACCTCAGCCTCGGTTTTTAGACTTACCTCTCCTCACCTGAGACCTCAGGACACCTGCATCACCATCATAGTTTTCACCTGAATGGTGGTGCAGCTCCCACACCATCTGCGCATGTTTGCGGAGGTCTTTCATGGTGGGGTTTTTGGTCCTGCAGAAAAGGGCGACATCGATCCGCACACTGTTGTGGAGGTTGTTAACGAAGAGGGACTTAAAAGTCTGGTCTTTGTCCAATCCTGGTGCATTGTGGCCTTGGAAGTAGGCAGCCCTTAGGCACCTATAAATACTATCTGGGAGTCTCCGCCCCCTTTTGAGTGATTGTAAATGCACCAAAGTTTGCAGAGGCAGGATTTGGTGCATTTGATCCTGCAGATGATCCTGCTTCCCTAAGTGCATGACAGAGGGCTGAGTAATGGTCTCTGATGGCAGATGGGAGGGACTCTATGTATACATGGACACTCCTGGATGTCATCTTCCAGAGAAGCGTAAGCTTCTCTCGGGACGAAGGATGAGGCAGGTTGAAGAGGCAGCGTTCAACCTCCACCAGGTTGTCCGCTACACGAATCTCCGGGTTGTTTGGTTCGAACTGCTCTATGTCCTCTGCAAGGGACTCAAGCTGGCTGGTCCAAAGACCAGGTACCCTTGGGATATCGGAATGGTCAGAGTCATCTGAGCTAGAACATCCTGGTTCTCTCCGGTGGAGAGAGTGAGGGAGCTGATAGTGTGAGGTGCTGGAAAATGACAATGTTCCTTCTCCTGAAAAGGAGTGAAAGAGCTGCGAGACCACGTGGTGGTGCGGCTGAGAGCACTCAGAGAGTGTGTCATAGCAACTCGCTGTTGAGGTTTCTTCTCTCCTGTGTAGACAGGCATAGAAGACCGGCGGCAACAGTCTTCAACTGGGTCATGTAGCTCCCGAGGTATCTTTGCTCTGAGCACGCAGTGTCTCTGACGACTCATGAGAGGAGTCACGCAAAAGCTGTGTTTCGAAAAGTGCGAAAATGTTGTTAATGCACAGGTGATGGTTACACCTGTGGCTTTCACTTCTGTAGTCTATACAAATTGTTACCTCGCAACTGCAACACAGTGTTTTTAGCACCTTGGGTGAGCAATAGTTGTGTTAGTGTACATTTTTCTGGGTAGATACTTGAATAGTGAAAGTACGAGTTTGTCCTAATGAAATTAAAACTTTATTCTAAAAACATACTCAGTAGAAGATTACAGATAGACTGAAGCATCTTTTCGGCCACAACTGATGAAAAGACCATAACAGTCAAATCCAGCATAATAAAAGAGGTTGAAACTGCTTTAACCTAATAAACACTTCATGTTTAAACTTGAATTGAAAAGTACCAGTTTGCTCTAAGGAAATAAAAACTTTATTCCAAAATTACACTATATCCTGTGTGGAGCATCATTTCGGCCCCTCCTGATGAAATGAAAATAGCAGTTACTCCACTAAATATAATTGGTTGAAAGTACTTGCAACTGCTAAGTCCATCATGTTTAAACTTGAATTGAGAAAGTACTAGTTTGTTCTAATGAAATAAAAACTTTCTTCCAAAATCACTCTATATCCCGTGTGGAGCATCATTTCGGCCACTCCTGATGAAATGAAAATAGCAGTTACTCCACTAAATAAAACTGGTTGAAACTGCTTGAACCTGATAAACACTTCATGTTTAAACTTGAATTGAAAAGTACCAGTTTGCTCTAAGGAAATAAAAACTTTATTCCAAAATTACACTATATCCCGTGTGGAGCATCATTTCGGCCACTCCTGATGAAATGAAAATAGCAGTTACTCCACTAAATAAAACTGGTTGAAACTGCTTGAACCTGATAAACACATAATTTAAACTTGAATTGAGAAAGTACGAGTTTGTCCTAATGTAATAAAAACTTTATTCCAAAATTACTCTATACCCCGTGTGAAGCATCATTTCGGCCACTCCTAATGAAATGAAAATAGCAATTACTCCACTAAATATAATTGGTTGAAAGTACTTGCAACTGCTAAGTCCATCATGTTTAAACTTGAATTGAGAAGGTACTAGTTTGTTCTAATGAAATAAAAACTTTATTCCAAAATCACTCTATATCCCGTGAGGAGCATCATTTCGGCCACTACTGATGAAATGAAAATAGCAGTTACTCCACTAAATAAAACTGGTTGAAACTGCTTGAACCTGATAAACACATCATTTCACCTTGAATTGAGAAAGTACTAGTTTGTTCTAATGAAATAAAAACTTTCTTCCAATATCACTCTATATCTCGTGTGGAGCATCATTTCGGCCACTCCTGATGAAATGAAAATAGCAGTTACTCCACTAAATAAAACTGGTTGAAACTGCTTGAACCTGATAAACACATCATTTTAACTTGAATTGAGAAAGTACTAGTTTGTTCAAAGGAAATAAAAACTTTATTCCAAAATCACTCTATATCCCGTGAGGAGCATCATTTCGGCCACTACTGATGAAATGAAAATAGCAGTTACTCCACTAAATAAAACTGGTTGAAACTGCTTGAACCTGATAAACATATCATTTAACCTCGAATTGAGAAGGTACTAGTTTGTTCTAATGAAATAAAAACTTTATTCCAAAATCACTCTATATCCCGTGAGGAGCATCATTTCGGCCACTACTGATGAAATGAAAATAGCAGTTACTCCACTAAATAAAACTGGTTGAAACTGCTTGAACCTGATAAACACATCATTTAACCTTGAATTGAGAAAGTACTAGTTTGTTCTAATGAAATAAAAACTTTCTTCCAAAATCACTCTATATCTCGTGTGGAGCATCATTTCGGCCACTCCTGATGAAATGAAGATAGCAGTTACTCCACTAAATAAAACTGGTTGAAACTGCTTGAACCTGATAAACACATCATTTTAACTTGAATTGAGAAAGTACTAGTTTGTTCAAAGGAAATAAAAACTTTATTCCAAAATCACTCTATATCCCGTGAGGAGCATCATTTCGGCCACTACTGATGAAATGAAAATAGCAGTTACTCCACTAAATAAAACTGGTTGAAACTGCTTGAACCTGATAAACATATCATTTAACCTCGAATTGAGAAAGTACTGGTTTGTTCTAATGAAATAAAAACTTTATTCCAAAATTACTCTATATCTCGTGTGGAGCATCATTTCGGCCACTCCTAATGAAATGAAAATAGCAGTTACTCCACTAAATAAAACTGGTTGAAACTGCTTGAACATGATAAACACATCATTTAAACTTGAATTGAGAAAGTACTAGTTTGTTCTAATGAAATAAAAACTTTCTTCCAAAATTACTCTATATCCCGTGTGGAGCATCATTTCGGCCACTCCTAATGAAATGAAAATAGCAGTTACTCCACTAAATATAATTGGTTGAAAGTACTTGCAACTGCTAAGTCCATCATGTTTAAACTTGAATTGAGAAGGTACTAGTTTGTTCTAATGAAATAAAAACTTTCTTCCAAAATCACTCTATATCTCGTGTGGAGCATCATTTCGGCCACTCCTGATGAAATGAAAATAGCAGTTACTCCACTAAATAAAACTGGTTGAAACTGCTTGAACCTGATAAACACATCATTTTAACTTGAATTGAGAAAGTACTAGTTTGTTCAAAGGAAATAAAAACTTTATTCCAAAATCACTCTATATCCCGTGAGGAGCATCATTTCGGCCACTACTGATGAAATGAAAATAGCAGTTACTCCACTAAATAAAACTGGTTGAAACTGCTTGAACCTGATAAACATATCATTTAACCTCGAATTGAGAAAGTACTGGTTTGTTCTAATGAAATAAAAACTTTATTCCAAAATTACTCTATATCTCGTGTGGAGCATCATTTCGGCCACTCCTATAGAAATGAAAATAGCAGTTACTCCACTAAATAAAACTGGTTGAAACTGCTTGAACATGATAAACACATCATTTAAACTTGAATTGAGAAAGTACTAGTTTGTTCTAATGAAATAAAAACTTTCTTCCAAAATTACTCTATATCCCGTGTGGAGCATCATTTCGGCCACTCCTAATGAAATGAAAATAGCAGTTACTCCAATAAAACAGGTTGAAACTGCTTAAAGCTGATAAACACTTCATGTTTAAACTTGAATAGTGAAAGTACGACTATGTTCTAGTAAAATACAAACTTTATTCTAAAAACCAACTCTCAAGCTCCTCATCCTATCTGTAAGGGTGCGCTCAGCCACCCTACGCAGGAAGCTCACTTCAACCGCTTGTATCCGGGATCTCGTTCTTTCGGTCATGACCCATGGTTCATGGCTGTGGTGGAGGCAATAACTCGGGTCTGGGAGGAGTTTGGAGAGGCCATGGAAGAGGACTTTCGGTCTGCCCCGAGGAAATTCTGGCAAACCGTCTCCATGCTCCGGGAGCATGGAGTCCGGTGCACTTCATCCCTGCAACATCGCGTGACGCGGGTCGGTACCTCTGGACAGGCAGAATGGGGTGGTGGTCCCTCTCTTCAAGGACGGGGATCGGAGGGTGTGTTCCAACTACAGAGGGATCACACTCCTCAGCCTCCCCAGGAAAGTCTATTCCAGTGTACTGGAGTGGAGGGTCCGGCCGTTAGTCAAACCTTGGATCCAAGAGGAATAATGCGGTTTTCGTTCTGGTCGTGGAACACTGGACCAGCTCTATACCCTCCACCAGCTGCTCGAGGGTTCATGGGAGTTTGCCCAACTAGTCCACATGTGTTTTCTGGATCTGGAGAAGGCGTTCGACCGCGTCCCCCGAGACATCCTGTGGGGGGTGCTCCGGGAGCATGTAGTCCGGGGCCCTTTGTTAAGGGCTGTTCGGTCTTTGTATTCCCGGAAAGGAGTTTGGTTTGCATTGGCGGCAATAAGTCGGACCTGTTCGCAGTGGTTTCATCTGATCCGCCAGTGGCAGACAGAAAAAAGCATTAGCCAAATCTAGACAAGAGAAAAATCTATGTTCAGGTGAGAGATGTGACAACGCAGTTTTGAGATGTTTTGAGATGTCTGAGATGTCTGGCACAGGTTGCCGGGACCGGCAGCCAGGGGGGACTCGGCTGAGAAGGTGAGAAGCTCTCCCAGAGGTGGGAGTTGAAAACTGCGCGGATGGAGGGCTCGGCCAGATGTTCCCAGCAGACCCTCATAACACGTTTGGGCCTGTCGAGTCTATCCGGCTTCCTCCCGGTCCAGCGCATCCAACTCACCACCAGGTGGTGATCAGTTGACAGCTCTGCCCTTCTCTTTACCCTAGTGTCAAAGACACATGGCCAGAGATCAGATGAAACGACCACAAAGTCTATCATTGACCTAGGGTGTCCTGGTGCCACGTGCACTTATGGACACCCCTGTGCTCGAACATGGTGTTCGTTATGGACAAGCTGTGACTGGCACAGAAGTCCAATAACAGAACACCTCTCGGGTTCAGATCGGGGAGGCCGTTCCTCCCAATCACCCCCTTCCAGGTCTCACTGTCATTGGCCACGTGCGCGTTGAAGTCCCCCAGGAGAACAATGGAGTCCCCAGTTGGGGCACTATCCAGCACCCCTCCCAGGGACTCCAAGAAGGTTAGGTACTCTGAGCTGCTGTTCGGTGCATTGGCCGAGACAACAGTCAGAGACCTGTCCCCTACTCGAAGGCGTAGGCACGCAACCCTCTCGTTCACTGGGGTGAACTCCAACACATGACGGCTGAGCTGCGGGGCAATCAGCAAGCCCACTCCAGCCCGCCGCCTTACACTGCGGGCAACTCCAGAGCAGTGGAGTATCCAGCCCCTGTCGAGGAGCTGGGTTCCAGAGTCCAAGCTGTGAGTGGAGGCGAGCCCGACTATATCTAGACGGTATCTCTCAGCCTCCCTCACAAGCTCGGGCTCCTTCCCCCTCAGCGAGGTCACAATCCATGTCCCAATAGCCAGATTCTGTGGCCGGGGATCGGGTCGTCGAGGCCCCTGCCGTCGACTACCCCCCAATCCACAATGCACCCGACCCCTACGGCAGCCTCTGTAGGTGGTGGACCCACAGGAGGGGCAAGTCCCCTGACAACATAGCATAGTTGGTTGCGAAGGGTCATTCGGGTGCTCAAACTCCCCCACCACGACAAGGTTGCAGTTCAAGGGGGAGTCACCACCGTTTAAAAGTTTTGTATGTTGCTATTTGAGGATATGATTGTTGATTTTGCTAACATATGACCTCTATTATACGAAGAGTGCCTCATACTGTATTGACACTAATTATTGACCTCTGGGGTCAGAGGTCAAAAGGAGAATTGAAGGAATATAGTGGTTAAACATTTGTTTTCTGTGTGACAACTGGACATATTGTATTCAGTTGTGTTTCTACACTACTGGGGTTTCTCCCACTGCCCAAGTTGGGAAAACACAGCTATAAATCCATGTTCAGGGACATTCCAAGTTGGTTGGCGATGTCTCCTCAGTGCTCTACTTGCAAAAACATGGTCAAGGTAAGATTGGATCAACAGATAAGAGGTCAGAGGTCACTTTGTCCCCTCTCAAGCTCTGAGAAGAACCAGTTTGAAGCAGTTTTGGGAACAAAGGAATAGCAAATTCACCATAGCAACGCATATATCACGAGAAACCGACCAATGTGAGGTTGAAGTGGTGTATGCAAATGTATAAATATGAACCACGTGTTGCAGTTGTGCCCTTCTTCATTGTAAATCTGGCCTGCACACTTGGGTCTGCAAGGAAGAACGGTCTGAGCTCGTATTATGTAATCTGATATATGTATTTTTATAATCTCTTGTTTGTGTGATTATTAAATTCACTATTGAAGAAATTAACTCTGTTCCTGCCTCTCCCGGATCAAACGAACAAGCAGGAATTCAGGGGAACACAGGAACGAATTCCAACACTAAGCATCTCTACATAAAGTCAGTAACACGATTTCTCTAGATTAAACCAGTCTGAGATGCTATATCTAAAGACAGTAACTTGATTTTCTAAATCAAACCAGCCTGATCAGCTCTATCTACAGGCAGCAACACGATTTTTCGAGATTAAACCAGCCTGAGCAGCACGTGATTTTCTAGATTAAACCAGCAAGATCAGCTCTATATAAAGACAGTAACACGATTTGTCTAGATTAAACCAGCCTGAGCAGCTCTATCTTAAGAAAATAACATGATTTTTTTCCCAATTAAACCAGCCTGAGCAGCTCTATCTTAAAGGTGTACAGTAGGATTTTCCCGAATTTTAGGAAAGAACCGCCCTCTCCACCTTTTGAAAAATGCACATGCGCAAAGCTCTACCTGCTCCCGAGATGGAACGCCTACTAAAACGTGTGCGAGAGACATGAACGAGCCCAGTTCTCCTCGTGCACGCCCTGTTTACAAGTCACAAGTCGGCATCGCTTACACAAGCTCACTTTACAAGAAGATTTGAACTTTTCCCACTAATCAACCCTGGAAAGTTACAATATAGACGTAGATAACTTTTACTGGAAGTGATTTGAAATGGATTTCTCCAAATAGAATGCCAAACTTTACCTGTCGAGTAGAAACTTCGCGACTGAAGCATCAGTGGGAAGCCCAACCTGGGCTTTCAGCGCACGCCATCGTGTGAAAGAATCTCCCAAAAACACTCTGGTCTTGTTTCTCTCTTCCGAAGCCTTTCTCTTCTTCTCATACACTTCGAAGACACTTTTTCTCTTTTGCGACCCTCTGCCATTTTCAAAGTACCCGGTGAGAACTGCGAGCTCGCTGAAGGCGTAGCTCACCATATACACCTGAAAGCGCGCATGCGCAGAAAGTGAAAACTAATGGATCCACGCTACCTGGGGACGAGCACGTACGACGGCCTTACGTAATATATCACCAGAATGATTGACAGTTGGGAGTACCAATAGTCTTGATGATCCACCCGGAAAAAGAAAATCCTCCTGTACACCTTTAAGACAGTAACATGATTTTACTTGATTAAACCAGCCTGAGAAGCTCTATCTTAAAAAAGTACACTCAAAAATGAAATGACAGAATTGTTTTTTCAGTGTGACATGATTTTCCTCGATTAAACCATGGTCCAAGTGGAGGAACGTGGGAGCAGCGCTTCAAAGGGTTGAGTGGAAATCTCCACCAACGGCTGATCCCACGTTTCATCGGGCTCATCCATCCCTCCGGACAGGGCCTCACAGCCAGAGACAGGTGAGCCGTTTAGGGACTATTCAGTAACAAGAACTTAGAGCTGTGATTTCACTTGTATATAAGTTAAAGATGTAAAGCAAAGTTGGACTCTTCAGGTGATGAAACATACATTAAATGTCCACCAATGACTGTTGAGATGGTTGATCATTTAGTTTTAAACGTAGTAAACATAGAAAATACTTTGGCTGGTTATTGTGATTAAATTAAATTACATCTCACAACAAAACATGCTTTTAAAATAACAAAGACATTTGATCCAAATTACATTGAATTTAATACAAGAGACCCATTCTACAAAACAAACCTTTCCTACTGCAATTAGCCTTTCAATACCACCTCACTCCGTGTGTGTTGTCCTCACAATCAATCAAAGTGATCTGGTGTCTCCTGGTGTTGATCTTAAGAGTCTCTCAACTTGTGGAACCTGTGCATTTAACAATTTTCTTTTGTCTACAGTGTGTTGTGGGAATCTCCCAGAACCTGTATCTCGCCCACCTTGCTGCTCCTCCTGTCACCTGCAGTACAAGGTGATTTCGTCTGTCCACTTCTGGCTCTAAAGACTCTTCTGGCTGTTTGTACCTAGATGAACATCATTACATGCAGCTTGTTTACCAGAGCTTTACTTCAAGTCATTGCACAGCTAGAAAACTTTAGTTTATTAAGTCTCAGTAAGGTCTGAGTGTGTATCACATGTTTAGGTGCAACCAGGGTTGGGTAGTAATGGAATACATGTAACAGTGTTACATAATTAGGATACAAAAAACATATAACTGTAATCTGCTACAGTACATAAAAAAATGTGTAATCTCGTTACAGGTATATTCGATAAAAACTGGGATTACTGAGCAGGATTACAGTAGAAATCAGATGTAATAAACTAGAAATGCAGCTGTCACATGCGCCATGCACTGGCATTGCGACACTTCCCGACGCTTTCAGGCTGACAATCCATGCTTTGCCATGGATTCTGCAGACAGTTGCTTTCATCACTATGTTTTAAAGTCGGAGAAATCTCTGAACCTCTCTTTACAACGCAAACTATGTCTCCCAGCCGTGAAAGTGTTGTGAACGTCCAGGAACTGGACATCTCACCTGAAGAAACATAGAAACATAAAACCCGCTCACTTTCACTGATACACACATGGACTCTGTTTACTAGTTTTATTAGCTCGTAACATGCTTCCTACCTGTTCTCAATACGTTTAGAGGCTCTTGTGTTTTAGGGATTAATTGGGGCGACACGTGCCATCACTTTTTTCTTTTTACTCAATGAGTGATTCATGCTGCCAGATACAGCCTCTCATCAAACATTCACATTTATTCCGGAAAAAAAACAACATTAAAACTAATGAGGAAACGGGGCGGGCGAGAGAGAGAGAGAGAGAGAGAGAGAGAGAGAGAGAGAGAGAGAGAGAGAGAGAGAGAGAGAGAGAGAGAGAGAGAGTTTTAGAAAAGATGGGCACATTTTCTTGAATAGAAATTGAAAGCTTTATTTGTATTGTGGTTTTGATTCTCTAAAAAAAAAAAAATCAATGTTAGACACCTGATTGGTTACTGAGTTTTGATAGTTCAAAACTTGTTAAGTGCAATTTGTGTCTGCTGTGTATAAGATGTGTCAATACACTGAGCAGATGACACTTTCTATTCTTTCTTGTCATTTTTTTATGTTTTATTATGGCCAGGCAAGAGTAGAGGCACGGCTTTTCAGAGGTTGATGGACTCTGTGCTGCGCGACCTCGCTTTCGTTTCTGTTTACCTGGACGACATCTTGGTGGCTAGTTCTTCAGTTGAGGAGCATTTTTCACACCAAAAGCAAGTTTTTCAGCGCTTTGAGAAGGGGTGGGCAATTATTTTTCCGAAAGGGCCAAATGAGAAGCAGAAAATATTGTGGAGGGCCGGGCCAAAAGTTTAAACTCTATTCTGCATATGAATTTTATTTCTACATTGAAAGCAGTAAATGGCATTGTTTACACATGCTGGTAAGTGTCTGTGTTATTATTAGGTAAAGAGAAAGTGAGGGTTATTTTAACAAAAAATGTTTTTATTCAGTGCAGTTATTCAAAACAATTGTAAACATGAAACATTTGTAACTCTTTTTTAATTACATTAACCAAAAAGACTTTTTTCTATTAAGACATCACAATGTCTTTGTATGCCAAATATCATTAACAAGATATGTCACATTATGATTGTCAAACTGCCAAGCTGTGCAGACAAAAAGTAATAGTGAACACACATTTGTGTATTTTCTTGTTCAGTGAGAGAAATCTAGCCTTTGCTGCCCTTTAACGAGTGCATCAAAGTCAGGTTGAATGTCTGAGGTGGAGATGCGAAGCACAGATGACAGATGATCATCAGTAAGAAAGGATCTGAACCTGGATTTGGTAAACTTCATTACTGAGAATGTTTGTTCACATATGTAGGTAGATCCAAACAGAACCAACATCTTCTGAGCATGTCTCCTCATGTTTGGAAAGTTCTCCTCCTTAAGAGATGAGTAGAACTCCAGCAGTGATCCTGACTTAAAGTGCTCTGCCAGTACTGTGTCAGACTGCAGGTCAATGAGCTCCAGCTGAACATCACCAGGTGCATTTCATCCTCAATGTTTTTACAATCATCAAATCGCCTTAAAAACTCACCATGCAAATCTCCTAACATGGATGAGTACCTGCAGAGATGATTAGCTGATGGTCTGACTTCTTTAAGGGTTTGCATGTGAGTGAGAGTGTTGTTCTGTAGTTGACTTGAAAGAAACAGCAACTTTCTCATAAAAGCCTTCACAAGGTTATGCATGTCATGAACGAAAAGGCCCTTGCCTTGCAGTTTAGTGCTCAGTTCATTCATCAGTGCCGTCACATCAACAGCAAATGTAAAATCTGCCATCCAGTTCATATCTGAAAGCTCGGGGATGTTTTTGCCTTTCATCTCACAAAACTCTTGAATCTCTGTTTTCAGGTCCCAAAATCTTTTGAGCACTTTGCCCAGACTGAGCCGTCTGACAGCTGTGTGGTCCATGATGTCACCATGTTCATTCTCATGCTCCTCTAAAAGTGCAACAAACTGCCTGTGATTTAATGCTCGTGCCCTGATAAAGTTAACCGTTTTTGTTACAACATCAATAACATGGTTAAGTTTTAGCACAGACCTGCACAGTACATGCTGATGTATAATACAATGTATCAACACTAAATGATGCTCTGTGCCGAGTTCAGTCACTTTATCTTGGATCTGTTTCAAAAGTCCGACATGTTTTCCTGTCATATTCGGACAACCATCAGTAGTGACGCCTACCAGTTTGTTCCATTTCAGTCCAAGCTTTACCATGCATGCATCGACCTCCTTGAACAGATCGTTTCCCGTTGTCGTTCCTTTTATTGACCTCAATGCTGCCAGCTCCTCCGTAATCTTGAAGTCCTGCCTTGTTCCCCGGAGAAACACCAGTAACTGGGCAGTGTCACGGACATCACAGCTCTCATCCAAAGCCAAAGAGAAAAAGTCAAAACTTTCAACTCCACTTTTGAGCTGACATTCGAGATTCTCCGCGATTCCTTCCACCCTTCTGGTGACGGTTCGCCTGGACAGCGGGACTTTTTCAAATGCTTCTTTATTCTCAGGGCATATTAGCGCGGCAGAGTCCACCAAGCACTCTTTCACAAACTCGCCATCCGAGAACGGCTTGCTGTTTTTAGCGATTTTGTGGGATATGACGAAGCTGGTCTTGGTCGCTGCATCCCGGGCTGTGTGTAGTTTGCTAAAACAGCCTTGTTGTTTTGGTAGCTTTGCTAGCAAGTCTTATGATATTCGCGCTCTCTCAGCCTCCGCCAAGTGTCTGTATTTCTCCGCGTGTTTTGTCTCATAATGCCGACTCACATTATACTCCTTAAACACGGCGACGTGCTCTCCACAAACTAAACAGACGGGTTTACCACCGACTTCAGTAAACAAATATTTAGTGCTCCAAATCTTCTTGAAATTTCGGCCTTCAGCATCCAACTTTCTTTTCTTGACGTGCCCGTACATCATTGAGGGGCGACAATGACCGCTAATCACATGCACTGATTGACTTGTTTTACGGGTCACGTATACGACGTACGTAGGTTACGTACACTGTACATAAATTAACAGGCTTCAAAGCAAAAGCATTTCCGTTTTAGTTTATACAGCCGATGGTTTTAGTCCACGCATTAAAATTCGAAAGAAGCTTTTGTTTTCTTAATTCTAAGCAACCTTTCGCGGGCCGGTCAGAATCAGGTCACGGGCCGTATTTGGCCCGCGGGCCTTAAAATGCCCAGGTCTGGCCTTGAGGAACATGGCCTAATTGTCAACCCTGCTAAGTGCCAGTTTGGTCTGCCTGTGATTGACTTTTTGGGTCATCGTATTTCAACTCAGGGTGCCATTCCATTGCCTTCTAAGGTGCAAGCGGTGACAGATTTCCCTCGTCCAGCCTCGGTTAAGGCCCTGCAGGAGTTTTTGGGCATGATTAATTTCTACAACCTTTCATATTGAGATTACAACTATATACCAAATAAATGTTTTATCAGCTCTATCAATTACAATGGTCAAATTGTCTCAATGGCTACATACAGAAAATCGTGGGTTTAAATCCACCTGGAGGTGTTTGTGGAATTAACTTGTGTGTGCATGTGTTTCCTCAGGGTTCTCTGGTTTTCTTCCACAGTCCAATTAAATGCATGCTAATGGTAATACTAAACTGACTCTCTGTGTATGTCCCGTGGTAGACTGATGACGTGTTCTGTTTCTTTTGAAACGTATTTTCAGCGACGTCCAGACAAGACGTCAATATAATGTTCAAGAAAGACGTCTCAAAAAACTTTCATTCAGGCTCTTCTGAGGAAGTCTTCTGGATGTCTAGAGACATCGTCTTTAGTTGTGTTCTGGACCTACATGTTGACACAAAGAACAGTGGCTGTGTAAAACACTTGGTTACTGTGGAACTGTGCTGTGTATTCATCAACAACATCTCACATGTTGGAAGATAAACAAGAGCACGGAGCAACATTTTATCAAAAATAATTTATTTATGAAAAAGTATTAATTAGAATAAATTGGTTATTTATCAAATAATAATGACATTGGGCCACCACCAGCTAAACTGGAAATAGTTAATGCCAAAAAAAAGTGTTATTTAAATTGATTAATGTTTCTCTTTAGATATAACAATCTTGGATAACAGGGAAGGTGTGAGATTCGAGCGCAGGCTGTTTCAAACCAGTGAATTCAGGCCCAGGACCGCTTGACCCCGTCAGCTAGAAAGGGTATGTACTGGGTTTCAGAAGATGGCAGTGCCTCGAGGTCAGTGGGGACTGGGTGGATGTCTGTGACTCCCCCCCCCCCTTTTGTGCGAGTCCCTTGCGAAGATCGTGTGATAATCGCGGGAGACCTCCTCATACAAATGCATCTCCTTGTTTCTGTTGTGGTAAAGCGCGAGCCTCAGCAGAGCGTTGCTCGGTCTTTGACTCGAAGCCTGAATAAGGTTCTTCTGGTACAGACATGGTCTGTTTACCTGAAATGTCTGTATTCTCTGGTTGAGTCATTGGAGCGTGCACAACCATGTCACCTTCGGTGCTCGGTTTTGTACCCTGAAGAACCTGTTCAAGGTTAACATGGTGAGCGCTGGTCATGGTTTTGGTTGTGGAAATGAGGAGAGTTGTGTCATGCGTGTCGTCGCTGGTGAGGGACGAAGGCAGATTGTCAATGAGATGACAATTAGTTCAAGATTGTGGAATGAACTGTCAGTTAACATCTCTAAAGGTGGAAAGGCGGTCACTTTAATCTGACCAGGTGTCAGAATTTGGACCCGTGGGTTGGCTGAACGATTGCTGTTAGAAGCTGGGTGGCCTAGTTCTTAGCCAATGGGAGTCGGGCTGACGACTTGGGACCAAAGGCGCCGTTTGGTGGCAGCGAGTCGGTTTAGGATGTCCTGACCAATAAGCAGTTCTTCTGTGTCCAGATCAGTGATGTGGATGGGATGCGTCGCTGACATGTCCTAGAAAGCTGTTGACCCAGACACATTGAGTGATGTGGTGAAGTGCTGAGTGAAGCCTCGGATGTTTATGCTACACTCTTCCACCTGAAGTGGCTTTCCTTAAGTGGCATGCGCAAGCTTGGTTCTAGCAACCCGTGCGAAGGTGTCTGAACACATGAGGGGGATTTCTGACCCAGTACCAAGCAGTGAGAGAGTGTCAACAACCCCTACCACCACTGAAGTGTATCTGTGGTTGGCATAGCCAAGATTACCCAAGAATGTCAAATGGGCCTCTTTCACCTCCTGGATCTCCTCCTACTGCCAAAATGAACTTTGTGTGCGGAGGGGAGGGGCCAAGTCATGCGGTCAGGGGGAGCCAGGTCCCTTCTTACCAGGCGGGTTCAGGTGCTGCTTCACCTCTCTGGTGCAGGTTTTAATCCACTGTGGGACATCTGCATCCCCACACCATCTGCGCATGTTTGCGGAGGTCTTTCATGGTGGGGTTTTTGGTCCTGCAGAAAAGGGCGACATCGATCCGCACACTGTTGTGGAGGTTGTTAACGAAGAGGGACTTAAAAGTCTGGTCTTTGTCCAATCCTGGTGCATTGTGGCCTTGGAAGTAGGCAGCCCTTAGGCACTTATAAATACTATCTGGGAGTCTCCGCCCCCTTTTGAGTGATTGTAAATGCACCAAAGTTTGCAGAGGCAGGATTTGGTGCATTTGATCCTGCAGATGATCCTGCTTCCCTAAGTGCATGACAGAGGGCTGAGTAATGGTCTCTGATGGCAGATGGGAGGGACTCTATGTATACATGGACACTCCTGGATGTCATCTTCCAGAGAAGCGTAAGCTTCTCTCGGAACGAAGGATGAGGCAGGTTGAAGAGGCAGCGTTCAATCTCCACCAGGTTGTCCGCTACACGAATCTCCGGGTTGTTTGGTTCGAACTGCTCTATGTCCTCTGCAAGGGACTCAAGCTGGCTGGTCCAAAGACCAGGAACCCTTGGGATATCGGAATGGTCATCTGAGCTAGAACATCCTGGTTCTCTCCAGTGGAGAGAGTGAGGGAGCTGATAGCACTGTGAGGTGGTGGAAAATGACAATGTTCCTTCTCCTGAAAAGGAGTGAAAGAGCTGCGAGACCACGTGGTGGTGCGGCTGAGAGCACTGATGGATGTGTGTCATAGCAACTCGCTGTTGAGGTTTCTTCTCTCCTCTGTAGACAGGCATAGAAGACCGGCGACAACAGTCTTCAACTGGGTCATGTAGCTCCCGAGGTATCTTTGCTCTGAGCACGCAGTGTCTCTGACGACTCATGAGAGGAGTCACGCAAAAGCTGTGTTTCGAAAAGTGCGAAAATGTTGTTAATGCACAGGTGATGGTTACACCTGTGGCTTTCACTTCTGTAGTCTATACAAATTGTAACCTCGCAACTGCAACACAGTGTTTTTAGCACCTTGGGTGAGCAATAGTTGTGTTAGTGTACATTTTTCTGGGTAGATACTTGAATAGTGAAAGTACGAGTTTGTCCTAATGAAATTAAAACTTTATTCTAAAAACATACTCAGTAGAAGATTACAGATAGACTGAAGCATCTTTTCGGCCACAACTGATGAAAAGACCATAACAGTCAAATCCAGCATAATAAAAGAGGTTGAAACTGCTTGAACCTGATAAACACATCATTTAAACTTGAATTGAGAAAGTACGAGTTTGTCCTAATGTAATAAAAACTTTATTCCAAAATTACTCTATACCCCGTGTGGAGCATCATTTCGGCCACTCCTGATGAAATGAAAATAGCAGTTACTCCACTAAATAAAACTGGTTGAAACTGCTTGAACCTGATAAACACATCATTTTAACTTGAATTGAGAAAGTACTAGTTTGTTCTAAGGAAATAAAAACTTTATTCCAAAATTACTCTATATCCCGTGTGGAGCATCATTTCGGCCACTCCTAATGAAATGAAAATAGCAGTTACTCCACTAAATATAATTGGTTGAAAGTACTTGCAACTGCTAAGTCCATCATGTTTAAACTTGAATTGAGAAAGTACTAGTTTGTTCTAATGAAATAAAAACTTTATTCCAAAATCACTCTTTATCCCGTGAGGAGCATCATTTCGGCCACTACTGATGAAATGAAAATAGCAGTTACTCCACTAAATAAAACTGGTTGAAACTGCTTGAACCTGATAAACACATCATTTAACCTTGAATTGAGAAAGTACTAGTTTGTTCTAATGAAATAAAAACTTTCTTCCAAAATCACTCTATATCTCGTGTGGAGCATCATTTCGGCCACTCCTAATGAAATGAAAATAGCAGTTACTCCACTAAATATAATTGGTTGAAAGTGCTTGCAACTGCTAAGTCCATCATGTTTAACCTTGAATTGAGAAAGTACGAGTTTGTTCTAATGAAATAAAAACTTTCTTCCAAAATCACTCTATATCTCGTGTGGAGCATCATTTCGGCCACTACTGATGAAATGAAAATAGCAGTTACTCCACTAAATAAAACTGGTTGAAACTGCTTGAACCTGATAAACACATCATTTTAACTTGAATTGAGAAAGTACGAGTTTGTCCTAATGAAATAAAAACTTTATTCCAAAATCACTCTATATCCCGTGTGGAGCATCATTTCGGCCACTCCTAATGAAATGAAAATAGCAGTTACTCCACTAAATAAAACTGGTTGAAACTGCTTGAACCTGATAAACACATCATTTAAACTTGAATTGAGAAAGTATTAGTTTGTTCTAATGAAATAAAAACATTCTTCCAAAATCACTCTATATCCCGTGAGGAGCATCATTTCGGCCACTACTGATGAAATGAAAATAGCAGTTACTCCACTAAATAAAACTGGTTGAAACTGCTTGAACCTGAAAAACACATCATTTAACCTTGAATTGAGAAAGTACTAGTTTGTTCTAATGAAATAAAAACATTCTTCCAAAATCACTCTATATCCCGTGAGGAGCATCATTTCGGCCACTACTGATGAAATGAAAATAGCAGTTACTCCACTAAATATAATTGGTTGAAAGTACTTGCAACTGCTAAGTCCATCATGTTTAAACTTGAATTGAGAAAGTACTAGTTTGTTCTAATGAAATAAAAACTTTATTCCAAAATCACTCTATATCCCGTGAGGAGCATCATTTCGGCCACTACTGATGAAATGAAAATAGCAGTTACTCTACTAAATAAAAATGGTTGAAACTGCTTGAACCTGATAAACACTTCATGTTTAAACTTGAATTGAAAAGTACCAGTTTGCTCTAAGGAAATAAAAACTTTATTCCAAAATTACACTATATCCCGTGTGGAGCATCATTTCGGCCAGTCCTGATGAAATGAAAATAGCAGTTACTCCACTAAATAAAACTGGTTGAAACTGCTTGAACCTGATAAACACATCATTTTAACTTGAATTGAGAAAGTACTAGTTTGTTCTAATGAAATAAAAACATTCTTCCAAAATCACTCTATATCCCGTGAGGAGCATCATTTCGGCCACTACTGATGAAATGAAAAGAGCAATTACTCCACTAAATATAATTGGTTGAAAGTACTTGCAACTGCTAAGTCCATCATGTTTAAACTTGAATTGAGAAAGTACTAGTTTGTTCTAATGAAATAAAAACTTTATTCCAAAATCACTCTATATCCCGTGAGGAGCATCATTTCGACCACTACTGATGAAATGAAAATAGCAGTTACTCCACTAAATAAAACTGGTTGAAACTGCTTGAACCTGATAAACACATCATTTTAACTTGAATTGAGAAAGTACGAGTTTGTCCTAATGCAATAAAAACTTTATTCCAAAATTACTCTATACCCCGTGTGGAGCATCATTTCGGCCACTCCTAATGAAATGAAAATAGCAGTTACTCCACTAAATAAAACTGGTTGAAACTGCTTGAACCTGATAAACACATCATTTTAACTTGAATTGAGAAAGTACTAGTTTGTTCTAAGGAAATAAAAACTTTATTCCAAAATCACTCTATATCCCGTGAGGAGCATCATTTCGGCCACTACTGATGAAATGAAAATAGCAATTACTCCACTAAATATAATTGGTTGAAAGTACTTGCAACTGCTAAGTCCATCATGTTTAAACTTGAATTGAGAAAGTACTAGTTTGTTCTAATGAAATAAAAACTTTCTTCCAAAATCACTCTATATCTCGTGTGGAGCATCATTTCGGCCACTACTGATGAAATGAAAATAGCAGTTACTCCACTAAATAAAACTGGTTGAAACTGCTTGAACCTGATAAACACATCATTTTAACTTGAATTGAGAAAGTACGAGTTTGTCCTAATGAAATAAAAACTTTATTCCAAAATCACTCTATATCCCGTGTGGAGCATCATTTCGGCCACTCCTAATGAAATGAAAATAGCAGTTACTCCACTAAATAAAACTGGTTGAAACTGCTTGAACCTGATAAACACATCATTTAAACTTGAATTGAGAAAGTATTAGTTTGTTCTAATGAAATAAAAACATTCTTCCAAAATCACTCTATATCCCGTGAGGAGCATCATTTCGGCCACTACTGATGAAATGAAAATAGCAGTTACTCCACTAAATAAAACTGGTTGAAACTGCTTGAACCTGAAAAACACATCATTTAACCTTGAATTGAGAAAGTACTAGTTTGTTCTAATGAAATAAAAACATTCTTCCAAAATCACTCTATATCCCGTGAGGAGCATCATTTCGGCCACTACTGATGAAATGAAAATAGCAGTTACTCCACTAAATATAATTGGTTGAAAGTACTTGCAACTGCTAAGTCCATCATGTTTAAACTTGAATTGAGAAAGTACTAGTTTGTTCTAATGAAATAAAAACTTTATTCCAAAATCACTCTATATCCCGTGAGGAGCATCATTTCGGCCACTACTGATGAAATGAAAATAGCAGTTACTCTACTAAATAAAACTGGTTGAAACTGCTTGAACCTGATAAACACTTCATGTTTAAACTTGAATTGAAAAGTACCAGTTTGCTCTAAGGAAATAAAAACTTTATTCCAAAATTACACTATATCCCGTGTGGAGCATCATTTCGGCCAGTCCTGATGAAATGAAAATAGCAGTTACTCCACTAAATAAAACTGGTTGAAACTGCTTGAACCTGATAAACACATCATTTTAACTTGAATTGAGAAAGTACTAGTTTGTTCTAATGAAATAAAAACATTCTTCCAAAATCACTCTATATCCCGTGAGGAGCATCATTTCGGCCACTACTGATGAAATGAAAAGAGCAATTACTCCACTAAATATAATTGGTTGAAAGTACTTGCAACTGCTAAGTCCATCATGTTTAAACTTGAATTGAGAAAGTACTAGTTTGTTCTAATGAAATAAAAACTTTATTCCAAAATCACTCTATATCCCGTGAGGAGCATCATTTCGACCACTACTGATGAAATGAAAATAGCAGTTACTCCACTAAATAAAACTGGTTGAAACTGCTTGAACCTGATAAACACATCATTTTAACTTGAATTGAGAAAGTACGAGTTTGTCCTAATGCAATAAAAACTTTATTCCAAAATTACTCTATACCCCGTGTGGAGCATCATTTCGGCCACTCCTAATGAAATGAAAATAGCAGTTACTCCACTAAATAAAACTGGTTGAAACTGCTTGAACCTGATAAACACATCATTTTAACTTGAATTGAGAAAGTACTAGTTTGTTCTAAGGAAATAAAAACTTTATTCCAAAATCACTCTATATCCCGTGAGGAGCATCATTTCGGCCACTACTGATGAAATGAAAATAGCAATTACTCCACTAAATATAATTGGTTGAAAGTACTTGCAACTGCTAAGTCCATCATGTTTAAACTTGAATTGAGAAAGTACTAGTTTGTTCTAATGAAATAAAAACTTTATTCCAAAATCACTCTATATCCCGTGAGGAGCATCATTTCGGCCACTCCTGATGAAATGAAAATAGCAGTTACTCCACTAAATAAAACTGGTTGAAACTGCTTGTCAGGTGATAAACACATCATTTAACCTTGAATTGAGAAAGTACTAGTTTGTTCTAATGAAATAAAAACTTTCTTCCAAAATCACTCTATATCTCGTGTGGAGCATCATTTTGGCCACTCCTGATGAAATGAAAATAGCAGTTACTCCACTAAATAAAACTGGTTGAAACTGCTTGAACCTGATAAACACATCATTTTAACTTGAATTGATAAAGTACTAGTTTGTTCAAAGGAAATAAAAACTTTATTCCAAAATCACTCTATATCCCGTGAGGAGCATCATTTCGGCCACTACTGATGAAATGAAAATAGCAGTTACTCCACTAAATAAAACTGGTTGAAACTGCTTGAACCTGATAAACACATCATTTAACCTTGAATTGAGAAAGTACTAGTTTGTTCTAATGAAATAAAAACTTTCTTCCAAAATCACTCTATATCTCGTGTGGAGCATCATTTCGGCCACTCCTGATGAAATGAAAATAGCAGTTACTCCACTAAATAAAACTGGTTGAAACTGCTTGAACCTGATAAACACATCATTTTAACTTGAATTGAGAAAGTACTAGTTTGTTCTAAGGAAATAAAAACTTTATTCCAAAATTACTCTATATCCCGTGTGGAGCATCATTTCGGCCACTCCTAATGAAATGAAAATAGCAGTTACTCCACTAAATATAATTGGTTGAAAGTACTTGCAACTGCTAAGTCCATCATGTTTAAACTTGAATTGAGAAAGTACTAGTTTGTTCTAATGAAATAAAAACTTTATTCCAAAATCACTCTTTATCCCGTGAGGAGCATCATTTCGGCCACTACTGATGAAATGAAAATAGCAGTTACTCCACTAAATAAAACTGGTTGAAACTGCTTGAACCTGATAAACACATCATTTAACCTTGAATTGAGAAAGTACTAGTTTGTTCTAATGAAATAAAAACTTTCTTCCAAAATCACTCTATATCTCGTGTGGAGCATCATTTCGGCCACTCCTAATGAAATGAAAATAGCAGTTACTCCACTAAATATAATTGGTTGAAAGTGCTTGCAACTACTAAGTCCATCATGTTTAACCTTGAATTGAGAAAGTACGAGTTTGTTCTAATGAAATAAAAACTTTCTTCCAAAATCACTCTATATCTCGTGTGGAGCATCATTTCGGCCACTACTGATGAAATGAAAATAGCAGTTACTCCACTAAATAAAACTGGTTGAAACTGCTTGAACCTGATAAACACATCATTTTAACTTGAATTGAGAAAGTACGAGTTTGTCCTAATGAAATAAAAACTTTATTCCAAAATCACTCTATATCCCGTGTGGAGCATCATTTCGGCCACTCCTAATGAAATGAAAATAGCAGTTACTCCACTAAATAAAACTGGTTGAAACTGCTTGAACCTGATAAACACATCATTTAAACTTGAATTGAGAAAGTATTAGTTTGTTCTAATGAAATAAAAACATTCTTCCAAAATCACTCTATATCCCGTGAGGAGCATCATTTCGGCCACTACTGATGAAATGAAAATAGCAGTTACTCCACTAAATAAAACTGGTTGAAACTGCTTGAACCTGAAAAACACATCATTTAACCTTGAATTGAGAAAGTACTAGTTTGTTCTAATGAAATAAAAACATTCTTCCAAAATCACTCTATATCCCGTGAGGAGCATCATTTCGGCCACTACTGATGAAATGAAAATAGCAGTTACTCCACTAAATATAATTGGTTGAAAGTACTTGCAACTGCTAAGTCCATCATGTTTAAACTTGAATTGAGAAAGTACTAGTTTGTTCTAATGAAATAAAAACTTTATTCCAAAATCACTCTATATCCCGTGAGGAGCATCATTTCGGCCACTACTGATGAAATGAAAATAGCAGTTACTCTACTAAATAAAACTGGTTGAAACTGCTTGAACCTGATAAACACTTCATGTTTAAACTTGAATTGAAAAGTACCAGTTTGCTCTAAGGAAATAAAAACTTTATTCCAAAATTACACTATATCCCGTGTGGAGCATCATTTCGGCCAGTCCTGATGAAATGAAAATAGCAGTTACTCCACTAAATAAAACTGGTTGAAACTGCTTGAACCTGATAAACACATCATTTTAACTTGAATTGAGAAAGTACTAGTTTGTTCTAATGAAATAAAAACATTCTTCCAAAATCACTCTATATCCCGTGAGGAGCATCATTTCGGCCACTACTGATGAAATGAAAAGAGCAATTACTCCACTAAATATAATTGGTTGAAAGTACTTGCAACTGCTAAGTCCATCATGTTTAAACTTGAATTGAGAAAGTACTAGTTTATTCTAATGAAATAAAAACTTTATTCCAAAATCACTCTATATCCCGTGAGGAGCATCATTTCGACCACTACTGATGAAATGAAAATAGCAGTTACTCCACTAAATAAAACTGGTTGAAACTGCTTGAACCTGATAAACACATCATTTTAACTTGAATTGAGAAAGTACGAGTTTGTCCTAATGCAATAAAAACTTTATTCCAAAATTACTCTATACCCCGTGTGGAGCATCATTTCGGCCACTCCTAATGAAATGAAAATAGCAGTTACTCCACTAAATAAAACTGGTTGAAACTGCTTGAACCTGATAAACACATCATTTTAACTTGAATTGAGAAAGTACTAGTTTGTTCTAAGGAAATAAAAACTTTATTCCAAAATCACTCTATATCCCGTGAGGAGCATCATTTCGGCCACTACTGATGAAATGAAAATAGCAATTACTCCACTAAATATAATTGGTTGAAAGTACTTGCAACTGCTAAGTCCATCATGTTTAAACTTGAATTGAGAAAGTACTAGTTTGTTCTAATGAAATAAAAACTTTATTCCAAAATCACTCTATATCCCGTGAGGAGCATCATTTCGGCCACTCCTGATGAAATGAAAATAGCAGTTACTCCACTAAATAAAACTGGTTGAAACTGCTTGAACCTGATAAACACATCATTTAACCTTGAATTGAGAAAGTACTAGTTTGTTCAAAGGAAATAAAAACTTTATTCCAAAATCACTCTATATCCCGTGAGGAGCATCATTTCGGCCACTACTGATGAAATGAAAATAGCAGTTACTCCACTAAATAAAACTGGTTGAAACTGCTTGAACCTGATAAACACATCATTTAACCTTGAATTGAGAAAGTACTAGTTTGTTCTAATGAAATAAAAACTTTATTCCAAAATCACTCTATATCCCGTGAGGAGCATCATTTCGGCCACTCCTGATGAAATGAAAATAGCAGTTACTCCACTAAATAAAACTGGTTGAAACTGCTTGAACCTGATAAACACATCATTTTAACTTGAATTGATAAAGTACTAGTTTGTTCAAAGGAAATAAAAACTTTATTCCAAAATCACTCTATATCCCGTGAGGAGCATCATTTCGGCCACTACTGATGAAATGAAAATAGCAGTTACTCCACTAAATAAAACTGGTTGAAACTGCTTGAACCTGATAAACACATCATTTAACCTTGAATTGAGAAAGTACTAGTTTGTTCTAATGAAATAAAAACTTTCTTCCAAAATCACTCTATATCTCGTGTGGAGCATCATTTCGGCCACTCCTGATGAAATGAAAATAGCAGTTACTCCACTAAATAAAACTGGTTGAAACTGCTTGAACCTGATAAACACATCATTTTAACTTGAATTGAGAAAGTACTAGTTTGTTCTAAGGAAATAAAAACTTTATTCCAAAATCACTCCATATCCCGTGAGGAGCATCATTTCGGCCTCTACTGATGAAATGAAAATAGCAATTACTCCACTAAATATAATTGGTTGAAAGTACTTGCAACTGCTAAGTCCATCATGTTTAAACTTGAATTGAGAAAGTACTAGTTTGTTCTAATGAAATAAAAACTTTCTTCCAAAATCACTCTATATCTCGTGTGGAGCATAATTTCGGCCACTCCTGATGAAATGACAATAGCAGTCAAATCCAGCATAATAAAACAGGTTGAAACTGCTTAAAGCTGATAAACACTTCATGTTTAAACTTGAATAGTGAAAGTACGACTATGTTCTAGTAAAATACAAACTTTATTCTAAAAACCAACTCTCAAGCTCCTCATCCTATCTGTAAGGGTGCGCTCAGCCACCCTACGCAGGAAGCTCACTTCAACCGCTTGTATCCGGGATCTCGTTCTTTCGGTCATGACCCATGGTTCATGGCTGTGGTGGAGGCAATAACTCGGGTCTGGGAGGAGTTTGGAGAGGCCATGGAAGAGGACTTTCGGTCTGCCCCGAGGAAATTCTGGCAAACCGTCTCCATGCTCCGGGAGCATGGAGTCCGGTGCACTTCATCCCTGCAACATCGCGTGACGCGGGGACGGTACCTCTGGACAGGCAGAATGGGGTGGTGGTCCCTCTCTTCAAGGACGGGGATCGGAGGGTGTGTTCCAACTACAGAGGGATCACACTCCTCAGCCTCCCCAGGAAAGTCTATTCCAGTGTACTGGAGTGGAGGGTCCGGCCGTTAGTCAAACCTTGGATCCAAGAGGAATAATGCGGTTTTCGTTCTGGTCGTGGAACACTGGACCAGCTCTATACCCTCCACCAGCTGCTCGAGGGTTCATGGGAGTTTGCCCAACTAGTCCACATGTGTTTTCTGGATCTGGAGAAGGCGTTCGACCGCGTCCCCCGAGACATCCTGTGGGGGGTGCTCCGGGAGCATGTAGTCCGGGGCCCTTTGTTAAGGGCTGTTCGGTCTTTGTATTCCCGGAAAGGAGTTTTGTTTGCATTGGCGGCAATAAGTCGGACCTGTTCGCAGTGGTTTCATCTGATCCGCCAGTGGCAGACAGAAAAAAGCAATAGCCAAATCTATACAAGAGAAAAATCTATGTTCAGGTGAGAGATGTGACAACGCAGTTTTGAGATGTTTTGAGATGTCTGAGATGTCTGGCACAGGTTGCCGGGACCGGCAGCCAGGGGGGACTCGGCTGAGAAGGTGAGACGCTCTCCCAGAGGTGGGAGTTGAAAACTGCGCGGATGGAGGGCTCGGCCAGATGTTCCCAGCAGACCCTCATAACACGTTTGGGCCTGTCGAGTCTATCCGGCTTCCTCCCGGTCCAGCGCATCCAACTCACCACCAGGTGGTGATCAGTTGACAGCTCTGCCCTTCTCTTTACCCTAGTGTCAAAGACACATGGCCAGAGATCAGATGAAATGACCACAAAGTCTATCATTGACCTAGGGTGTCCTGGTGCCACGTGCACTTATGGACACCCCTGTGCTCGAACATGGTGTTCGTTATGGACAAGCTGTGACTGGCACAGAAGTCCAATAACAGAACACCTCTCGGGTTCAGATCGGGGAGGCCGTTCCTCCCAATCACCCCCTTCCAGGTCTCACTGTCATTGGCCACGTGCGCGTTGAAGTCCCCCAGGAGAACAATGGAGTCCCCAGTTGGGGCACTATCCAGCACCCCTCCCACGGACTCCAAGAAGGTTAGGTACTCTGAGCTGCTGTTCGGTGCATTGGCCGAGACAACAGTCAGAGACCTGTCCCCTACTCGAAGGCGTAGGCACGCAACCCTCTCGTTCACTGGGGTGAACTCCAACACATGACGGCTGAGCTGCGGGGCAATCAGCAAGCCCACTCCAGCCCGCCGCCTTACACTGCGGGCAACTCCAGAGCAGTGGAGTATCCAGCCCCTGTGGAGGAGCTGGGTTCCAGAGTCCAAGCTGTGAGTGGAGGCGAGCCCGACTATATCTAGACGGTATCTCTCAGCCTCCCTCACAAGCTCGGGCTCCTTCCCCCTCAGCGAGGTCACAATCCATGTCCCAATAGCCAGATTCTGTGGCCGGGGATCGGGTCGTCGAGGCCTCTGCCGTCGACTACCCCCCAATCCACAATGCACCCGACCCCTACGGCAGCCTCTGTAGGTGGTGGACCCACAGGAGGGGCAAGTCCCCTGACAACATAGCATAGTTGGTTGCAAAGGGTCATTCGGGTGCTCAAACTCCCCCACCACGACAAGGTTGCAGTTCAAGGGGGAGTCACCACCGTTTAAAAGTTTTGTATGTTGCTATTTGAGGATATGATTGTTGATTTTGCTAACATATGACCTCTATTATACGAAGAGTGCCTCATACTGTATTGACACTAATTATTGACCTCTGGGGTCAGAGGTCAAAAGGAGAATTGAAGGAATATAGTGGTTAAACATTTGTTTTCTGTGTGACAACTGGACATATTGTATTCAGTTGTGTTTCTACACTACTGGGGTTTCTCCCACTGCCCAAGTTGGGAAAACACAGCTATAAATCCATGTTCAGGGACATTCCAAGTTGGTTGGCGATGTCTCCTCAGTGCTCTACTTGCAAAAACATGGTCAAGGTAAGATTGGATCAACAGATAAGAGGTCAGAGGTCACTTTGTCCCCTCTCAAGCTCTGAGAAGAACCAGTTTGAAGCAGTTTTGGGAACAAAGGAATAGCAAATTCACCATAGCAACGCATATATCACGAGAAACCGACCAATGTGAGGTTGAAGTGGTGTATGCAAATGTATAAATATGAACCACGTGTTGCAGTTGTGCCCTTCTTCATTGTAAACCTGGCCTGCACACTTGGGTCTGCAAGGAAGAACGGTCTGAGCTCGTATTATGTAATCTGATATATGTATTTTTATAATCTCTTGTTTGTGTGATTATTAAATTCACTATTGAAGAAATTAACTCTGTTCCTGCCTCTCCCGGATCAAACGAACAAGCAGGAATTCAGGGGAACACAGGAACGAATTCCAACACTAAGCATCTCTACATAAAGTCAGTAACACGATTTCTCTAGATTAAACCAGTCTGAGATGCTATATCTAAAGACAGTAACGTGATTTTCTAAATCAAACCAGCCTGATCAGCTCTATCTACAGGCAGCAACACGATTTTTCGAGATTAAACCAGCCTGAGCAGCACGTGATTTTCTAGATTAAACCAGCAAGATCAGCTCTATATAAAGACAGTAACACGATTTGTCTAGATTAAACCAGCCTGAGCAGCTCTATCTTAAGAAAATAACATGATTTTTTTCCCAATTAAACCAGCCTGAGCAGCTCTATCTTAAAGGTGTACAGTAGGATTTTCCCGAATTTTAGGAAAGAACCGCCCTCTCCACCTTTTGAAAAATGCACATGCGCAAAGCTCTACCTGCTCCCGAGATGGAACGCCTACTAAAACGTGTGCGAGAGACATGAACGAGCCCAGGTCTCCTCGTGCACGCCCTGTTTACAAGTCACAAGTCGGCATCGCTTACACAAGCTCACTTTACAAGAAGATTTGAACTTTTCCCACTAATCAACCCTGGAAAGTTACAATATAGACGTAGATAACTTTTACTGGAAGTGATTTGAAATGGATTTCTCCAAATAGAATGCCAAACTTTACCTGTCGAGTAGAAACTTCGCGACTGAAGCATCAGTGGGAAGCCCAACCTGGGCTTTCAGCGCACGCCATCGTGTGAAAGAATCTCCCAAAAACACTCTGGTCTTGTTTCTCTCTTCCGAAGCCTTTCTCTTCTTCTCATACACTTCGAAGACACTTTTTCTCTTTTGCGACCCTCTGCCATTTTCAAAGTACCCGGTGAGAACTGCGAGCTCGCTGAAGGCGTAGCTCACCATATACACCTGAAAGCGCGCATGCGCAGAAAGTGAAAACTAATAAATCCACGCTACCTGGGGACGAGCACGTACGACGGCCTTACGTAATATATCACCAGAATGATTGACAGTTGGGAGTACCAATAGTCTTGATGATCCACCCGGAAAAAGAAAATCCTCCTGTACACCTTTAAGACAGTAACATGATTTTACTTGATTAAACCAGCCTGAGAAGCTCTATCTTAAAAAAGTACACTCAAAAATGAAATGACAGAATTGTTTTTTCAGTGTGACATGATTTTCCTCGATTAAACCATGGTCCAAGTGGAGGAACGTGGGAGCAGCGCTTCAAAGGGTTGAGTGGAAATCTCCACCAACGGCTGATCCCACGTTTCATCGGGCTCATCCATCCCTCCGGACAGGGCCTCACAGCCAGAGACAGGTGAGCCGTTTAGGGACTATTCAGTAACAAGAACTTAGAGCTGTGATTTCACTTGTATATAAGTTAAAGATGTAAAGCAAAGTTGGACTCTTCAGGTGATGAAACATACATTAAATGTCCACCAATGACTGTTGAGATGGTTGATCATTTAGTTTTAAACGTAGTAAACATAGAAAATACTTTGGCTGGTTATTGTGATTAAATTAAATTACATCTCACAACAAAACATGCTTTTAAAATAACAAAGACATTTGATCCAAATTACATTGAATTTAATACAAGAGACCCATTCTACAAAACAAACCTTTCCTCCTGCAATTAGCCTTTCAATACCACCTCACTCCGTGTGTGTTGTCCTCACAATCAATCAAAGTGATCTGGTGTCTCCTGGTGTTGATCTTAAGAGTCTCTCAACTTGTGGAACCTGTGCATTTAACACTTTTCTTTTGTCTACAGTGTGTTGTGGGAATCTCCCAGAACCTGTATCTCGCCCACCTTGCTGCTCCTCCTGTCACCTGCAGTACAAGGTGATTTCGTCTGTCCACTTCTGGCTCTAAAGACTCTTCTGGCTGTTTGTACCTAGATGAACATCATTACATGCAGCTTGTTTACCAGAGCTTTACTTCAAGTCATTGCACAGCTAGAAAACTTTAGTTTATTAAGTCTCAGTAAGGTCTGAGTGTGTATCACATGTTTACGTGCAACCAGGATTGGGTAGTAATGGAATACATGTAACAGTGTTACATAATTAGGATACAAAAAACATATAACTGTAATCTGCTACAGTACATAAAAAAATGTGTAATCTCGTTACAGGTATATTCGATAAAAACTGGGATTACTGAGCAGGATTACAGTAGAAATCAGATGGAATAAACTAGAAATGCAGCTGTCACATGCGCCATGCACTGGCATTGCGACACTTCCCGACGCTTTCAGGCTGACAATCCATGCTTTGCCATGGATTCTGCAGACAGTTGCTTTCATCACTATGTTTTAAAGTCGGAGAAATCTCTGAACCTCTCTTTACAATGCAAACTATGTCTCCCAGCCGTGAAAGTGCTGTGAACGTCCAGGAACTGGACATCTCACCTAAAGAAACATAGAAACATAAAACCCGCTCACTTTCACTGATACACACATGGACTCTGTTTACTAGTTTTATTAGCTCGTAACATGCTTCCTACCTGTTCTCAATACGTTTAGAGGCTCTTGTGTTTTAGGGATTAATTGGGGCGACACGTGCCATCACTTTTTTCTTTTTACTCAATGAGTGATTCATGCTGCTAGATACAGCCTCTCATCAAACATTCACATTTATTCCGGAAAAAAAACAACATTAAAACTAATGAGGAAACGGGGCGGGCGAGAGAGAGAGAGAGAGAGAGAGTTTTAGAAAAGATGGGCACATTTTCTTGAATAGAAATTGAAAGCTTTATTTGTATTGTGGTTTTGATTCTCTAAAAAAAAAAAATCAATGTTAGACACCTGATTGGTTACTGAGTTTTGATAGTTCAAAACTTGTTAAGTGCAATTTGTGTCTGCTGTGTATAAGATGTGTCAATACACTGAGCAGATGACACTTTCTATTCTTTCTTGTCATTTTTTTATGTTTTATTATGGCCAGGCAAGAGTAGAGGCACGGCTTTTCAGAGGTTGATGGACTCTGTGCTGCGCGACCTCGCTTTCGTTTCTGTTTACCTGGACGACATCTTGGTGGCTAGTTCTTCAGTTGAGGAGCATTTTTCACACCAAAAGCAAGTTTTTCAGCGCTTTGAGAAGGGGTGGGCAATTATTTTTCCGAAAGGGCCAAATGAGAAGCAGAAAATATTGTGGAGGGCCGGGCCAAAAGTTTAAACTCTATTCTGCATATGAATTTTATTTCTACATTGAAAGCAGTAAATGGCATTGTTTACACATGCTGGTAAGTGTCTGTGTTATTATTAGGTAAAGAGAAAGTGAGGGTTATTTTAACAAAAAATGTTTTTATTCAGTGCAGTTATTCAAAACAATTGTAAACATGAAACATTTGTAACTCTTTTTTTAATTACATTAACCAAAAAGACTTTTTTCTATTAAGACATCACAATGTCTTTGTATGCCAAATATCATTAACAAGATATGTCACATTATGATTGTCAAACTGCCAAGCTGTGCAGACAAAAAGTAATAGTGAACACACATTTGTGTATTTTCTTGTTCAGTGAGAGAAATCTAGCCTTTGCTGCCCTTTAACGAGTGCATCAAAGTCAGGTTGAATGTCTGAGGTGGAGATGCGAAGCACAGATGACAGATGATCATCAGTAAGAGAGGATCTGAACCTGGATTTGGTAAACTTCATTACTGAGAATGTTTGTTCACATATGTAGGTAGATCCAAACAGAACCAACATCTTCTGAGCATGTCTCCTCATGTTTGGAAAGTTCTCCTCCTTAAGAGATGAGTAGAACTCCAGCAGTGATGCTGACTTAAAGTGCTCTGCCAGTACTGTGTCAGACTGCAGGTCAATGAGCTCCAGCTGAACATCACTGGGTGCATCATCTACTCTGCAGGCAAAGGGAGAGGAAACCAGGTGCATTTCATCCTCAATGTTTTTACAATCATCAAATCGCCTTAAAAACTCACCATGCAAATCTCCTAACATGGATGAGTACCTGCAGAGATGATTAGCTGATGGTCTGACTTCTTTAAGGGTTTGCATGTGAGTGAGAGTGTTGTTCTGTAGTTGACTTGAAAGAAACAGCAACTTTCTCATAAAAGCCTTCACCAGGTTAATGCATGTCATGAACGAAAAGGCCCTTGCCTTGCAGTTTAGTGCTCAGTTCATTCATCAGTGCCGTCACATCAACAGCAAATGCAAAATCTGCCATCCAGTTCATATCTGAAAGCTCGGGGATGTTTTTGCCTTTCATCTCACAAAACTCTTGAATCTCTGTTTTCAGGTCCCAAAATCTTTTGAGCACTTTGCCCAGACTGAGCCATCTGACAGCTGTGTGGTACATGATGTCACCATGTTCATTCTCATGCTCCTCTAAAAGTGCAACAAACTGCCTGTGATTTAATGCTCGTGCCCTGATAAAGTTAACCGTTTTTGTTACAACATCAATAACATGGTTAAGTTTTAGCACAGACCTGCACAGTACATGCTGATGTATAATACAATGTATCAACACTAAATGATGCTCTGTGCCGAGTTCAGTCACTTTATCTTGGATCTGTTTCAAAAGTCCGACATGTTTTCCTGTCATATTCGGACAACCATCAGTAGTGACGCCTACCAGTTTGTCCCATTTCAGTCCAAGCTTGACCATGCATGCATCGACCTCCTTGAACAGATCGCTTCCCGTTGTCGTTCCTTTTATTGACCTCAATGCTGCCAGCTCCTCCGTAATCTTGAAGTCCTGCCTTGTTCCCCGGAGAAACACCAGTAACTGGGCAGTGTCACGGACATCACAGCTCTCATCCAAAGCCAAAGAGAAAAAGTCAAAACTTTCAACTCCACTTTTGAGCTGACATTCGAGATTCTCCGCGATTCCTTCCACCCTTCTGGTGACGGTTCGCCTGGACAGCGGGACTTTTTCAAATGCTTCTTTATTCTCAGGGCATATTAGCGCGGCAGAGTCCACCAAGCACTCTTTCACAAACTCGCCATCCGAGAACGGCTTGCTGTTTTTAGCGATTTTGTGGGATATGACGAAGCTGGTCTTGGTCGCTGCATCCCGGGCTGTGTGTAGTTTGCTAAAACAGCCTTGTTGTTTTGGTAGCTTTGCTAGCAAGTCTTATGATATTCGCGCTCTCTCAGCCTCCGCCAAGTGTCTGTATTTCTCCGCGTGTTTTGTCTCATAATGCCGACTCACATTATACTCCTTAAACACGGCGACGTGCTCTCCACAAACTAAACAGACGGGTTTACCACCGACTTCAGTAAACAAATATTTAGTGCTCCAAATCTTCTTGAAATTTCGGCCTTCAGCATCCAACTTTCTTTTCTTGACGTGCCCGTACATCATTGAGGGGCGACAATGACCGCTAATCACATGCACTGATTGACTTGTTTTACGGGTCACGTATACGACGTACGTAGGTTACGTACACTGTACATAAATTAACAGGCTTCAAAGCAAAAGCATTTCCGTTTTAGTTTATACAGCCGATGGTTTTAGTCCACGCATTAAAATTCGAAAGAAGCTTTTGTTTTCTTAATTCTAAGCAACCTTTCGCGGGCCGGTCAGAATCAGGTCACGGGCCGTATTTGGCCCGCGGGCCTTAAAATGCCCAGGTCTGGCCTTGAGGAACATGGCCTAATTGTCAACCCTGCTAAGTGCCAGTTTGGTCTGCCTGTGATTGACTTTTTGGGTCATCGTATTTCAACTCAGGGTGCCATTCCATTGCCTTCTAAGGTGCAAGCGGTGACAGATTTCCCTCGTCCAGCCTCGGTTAAGGCCCTGCAGGAGTTTTTGGGCATGATTAATTTCTACAACCTTTCATATTGAGATTACAACTATATACCAAATAAATGTTTTATCAGCTCTATCAATTACAATGGTCAAATTGTCTCAATGGCTACATACAGAAAATCGTGGGTTTAAATCCACCTGGAGGTGTTTGTGGAATTAACTTGTGTGTGCATGTGTTTCCTCAGGGTTCTCTGGTTTTCTTCCACAGTCCAATTAAATGCATGCTAATGGTAATACTAAACTGACTCTCTGTGTATGTCCCGTGGTAGACTGATGACGTGTTCTGTTTCTTTTGAAACGTATTTTCAGCGACGTCCAGACAAGACGTCAATATAATGTTCAAGAAAGACGTCTCAAAAAACTTTCATTCAGGCTCTTCTGAGGAAGTCTTCTGGATGTCTAGAGACATCGTCTTTAGTTGTGTTCTGGACCTACATGTTGACACAAAGAACAGTGGCTGTGTAAAACACTTGGTTACTGTGGAACTGTGCTGTGTATTCATCAACAACATCTCACATGTTGGAAGATAAACAAGAGCACGGAGCAACATTTTATCAAAAATAATTTATTTATGAAAAAGTATTAATTAGAATAAATTGGTTATTTATCAAATAATAATGACATTGGGCCACCACCAGCTAAACTGGAAATAGTTAATGCCAAAAAAAAGTGTTATTTAAATTGATTAATGTTTCTCTTTAGATATAACAATCTTGGATAACAGGGAAGGTGTGAGATTCGAGCGCAGGCTGTTTCAAACCAGTGAATTCAGGCCCAGGACCGCTTGACCCCGTCAGCTAGAAAGGGTATGTACTGGGTTTCAGAAGATGGCAGTGCCTCGAGGTCAGTGGGGACTGGGTGGATGTCTGTGACTCCCCCCCCCCCTTTTGTGCGAGTCCCTTGCGAAGATCGTGTGATAATCGCGGGAGACCTCCTCATACAAATGCATCTCCTTGTTTCTGTTGTGGTAAAGCGCGAGCCTCAGCAGAGCGTTGCTCGGTCTTTGACTCGAAGCCTGAATAAGGTTCTTCTGGTACAGACATGGTCTGTTTACCTGAAATGTCTGTATTCTCTGGTTGAGTCATTGGAGCGTGCACAACCATGTCACCTTCGGTGCTCGGTTTTGTACCCTGAAGAACCTGTTCAAGGTTAACATGGTGAGCGCTGGTGATGGTTTTGGTTGTGGAAATGAGGAGAGTTGTGTCATGCGTGTCGTCGCTGGTGAGGGACGAAGGCAGATTGTCAATGAGATGACAATTAGTTCAAGATTGTGGAATGAACTGTCAGTTAACATCTCTAAAGGTGGAAAGGCGGTCACTTTAATCTGACCAGGTGTCAGAATTTGGACCCGTGGGTTGGCTGAACGATTGCTGTTAGAAGCTGGGTGGCCTAGTTCTTAGCCAATGGGAGTCAGGCTGACGACTTGGGACCAAAGGCGCCGTTTGGTGGCAGCGAGTCGGTTTAGGATGTCCTGACCAATAAGCAGTTCTTCTGTGTCCAGATCAGTGATGTGGATGGGATGCGTCGCTGACATGTCCTAGAAAGCTGTTGACCCAGACACATTGAGTGATGTGGTGAAGTGCTGAGTGAAGCCTCGGATGTTTATGCTACACTCTTCCACCTGAAGTGGCTTTCCTTAAGTGGCATGCGCAAGCTTGGTTCTAGCAACCCGTGCGAAGGTGTCTGAACACATGAGGGGGATTTCTGACCCAGTACCAAGCAGTGAGAGAGTGTCAACAACCCCTACCACCACTGAAGTGTATCTGTGGTTGGCATAGCCAAGATTACCCAAGAATGTCAAATGGGCCTCTTTCACCTCCTGGATCTCCTCCTACTGCCAAAATGAACTTTGTGTGCGGAGGGGAGGGGCCAAGTCATGCGGTCAGGGGGAGCCAGGTCCCTTCTTACCAGGCGGGTTCAGGTGCTGCTTCACCTCTCTGGTGCAGGTTTTAATCCACTGTGGGACATCTGCATCCCCACACCATCTGCGCATGTTTGCGGAGGTCTTTCATGGTGGGGTTTTTGGTCCTGCAGAAAAGGGCGACATCGATCCGCACACTGTTGTGGAGGTTGTTAACGAAGAGGGACTTAAAAGTCTGGTCTTTGTCCAATCCTGGTGCATTGTGGCCTTGGAAGTAGGCAGCCCTTAGGCACTTATAAATACTATCTGGGAGTCTACGCCCCCTTTTGAGTGATTGTAAATGCACCAAAGTTTGCAGAGGCAGGATTTGGTGCATTTGATCCTGCAGATGATCCTGCTTCCCTAAGTGCATGACAGAGGGCTGAGTAATGGTCTCTGATGGCAGATGGGAGGGACTCTATGTATACATGGACACTCCTGGATGTCATCTTCCAGAGAAGCGTAAGCTTCTCTCGGAACGAAGGATGAGGCAGGTTGAAGAGGCAGCGTTCAATCTCCACCAGGTTGTCCGCTACACGAATCTCCGGGTTGTTTGGTTCGAACTGCTCTATGTCCTCTGCAAGGGACTCAAGCTGGCTGGTCCAAAGACCAGGAACCCTTGGGATATCGGAATGGTCAGAGTCATCTGAGCTAGAACATCCTGGTTCTCTCCAGTGGAGAGAGTGAGGGAGCTGATAGCACTGTGAGGTGCTGGAAAATGACAATGTTCCTTCTCCTGAAAAGGAGTGAAAGAGCTGCGAGACCACGTGGTGGTGCGGCTGAGAGCACTGATGGATGTGTGTCATAGCAACTCGCTGTTGAGGTTTCTTCTCTCCTCTGTAGACAGGCATAGAAGACCGGCGACAACAGTCTTCAACTGGGTCATGTAGCTCCCGAGGTATCTTTGCTCTGAGCACGCAGTGTCTCTGACGACTCATGAGAGGAGTCACGCAAAAGCTGTGTTTCGAAAAGTGCGAAAATGTTGTTAATGCACAGGTGATGGTTACACCTGTGGCTTTCACTTCTGTAGTCTATACAAATTGTAACCTCGCAACTGCAACACAGTGTTTTTAGCACCTTGGGTGAGCAATAGTTGTGTTAGTGTACATTTTTCTGGGTAGATACTTGAATAGTGAAAGTACGAGTTTGTCCTAATGAAATTAAAACTTTATTCTAAAAACATACTCAGTAGAAGATTACAGATAGACTGAAGCATCTTTTCGGCCACAACTGATGAAAAGACCATAACAGTCAAATCCAGCATAATAAAAGAGGTTGAAACTGCTTGAACCTGATAAACACATCATTTAAACTTGAATTGAGAAAGTACGAGTTTGTCCTAATGTAATAAAAACTTTATTCCAAAATTACTCTATACCCCGTGTGGAGCATCATTTCGGCCACTCCTAATGAAATGAAAATAGCAGTTACTCCACTAAATAAAACTGGTTGAAACTGCTTGAACCTGATAAACACATCATTTAAACTTGAATTGAGAAAGTACGAGTTTGTCCTAATGTAATAAAAACTTTATTCCAAAATTACTCTATACCCCGTGTGGAGCATCATTTCGGCCACTCCTGATGAAATGAAAATAGCAGTTACTCCACTAAATAAAACTGGTTGAAACTGCTTGAACCTGATAAACACATCATTTTAACTTGAATTGAGAAAGTACTAGTTTGTTCTAAGGAAATAAAAACTTTATTCCAAAATTACTCTATATCCCGTGTGGAGCATCATTTCGGCCACTCCTAATGAAATGAAAATAGCAGTTACTCCACTAAATATAATTGGTTGAAAGTACTTGCAACTGCTAAGTCCATCATGTTTAAACTTGAATTGAGAAAGTACTAGTTTGTTCTAATGAAATAAAAACTTTATTCCAAAATCACTCTTTATCCCGTGAGGAGCATCATTTCGGCCACTACTGATGAAATGAAAATAGCAGTTACTCCACTAAATAAAACTGGTTGAAACTGCTTGAACCTGATAAACACATCATTTAACCTTGAATTGAGAAAGTACTAGTTTGTTCTAATGAAATAAAAACTTTCTTCCAAAATCACTCTATATCTCGTGTGGAGCATCATTTCGGCCACTCCTAATGAAATGAAAATAGCAGTTACTCCACTAAATAAAACTGGTTGAAACTGCTTGAACCTGATAAACACATCATTTTAACTTGAATTGAGAAAGTACTAAGTTTGTTCTACTGGAATAAAAACTTTCTTCCAAAATTACTCTATATCCCGTGTGGAGTATCATTTCAGCCACTCCTAATGAAATGAAAATAGCAGTTACTCCACTAAATATAATTGGTTGAAAGTGCTTGCAACTGCTAAGTCCATCATGTTTAACCTTGAATTGAGAAAGTACGAGATTGTCCTAATGAAATAAAAACTTTATTCCAAAATTACTCTATACCCCGTGTGGAGCATCATTTCGGCCACTCCTACTGAAATGAAAATAGCAGTTACTCCACTAAATAAAACTGGTTGAAACTGCTTGAACCTGATAAACACATAATTTAAACTTGAATTGAGAAAGTACTAGTTTGTTCTAAGGAAAAAAAAACTTTATTCCAAAATCACTCTATATCCCGTGAGGAGCATCATTTCGGCCACTACTGATGAAATGAAAATAGCAGTTACTCCACTAAATAAAACTGGTTGAAACTGCTTGAACCTGATAAACACATCATTTAACCTTGAATTGAGAAAGTACTAGTTTGTTCTAATTAAATAAAAACTTTATTCCAAAATTACTCTATACCCCGTGTGGAGCATCATTTCGGCCACTCCTAATGAAATGAAAATAGCAGTTACTCCACTAAATAAAACTGGTTGAAACTGCTTGAACCTGATAAACACATCATTTTAACTTGAATTGAGAAAGTACTAGTTTGTTCAAAGGAAATAAAAACTTTATTCCAAAATCACTCTATATCCCGTGAGGAGCATCATTTCGGCCACTACTGATGAAATGAAAATAGCAATTACTCCACTAAATATAATTGGTTGAAAGTAATTGCAACGCTAAGTCCATCATGTTTAAACTTGAATTGAGAAAGTACTAGTTTGTTCTAATGAAATAAAAACTTTATTCCAAAATCACTCTATATCTCGTGTGGAGCATAATTTCGGCCACTCCTGATGAAATGACAATAGCAGTCAAATCCAGCATAATAAAACAGGTTGAAACTGCTTAAAGCTGATAAACACTTCATGTTTAAACTTGAATAGTGAAAGTACGACTATGTTCTAGTAAAATACAAACTTTATTCTAAAAACCAACTCTCAAGCTCCTCATCCTATCTGTAAGGGTGCACTCAGCCACCCTACGCAGGAAGCTCACTTCAACCGCTTGTATCCGGGATCTCGTTCTTTTGGTCATGACCCATAGTTCATGGCTGTGGTGGAGGCAATAACTCGGGTCTGGGAGGAGTTTGGAGAGGCCATGGAAGAGGACTTTCGGTCTGCCCCGAGGAAATTCTGGAAAACCGTCTCCATGCTCCGGGAGCATGGAGTCCGGTGCACTTCATCCCTGCAACATCGCGTGACGCGGGGACGGTACCTCTGGACAGGCAGAATGGGGTGGTGGTCCCTCTCTTCAAGGACGGGGATCGGAGGGTGTGTTCCAACTACAGAGGGATCACACTCCTCAGCCTCCCCAGGAAAGTCTATTCCAGTGTACTGGAGTGGAGGGTCCGGCCGTTAGTCAAACCTTGGATCCAAGAGGAATAATGCGGTTTTCGTTCTGGTCGTGGAACACTGGACCAGCTCTATACCCTCCACCAGCTGCTCGAGGGTTCATGGGAGTTTGCCCAACTAGTCCACATGTGTTTTCTGGATCTGGAGAAGGCGTTCGACCGCGTCCCCCGAGACATCCTGTGGGGGGTGCTCCGGGAGCATGTAGTCCGGGGCCCTTTGTTAAGGGCTGTTCGGTCTTTGTATTCCCGGAAAGGAGTTTTGTTTGCATTGGCGGCAATAAGTCGGACCTGTTCGCAGTGGTTTCATCTGATCCGCCAGTGGCAGACAGAAAAAAGCATTAGCCAAATCTATACAAGAGAAAAATCTATGTTCAGGTGAGAGATGTGACAACGCAGTTTTGAGATGTTTTGAGATGTCTGAGATGTCTGGCACAGGTTGCCGGGACCGGCAGCCAGGGGGGACTCGGCTGAGAAGGTGAGAAGCTCTCCCAAAGGGGGGAGTTGAAAACTGCGCGGATGGAGGGCTCGGCCAGATGTTCCCAGCAGACCCTCATAACACGTTTGGGCCTGTCGAGTCTATCCGGCTTCCTCCCGGTCCAGCGCATCCAACTCACCACCAGGTGGTGATCAGTTGACAGCTCTGCCCTTCTCTTTACCCTAGTGTCAAAGACACATGGCCAGAGATCAGATGAAACGACCACAAAGTCTATCATTGACCTAGGGTGTCCTGGTGCCACGTGCACTTATGGACACCCCTGTGCTCGAACATGGTGTTCGTTATGGACAAGCTGTGACTGGCACAGAAGTCCAATAACAGAACACCTCTCGGGTTCAGATCGGGGAGGCCGTTCCTCCCAATCACCCCCTTCCAGGTCTCACTGTCATTGGCCACGTGCGCGTTGAAGTCCCCCAGGAGAACAATGGAGTCCCCAGTTGGGGCACTATCCAGCACCCCTCCCAGGGACTCCAAGAAGGTTAGGTACTCTGAGCTGCTGTTCGGTGCATTGGCCGAGACAACAGTCAGAGACCTGTCCCCTACTCGAAGGCGTAGGCACGCAACCCTCTCGTTCACTGGGGTGAACTCCAACACATGACGGCTGAGCTGCGGGGCAATCAGCAAGCCCACTCCAGCCCGCCGCCTTACACTGCGGGCAACTCCAGAGCAGTGGAGTATCCAGCCCCTGTCGAGGAGCTGGGTTCCAGAGTCCAAGCTGTGAGTGGAGGCGAGCCCGACTATATCTAGACGGTATCTCTCAGCCTCCCTCACAAGCTCGGGCTCCTTCCCCCTCAGCGAGGTCACAATCCATGTCCCAATAGCCAGATTCTGTGGCCGGGGATCGGGTCGTCGAGGCCCCTGCCGTCGACTACCCCCCAATCCACAATGCACCCGACCCCTACGGCAGCCTCTGTAGGTGGTGGACCCACAGGAGGGGCAAGTCCCCTGACAACATAGCATAGTTGGTTGCGAAGGGTCATTCGGGTGCTCAAACTCCCCCACCACGACAAGGTTGCAGTTCAAGGGGGAGTCACCACCGTTTAAAAGTTTTGTATGTTGCTATTTGAGGATATGATTGTTGATTTTGCTAACATATGACCTCTATTATACGAAGAGTGCCTCATACTGTATTGACACTAATTATTGACCTCTGGGGTCAGAGGTCAAAAGGAGAATTGAAGGAATATAGTGGTTAAACATTTGTTTTCTGTGTGACAACTGGACATATTGTATTCAGTTGTGTTTCTACACTACTGGGGTTTCTCCCACTGCCCAAGTTGGGAAAACACAGCTATAAATCCATGTTCAGGGACATTCCAAGTTGGTTGGCGATGTCTCCTCAGTGCTCTACTTGCAAAAACATGGTCAAGGTAAGATTGGATCAACAGATAAGAGGTCAGAGGTCACTTTGTCCCACAGAACGTCAAGCTCTGAGAAGAACCAGTTTGAAGCAGTTTCGGGAACAAAGGAATAGCAAATTCACCATAGCAACGCATATATCACGAGAAACCGACCAATGTGAGGTTGAGGTGGTGTATGCAAATGTATAAATATGAACCACGTGTTGCAGTTGTGCCCTTCTTCATTGTAAACCTGGCCTGCACACTTGGGTCTGCAAGGAAGAACGGTCTGAGCTCGTATTATGTAATCTGATATATGTATTTTTATAATCTCTTGTTTGTGTGATTATTAAATTCACTATTGAAGAAATTAACTCTGTTCCTGCCTCTCCCGGATCAAACGAACAAGCAGGAATTCAGGGGAACACAGGAACGAATTCCAACACTAAGCATCTCTACATAAAGTCAGTAACACGATTTCTCTAGATTAAACCAGTCTGAGATGCTATATCTAAAGACAGTAACGTGATTTTCTAAATCAAACCAGCCTGATCAGCTCTATCTACAGGCAGTAACACGATTTTTCGAGATTAAACCAGCCTGAGCAGCACGTGATTTTCTAGATTAAACCAGCAAGATCAGCTCTATATAAAGACAGTAACACGATTTGTCTAGATTAAACCAGCCTGAGCAGCTCTATCTTAAGAAAATAACATGATTTTTTTCCCAATTAAACCAGCCTGAGCAGCTCTATCTTAAAGGTGTACAGTAGGATTTTCCCGAATTTTAGGAAAGAACCGCCCTCTCCACCTTTTGAAAAATGCACATGCGCAAAGCTCTACCTGCTCCCGAGATGGAACGCCTACTAAAACGTGTGCGAGAGACATGAACGAGCCCAGTTCTCCTCGTGCACGCCCTGTTTACAAGTCACAAGTCGGCATCGCTTACACAAGTTCACTTTACAAGAAGATTTGAACTTTTCCCACTAATCAACCCTGGAAAGTTACAATATAGACGTAGATAACTTTTACTGGAAGTGATTTGAAATGGATTTCTCCAAATAGAATGCCAAACTTTACCTGTCGAGTAGAAACTTCGCGACTGAAGCATCAGTGGGAAGCCCAACCTGGGCTTTCAGCGCACGCCATCGTGTGAAAGAATCTCCCAAAAACACTCTGGTCTTGTTTCTCTCTTCCGAAGCCTTTCTCTTCTTCTCATACACTTCGAAGACACTTTTTCTCTTTTGCGACCCTCTGCCATTTTCAAAGTACCCGGTGAGAACTGCGAGCTCGCTGAAGGTGTAGCTCACCATATACACCTGAAAGCGCGCATGCGCAGAAAGTGAAAACTAATAGATCCACGCTACCTGGGGACGAGCACGTACGATGGCCTTACGTAATATATCACCAGAATGATTGACAGTTGGGAGTACCAATAGTCTTGATGATCCACCCGGAAAAAGAAAATCCTCCTGTACACCTTTAAGACAGTAACATGATTTTACTTGATTAAACCAGCCTGAGAAGCTCTATCTTAAAAAAGTACACTCAAAAATGAAATGACAGAATTGTTTTTTCAGTGTGACATGATTTTCCTCGATTAAACCATGGTCCAAGTGGAGGAACGTGGGAGCAGCGCTTCAAAGGGTTGAGTGGAAATCTCCACCAACGGCTGATCCCACGTTTCATCGGGTTCATCCATCCCTCCGGACAGGGCCTCACAGCCAGAGACAGGTGAGCCGTTTAGGGACTATTCAGTAACAAGAACTTAGAGCTGTGATTTCACTTGTATATAAGTTAAAGATGTAAAGCAAAGTTGGACTCTTCAGGTGATGAAACATACATTAAATGTCCACCAATGACTGTTGAGATGGTTGATCATTTAGTTTTAAACGTAGTAAACATAGAAAATACTTTGGCTGGTTATTGTGATTAAATTAAATTACATCTCACAACAAAACATGCTTATAAAATAACAAAGACATTTGATCCAAATTACATTGAATTTAATACAAGAGACCCATTCTACAAAACAAACCTTTCCTCCTGCAATTAGCCTTTCAATACCACCTCACTCCGTGTGTGTTGTCCTCACAATCAATCAAAGTGATCTGGTGTCTCCTGGTGTTGATCTTAAGAGTCTCTCAACTTGTGGAACCTGTGCATTTAACACTTTTCTTTTGTCTACAGTGTGTTGTGGGAATCTCCCAGAACCTGTATCTCGCCCACCTTGCTGCTCCTCCTGTCACCTGCAGTACAAGGTGATTTCGTCTGTCCACTTCTGGCTCTAAAGACTCTTCTGGCTGTTTGTACCTACATGAACATCATTACATGCAGCTTGTTTACCAGAGCTTTACTTCAAGTCATTGCACAGCTAGAAAACTTTAGTTTATTAAGTCTCAGTAAGGTCTGAGTGTGTATTACATGTTTAGGTGCAACCAGGGTTGGGTAGTAATGGAATACATGTAACAGTGTTACATAATTAGGATACAAAAAACATATAACTGTAATCTGCTACAGTACATAAAAAAATGTGTAATCTCGTTTCAGGTACATTCGATAAAAACTGGGATTACTGAGCAGGATTACAGTAGAAATCAGATGGAATAAACTAGAAATGCAGCTGTCACATGTGCCATGCACTGGCATTGCGACACTTCCCGACGCTTTCAGGCTGACAATCCATGCTTTGCCATGGATTCTGCAGACAGTTGCTTTCATCACTATGTTTTAAAGTCGGAGAAATCTCTGAACCTCTCTTTACAATGCAAACTATGTCTCCCAGCCGTGAAAGTGCTGTGAACGTCCAGGAACTGGACATCTCACCTGAAGAAACATAGAAACATAAAACCCGCTCACTTTCACTGATACACACATGGACTCTGTTTACTAGTTTTATTAGCTCGTAACATGCTTCCTACCTGTTCTCAATACGTTTAGAGGCTCTTGTGTTTTAGGGATTAATTGGGGCGACACGTGCCATCACTTTTTTCTTTTTACTCAATGAGTGATTCATGCTGCTAGATACAGCCTCTCATCAAACATTCACATTTATTCCGGAAAAAAAACAACATTAAAACTAGTGAGGAAACGGGGCGGGCGAGAGAGAGAGAGAGAGAGAGAGAGAGAGAGAGAGAGAGAGAGAGAGAGAGAGAGAGAGAGAGAGAGAGAGAGAGAGAGAGAGAGAGTTTTAGAAAAGATGGGCACATTTTCTTGAATAGAAATTGAAAGCTTTATTTGTATTGTGGTTTTGATTCTCTAAAAAAAAAAAAATCAATGTTAGACACCTGATTGGTTACTGAGTTTTGATAGTTCAAAACTTGTTAAGTGCAATTTGTGTCTGCTGTGTATAAGATGTGTCAATACACTGAGCAGATGACACTTTCTATTCTTTCTTGTCATTTTTTTATGTTTTATTATGGCCAGGCAAGAGTAGAGGCACGGCTTTTCAGAGGTTGATGGACTCTGTGCTGCGCGACCTCGCTTTCGTTTCTGTTTACCTGGACGACATCTTGGTGGCTAGTTCTTCAGTTGAGGAGCATTTTTCACACCAAAAGCAAGTTTTTCAGCGCTTTGAGAAGGGGTGGGCAATTATTTTTCCGAAAGGGCCAAATGAGAAGCAGAAAATATTGTGGAGGGCCGGGCCAAAAGTTTAAACTCTATTCTGCATATGAATTTTATTTCTACATTGAAAGCAGTAAATGGCATTGTTTACACATGCTGGTAAGTGTCTGTGTTATTATTAGGTAAAGAGAAAGTGAGGGTTATTTTAACAAAAAATGTTTTTATTCAGTGCAGTTATTCAAAACAATTGTAAACATGAAACATTTGTAACTCTTTTTTTAATTACATTAACCAAAAACACTTTTTTCTATTAAGACATCACAATGTCTTTGTATGCCAAATATCATTAACAAGATATGTCACATTATGATTGTCAAACTGCCAAGCTGTGCAGACAAAAAGTAATAGTGAACACACATTTGTGTATTTTCTTGTTCAGTGAGAGAAATCTAGCCTTTGCTGCCCTTTAACGAGTGCATCAAAGTCAGGTTGAATGTCTGAGGTGGAGATGCGAAGCACAGCTGACAGATGATCATCAGTAAGAGAGGATCTGAACCTGGATTTGGTAAACTTCATTACTGAGAATGTTTGTTCACATATGTAGGTAGATCCAAACAGAACCAACATCTTCTGAGCATGTCTCCTCATGTTTGGAAAGTTCTCCTCCTTAAGAGATGAGTAGAACTCCAGCAGTGATCCTGACTTAAAGTGCTCTGCCAGTACTGTGTCAGACTGCAGGTCAATGAGCTCCAGCTGAACATCACTGGGTGCATCATCTACTCTGCAGGCAAAGGGAGAGGAAACCAGGTGCATTTCATCCTCAATGTTTTTACAATCATCAAATCGCCTTAAAAACTCACCATGCAAATCTCCTAACATGGATGAGTACCTGCAGAGATGATTAGCTGATGGTCTGACTTCTTTAAGGGTTTGCATGTGAGTGAGAGTGTTGTTCTGTAGTTGACTTGAAAGAAACAGCAACTTTCTCATAAAAGCCTTCACCAGGTTAATGCATGTCATGAACGAAAAGGCCCTTGCCTTGCAGTTTAGTGCTCAGTTCATTCATCAGTGCCGTCACATCAACAGCAAATGCAAAATCTGCCATCCAGTTCATATCTGAAAGCTCGGGGATGTTTTTGCCTTTCATCTCACAAAACTCTTGAATCTCTGTTTTCAGGTCCCAAAATCTTTTGAGCACTTTGCCCAGACTGAGCCATCTGACAGCTGTGTGGTACATGATGTCACCATGTTCATTCTCATGCTCCTCTAAAAGTGCAACAAACTGCCTGTGATTTAATGCTCGTGCCCTGATAAAGTTAACCGTTTTTGTTACAACATCAATAACATAGTTAAGTTTTAGCACAGACCTGCACAGTACATGCATTGTATAATACAATGTATCAACACTAAATGATGCTCTGTGCCGAGTTCAGTCACTTTATCTTGGATCTGTTTCAAAAGTCCGACATGTTTTCCTGTCATATTCGGACAACCATCAGTAGTGATGCCTACCAGTTTGTCCCATTTCAGTCCAAGCTTGACCATGCATGCATCGACCTCCTTGAACAGATCGCTTCCCGTTGTCGTTCCTTTTATTGACCTCAATGCTGCCAGCTCCTCCGTAATCTTGAAGTCCTGCCTTGTTCCCCGGAGAAACACCAGTAACTGGGCAGTGTCACGGACATCACAGCTCTCATCCAAAGCCAAAGAGAAAAAGTCAAAACTTTCAACTCCACTTTTGAGCTGACATTCGAGATTCTCCGCGATTCCTTCCACCCTTCTGGTGACGGTTCGCCTGGACAGCGGGACTTTTTCAAATGCTTCTTTATTCTCAGGGCATATTAGCGTGGCAGAGTCCACCAAGCACTCTTTCACAAACTTGCCATCCGAGAACGGCTTGCTGTTTTTAGCGATTTTGTGGGATATGACGAAGCTGGTCTTGGTCGCTGCATCCCGGGCTGTGTGTAGTTTGCTAAAACAGCCTTGTTGTTTTGGTAGCTTTGCTAGCAAGTCTTATGATATTCGCGCTCTCTCAGCCTCCGCCAAGTGTCTGTATTTCTCCGCGTGTTTTGTCTCATAATGCCTACTCACATTATACTCCTTAAACACGGCGACGTGCTCACCACAAACTAAACAGACGGGTTTACCACCGACTTCAGTAAACAAATATTTAGTGCTCCAAATCTTCTTGAAATTTCGGCCTTCAGCATCCAACTTTCTTTTCTTGACGTGCCCGTACATCATTGAGGGGCGACAATGACCGCTAATCACATGCACTGATTGACTTGTTTTACGGGTCACGTATACGACGTACGTAGGTTACGTACACTGTACATAAATAAACAGGCTTCAAAGTAAAAGCATTTCCGTTTTAGTTTATACAGCCGATGGTTTTAGTCCACGCATTAAAATTTGAAAGAAGCTTTTGTTTTCTTAATTCTAAGCAACCTTTCGCGGGCCGGTCAGAATCAGGTCACGGGCCGTATTTGGCCCGCGGGCCTTAAAATTCCCAGGTCTGGCCTTGAGGAACATGGCCTAATTGTCAACCCTGCTAAGTGCCAGTTTGGTCTGCCTGTGATTGACTTTTTGGGTCATCGTATTTCAACTCAGGGTGCCATTCCATTGCCTTCTAAGGTGCAAGCGGTGACAGATTTCCCTCGTCCAGCCTCGGTTAAGGCCCTGCAGGAGTTTTTGGGCATGATTAATTTCTACAACCTTTCATATTGAGATTACAACTATATACCAAATAAATGTTTTATCAGCTCTATCAATTACAATGGTCAAATTGTCTCAATGGCTACATACAGAAAATCGTGGGTTTAAATCCACCTGGAGGTGTTTGTGGAATTAACTTGTGTGTGCATGTGTTTCCTCAGGGTTCTCTGGTTTTCTTCCACAGTCCAATTAAATGCATGCTAATGGTAATACTAATCTGACTCTCTGTGTATGTCCCGTGGTAGACTGATGACGTGTTCTGTTTCTTTTGAAACGTATTTTCAGCGACGTCCAGACAAGACGTCAATATAATGTTCAAGAAAGACGTCTCAAAAAACTTTCATTCAGGCTCTTCTGAGGAAGTCTTCTGGATGTCTAGAGACATCGTCTTTAGTTGTGTTCTGGACCTACATGTTGACACAAAGAACAGTGGCTGTGTAAAACACATTGGTTACTGTGGAACTGTGCTGTGTATTCATCAACAACATCTCACATGTTGGAAGATAAACAAGAGCATGGAGCAACATTTTATCAAAAATAATTTATTTATGAAAAATTATTAATTAGAATAAATTGGTTATTTATCAAATAATAATGACATTGGGCCACCACCAGCCAAACTGGAAATAGTTAATGCCAAAAAAAAGTGTTATTTAAATTGATTAATGTTTCTCTTTAGATATAACAATCTTGGATAACAGGGAAGGTGTGAGATTCGAGCGCAGGCTGTTTCAAACCAGTGAATTCAGGCCCAGGACCGCTTGACCCCGTCAGCTAGAAAGGGTATGTACTGGGTTTCAGAAGATGGCAGTGCCTCGAGGTCAGTGGGGACTGGGTGGATGTCTGTGACTCCCCCCCCCCCCTTTTGTGCGAGTCTCTTGCGAAGATCGTGTGATAATCGCGGGAGACCTCCTCATACAAATGCATCTCCTTGTTTCTGTTGTGGTAAAGCGCGAGCCTCAGCAGAGCGCTGCTCGGTCTTTGACTCGAAGCCTGAATAAGGTTCTTCTGGTACAGACATGGTCTGTTTACCTGAAATGTCTGTATTCTCTGGTTGAGTCATTGGAGCGTGCACAACCATGTCACCTTCGGTGCTCGGTTTTGTACCCTGAAGAACCTGTTCAAGGTTAACATGGTGAGCGCTGGAGATGGTTTTGGTTGTGGAAATGAGGAGAGTTGTGTCATGCGTGTCGTCGCTGGTGAGGGACGAAGGCAGATTGTCAATGAGATGACAATTAGTTCAAGATTGTGGAATGAACTGTCAGTTACCATCTCTAAAGGTGGAAAGGCAGTCACTTTAATCTGACCAGGTGTCAGAATTTGGACCTGTGGGTTGGCTGAACGATTGCTGTTAGAAGCTGGGTGGCCTAGTTCTTAGCCAATGGGAGTCGGGGTGACGACTTGGGACCAAAGGCGCCGTTTGGTGGCAGCGAGTCGGTTTAGGATGTCCTGACCAATAAGCAGTTCTTCTGTGTCCGATCAGTGATGTGGATGGGATGCGTCGCTGACATGTCCTAGAAAGCTGTTGATCCAGACACATTGAGTGATGTGGTGAAGTGCTGAGTGAAGCCTCGGATGTTTATGCTACACTCTTCCACCTGAAGTGGCTTTCCTTAAGTGGCATGCGCAAGCGTGGTTGTAGCAACCCGTGCGAAGGTGTCTGAACACATGAGGGGGATTTCTGACCCAGTACCAAGCAGTGAGAGAGTGTCAACAACCCCTACCACCACTGAAGTGTATCTGTGGTTGGCATAGCCAAGATTACCCAAGAATGTCAAATGGGCCTCTTTCACCTCCTGGATCTCCTCCTCCTGCCAAAATGAACTTTGTGTGCGGAGGGGAGGGGCCAAGTCATGCGGTCAGGGGGAGCCAGGTCCCTTCTTACCAGGCGGGTTCAGGTGCTGCTTCACCTCTCTGATGCAGGTTTTAATCCACTGTGGGACATCTGCATCCCAGTTGTTTTGAGTCTGACCTCAGCCTCGGTTTTTAGACTTACCTCTCCTCACCTGAGACCTCAAGACACCTGCACCACCATCATAGTTTTCAACTGAACGATGGTGCAGCTCCCACACCATCTGCGCATGTTTGCGGAGGTCTTTCATGGTGGGGTTTTTGGTCCTGCAGAAAAGGGCGACATCGATCCGCACACTGTTGTGGAGGTTGTTAACGAAGAGGGACTTAAAAGTCTGGTCTTTGTCCAATCCTGGTGCATTGTGGCCTTGGAAGTAGGCAGCCCTTAGACACCTATAAATACTATCTGGGAGTCTCCGCCCCCTTTTGACTGATTGTAAATGCACCAAAGTTTGCCGAGGCAGGATCATTGTGCAGATGATCCTGCTTCCCTAAGTGCATGACAGAGGGCTGAGTAATGGTCTCTGATGGCAGATGGGAGGGACTCTATGTATACATGGACACTCCTGGATGTCATCTTCCAGAGAAGCGTAAGCTTCTCTCGGGACGAAGGATGAGGCAGGTTGAAGAGGCAGCGTTCAACCTCCACCAGGTTGTCCGCTACACGAATCTCCGGGTTGTTTGGTTCGAACTGCTCTATGTCCTCTGCAAGGGACTCAAGCTGGCTGGTCCAAAGACCAGGTACCCTTGGGATATCGGAATGGTCAGAGTCATCTGAGCTAGAACATCCTGGTTCTCTCCAGTGGAGAGAGTGAGGGAGCTGATAGCACTGTGAGGTGCTGGAAAATGACAATGTTCCTTCTCCTGAAAAGGAGTGAAAGAGCTGCGAGACCACGTGGTGGTGCGGCTGAGAGCACTGATGGATGTGTGTCATAGCAACTCGCTGTTGAGGTTTCTTCTCTCCTGTGTAGACAGGCATAGAAGACCGGCGACAACAGTCTTCAACTGGGTCATGTAGCTCCCGAGGTATCTTTGCTCTGAGCACGCAGTGTCTCTGACGACTCATGGTAGGAGTCACGAAAAAACTGTGTTTCGAAAAGTGCGAAAATGTTGTTAATGCACAGGTGATGGTTACACCTGTGGCTTTCACTTCTGTAGTCTATACAAATTGTAACCTCGCAACTGCAACACAGTGTTTTTATCACCTTGGGTGAGCAATAGTTGTGTTAGTGTACATTTTTCTGGGTAGATACTTGAATAGTGAAAGTACGAGTTTGTCCTAATGAAATTAAAACTTTATTCTAAAAACATACTCAGTATCTCGTCTGAAGCATCTTTTCGGCCACAACTGATGAAAAGACCATAACAGTCAAATCCAGCATAATAAAAGAGGTTGAAACTGCTTTAACCTGATAAACACATCATTTAAACTTGAATTGAGAAAGTACTAGTTTGTTCTAATGAAATAAAAACTTTATTCCAAAATCACTCTATATCCCGTGAGGAGCATCATTTCGGCCACTACTGATGAAATGAAAATAGCAGTTACTCCACTAAATAAAACTGGTTGAAACTGCTTGAACCTGATAAACACATCATTTAACCTTGAATTGAGAAAGTACTAGTTTGTTCTAATGAAATAAAAACTTTCTTCCAAAATCACTCTATATCTCATTCATGAGATATAGAGTGAGATATAGATATCTCAGGAGCATCATTTCGGCCACTCCTGATGAAATGAAAATAGCAGTTACTCCACTAAATAAAACTGGTTGAAACTGCTTGAACCTGATAAACACATCATTTTAACTTGAATTGAGAAAGTACTAGTTTGTTCTAATGAAATAAAAACTTTCTTCCAAAATCACTCTATATCTCGTGTGGAGCATCATTTCGGCCACTCCTGATGAAATGAAAATAGCAGTTACACCACTAAATAAAACTGGTTGAAACTGCTTGAACCTGATAAACACATCATTTAACCTTGAATTGAGAAAGTACTAGTTTGTTCTAATGAAATAAAAACTTTATTCCAAAATCACTCTATATCTCGTGTGGAGCATCATTTCGGCCACTACTCATGAAATGAAAATAGCAGTTACTTCACTAAATATAATTGGTTGAAAGTACTTGCAACTGCTAAGTCCATCATGTTTAAACTTGAATTGAGAAAGTACTAGTTTGTTCTAATGAAATAAAAACTTTATTCCAAAATCACTCTATATCCCATGAAGAGCATCATTTCGGCCACTACTGATGAAATGAAAATAGCAGTTACTCCACTAAATAAAACTGGTTGAAACTGCTTGAACCTGATAAACACATCATTTAACCTTGAATTGAGAAAGTACTAGTTTGTTCTAATGAAATAAAAACTTTATTCCAAAATCACTCTATATCTCGTGTGGAGCATCATTTCGGGCCACTACTCATGAAATGAAAATAGCAGTTACTCCACTAAATAAAACTGGTTGAAACTGCTTGAACCTGATAAACACATCATTTAAACTTGAATTGAGAAAGTACTAGTTTGTTCTAATGAAATAAAAACTTTATTCCAAAATCACTCTATATCCCGTGAGGAGCATCATTTCGGCCACTACTGATGAAATGAAAATAGCAGTTACTCCACTAAATAAAACTGGTTGAAACTGCTTGAACCTGATAAACACATCATTTAACCTTGAATTGAGAAAGTACTAGTTTGTTCTAATGAAATAAAAACTTTATTCCAAAATCACTCTATATCTCGTGTGGAGCATCATTTCGGCCACTACTCATGAAATGAAAATAGCAGTTACTCCACTAAATAAAACTGGTTGAAACTGCTTGAACCTGATAAACACATCATTTAAACTTGAATTGAGAAAGTACTAGTTTGTTCTAATGAAATAAAAACTTTCTTCCAAAATTACTCTATATCCCGTGTGGAGCATCATTTCGGCCACTCCTAATGAAATGAAAATAGCAGTTACTCCACTAAATATAATTGGTTGAAAGTGCTTGCAACTGCTAAGTCCATCATGTTTAAATTTGAATTGAGAAAGTACTAGTTTGTTCTAATGAAATAAAAACTTTCTTCCAAAATTACTCTATATCCCGTGTGGAGCATCATTTCGGCCACTCCTAATGAAATGAAAATAGCAGTTACTCCACTAAATATAATTGGTTGAAAGTGCTTGCAACTGCTAAGTCCATCATGTTTAAATTTGAATTGAGAAAGTACTAGTTTGTTCTAATGAAATAAAAACTTTATTCCAAAATCACTCTATATCCCGTGAGGAGCATCATTTCGGCCACTACTGATGAAATGAAAATAGCAGTTACTCCACTAAATAAAACTGGTTGAAACTGCTTGAACCTGATAAACACATCATTTTAACTTGAATTGAGAAAGTACTAGTTTGTTCAAAGGAAATAAAAACTTTATTCCAAAATCACTCTATATCCCGTGAGGAGCATCATTTCGGCCACTACTGATGAAATGAAAATAGCAGTTACTCCACTAAATAAAACTGGTTGAAACTGCTTGAACCTGATAAACACATCATTTTAACTTGAATTGAGAAAGTACTAGTTTGTTCAAAGGAAATAAAAACTTTATTCCAAAATCACTCTATATCCCGTGAGGAGCATCATTTCGGCCACTACTGATGAAATGAAAATAGCAGTTACTCCACTAAATAAAACTGGTTGAAACTGCTTGAACCTGATAAACACATCATTTAACCTTGAATTGAGAAAGTACTAGTTTGTTCTAATGAAATAAAAACTTTATTCCAAAATCACTCTATATCTCGTGTGGAGCATCATTTCGGCCACTACTCATGAAATGAAAATAGCAGTTACTCCACTAAATAAAACTGGTTGAAACTGCTTGAACCTGATAAACACATCATTTTAACTTGAATTGAGAAAGTACTAGTTTGTTCTAATGAAATAAAAACTTTCTTCCAAAATCACTCTATATCTCGTGTGGAGCATCATTTCGGCCACTCCTGATGAAATGAAAATAGCAGTTACTCCACTAAATAAAACTGGTTGAAACTGCTTGAACCTGATAAACACATCATTTTAACTTGAATTGAGAAAGTACTAGTTTGTTCTAAGGAAATAAAAACTTTATTCCAAAATCACTCTATATCCCGTGAGGAGCATCATTTCGGCCTCTACTGATGAAGTGAAAATAGCAGTTACTCCACTAAATAAAACTGGTTGAAACTGCTTGAACCTGATAAACACATCATTTAAACTTGAATTGAGAAAGTACTAGTTTGTTCTACTGAAATAAAAACTTTCTTCCAAAATTACTCTATATCCCGTGTGGAGCATCATTTCGGCCACTCCTAATGAAATGAAAATAGCAGTTACTCCACTAAATATAAATGGTTGAAAGTACTTGCAACTGCTAAGTCCATCATGTTTAAACTTGAATTGAGAAAGTACTAGTTTGTTCTAATGAAATAAAAACTTTATTCCAAAATCACTCTATATCCCGTGAGGAGCATCATTTCGGCCACTACTGATGAAATGAAAATAGCAGTTACTCCACTAAATAAAACTGGTTGAAACTGCTTGAACCTGATAAACACATCATTTAACATTGAATTGAGAAAGTACTAGTTTGTTCTAATGAAATAAAAACTTTCTTCCAAAATCACTCTATATCCCGTGAGGAGCATCATTTCGGCCTCTACTGATGAAATGAAAATAGCAATTACTCCACTAAATATAATTGGTTGAAAGTACTTGCAACTGCTAAGTCCATCATGTTTAAACTTGAATTGAGAAAGTACTAGTTTGTTCTAATGAAATAAAAACTTTCTTCCAAAATCACTCTATATCTCGTGTGGAGCATAATTTCGGCCACTCCTGATGAAATGACAATAGCAGTCAAATCCAGCATAATAAAACAGGTTGAAACTGCTTAAAGCTGATAAACACTTCATGTTTAAACTTGAATAGTGAAAGTACGACTATGTTCTAGTAAAATACAAACTTTATTCTAAAAACCAACTCTCAAGCTCCTCATCCTATCTGTAAGGGTGCGCTCAGCCACCCTACGCAGGAAGCTCACTTCAACCGCTTGTATCCGGGATCTCGTTCTTTCGGTCATGACCCATGGTTCATGGCTGTGGTGGAGGCAATAACTCGGGTCTGGGAGGAGTTTGGAGAGGCCATGGAAGAGGACTTTCGGTCTGCCCCGAGGAAATTCTGGCAAACCGTCTCCATGCTCCGGGAGCATGGAGTCCGGTGCACTTCATCCCTGCAACATCGCGTGACGCGGGGACGGTACCTCTGGACAGGCAGAATGGGGTGGTGGTCCCTCTCTTCAAGGACGGGGATCGGAGGGTGTGTTCCAACTACAGAGGGATTACACTCCTCAGCCTCCCCAGGAAAGTCTATTCCAGTGTACTGGAGTGGAGGGTCCGGCCGTTAGTCAAACCTTGGATCCAAGAGGAATAATGCGGTTTTCGTTCTGGTCGTGGAACACTGGACCAGCTCTATACCCTCCACCAGCTGCTCGAGGGTTCATGGGAGTTTGCCCAACTAGTCCACATGTGTTTTCTGGATCTGGAGAAGGCGTTCGACCGCGTCCCCCGAGACATCCTGTGGGGGGTGCTCCGGGAGCATGTAGTCCGGGGCCCTTTGTTAAGGGCTGTTCGGTCTTTGTATTCCCGGAAAATAGTTTGGTTTGCATTGGCGGCAATAAGTCGGACCTGTTCACAGTGGTTTCATCTGATCCGCCAGTGGCAGACAGAAAAAAGCATTAGCCAAATCTATACAAGAGAAAAATCTATGTTCAGGTGAGAGATGTGACAACGCAGTTTTGAGATGTCTGGAATCTCGTTTCTCTGCACAGGTTGCCGGGACCGGCAGCTAGGGGGGACTCGGCTGAGAAGGTGAGAAGCTCTCCCAGAGGTGGGAGTTGAAAACTGCGCGGATGGAGGGCTCGGCCAGATGTTCCCAGCAGACCCTCATAACACGTTTGGGCCTGTCGAGTCTATCCGGCTTCCTCCCGGTCCAGCGCATCCAACTCACCACCAGGTGGTGATCAGTTGACAGCTCTGCCCTTCTCTTTACCCTAGTGTCAAAGACACATGGCCAGAGATCAGATGAAACGACCACAAAGTCTATCATTGACCTAGGGTTTCCTGGTGCCACGTGCACTTATGGACACCCCTGTGCTCGAACATGGTGTTCGTTATGGACAAGCTGTGACTGGCACAGAAGTCCAATAACAGAACACCTCTCGGGTTCAGATCGGGGAGGCCGTTCCTCCCAATCACCCCCTTCCAGGTCTCACTGTCATTGGCCACGTGCGCGTTGAAGTCCCCCAGGAGAACAATGGAGTCCCCAGTTGGGGCACTATCCAGCACCCAGGGACTCCAAGAAGGTTAGGTACTCTGAGCTGCTGTTCGGTGCATTGGCCGAGACAACAGTCAGAGACCTGTCCCCTACTCGAAGGCGTAGGCACGCAACCCTCTCGTTCACTGGGGTGAACTCCAACACATGATGGCTGAGCTGCGGGGCAATCAGCAAGCCCACTCCAGCCCGCCGCCTTACACTGCGGGCAACTCCAGAGCAGTGGAGTATCCAGCCCCTGTCGAGGAGCTGGGTTCCAGAGTCCAAGCTGTGAGTGGAGGCGAGCCCGACTATATCTAGACGGTATCTCTCAGCCTCCCTCACAAGCTCGGGCTCCTTCCCCCTCAGCGAGGTCACAATCCATGTCCCAATAGCCAGATTCTGTGGCCGGGGATCGGGTCGTCGAGGCCTCTGCCGTCGACTACCCCCCAATCCACAATGCACCCGACCCCTACGGCAGCCTCTGTAGGTGGTGGACCCACAGGAGGGGCAAGTCCCCTGACAACATAGCATAGTTGGTTGCGAAGGGTCATTCGGGTGCTCAAACTCCCCCACCACGACAAGGTTGCAGTTCAAGGGGGAGTCACCACCGTTTAAAAGTTTTGTATGTTGCTATTTGAGGATATGATTGTTGATTTTGCTAACATATGACCTCTATTATACGAAGAGTGCCTCATACTGTATTGACACTAATTATTGACCTCTGGGGTCAGAGGTCAAAAGGAGAATTGAAGGAATATAGTGGTTAAACATTTGTTTTCTGTGTGACAACTGGACATATTGTATTCAGTTGTGTTTCTACACTACTGGGGTTTCTCCCACTGCCCAAGTTGGGAAAACACAGCTATAAATCCATGTTCAGGGACATTCCAAGTTGGTTGGCGATGTCTCCTCAGTGCTCTACTTGCAAAAACATGGTCAAGGTAAGATTGGATCAACAGATAAGAGGTCAGAGGTCACTTTGTCCCCTCTCAAGCTCTGAGAAGAACCAGTTTGAAGCAGTTTCGGGAACAAAGGAATAGCAAATTCACCATAGCAACGCATATATCACGAGAAACCGACCAATGTGAGGTTGAGGTGGTGTATGCAAATGTATAAATATGAACCACGTGTTGCAGTTGTGCCCTTCTTCATTGTAAACCTGGCCTGCACACTTGGGTCTGCAAGGAAGAACGGTCTGAGCTCGTATTATGTAATCTGATATATGTATTTTTATAATCTCTTGTTTGTGTGATTATTAAATTCACTATTGAAGAAATTAACTCTGTTCCTGCCTCTCCCGGATCAAACGAACAAGCAGGAATTCAGGGGAACACAGGAACGAATTCCAACACTACGCATCTCTACATAAAGTCAGTAACACGATTTCTCTAAATCAAACCAGCCTGATCAGCTCTATCTACAGGCAGCAACACGATTTTTCGAGATTAAACCAGCCTGAGCAGCACGTGATTTTCTAGATTAAACCAGCAAGATCAGCTCTATATAAAGACAGTAACACGATTTGTCTAGATTAAACCAGCCTGAGCAGCTCTATCTTAAGAAAATAACATGATTTTTTTCCCAATTAAACCAGCCTGAGCAGCTCTATCTTAAAGGTGTACAGTAGGATTTTCCCGAATTTTAGGAAAGAACCGCCCTCTCCACCTTTTGAAAAATGCACATGCGCAAAGCTCTACCTGCTCCCGAGATGGAACGCCTACTAAAACGTGTGCGAGAGACATGAACGAGCCCAGTTCTCCTCGTGCACGCCCTGTTTACAAGTCACAAGTCGGCATCGCTTACACAAGCTCACATTACAAGAAGATTTGAACTTTTCCCACTAATCAACCCTGGAAAGTTACAATATAGACGTAGATAACTTTTACTGGAAGTGATTTGAAATGGATTTCTCCAAATAGAATGCCAAACTTTACCTGTCGAGTAGAAACTTCGCGACTGAAGCATCAGTGGGAAGCCCAACCTGGGCTTTCAGCGCACGCCATCGTGTGAAAGAATCTCCCAAAAACACTCTGGTCTTGTTTCTCTCTTCCGAAGCCTTTCTCTTCTTCTCATACACTTCGAAGACACTTTTTCTCTTTTGCGACCCTCTGCCATTTTCAAAGTACCCGGTGAGAACTGCGAGCTCGCTGAAGGCGTAGCTCACCATATACACCTGAAAGCGCGCATGCGCAGAAAGGGAAAACTAATAGATCCACGCTACCTGGGGACGAGCACGTACGACGGCCTTACGTAATATATCACCAGAATGATTGACAGTTGGGAGGACCAATAGTCTTGATGATCCACCCGGAAAAAGAAAATCCTCCTGTACACCTTTAAGACAGTAACATGATTTTACTTGATTAAACCAGCCTGAGAAGCTCTATCTTAAAAAAGTACACTCAAAAATGAAATGACAGAATTGTTTTTTCAGTGTGACATGATTTTCCTCGATTAAACCATGGTCCAAGTGGAGGAACGTGGGAGCAGCGCTTCAAAGGGTTGAGTGGAAATCTCCACCAACGGCTGATCCCACGTTTCATCGGGTTCATCCATCCCTCCGGACAGGGCCTCACAGCCAGAGACAGGTGAGCCGTTTAGGGACTATTCAGTAACAAGAACTTAGAGCTGTGATTTCACTTGTATATAAGTTAAAGATGTAAAGCAAAGTTGGACTCTTCAGGTGATGAAACATACATTAAATGTCCACCAATGACTGTTGAGATGGTTGATCATTTAGTTTTAAACGTAGTAAACATAGAAAATACTTTGGCTGGTTATTGTGATTAAATTAAATTACATCTCACAACAAAACATGCTTTTAAAATAACAAAGACATTTGATCCAAATTACATTGAATTTAATACAAGAGACCCATTCTACAAAACAAACCTTTCCTCCTGCAATTAGCCTTTCAATACCACCTCACTCCGTGTGTGTTGTCCTCACAATCAATCAAAGTGATCTGGTGTCTCCTGGTGTTGATCTTAAGAGTCTCTCAACTTGTGGAACCTGTGCATTTAACACTTTTCTTTTGTCTACAGTGTTGTGGGAATCTCCCAGAACCTGTATCTCGCCCACCTTGCTGCTCCTCCTGTCACCTGCAGTACAAGGTGATTTCGTCTGTCCACTTCTGGCTCTAAAGACTCTTCTGGCTGTTTGTACCTACATGAACATCATTACATGCAGCTTGTTTACCAGAGCTTTACTTCAAGTCATTGCACAGCTAGAAAACTTTAGTTTATTAAGTCTCAGTAAGGTCTGAGTGTGTATCACATGTTTAGGTGCAACCAGGGTTGGGTAGTAATGGAATACATGTAACAGTGTTACATAATTAGGATACAAAAAACATATAACTGTAATCTGCTACAGTACATAAAAAAATGTGTAATCTCGTTACAGGTATATTCGATAAAAACTGGGATTACTGAGCAGGATTACAGTAGAAATCAGATGGAATAAACTAGAAATGCAGCTGTCACATGCGCCATGCACTGGCATTGCGACACTTCCCGACGCTTTCAGGCTGACAATCCATGCTTTGCCATGGATTCTGCAGACAGTTGCTTTCATCACTATGTTTTAAAGTCGGAGAAATCTCTGAACCTCTCTTTACAATGCAAACTATGTCTCCCAGCCGTGAAAGTGCTGTGAACGTCCAGGAACTGGACATCTCACCTGAAGAAACATAGAAACATAAAACCCGCTCACTTTCACTGATACACACATGGACTCTGTTTACTAGTTTTATTAGCTCGTAACATGCTTCCTACCTGTTCTCAATACGTTTAGAGGCTCTTGTGTTTTAGGGATTAATTGGGGCGACACGTGCCATCACTTTTTTCTTTTTACTCAATGAGTGATTCATGCTGCTAGATACAGCCTCTCATCAAACATTCACATTTATTCCGGGAAAAAAACAACATTAAAACTAATGAGGAAACGGGGCGGGCGAGAGAGAGAGAGAGAGAGAGAGAGAGAGAGAGAGAGAGAGAGAGAGAGAGAGAGAGAGAGAGGAGAGAGTTTTAGAAAAGATGGGCACATTTTCTTGAATAGAAATTGAAAGCTTTATTTGTATTGTGGTTTTGATTCTCTAAAAAAAAAAAAATCAATGTTAGACACCTGATTGGTTACTGAGCTTTGATAGTTCAAAACTTGTTAAGTGCAATTTGTGTCTGCTGTGTATAAGATGTGTCAATACACTGAGCAGATGACACTTTCTATTCTTTCTTGTCATTTTTTTATGTTTTATTATGGCCAGGCAAGAGTAGAGGCACGGCTTTTCAGAGGTTGATGGACTCTGTGCTGCGCGACCTCGCTTTCGTTTCTGTTTACCTGGGCGACATCTTGGTGGCTAGTTCTTCAGTTGAGGAGCATTTTTCACACCAAAAGCAAGTTTTTCAGCGCTTTGAGAAGGGGTGGGCAATTATTTTTCCGAAAGGGCCAAATGAGAAGCAGAAAATATTGTGGAGGGCCGGGCCAAAAGTTTAAACTCTATTCTGCATATGAATTTTATTTCTACATTGAAAGCAGTAAATGGCATTGTTTACACATGCTGGTAAGTGTCTGTGTTATTATTAGGTAAAGAGAAAGTGAGGGTTATTTTAACAAAAAATGTTTTTATTCAGTGCAGTTATTCAAAACAATTGTAAACATGAAACATTTGTAACTCTTTTTTTAATTACATTAACCAAAAAGGCTTTTTTCTATTAAGACATCACAATGTCTTTGTATGCCAAATATCATTAACAAGATATGTCACATTATGATTGTCAAACTGCCAAGCTGTGCAGACAAAAAGTAATAGTGAACACACATTTGTGTATTTTCTTGTTCAGTGAGAGAAATCTAGCCTTTACTGCCCTTTAACGAGTGCATCAAAGTCAGGTTGAATGTCTGAGGTGGAGATGCGAAGCACAGATGACAGATGATCATCAGTAAGAGAGGATCTGAACCTGGATTTGGTAAACTTCATTACTGAGAATGTTTGTTCACATATGTAGGTAGATCCAAACAGAACCAACATCTTCTGAGCATGTCTCCTCATGTTTGGAAAGTTCTCCTCCTTAAGAGATGAGTAGAACTCCAGCAGTGATCCTGACTTAAAGTGCTCTGCCAGTACTGTGTCAGACTGCAGGTCAATGAGCTCCATCTGAACATCACTGGGTGCATCATCTACTCTGCAGGCAAAGGGAGAGGAAACCAGGTGCATTTCATCCTCAATGTTTTTACAATCATCAAATCGCCTTAAAAACTCACCATGCAAATCTCCTAACATGGATGAGTACCTGCAGAGATGATTAGCTGATGGTCTGACTTCTTTAAGGGTTTGCATGTGAGTGAGAGTGTTGTTCTGTAGTTGACTTGAAAGAAACAGCAACTTTCTCATAAAAGCCTTCACCAGGTTAATGCATGTCATGAACGAAAAGGCCCTTGCCTTGCAGTTTAGTGCTCAGTTCATTCATCAGTGCCGTCACATCAACAGCAAATGCAAAATCTGCCATCCAGTTCATATCTGAAAGCTCGGGGATGTTTTTGCCTTTCATCTCACAAAACTCTTGAATCTCTGTTTTCAGGTCCCAAAATCTTTTGAGCACTTTGCCCAGACTGAGCCATCTGACAGCTGTGTGGTACATGATGTCACCATGTTCATTCTCATGCTCCTCTAAAAGTGCAACAAACTGCCTGTGATTTAATGCTCGTGCCCTGATAAAGTTAACCGTTTTTGTTACAACATCAATAACATGGTTAAGTTTTAGCACAGACCTGCACAGTACATGCTGATGTATAATACAATGTATCAACACTAAATGATGCTCTGTGCCGAGTTCAGTCACTTTATCTTGGATCTGTTTCAAAAGTCCGACATGTTTTCCTGTCATATTCGGACAACCATCAGTAGTGACGCCTACCAGTTTGTCCCATTTCAGTCCAAGCTTGACCATGCATGCATCGACCTCCTTGAACAGATCGCTTCCCGTTGTCGTTCCTTTTATTGACCTCAATGCTGCCAGCTCCTCCGTAATCTTGAAGTCCTGCCTTGTTCCCCGGAGAAACACCAGTAACTGGGCAGTGTCACGGACATCACAGCTCTCATCCAAAGCCAAAGAGAAAAAGTCAAAACTTTCAACTCCACTTTTGAGCTGACATTCGAGATTCTCCGCGATTCCTTCCACCCTTCTGGTGACGGTTCGCCTGGACAGCGGGACTTTTTCAAATGCTTCTTTATTCTCAGGGCATATTAGCGCGGCAGAGTCCACCAAGCACTCTTTCACAAACTCGCCATCCGAGAACGGCTTGCTGTTTTTAGCGATTTTGTGGGATATGACGAAGCTGGTCTTGGTCGCTGCATCCCGGGCTGTGTGTAGTTTGCTAAAACAGCCTTGTTGTTTTGGTAGCTTTGCTAGCAAGTCTTATGATATTCGCGCTCTCTCAGCCTCCGTCAAGTGTCTGTATTTCTCCGCGTGTTTTGTCTCATAATGCCGACTCACATTATACTCCTTAAACACGGCGACGTGCTCTCCACAAACTAAACAGACGGGTTTACCACCTACTTCAGTAAACAAATATTTAGTGCTCCAAATCTTCTTGAAATTTCGGCCTTCAGCATCCAACTTTCTTTTCTTGACGTGCCCGTACATCATTGAGGGGCGACAATGACCGCTAATCACATGCACTGCTTGACTTGTTTTACGGGTCACGTATACGACGTACGTAGGTTACGTACACTGTACATAAATTAACAGGCTTCAAAGTAAAAGCATTTCCGTTTTAGTTTATACAGCCGATGGTTTTAGTCCACGCATTAAAATTCGAAAGAAGCTTTTGTTTTCTTAATTCTAAGCAACCTTTCGCGGGCCGGTCAGAATCAGGTCACGGGCCGTATTTGGCCCGCGGGCCTTAAAATGCCCAGGTCTGGCCTTGAGGAACATGGCCTAATTGTCAACCCTGCTAAGTGCCAGTTTGGTCTGCCTGTGATTGACTTTGTGGGTCATCGTATTTCAACTCAGGGTGCCATTCCATTGCCTTCTAAGGTGCAAGCGGTGACAGATTTCCCTCGTCCAGCCTCGGTTAAGGCCCTGCAGGAGTTTTTGGGCATGATTAATTTCTACAACCTTTCATATTGAGATTACAACTATATACCAAATAAATGTTTTATCAGCTCTATCAATTACAATGGTCAAATTGTCTCAATGGCTACATACAGAAAATCGTGGGTTTAAATCCACCTGGAGGTGTTTGTGGAATTAACTTGTGTGTGCATGTGTTTCCTCAGGGTTCTCTGGTTTTCTTCCACAGTCCAATTAAATGCATGCTAATGGTAATACTAAACTGACTCTCTGTGTATGTCCCGTGGTAGACTGATGACGTGTTCTGTTTCTTTTGAAACGTATTTTCAGCGACGTCCAGACAAGACGTCAATATAATGTTCAAGAAAGACGTCTCAAAAAACTTTCATTCAGGCTCTTCTGAGGAAGTCTTCTGGATGTCTAGAGACATCGTCTTTAGTTGTGTTCTGGACCTACATGTTGACACAAAGAACAGTGGCTGTGTAAAACACATTGGTTACTGTGGAACTGTGCTGTGTATTCATCAACAACATCTCACATGTTGGAAGATAAACAAGAGCACGGAGCAACATTTTATCAAAAATAATTTATTTATGAAAAAGTATTAATTAGAATAAATTGGTTATTTATCAAATAATAATGACATTGGGCCACCACCAGCTAAACTGGAAATAGTTAATGCCAAAAAAAAGTGTTATTTAAATTGATTAATGTTTCTCTTTAGATATAACAATCTTGGATAACAGGGAAGGTGTGAGATTCGAGCGCAGGCTGTTTCAAACCAGTGAATTCAGGCCCAGGACCGCTTGACCCCGTCAGCTAGAAAGGGTATGTACTGGGTTTCAGAAGATGGCAGTGCCTCGAGGTCAGTGGGGACTGGGTGGATGTCTGTGACCCCCCCCCCCCCCCCCCTTTTGTGCGAGTCCCTTGCGAAGATCGTGTGATAATCGCGGGAGACCTCCTCATACAAATGCATCTCCTTGTTTCTGTTGTGGTAAAGCGCGAGCCTCAGCAGAGCGTTGCTCGGTCTTTGACTCGAAGCCTGAATAAAGTTCTTCTTGTACAGACATGGTCTGTTTACCTGAAATGTCTGTATTCTCTGGTTGAGTCATTGGAGCGTGCACAACCATGTCACCTTCGGTGCTCGGTTTTGTACCCTGAAGAACCTGTTCAAGGTTAACATGGTGAGCGCTGGAGATGGTTTTGGTTGTGGAAATGAGGAGAGTTGTGTCATGCGTGTCGTCGCTGGTGAGGGACGAAGGCAGATTGTCAATGAGATGACAATTAGTTCAAGATTGTGGAATGAACTGTCAGTTAACATCTCTAAAGGTGGAAAGGCAGTCACTTTAATCTGACCAGGTGTCAGAATTTGGACCCGTGGGTTGGCTGAACGATTGCTGTTAGAAGCTGGGTGGCCTAGTTCTTAGCCAATGTGAGTCGGGCTGACGACTTGGGACCAAAGGCGCCGTTTGGTGGCAGCGAGTCGGTTTAGGATGTCCTGACCAATAAGCAGTTCTTCTGTGTCCAGATCAGTGATGTGGATGGGATGCGTCGCTGACATGTCCTAGAAAGCTGTTGATCCAGACACATTGAGTGATGTGGTGAAGTGCTGAGTGAAGCCTCGGATGTTTATGCTACACTCTTCCACCTGAAGTGGCTTTCCTTAAGTGGCATGCGCAAGCGTGGTTGTAGCAACCCGTGCGAAGGTGTCTGAACACATGAGGGGGATTTCTGACCCAGTACCAAGCAGTGAGAGAGTGTCAACAACCCCTACCACCACTGAAGTGTATCTGTGGTTGGCATAGCCAAGATTACCCAAGAATGTCAAATGGGCCTCTTTCACCTCCTGGATCTCCTCCTCCTGCCAAAATGAACTTTGTGTGCGGAGGGGAGGGGCCAAGTCATGTGGTCAGGGGGAGCCAGGTCCCTTCTTACCAGGCGGGTTCAGGTGCTGCTTCACCTCTCTGATGCAGGTTTTAATCCACTGTGGGACATCTGCATCCCAGTTGTTTTGAGTCTGACCTCAGCCTCGGTTTTTAGACTTACCTCTCCTCACCTGAGACCTCAAGACACCTGCACCACCATCATAGTTTTCACCTGAACGGTGGTGCAGCTCCCACACCATCTGCGCATGTTTGCGGAGGTCTTTCATGGTGGGGTTTTTGGTCCTGCAGAAAAGGGCGACATCGATCCGCACACTGTTGTGGAGGTTGTTAACGAAGAGGGACTTAAAAGTCTGGTCTTTGTCCAATCCTGGTGCATTGTGGCCTTGGAAGTAGGCAGCCCTTAGACACCTATAAATACTATCTGGGAGTCTCCGCCCCCTTTTGACTGATTGTAAATGCACCAAAGTTTGCCGAGGCAGGATCATTGTGCAGATGATCCTGCTTCCCTAAGTGCATGACAGAGGGCTGAGTAATGGTCTCTGATGGCAGATGGGAGGGACTCTATGTATACATGGACACTCCTGGATGTCATCTTCCAGAGAAGCGTAAGCTTCTCTCGGGACGAAGGATGAGGCAGGTTGAAGAGGCAGCGTTCAACCTCCACCAGGTTGTCCGCTACACGAATCTCCGGGTTGTTTGGTTCGAACTGCTCTATGTCCTCTGCAAGGGACTCAAGCTGGCTGGTCCAAAGACCAGGTACCCTTGGGATATCGGAATGGTCAGAGTCATCTGAGCTAGAACATCCTGGTTCTCTCCAGTGGAGAGAGTGAGGGAGCTGATAGCACTGTGAGGTTCTGGAAAATGACAATGTTCCTTCTCCTGAAAAGGAGTGAAAGAGCTGCGAGACCACGTGGTGGTGCGGCTGAGAGCACTGATGGATATGTGTCATAGCAACTCGCTGTTGAGGTTTCTTCTCTCCTGTGTAGACAGGCATAGAAGACCGGCGACAACAGTCTTCAACTGGGTCATGTATCTCCCGAGGTATCTTTGCTCTGAGCACGCAGTGTCTCTGACGACTCATGGTAGGAGTCACGAAAAAACTGTGTTTCGAAAAGTGCGAAAATGTTGTTAATGCACAGGTGATGGTTACACCTGTGGCTTTCACTTCTGTAGTCTATACAAATTGTAACCTCGCAACTGCAACACAGTGTTTTTATCACCTTGGGTGAGCAATAGTTGTGTTAGTGTACATTTTTCTGGGTAGATACTTGAATAGTGAAAGTACGAGTTTGTCCTAATGAAATTAAAACTTTATTCTAAAAACATACTCAGTATCTCGTCTGAAGCATCTTTTCGGCCACAACTGATGAAAAGACCATAACAGTCAAATCCAGCATAATAAAAGAGGTTGAAACTGCTTTAACCTGATAAACACATCATTTAAACTTGAATTGAGAAAGTACTAGTTTGTTCTAATGAAATAAAAACTTTATTCCAAAATCACTCTATATCCCGTGAGGAGCATCATTTCGGCCACTACTGATGAAATGAAAATAGCAGTTACTCCACTAAATAAAACTGGTTGAAACTGCTTGAACCTGATAAACACATCATTTAACCTTGAATTGAGAAAGTACTAGTTTGTTCTAATGAAATAAAAACTTTCTTCCAAAATCACTCTATATCTCGTGTGGAGCATCATTTCGGCCACTCCTGATGAAATGAAAATAGCAGTTACTCCACTAAATATAATTGGTTGAAAGTGCATGCAACTGCTAAGTCCATCATGTTTAACCTTGAATTGAGAAAGTACGAGTTTGTTCTAATGAAATAAAAACTTTATTCCAAAATCACTCTATATCCCGTGTGGAGCATCATTTCGGCCACTCCTAATGAAATGAAAATAGCAGTTACTCCACTAAATAAAACTGGTTGAAACTGCTTGAACCTGATAAACACATCATTTAAACTTGAATTGAGAAAGTACTAGTTTGTTCTAATGAAATAAAAACATTCTTCCAAAATCACTCTATATCCCATGAGGAGCATCATTTCGGCCACTACTGATGAAATGAAAATAGCAGTTACTCCACTAAATATAATTGGTTGAAAGTACTTGCAACTGCTAAGTCCATCATGTTTAAACTTGAATTGAGAAAGTACTAGTTTGTTCTAATGAAATAAAAACTTTATTCCAAAATCACTCTATATCCCGTGAGGAGCATCATTTCGGCCACTACTGATGAAATGAAAATAGCAGTTACTCCACTAAATAAAACTGGTTGAAACTGCTTGAACCTGATAAACACATCATTTTAACTTGAATTGAGAAAGTACGAGTTTGTCCTAATGCAATAAAAACTTTATTCCAAAATTACTCTATATCTCGTGTGGAGCATCATTTTGGCCACTCCTGATGAAATGAAAATAGCAGTTACTCCACTAAATAAAACTGGTTGAAACTGCTTGAACCTGATAAACACATCATTTTAACTTGAATTGATAAAGTACTAGTTTGTTCAAAGGAAATAAAAACTTTATTCCAAAATCACTCTATATCCCGTGAGGAGCATCATTTCGGCCACTACTGATGAAATGAAAATAGCAGTTACTCCACTAAATAAAACTGGTTGAAACTGCTTGAACCTGATAAACACATCATTTAACCTTGAATTGAGAAAGTACTAGTTTGTTCTAATGAAATAAAAACTTTATTCCAAAATCACTCTATATCTCGTGTGGAGCATCATTTCGGCCACTACTCATGAAATGAAAATAGCAGTTACTCCACTAAATAAAACTGGTTGAAACTGCTTGAACCTGATAAACACATCATTTAAACTTGAATTGAGAAAGTACTAGTTTGTTCTAATGAAATAAAAACTTTCTTCCAAAATTACTCTATATCCCGTGTGGAGCATCATTTCGGCCACTCCTAATGAAATGAAAATAGCAGTTACTCCACTAAATATAATTGGTTGAAAGTGCTTGCAACTGCTAAGTCCATCATGTTTAAATTTGAATTGAGAAAGTACTAGTTTGTTCTAATGAAATAAAAACTTTCTTCCAAAATTACTCTATATCCCGTGTGGAGCATCATTTCGGCCACTCCTAATGAAATGAAAATAGCAGTTACTCCACTAAATATAATTGGTTGAAAGTGCTTGCAACTGCTAAGTCCATCATGTTTAAATTTGAATTGAGAAAGTACTAGTTTGTTCTAATGAAATAAAAACTTTATTCCAAAATCACTCTATATCCCGTGAGGAGCATCATTTCGGCCACTACTGATGAAATGAAAATAGCAGTTACTCCACTAAATAAAACTGGTTGAAACTGCTTGAACCTGATAAACACATCATTTTAACTTGAATTGAGAAAGTACTAGTTTGTTCAAAGGAAATAAAAACTTTATTCCAAAATCACTCTATATCCCGTGAGGAGCATCATTTCGGCCACTACTGATGAAATGAAAATAGCAGTTACTCCACTAAATAAAACTGGTTGAAACTGCTTGAACCTGATAAACACATCATTTAAACTTGAATTGAGAAAGTACTAGTTTGTTCTACTGAAATAAAAACTTTATTCCAAAATCACTCTTTATCCCGTGAGGAGCATCATTTCGGCCACTACTGATGAAATGAAAATAGCAGTTACTCCACTAAATAAAACTGGTTGAAACTGCTTGAACCTGATAAACACATCATTTAACCTTGAATTGAGAAAGTACTAGTTTGTTCTAATGAAATAAAAACTTTCTTCCAAAATCACTCTATATCTCGTGTGGAGCATCATTTCGGCCACTCCTAATGAAATGAAAATAGCAGTTACTCCACTAAATATAATTGGTTGAAAGTGCTTGCAACTGCTAAGTCCATCATGTTTAACCTTGAATTGAGAAAGTACGAGTTTGTTCTAATGAAATAAAAACTTTATTCCAAAATCACTCTATATCTCGTGAGGAGCATCATTTCGGCCACTACTGATGAAATGAAAATAGCAGTTACTCCACTAAATAAAACTGGTTGAAACTGCTTGAACCTGATAAACACATCATTTTAACTTGAATTGAGAAAGTACGAGTTTGTCCTAATGAAATAAAAACTTTATTCCAAAATCACTCTATATCCCGTGTGGAGCATCATTTCGGCCACTCCTAATGAAATGAAAATAGCAGTTACTCCACTAAATAAAACTGGTTGAAACTGCTTGAACCTGATAAACACATCATTTAAACTTGAATTGAGAAAGTACTAGTTTGTTCTAATGAAATAAAAACATTCTTCCAAAATCACTCTATATCCCATGAGGAGCATCATTTCGGCCACTACTGATGAAATGAAAATAGCAGTTACTCCACTAAATATAATTGGTTGAAAGTACTTGCAACTGCTAAGTCCATCATGTTTAAACTTGAATTGAGAAAGTACTAGTTTGTTCTAATGAAATAAAAACTTTATTCCAAAATCACTCTATATCCCGTGAGGAGCATCATTTCGGCCACTACTGATGAAATGAAAATAGCAGTTACTCCACTAAATAAAACTGGTTGAAACTGCTTGAACCTGATAAACACATCATTTTAACTTGAATTGAGAAAGTACGAGTTTGTCCTAATGCAATAAAAACTTTATTCCAAAATTACTCTATACCCCGTGTGGAGCATCATTTCGGCCACTCCTAATGAAATGAAAATAGCAGTTACTCCACTAAATAAAACTGGTTGAAACTGCTTGAACCTGATAAACACATCATTTTAACTTGAATTGAGAAAGTACTAGTTTGTTCTAAGGAAATAAAAACTTTATTCCAAAATCACTCTATATCTCGTGTGGAGCATCATTTTGGCCACTCCTGATGAAATGAAAATAGCAGTTACTCCACTAAATAAAACTGGTTGAAACTGCTTGAACCTGATAAACACATCATTTTAACTTGAATTGATAAAGTACTAGTTTGTTCAAAGGAAATAAAAACTTTATTCCAAAATCACTCTATATCCCGTGAGGAGCATCATTTCGGCCACTACTGATGAAATGAAAATAGCAGTTACTCCACTAAATAAAACTGGTTGAAACTGCTTGAACCTGATAAACACATCATTTAACCTTGAATTGAGAAAGTACTAGTTTGTTCTAATGAAATAAAAACTTTCTTCCAAAATCACTCTATATCTCGTGTGGAGCATCATTTCGGCCACTCCTGATGAAATGAAAATAGCAGTTACTCCACTAAATAAAACTGGTTGAAACTGCTTGAACCTGATAAACACATCATTTTAACTTGAATTGAGAAAGTACTAGTTTGTTCTAAGGAAATAAAAACTTTATTCCAAAATCACTCCATATCCCGTGAGGAGCATCATTTCGGCCTCTACTGATGAAATGAAAATAGCAATTACTCCACTAAATATAATTGGTTGAAAGTACTTGCAACTGCTAAGTCCATCATGTTTAAACTTGAATTGAGAAAGTACTAGTTTGTTCTAATGAAATAAAAACTTTATTCCAAAATCACTCTATATCTCGTGTGGAGCATAATTTCGGCCACTCCTGATGAAATGACAATAGCAGTCAAATCCAGCATAATAAAACAGGTTGAAACTGCTTAAAGCTGATAAACACTTCATGTTTAAACTTGAATAGTGAAAGTACGACTATGTTCTAGTAAAATACAAACTTTATTCTAAAAACCAACTCTCAAGCTCCTCATCCTATCTGTAAGGGTGCGCTCAGCCACCCTACGCAGGAAGCTCACTTCAACCGCTTGTATCCGGGATCTCGTTCTTTCGGTCATGACCCATGGTTCATGGCTGTGGTGGAGGCAATAACTCGGGTCTGGGAGGAGTTTGGAGAGGCCATGGAAGAGGACTTTCGGTCTTTCACCTTCGGACTTTCTGGCAAACCGTCTCCATGCTCCGGGAGCATGGAGTCCGGTGCACTTCATCCCTGCAACATCGCGTGACGCGGGGACGGTACCTCTGGACAGGCAGAATGGGGTGGTGGTCCCTCTCTTCAAGGACGGGGATCGGAGGGTGTGTTCCAACTACAGAGGGATCACACTCCTCAGCCTCCCCAGGAAAGTCTATTCCAGTGTACTGGAGTGGAGGGTCCGGCCGTTAGTCAAACCTTGGATCCAAGAGGAATAATGCGGTTTTCGTTCTGGTCGTGGAACACTGGACCAGCTCTATACCCTCCACCAGCTGCTTGAGGGTTCATGGGAGTTTGCCCAACTAGTCCACATGTGTTTTCTGGATCTGGAGAAGGCGTTCGACCGCGTCCCCCGAGACATCCTGTGGGGGGTGCGCCGGGAGCATGTAGTCCGTGGCCCTTTGTTTAGGGCTGTTCGGTCTTTGTATTCCCGGAAAGGAGTTTGGTTTGCATTGGCGGCAATAAGTCGGACCTGTTCGCAGTGGTTTCATCTGATCCGCCAGTGGCAGACAGAAAAAAGCATTAGCCAAATCTATACAAGAGAAAAATCTATGTTCAGGTGAGAGATGTGACAACGCAGTTTTGAGATGTTTTGAGATGTCTGAGATGTCTGGCACAGGTTGCCGGGACCGGCAGCCAGGGGGGACTCGGCTGAGAAGGTGAGAAGCTCTCCCAGAGGTGGGAGTTGAAAACTGCGCGGATGGAGGGCTCGGCCAGATGTTCCCAGCAGACCCTCATAACACGTTTGGGCCTGTCGAGTCTATCCGGCTTCCTCCCGGTCCAGCGCATCCAACTCACCACCAGGTGGTGATCAGTTGACAGCTCTGCCCTTCTCTTTACCCTAGTGTCAAAGACACATGGCCAGAGATCAGATGAAACGACCACAAAGTCTATCATTGACCTAGGGTGTCCTGGTGCCACGTGCACTTATGGACACCCCTGTGCTCGAACATGGTGTTCGTTATGGACAAGCTGTGACTGGCACAGAAGTCCAATAACAGAACACCTCTCGGGTTCAGATCGGGGAGGCCGTTCCTCCCAATCACCCCCTTCCAGGTCTCACTGTCATTGGCCACGTGCGCGTTGAAGTCCCCCAGGAGAACAATGGAGTCCCCAGTTGGGGCACTATCCAGCACCCCTCCCAGGGACTCCAAGAAGGTTAGGTACTCTGAGCTGCTGTTCGGTGCATTGGCCGAGACAACAGTCAGAGACCTGTCCCCTACTCGAAGGCGTAGGCACGCAACCCTCTCGTTCACTGGGGTGAACTCCAACACATGACGGCTGAGCTGCGGGGCAATCAGCAAGCCCACTCCAGCCCGCCGCCTTACACTGCGGGCAACTCCAGAGCAGTGGAGTATCCAGCCCCTGTCGAGGAGCTGGGTTCCAGAGTCCAAGCTGTGAGTGGAGGCGAGCCCGACTATATCTAGACGGTATCTCTCAGCCTCCCTCACAAGCTCGGGCTCCTTCCCCCTCAGCGAGGTCACAATCCATGTCCCAATAGCCAGATTCTGTGGCCGGGGATCGGGTCGTCGAGGCCTCTGCCGTCGACTACCCCCCAATCCACAATGCACCCGACCCCTACGGCAGCCTCTGTAGGTGGTGGACCCACAGGAGGGGCAAGTCCCCTGACAACATAGCATAGTTGGTTGCGAAGGGTCATTCGGGTGCTCAAACTCCCCCACCACGACAAGGTTGCAGTTCAAGGGGGAGTCACCACCGTTTAAAAGTTTTGTATGTTGCTATTTGAGGATATGATTGTTGATTTTGCTTACATATGACCTCTATTATACGAAGAGTGCCTCATACTGTATTGACACTAATTATTGACCTCTGGGGTCAGAGGTCAAAAGGAGAATTGAAGGAATATAGTGGTTAAACATTTGTTTTCTGTGTGACAACTGGACATATTGTATTCAGTTGTGTTTCTACACTACTGGGGTTTCTCCCACTGCCCAAGTTGAGAAAACACAGCTATAAATCCATGTTCAGGGACATTCCAAGTTGGTTGGCGATGTCTCCTCAGTGCTCTACTTGCAAAAACATGGTCAAGGTAAGATTGGATCAACAGATAAGAGGTCAGAGGTCACTTTGTCCCCTCTCAAGCTCTGAGAAGAACCAGTTTGAAGCAGTTTTGGGAACAAAGGAATAGCAAATTCACCATAGCAACGCATACATCACGAGAAACCGACCAATGTGAGGTTGAAGTGGTGTATGCAAATGTGTAAATATGAACCACGTGTTGCAGTTGTGCCCTTCTTCATTGTAAACCTGGCCTGCACACTTGGGTCTGCAAGGAAGAACGGTCTGAGCTCGTATTATGTAATCTGATATATGTATTTTTATAATCTCTTGTTTGTGTGATTATTAAATTCACTATTGAAGAAATTAACTCTGTTCCTGCCTCTCCCGGATCAAACGAACAAGCAGGAATTCAGGGGAACACAGGAACGAATTCCAACACTAAGCATCTCTACATAAAGTCAGTAACACGATTTCTCTAGATTAAACCAGTCTGAGATGCTATATCTAAAGACAGTAACGTGATTTTCTAAATCAAACCAGCCTGATCAGCTCTATCTACAGGCAGCAACACGATTTTTCGAGATTAAACCAGCCTGAGCAGCACGTGATTTTCTAGATTAAACCAGCAAGATCAGCTCTATATAAAGACAGTAACACGATTTGTCTAGATTAAACCAGCCTGAGCAGCTCTATCTTAAGAAAATAACATGATTTTTTTCCCAATTAAACCAGCCTGAGCAGCTCTATCTTAAAGGTGTACAGTAGGATTTTCCCGAATTTTAGGAAAGAACCGCCCTCTCCACCTTTTGAAAAATGCACATGCGCAAAGCTCTACCTGCTCCCGAGATGGAACGCCTACTAAAACGTGTGCGAGAGACATGAACGAGCCCAGTTCTCCTCGTGCACGCCCTGTTTACAAGTCACAAGTCGGCATCGCTTACACAAGCTCACTTTACAAGAAGATTTGAACTTTTCCCACTAATCAACCCTGGAAAGTTACAATATAGACGTAGATAACTTTTACTGGAAGTGATTTGAAATGGATTTCTCCAAATAGAATGCCAAACTTTACCTGTCGAGTAGAAACTTCGCGACTGAAGCATCAGTGGGAAGCCCAACCTGGGCTTTCAGCGCCATCGTGTGAAAGAATCTCCCAAAAACACTCTGGTCTTGTTTCTCTCTTCCGAAGCCTTTCTCTTCTTCTCATACACTTCGAAGACACTTTTTCTCTTTTGCGACCCTCTGCCATTTTCAAAGTACCCGGTGAGAACTGCGAGCTCGCTGAAGGCGTAGCTCACCATATACACCTGAAAGCGCGCATGCGCAGAAAGTGAAAACTAATAGATCCACGCTACCTGGGGACGAGCACGTACGACGGCCTTACGTAATATATCACCAGAATGATTGACAGTTGGGAGGACCAATAGTCTTGATGATCCACCCGGAAAAAGAAAATCCTCCTGTACACCTTTAAGACAGTAACATGATTTTACTTGATTAAACCAGCCTGAGAAGCTCTATCTTAAAAAAGTACACTCAAAAATGAAATGACAGAATTGTTTTTTCAGTGTGACATGATTTTCCTCGATTAAACCATGGTCCAAGTGGAGGAACGTGGGAGCAGCGCTTCAAAGGGTTGAGTGGAAATCTCCACCAACGGCTGATCCCACGTTTCATCGGGCTCATCCGTCCCTCCGGACAGGGCCTCACAGCCAGAGACAGGTGAGCCGTTTAGGGACTATTCAGTAACAAGAACTTAGAGCTGTGATTTCACTTGTATATAAGTTAAAGATGTAAAGCAAAGTTGGACTCTTCAGGTGATGAAACATACATTAAATGTCCACCAATGACTGTTGAGATGGTTGATCATTTAGTTTTAAACGTAGTAAACATAGAAAATACTTTGGCTGGTTATTGTGATTAAATTAAATTACATCTCACAACAAAACATGCTTTTAAAATAACAAAGACATTTGATCCAAATTACATTGAATTTAATACAAGAGACCCATTCTACAAAACAAACCTTTCCTCCTGCAATTAGCCTTTCAATACCACCTCACTCCGTGTGTGTTGTCCTCACAATCAATCAAAGTGATCTGGTGTCTCCTGGTGTTGATCTTAAGAGTCTCTCAACTTGTGGAACCTGTGCATTTAACACTTTTCTTTTGTCTACAGTGTGTTGTGGGAATCTCCCAGAACCTGTATCTCGCCCACCTTGCTGCTCCTCCTGTCACCTGCAGTACAAGGTGATTTCGTCTGTCCACTTCTAGCTCTAAAGACTCTTCTGGCTGTTTGTACCTACATGAACATCATTACATGCAGCTTGTTTACCAGAGCTTTACTTCAAGTCATTGCACAGCTAGAAAACTTTAGTTTATTAAGTCTCAGTAAGGTCTGAGTGTGTATCACATGTTTAGGTGCAACCAGGGTTGGGTAGTAATGGAATACATGTAACAGTGTTACATAATTAGGATACAAAAAACATATAACTGTAATCTGCTACAGTACATAAAAAAATGTGTAATCTCGTTACAGGTATATTCGATAAAAACTGGGATTACTGAGCAGGATTACAGTAGAAATCAGATGGAATAAACTAGAAATGCAGCTGTCACATGCGCCATGCACTGGCATTGCGACACTTCCCGACGCTTTCAGGCTGACAATCCATGCTTTGCCATGGATTCTGCAGACAGTTGCTTTCATCACTATGTTTTAAAGTCGGAGAAATCTCTGAACCTCTCTTTACAATGCAAACTATGTCTCCCAGCCGTGAAAGTGCTGTGAACGTCCAGGAACTGGACATCTCACCTGAAGAAACATAGAAACATAAAACCCGCTCACTTTCACTGATACACACATGGACTCTGTTTACTAGTTTTATTAGCTCGTAACATGCTTCCTACCTGTTCTCAATACGTTTAGAGGCTCTTGTGTTTTAGGGATTAATTGGGGCGACACGTGCCATCACTTTTTTCTTTTTACTCAATGAGTGATTCATGCTGCTAGATACAGCCTCTCATCAAACATTCACATTTATTCCGGAAAAAAAACAACATTAAAACTAGTGAGGAAACGGGGCGGGCGAGAGAGAGAGAGAGAGAGAGAGAGAGAGAGAGAGAGAGAGAGAGAGAGAGAGAGAGAGAGAGAGAGAGAGAGAGAGAGAGTTTTAGAAAAGATGGGCACATTTTCTTGAATAGAAATTGAAAGCTTTATTTGTATTGTGGTTTTGATTCTCTAAAAAAAAAAAAATCAATGTTAGACACCTGATTGGTTACTGAGTTTTGATAGTTCAAAACTTGTTAAGTGCAATTTGTGTCTGCTGTGTATAAGATGTGTCAATACACTGAGCAGATGACACTTTCTATTCTTTCTTGTCATTTTTTTATGTTTTATTATGGCCAGGCAAGAGTAGAGGCACGGCTTTTCAGAGGTTGATGGACTCTGTGCTGCGCGACCTCGCTTTCGTTTCTGTTTACCTGGACGACATCTTGGTGGCTAGTTCTTCAGTTGAGGAGCATTTTTCACACCAAAAGCAAGTTTTTCAGCGCTTTGAGAAGGGGTGGGCAATTATTTTTCCGAAAGGGCCAAATGAGAAGCAGAAAATATTGTGGAGGGCCGGGCCAAAAGTTTAAACTCTAT